>NW_026705384.1:0-739219 GCF_029867415.1 Vicia villosa
AATTAGCACAAGAAAGAAACTTCTACTTCTTAGGCTCAAAGGGGTTAACGAGGGATTAACATCCTTATATCTCCACTGTTTAGGAATTGAAACAATGCCTGTACATCGTCAACATAGTCCGTTCAAAAGCATACTGTATAAGGTTGCGGTATCATTTTCGTCATCCTCCCTCAAAAGGTATACAACTTTAGCAGGAGTTGAATATCACACAACATATGCAAAGTAAAGACATAATTTAAAATGAGTGATAGCGAAATAATTAATTCAAGACAAACATATGCAATGCACTGATGATGATTATTAAAATATATAATGTCTATCATAATTCGAATGTTTAAACAAACAGAATAGAAATTGCAAATGAAAGTAAAGCTAATGATTAAAAGTTCATCCACTTCAGACATTAGTCAGTCCTGTCGTGACTAGGCATAGGAGCGGTGATCACCACAGGAGTTCTCGGATGGTTGAATTCAATTTCTCCAGCATCGATCATGTCTTGAATCTTGTTTTTCAATGACCAACAACTATTTGTATCATGACCAGGACTATCAGAGTGATATGCACATCTCACATTAGGATTATAGCTACGAGCAGAAGTACTAGGATTCTTAGGGGGATCCTTTAAAGTGATCAACTGCGACTTCAGTAGGTGTTGTAATGATTGAACCAATGACATATTCATCTTTGTGAATTGACGCTTAGGTACATCTGACTTGCGTCTTTGTTGCGGAACTGGTGTAGAGATCAAAATTGTCCCCACAGATTGGTTTTGTTCATTGCGACCTTTCTGATTGTGCTCAACATTAGTCAGGTGAGGTTCTTCAGATGAGTTGAAGGCAATGATCTTTTCATCAATTAAGTCTTGAATCTTGTGCTTTAATTGCCAACAATCCTTTGTATCATGACCAGGACTATTAGAATGATAAGCACATCTCGCATGGTACTTATACCCAGGAGTGGGGTTGGTAGGAAATGAATATGGAGGTAGTAGAGTTATCAAATTCTGATTGAGTAGTTGTTGGAGAACTTGAGACAGCGGTATACGTAATGGAGTAAATGACCGCTTAGGCTTGGATCTCTGATTATCTTGACCACCTTGATGCTTATATTGATTCTTCTCTTTCTCTATCAAAAGTGCCTTTAATTCTTCTTGCCCCTTGGCCAAGTGAAAAATTATTTTCTGGAACTGGTTATTCTGAGCCTGAAGATTTTTGACTGATTGCTCGAGATTCATGATGCTGAAATAAACAGCGAGGAGGTGAGAAACCTGTGGTAAGAAACCTGTTATGCGATGTTATGAATGCAAATGCAATACTTTCAAGGATCTTTAGGCATTTAGTTAGCAACATTAGAAAATGATATGACCGCATCCTTATTTGAAGAAATCTGAACTTTGTCTCTGAACGTCTTTCTTTGAGAATCAAGCTCACCATATCGAGTGGGTCATCGCCTCTGATTCGGGACACTTCTGAATTTGAAGATACATGGCTAGAGGAAAATAAATCCTCTTGCCCCTTGATAGGTACTGAGTCTTTTAATTGGAAGGCATGCGACTTGAGGAAAATAAATCCTCTTGCCCCTTGATTAGGAATTCAGTCCTTGATAAGAGCACCTGAAATAGTGCGCTCTAAATCCCTAAGATCCTTGAAAGGGTCAGTTAAATCAAGTTATGCTTATGATGTCATGATGTCATGAAGTTATGCAAATGCAGTTCATTAGGCATAGTGGGATAGTAAGGACAAACAGGTCCTTTCAACAAAACCTGCGAGAAAATGAAGGTTAGTAGCAAACACAAACAAGTCACACCAGTCACGCAAGTCACACAAGTCACACAATTTTGCCTTATGGTTAGGCTTGCACGTGGTCCAAAGGTACGTACCCTCCCCCTGAAGTTTAGTTGGTTCAACCTGTCCTATATAAAGATTGGGTTCTAGGGAGCTCATATCATTGACCTTTCTCGAAGGCGCTTATCTCAGTTCGGCAATCGAATCACCAACCGAGAAGGTCCTGAAAGTCCAGTCCATATGAGTGTAGCTTCGAGTATCAACCAACTTCAGTCGGAACCAAAGCCAGCCATCTCGCTACTTTCTAATAGGCCAAAGTCAAGTTCAACTAAGGTTCTAGGGCAAATTAGTGCTTAATGACACCACGCAGCAGCCAAGTGTTTCCTCGAGTCGGATCCCAAGGAACACCAGGACAAACCAATGTGTCACACTAACGATGGCCATCAGATCAACCACATCAGTATACGCTGTGCAGTCTCCTTGATCTCATGCCATATACCTAAGGTACTCAGATCCGGGTTAGGATCTTTCACACATCAAGATACCCAAAACAGCCCTGCAAAAATAAAGCAAGCAAAGCAAACAATAGAAAATATTTAAGGTGAATCCTAAACTTTTAAGGTAACCCCTCTTTTATCAAAATTAATCCCCAGCAGAGTCGCCAGTTCTGTAATACAGTGAACTGACTTTATCGAAATGTTGCGGATAGCAAGAGTCGCCACCGACTTTTATTTTATCCAAACAAGTTAGAAAGGCTAAAAGAACAGAAAAAAACCCTTTTAAAAGACTTTGAGTTCGGGGGGTAAGTTATACAAAGGAAAGGTGTAAGGCACCCTTTGCATCCATGGTTATCCATGGGCTCTTAATTGCTTAGCTCGCTTTTGTATTGTTTGAAATGTTTGAAAATGAGGTGTGAAAAGTAAAAACTTTGAAGAACTTTAGCTTGTAAATAAGCGTAGTCTTTTGAAAAGTATTTAAAAATTAGTGGAAAAAAGAGTTTGAATTTGATTTTGAATTTGAAATAGAGCAAGCAATTAATAGCAACTACCCTAAGTTTGAAAAAGTGTTCTTTTAGCTTTTCAGGCGAAAGAGTCTATCCATGCCATAAGAGGGCAGGAAGTCTTTCAATTGGATGTTTAAGGGTCATCGAGAATAATCGTTCGCCACAAGACTGTCTCTACCATAAAGAAGGCAGGTAGTCTAAGGGAAGGACATAATAGTCATTTAATATCTTTAGGCATCATGCGAGGATACCTTAGCAATTGGGACAATCATTTTTTATAAGGCAACCTCGAGGGAGTTTCTATAACTTTGAAGGCAACAGGCAACATTGCTTAGGTATCCTCGGAATCGAGGGACTTGACTATTTAGTATACTTTAGAGGCAACAAGGCAACAATATAATAAGGCAACAGGCAACAAGAGAGATTACCCTAAAGGTGTGTGGGTGCAGCAATCACGTGGTTAACTTCGATGACATTTATCTTATAGGTTAGTGATCTACTTCTGTTAAAGGCTTGCACTCCCTAAGATTACTAACCACGCAGTTAAAAATGAGCAGAAATTAAAGGCGGAAAGATAAATGTCTTACGCTATTACAATAAACACCTGCGGAGATGGGGGAAATTAACAAACGAAAAAATAAGAAGGATCAACAATTAAAAAAAATCCTTAAGCGCCTTGATCTTCTCGAACCCTGAAAATTAAAAGGAGAATAAATAAGGGTGAGATCTTCTCGAACCCTGAAAATTAAAAGGAGAATAAATAAGGGTGAGTGTATTGAATATTCATTACCTGTTTGAAGCAAACCTGCAAACCTATTTTAGGCAAAGGCGAAAAGTAAAATAATATTTATATAAAATAAAATAAGGATTGGCAACTTAGCTCTGATGGTGCGTAGTCGGAGGATCTTGGCTAACCCTGAAAAATAAAGAAGAGAAAGGGAAAGAATTGGGGAGAATGAAAAGGCGAATAGAATATAAGAACATGGTTAAAACCTTATGGCTAAAAAGAGGGTAAAGCCTAAACCTATAATTTGATAGACAACCTCCCATTACTGATAGTCACATGGTTTGGATTTAAAGGCTACATATGAAAACCAAAAAATTATCTAAATTATGGAGTCGATTAATCTAAAATTTAATTATTCTAAAAATTACTTAATTATTTACTCTAGAATTAATTACCTAATTATCTACCCTAATTAAATTAATCAAAATGCTAATTAGCAATTAAATCTAACTATTAAATCCTAAAAAATTAAAGTAATTAAGTCTTATAAAAAGATTTTAATGGTTTAACTAATTCAATGAAAAAATTAAATTAATTAAAAAAAGCAAGACAAATAAGATAAAAGAGGAGTAGAAAGCTGAAAGAAATAAAATAAAACAACCTGGGGCGAGTGATCTGGTGTGTTGAGGTCCTGAAGGTACGTGGTGGACACTCATCCATGGGGCCTCGGATCTGGCTTTGAGGAAGATCAAACGGTGGCGATAGGAGGTCACGTGGTAAGGACGCACACTGAAGTCGCACTGGATCTGCAAACTGAAATAATCAAAGAAAAGTTGTAAAAACCCAGGGTTCGAACACAGGTCTTGATGAACAATCATATAATACCTTTGCCAACTGTGCTAGAATCTGTACGCTGCACATAAACCAACCAATAATCATATAATAGGAAATAATCACATTAATAGAAGTCAAACTTTTTACGTGTGGGCCCCACTTCCCCTGAGTGGACGAATCAAAAAAGAGAGAGTTATTGGACTCTTTGGCCGTCCAATAGAATGAAGAGAGAGGGAGCTTTTGTTTGACGGACGAATGGGATGGGAGGATGCTGCCACGCGTGAGTCAACATAGTCCAAGATCCTATTCACCTTCTTCTTCCTCAGTACCTGCGAAAATAGCTGCGCAAATAGCTTCGCATTTACCTGCGGATTTTTCCGCAGGTTCTTATTCTCCATACCTGCAAAATTACAGCACACCAAACGCGAATCATCCGATAATTTAAAGTGCCCAGATCGTTTAGAACCATCATGGCGAATTGGATGGTGCAATTTGTTTGCATTGAAACGGTCTCAAGGAGTGAAACCGAAGCTTGGTTATGTAAAACCCTAACAATGGTGGTTGGTGCTTTAGCCCTTAAAGCTTCGTCTCGAACGCCCTAACCTTGTCTAAACAACTTCACAAACACGTTAACATCACCACATCACATTAAAACACGACAAAACATGATGTACGAAAATTTGAAAGATGAGTCCAAGAGATGCACATGGTGTACGTGTTTAGCATGTGCATGAGCCTTACCAATTACCTGGGATTAATGTATGATCATGCAGAAGTCGATTAGGATTGCTAATAGGGTCTGAAACTTGCTGGAAGAGAAGCTTGTTCGTGCCCTAATTTCTTGAATTTCTTGAGAGAATGATTAGGGTTTTGGAGGCTCAGCATTCGTGGCTTTGGAGTCTGTAGTTGTTGTATATATATTGGACATTAGATTAGGTCAAGAATTATAGAAAGAAATCCTTTTGAATCAAGTATTTGATGATGATAAAATTTGATTTGGAATTTGCATATAATCTTTCTATTTTTGACTCCTTCTATTTTCCAATATTTTTTTGCACGTTTCTATGGTCCTCATGAGTGTTTTAGATTGATTGAATAATTGGAGAATTGGTCAAATAATATTTCCTCATTTGATTATGATTTAGTTATTTTAATTTGAATTTAAAAAGATAAATTCAAGAATAAAATAAATAAAATCACAAAATTGAAAAGGAATTGATTTGTGGACCTATTAGATGTTTAAAAATAAATTTCCATGAATTAATTCAAGTATTTTTATATTTTACTTGATTTATTTAGATTTTAAATGAATAAAATCAAAATAAATAAATAAATTTATAAAAACAAGTGAATTTCATTATGGGCCTTTATTTAAGTTACATTCATGTTTGAAGTCCAATACATGGGCCCACTAGTCAAAAAAATACCAAATTCTTCAATTAGGTTTTCATGCGTTTCTTAAAAATTGCCCAACTTCATCCCTGTATATCTCTCTCAATTTTAACCCTATAAAGGTGTTCTTGACCATTTTAGAAAGCTCAAAGAGTCTTCTAACCATACTTTTTGGTTTCATCTCAATTGAGTTTACCATGTTCAAGTTATGAGCTTTGAGAAAAATGACTTTTTGCGATCCTTTAGAAGGACCTGTAATGTTTCGGCTCATATCTCTTATGCGGAGGCATTTTTAGATCTTGGACTCAACATCAAAGTTGTAGAGAATTGAATTTCCTTGCCAATGAGCTTTGGTTGAGGAATTTCTGATAAAATATGAAAGAGATATGATCAGTCAAAGTTGGGTTGACTTTTAGTTGAAAACCCTAAATTAGAAACTTGGACTTTTGTGGATTTTTAATCTTTTCTTGATGAACCATGATCAATGTTTGATCAAATGATGAATGGCACTTCAAAATGAGGATGTTGACCAAAAATCAGGAGTTTTGACTTTACTTTGACCACAGTTGACTTTTAGGTTAACTTAGTCGACTGTTGACTTTCTGAACAATTGAGTGACCAATTCTTTGAAATGAGCCTTGATACTTGTCATAGAGATAATGTGAGATGTATTGAGCCATATGAGATGTCTTGGAGCCATTGATTCACTGATTTTCCTTTGAATGAGCCAAACCCTAGTTTTAGAGCCTTGTATAGGAGAGTGTGTCTTGGAGCTTTGTGTATTGATTTGTATTTGTATAAGAGAAATAGTGTAGGCAAATTTTGGGGTATGACAGCTGCCCCTGTTCAATAGTCTTAAACCTGAAGATGTAGAGTGGTTTGTATGCCAGTCGGTATCTGAAGGTGGAAGATGATTGAACACTAGAATACCAAGAAATTTGCCTTTGTCGGGGATGGGCTTGAGGATGCCATCCAGTAAATCATGCATCAGATTATGTTTGGAGTGTTTGAGAAGTAGTTGTTTGAGTGTTGATCGTTACGGAACTGCTTTTAGATTTTGAAAAGTTGATTGTTTAAGGAATCGTCTGAGATATCGACTTAAGTCTGGAGGTAGATTGTTAAGGAACCGTCCAAGGTATCGACTTAACTCTGAAGGTGGATCATTAAGGAACCGTCCAAGGTATCGACTTAACTCCAAAGGTAGATCATTAAGGAACCGTCCAAGGTATCGACTTAGATCTAAAGGTAGATTGTTAAGGAACCGATCAAGGTATCGACTTAACTCTGAAGGTGGATCATTAAGGAATCGTCCAAGGTATCGACTTAATTCCAAAGGTAGATCATTAAGGAACCGTCCAAGGTATCGACTTAGATCTGAAGGTAGATAATGTTTATTTGACTGCCGCAGTTACCTGAAAAAGGTAAAGTTAGTTTTTTATGCCATGTCATGATGCATGTAATGCGTTTATGTGACGGGATTCTCAAAATAAATGAGAACCTTGCATGTTATGTACGCACTTTGTCGCGATGCATTATGTATTATGTATGAATATGTATGCACTTGTATGACTATGTTTATGACATGTGAATATGATTTATGTTGTCTTGATTGAGAAAATAAATCTCTGTATCCTTGTGATTTTATTGTCCGATCTTGTCTAGAAGATGCTCAGCTGGGGATTTATGGTTTCTGCTTGGGGGTGATCAGCAGTTGATGTACCCTGATTGGGGATTAGAGATATTAATACACCATGCTGGAGAAGAGCAAAGTGTTGGAGAACCGGTAATGTTGAAGAGGTAAACTCTGTTGAGGAGCTATGTCTTTTGTTGGATGAGTATGTTTGAGGATATCTTCTTAATGATTACTCTGTGGGGATATGATCTTATGAACCTGGCTCTGTGGGGAGATGTGGGTGTCTTGAAAATTGCCCCCAGTATCATAGTAACTTACTACTTGATTCAGGACACGCCACTGAGTATTGATCAAGATGTTGAACTGGACTTGCATAGATTTGCCCCAGTTAGCAGGAACTTTGGAAAGATTCGCCTCGTGGGGACTTTATAAGATGTTCACTATGGGCGATATGCCCCCAGTAATCGTAGGCTCGTGACAATGTCTCACGTTGATTGGGGAGTAGCTTTAGATATACTTGGATGCATGCCCCTAATTGTTCGGGCATCCATGAGAGATACTCTGAATCTTGACTTGATTGCCCCAGATTGATCGGGAAATAGTTTGAAATCCACTTGGGATGTATGCTTTTGTCTTTTTGGCATTTGAGAGATTCTTCGAATCTTGACTTGATTGCCCCAGATTGATTGGGCAAAGCGTGCCATGCCCCTTGTATACGTAGGAGACATTGCTTCTCTTGTCTGTCGGGATAACTTTCAGTCATTAGTTGTACCCTGTGCAAGTTCTTTCTGATGCTAACATTTGAAATTATGTAGCAGAATATGTTTAATAATGAATTCATGAGATGCAATGCATACGTTTGTCTTGAGTTTTTTGAAAAACATTAAAACTGGAGATGTAAACTCATGATATTTATAAAAACATGATGTTTGTAAAAAACAGGATATCAACCTAGCATTTGTAGTAAACCTTAAGGAGTCGGGATACCTTTTTGGTGACAGTATGCTTTCGAACTAACCATGCTTCAATTAGGACTTTCAAGGGTTGTAACGTGGCTTGGTTCACGGTTTAAGAAACAAAAGATAAAGGCTCAAAATTTGATTGTACCCCCCCTCTTCGTGATGATCTTCGGTCCTAAGCTCAGTTAATTCAACTCATGCATTCAGGTTCCAAGAGACTTTTGAATTTGCGCCTTTGATAATGTTGATGATTCACAAGCAAAGAGAACTTTTGAGATGGCAGTCACTTCTTCCTTTTGGTAGTCACAACTTTGAGTTGTTCAAGAATTTATTGACTTCTTTTTTCCATCTTTTTGATATCCCTAACTTTTGCCTGAACTGTCTCTTTTGAGCTTACAGTCAGCGGGACGCCTTTATTTTTGCCTAAGTCTTCTTTTTGATTTTTGACTTAGCAGGCTTTTCTTTGTATATATGTTTTTCTTTTTTTTTTATTTTGAAAGATGTTGACTGTCTTGCTTAATGATTGATGAGCCATCATTGGCTTTTGATTGACATCTCCAACACTTCTTTGATGTGTGCGGATGAGCGCTTGTGATTGAAACCTTTGTTGAAAGGTGTACTGAATGATTCTCTTAAAATAGAATGCACAACCAAATTAACTGAGAACTACCCTGCCCCAGGTTACGATCAAGGGTTTTAATTAGCACAAGAAAGAAACTTCTACTTCTTAGGCTCAAAGGGGTTAACGAGGGATTAACATCCTTATATCTCCACTGTTTAGGAATTGAAACAATGCCTGTACATCGTCAACATAGTCCGTTCAAAAGCATACTGTATAAGGTTGCGGTATCGTTTTCGTCATCCTCCCTCAAAAGGTATACAACTTTAGCAGGAGTTGAATATCACACAACATATGCAAAGTAAAGACATAATTTAAAATGAGTGATAGCGAAATAATTAATTCAAGACAAACATATGCAATGCACTGATGATGATTATTAAAATATATAATGTCTATCATAATTCGAATGTTTAAACAAACAGAATAGAAATTGCAAATGAAAGTAAAGCTAATGATTAAAAGTTCATCCACTTCAGACATTAGTCAGTCCTGTCGTGACTAGGCATAGGAGCGGTGATCACCACAGGAGTTCTCGGATGGTTGAATTCAATTTCTCCAGCATCGATCATGTCTTGAATCTTGTTTTTCAATGACCAACAACTATTTGTATCATGACCAGGACTATCAGAGTGATATGCACATCTCACATTAGGATTATAGCTACGAGCAGAAGTACTAGGATTCTTAGGGGGATCCTTTAAAGTGATCAACTGCGACTTCAGTAGGTGTTGTAATGATTGAACCAATGACATATTCATCTTTGTGAATTGACGCTTAGGTACATCTGACTTGCGTCTTTGTTGCGGAACTGGTGTAGAGATCAAAATTGTCCCCACAGATTGGTTTTGTTCATTGCGACCTTTCTGATTGTGCTCAACATTAGTCAGGTGAGGTTCTTCAGATGAGTTGAAGGCAATGATCTTTTCATCAATTAAGTCTTGAATCTTGTGCTTTAATTGCCAACAATCCTTTGTATCATGACCAGGACTATTAGAATGATAAGCACATCTCGCATGGTACTTATACCCAGGAGTGGGGTTGGTAGGAAATGAATATGGAGGTAGTAGAGTTATCAAATTCTGATTGAGTAGTTGTTGGAGAACTTGAGACAGCGGTATACGTAATGGAGTAAATGACCGCTTAGGCTTGGATCTCTGATTATCTTGACCACCTTGATGCTTATATTGATTCTTCTCTTTCTCTATCAAAAGTGCCTTTAATTCTTCTTGCCCCTTGGCCAAGTGAAAAATTATTTTCTGGAACTGGTTATTCTGAGCCTGAAGATTTTTGACTGATTGCTCGAGATTCATGATGCTGAAATAAACAGCGAGGAGGTGAGAAACCTGTGGTAAGAAACCTGTTATGCGATGTTATGAATGCAAATGCAATACTTTCAAGGATCTTTAGGCATTTAGTTAGCAACATTAGAAAATGATATGACCGCATCCTTATTTGAAGAAATCTGAACTTTGTCTCTGAACGTCTTTCTTTGAGAATCAAGCTCACCATATCGAGTGGGTCATCGCCTCTGATTCGGGACACTTCTGAATTTGAAGATACATGGCTAGAGGAAAATAAATCCTCTTGCCCCTTGATAGGTACTGAGTCTTTTAATTGGAAGGCATGCGACTTGAGGAAAATAAATCCTCTTGCCCCTTGATTAGGAATTCAGTCCTTGATAAGAGCACCTGAAATAGTGCGCTCTAAATCCCTAAGATCCTTGAAAGGGTCAGTTAAATCAAGTTATGCTTATGATGTCATGATGTCATGAAGTTATGCAAATGCAGTTCATTAGGCATAGTGGGATAGTAAGGACAAACAGGTCCTTTCAACAAAACCTGCGAGAAAATGAAGGTTAGTAGCAAACACAAACAAGTCACACCAGTCACGCAAGTCACACAAGTCACACAATTTTGCCTTATGGTTAGGCTTGCACGTGGTCCAAAGGTACGTACCCTCCCCCTGAAGTTTAGTTGGTTCAACCTGTCCTATATAAAGATTGGGTTCTAGGGAGCTCATATCATTGACCTTTCTCGAAGGCGCTTATCTCAGTTCGGCAATCGAATCACCAACCGAGAAGGTCCTGAAAGTCCAGTCCATATGAGTGTAGCTTCGAGTATCAACCAACTTCAGTCGGAACCAAAGCCAGCCATCTCGCTACTTTCTAATAGGCCAAAGTCAAGTTCAACTAAGGTTCTAGGGCAAATTAGTGCTTAATGACACCACGCAGCAGCCAAGTGTTTCCTCGAGTCGGATCCCAAGGAACACCAGGACAAACCAATGTGTCACACTAACGATGGCCATCAGATCAACCACATCAGTATACGCTGTGCAGTCTCCTTGATCTCATGCCATATACCTAAGGTACTCAGATCCGGGTTAGGATCTTTCACACATCAAGATACCCAAAACAGCCCTGCAAAAATAAAGCAAGCAAAGCAAACAATAGAAAATATTTAAGGTGAATCCTAAACTTTTAAGGTAACCCCTCTTTTATCAAAATTAATCCCCAGCAGAGTCGCCAGTTATGTAATACAGTGAACTGACTTTATCGAAATGTTGCGGATAGCAAGAGTCGCCACCGACTTTTATTTTATCCAAACAAGTTAGAAAGGCTAAAAGAACAGAAAAAAACCCTTTTAAAAGACTTTGAGTTCGGGGGGTAAGTTATACAAAGGAAAGGTGTAAGGCACCCTTTGCATCCATGGTTATCCATGGGCTCTTAATTGCTTAGCTCGCTTTTGTATTGTTTGAAATGTTTGAAAATGAGGTGTGAAAAGTAAAAACTTTGAAGAAGAACTTTAGCTTGTAAATAAGCGTAGTCTTTTGAAAAGTATTTAAAAATTAGTGGAAAAAAGAGTTTGAATTTGATTTTGAATTTGAAATAGAGCAAGCAATTAATAGCAACTACCCTAAGTTTGAAAAAGTGTTCTTTTAGCTTTTCAGGCGAAAGAGTCTATCCATGCCATAAGAGGGCAGGAAGTCTTTCAATTGGATGTTTAAGGGTCATCGAGAATAATCGTTCGCCACAAGACTGTCTCTACCATAAAGAAGGCAGGTAGTCTAAGGGAAGGACATAATAGTCATTTAATATCTTTAGGCATCATGCGAGGATACCTTAGCAATTGGGACAATCATTTTTTATAAGGCAACCTCGAGGGAGTTTCTATAACTTTGAAGGCAACAGGCAACATTGCTTAGGTATCCTCGGAATCGAGGGACTTGACTATTTAGTATACTTTAGAGGCAACAAGGCAACAATATAATAAGGCAACAGGCAACAAGAGAGATTACCCTAAAGGTGTGTGGGTGCAGCAATCACGTGGTTAACTTCGATGACATTTATCTTATAGGTTAGTGATCTACTTCTGTTAAAGGCTTGCACTCCCTAAGATTACTAACCACGCAGTTAAAAATGAGCAGAAATTAAAGGCGGAAAGATAAATGTCTTACGCTATTACAATAAACACCTGCGGAGATGGGGGAAATTAACAAACGAAAAAATAAGAAGGATCAACAATTAAAAAAAATCCTTAAGCGCCTTGATCTTCTCGAACCCTGAAAATTAAAAGGAGAATAAATAAGGGTGAGATCTTCTCGAACCCTGAAAATTAAAAGGAGAATAAATAAGGGTGAGTGTATTGAATATTCATTACCTGTTTGAAGCAAACCTGCAAACCTATTTTAGGCAAAGGCGAAAAGTAAAATAATATTTATATAAAATAAAATAAGGATTGGCAACTTAGCTCTGATGGTGCGTAGTCGGAGGATCTTGGCTAACCCTGAAAAATAAAGAAGAGAAAGGGAAAGAATTGGGGAGAATGAAAAGGCGAATAGAATATAAGAACATGGTTAAAACCTTATGGCTAAAAAGAGGGTAAAGCCTAAACCTATAATTTGATAGACAACCTCCCATTACTGATAGTCACATGGTTTGGATTTAAAGGCTACATATGAAAACCAAAAAATTATCTAAATTATGGAGTCGATTAATCTAAAATTTAATTATTCTAAAAATTACTTAATTATTTACTCTAGAATTAATTACCTAATTATCTACCCTAATTAAATTAATCAAAATGCTAATTAGCAATTAAATCTAACTATTAAATCCTAAAAAATTAAAGTAATTAAGTCTTATAAAAAGATTTTAATGGTTTAACTAATTCAATGAAAAAATTAAATTAATTAAAAAAAGCAAGACAAATAAGATAAAAGAGGAGTAGAAAGCTGAAAGAAATAAAATAAAACAACCTGGGGCGAGTGATCTGGTGTGTTGAGGTCCTGAAGGTACGTGGTGGACACTCATCCATGGGGCCTCGGATCTGGCTTTGAGGAAGATCAAACGGTGGCGATAGGAGGTCACGTGGTAAGGACGCACACTGAAGTCGCACTGGATCTGCAAACTGAAATAATCAAAGAAAAGTTGTAAAAACCCAGGGTTCGAACACAGGTCTTGATGAACAATCATATAATACCTTTGCCAACTGTGCTAGAATCTGTACGCTGCACATAAACCAACCAATAATCATATAATAGGAAATAATCACATTAATAGAAGTCAAACTTTTTACGTGTGGGCCCCACTTCCCCTGAGTGGACGAATCAAAAAAGAGAGAGTTATTGGACTCTTTGGCCGTCCAATAGAATGAAGAGAGAGGGAGCTTTTGTTTGACGGACGAATGGGATGGGAGGATGCTGCCACGCGTGAGTCAACATAGTCCAAGATCCTATTCACCTTCTTCTTCCTCAGTACCTGCGAAAATAGCTGCGCAAATAGCTTCGCATTTACCTGCGGATTTTTCCGCAGGTTCTTATTCTCCATACCTGCAAAATTACAGCACACCAAACGCGAATCATCCGATAATTTAAAGTGCCCAGATCGTTTAGAACCATCATGGCGAATTGGATGGTGCAATTTGTTTGCATTGAAACGGTCTCAAGGAGTGAAACCGAAGCTTGGTTATGTAAAACCCTAACAATGGTGGTTGGTGCTTTAGCCCTTAAAGCTTCGTCTCGAACGCCCTAACCTTGTCTAAACAACTTCACAAACACGTTAACATCACCACATCACATTAAAACACGACAAAACATGATGTACGAAAATTTGAAAGATGAGTCCAAGAGATGCACATGGTGTACGTGTTTAGCATGTGCATGAGCCTTACCAATTACCTGGGATTAATGTATGATCATGCAGAAGTCGATTAGGATTGCTAATAGGGTCTGAAACTTGCTGGAAGAGAAGCTTGTTCGTGCCCTAATTTCTTGAATTTCTTGAGAGAATGATTAGGGTTTTGGAGGCTCAGCATTCGTGGCTTTGGAGTCTGTAGTTGTTGTATATATATTGGACATTAGATTAGGTCAAGAATTATAGAAAGAAATCCTTTTGAATCAAGTATTTGATGATGATAAAATTTGATTTGGAATTTGCATATAATCTTTCTATTTTTGACTCCTTCTATTTTCCAATATTTTTTTGCACGTTTCTATGGTCCTCATGAGTGTTTTAGATTGATTGAATAATTGGAGAATTGGTCAAATAATATTTCCTCATTTGATTATGATTTAGTTATTTTAATTTGAATTTAAAAAGATAAATTCAAGAATAAAATAAATAAAATCACAAAATTGAAAAGGAATTGATTTGTGGACCTATTAGATGTTTAAAAATAAATTTCCATGAATTAATTCAAGTATTTTTATATTTTACTTGATTTATTTAGATTTTAAATGAATAAAATCAAAATAAATAAATAAATTTATAAAAACAAGTGAATTTCATTATGGGCCTTTATTTAAGTTACATTCATGTTTGAAGTCCAATACATGGGCCCACTAGTCAAAAAAATACCAAATTCTTCAATTAGGTTTTCATGCGTTTCTTAAAAATTGCCCAACTTCATCCCTGTATATCTCTCTCAATTTTAACCCTATAAAGGTGTTCTTGACCATTTTAGAAAGCTCAAAGAGTCTTCTAACCATACTTTTTGGTTTCATCTCAATTGAGTTTACCATGTTCAAGTTATGAGCTTTGAGAAAAATGACTTTTTGCGATCCTTTAGAAGGACCTGTAATATTTCGGCTCATATCTCTTATGCGGAAGCATTTTTAGATCTTGGACTCAACATCAAAGTTGTAGAGAATTGAATTTCCTTGAGAATGAGCTTTGGTTGAGGAATTTCTGATAAAATATGAAAGAGATATGATCAGTCAAAGTTGGGTTGACTTTTAGTTGAAAACCCTAAATTAGAAACTTGGACTTTTGTGGATTTTTAATCTTTTCTTAATGAACCATGATCAATGTTTGATCAAATGATGAATGGAACTTCAAAATGAGGATGTTGACCAAAAACCAGGAGTTTTGACTTTACTTTGACCACAGTTGACTTTTAGGTTAACTTAGTCGACTGTTGACTTTCTGAACAATTGAGTGACCAATTCTTTGAAATGAGCCTTGATACTTGTCATAGAGATAATTTGAGATGTATTGAGCCATATGAGATGTCTTGGAGCCATTGATTCACTGATTTTCCTTTGAATGAGCCAAACCCTAGTTTTAGAGCCTTGTATAGGAGAGTGTGTCTTGGAGCTTTGTGTATTGATTTGTATTTGTATAAGAGAAATAGTGTAGGCAAATTTTGGGGTATGACAGTTACCATCAGGATTCTTCCGATTACGCGCCAAATTCAAAGCTAAGTTCCAATCCCTTCTTTTATTTAAATATTAACTGTACCTTATAAATTAAATTAGGGTTTGATTCCGACTTTAATGAATTTCTCCTTCACTCACCCTTTGTTGTTTATTCTTCCTTTGCCAATTTTCAGGGTTAACCAACAGGTCAAAGCTCAAATGTTCGGTAACCCTAAAACTCATCTTTTTTATTTCTTCTTTTAATTATTACTTGTGTCAGATTTATTACTCCGTTGGGGGTTTATTGCCTTGCTTTCCCCTTCCCCATGGCTTATTTTGTAACTGCTTCTAGATTGTATTGTGTGGCCTTGAAGGCACTTAACACTGCTATATTATTACTGCGTGGTTAGTAACTTAGGGAGTGTAGCCTCGAACTGAACTTAGAATAACTAATTATAAGATAATTATCTGAATTAATCGCGTGATTGTGCACCCACGCACCTTTTTTGGTAACCTCTCTTGTTGCCTGTTGCCTGTTGCCTTGTTGCCTTGTGTTTTCAGTGCAGAATAGCCAAGTCCCTCGAATACGAGGACGCCTCAGAAATGTTGCCCTCAGTTCATTCAGATCATAAGTCCCAATGATGCTGCCTTTGATTCGCTAATGTGATCTCGTCCCTCGAAGTTGCCTACGAAATGCTGAGGTGTCCTCTGGTTGCCTAATAATGATGACTATTCTGATTCTTCCCTTAGACTACCTGCCCCTCTATGGCAAGGATAGTCTTATGGCGAACGATAATTGCGACGACCCTTCAACCTCCAAATAAAAGGACTTCCTACCCTCTTATGGTATGGATAGCCCTGAAAGGCTAAAGGAACTCTTTTATAATGTCAAGGTAATTTGCCCCTAATTGCTTTGCTCTAGCTTAAATCTTTTTCTTACACTTTTTCATAAACCTTCAATAAGGCTACGCCCATTTACGAGCTAAAGTCCTTATTTCTTCTTCTACATTTCTAAAGTTTTGGTTACAAAAGAGCAAAGCAATTAAGAGCCCATGGAAAACCATGGATGCAAAGGGTGCCTTATACCTTCCTTTTGTATAAATTACCCCCGAACTCAGTTTTCTTTTAAAAGGTTTTTTTTCCTGTTCTTTTAGCCTTTCTATTTAATTTGGATAAAATAAAAGTCGGTGGCGACTCTTGCTTATTGCGACATTTCGAATAAAGTCAGTTCACCGTATTACAGATACCAAATGAAATTCTCTTGTATAGTGGTTGATTCAACATATTGAGACAGATGTTCCAACATCAGAACATGACATCAAGATAAATGATATGGAATCTGATCTTGATACAGAATAATAGCATTTATTTATAACTTTTGCACACAGATAAATCATAGAGTGACAACTAGCATAACTTTACAACTTGAGATTGATATCTCATCATAAACAACAATGTCAGGACAAATGTATAAACATCATCTGTTGACAGGTCATATATTTGTGCTAGAGTTTTGGCGTGAATTAAATAAGTTCGGAGAATGATTGCTTAGCAACATGAAGATTGAATATGTGGAGCAATATGACTTTTGATTCAAATGTTAGAAGAAAGGGATTCAAACGGGATTCAACAAGATGCAAGGTTTATGAGAAGTGAGCATTTAACTAAAGCCAAAATATCATTCATGTACATTATGGCCCATTTCAAGCTCAAGATTCAAATTCAGGTGCAAGCTTTAATATCCATTCCATTTAAAGATACTTTTAATACTTGAGAATTTGTCATTAAAAGGATTTACAAAAATTACACATTATACCATTCAACATCCATTACAAGTTACATTTGAAATTACACAAAAAATACATGAATGTTCTTGGATTTCCACTCTCTCCACCTGTTGTGGATGTTGAAATTCTACTATGGGGTGTGAAAGTTGGCTCTACATCAGTCCAATACCGTGACAGTTTTAAGGGTCCTCAACAAAATCAAACCTGCATTCAGAGATAACCAAGTATTCAAAAATTCTGCCATGAAAAATACAATTGAACCGATCCTGAACCATTTAAAATCCGCACAGGTTCAGCATACCAGAAAAAAAAAACCGAAACCAAAATTCTGCGGTGAGAAAGCATCAACTACCGCCCCTGCAATAAAACCGCCCGTGCATACGAAAAATAACTGAACCAAGCTACAACAGAATTAACCGAAAAGAGAGCTCTGCATAGACCGAACCGCAACCATGATGAAAAACGGTTCAGACCTGTAGCAAAAGCGGTTCAACATATCGTATTTAACAGTATAAGAGAAAAGGAGAAAAAAAGATTGGGAACTGAGTTGGTAACAGAAGTTTCATAAGAGAGTTAATAGGAAAAACCATTTCCTAATCACCGGATAACAGAGTCGATCTCACCATTCAATGGAATAACAAACTTACTTGAATCAAAGGTTGAGATTAACGGAATAGGTAACAAACTTCAACAGAAAAACTCTCTCTCCATTGATCACTCTCTTGGACGATTCATTCAACCTTCATCCTTAAATCATCAAGCTTCAACCTCTCTTCAATCCCCAACCTTCAAAACTCCTTCTGAATCTCTCTCATCCTTTCTTCTTGAATTTCAGTTCTCCATCCTTCAATGAGGACCATAATTATTCTTCCAATCTTCAGAAAAAACGAGAAGAAAGAAGTAACAGGACAATTGGGAAGGGAAACTCACCTATAACCGAATTGAGACGAACACCGAATTCCACCAATCTCTTCAGTCATCATCTTCATCATCATCAATCACCACTCAGCAAACTTCAACTCTTCACCAATTCTGCAAAAGATCACATTACAGAACGATTATCAATCACTCTTCACGATCTGAGAAATTGATACCTTCAATCGTTCATGTAACAGAAAATTCTCACCTGCATCATCGATCCTCCATCACCAACCACCAACTATAGGAGATCAACTACTTCAATCAGCACATCGTTCCTCAACAATATTCTCTCAGCGTCAAGCTCCAACAAATCGTCACAATCTTCATCCTTCGGAGCTTCATCATGGACTTGCAATAATCTGTTCGTCAATACCGAAACTCTCATCACCGATTTTCCACGTCATCAAACTTCTGTTAATCACGATCGTTATCACCTTGAAGCTCGCAACAACTTCATCGCGTCAGTATCTTCATCACGCACGGCTTCGACACTGCAAACAAGAAAATCTTCACATCATCTTCGTGTTCGAGAATAACAACGCTCAGTTTCATACGCAACAGTGACTCCGAATAATTCACGCAGAGAAATGAAGAGTGAAGAAGAGAATGAGGTGATCGCGGGAGAGAGTTCATATGAGAGGAGATGAGGTTGGCTCGATGTGGATCTACGACGGAAAACAGAGGGACGGTCGAAGAAAAGATGGCCGAGGTCGTCGTTGCGTCTGTGATGAAGGAGGGAGCCGAGTTTGGTTTGAAGGAATTTGATGAGTCACAATTGTGTAACCCTACAACCTTTCTCCATTATAATTATTCTTTTGGTTAATTGAGATTTAATGGAATAATGATAGTATTAATTGATATATAGTCTTGTTCCGGATTCAGGATATTTATAAGGGCGCGACCTATAGTATGCACTACGCGTACGACCAAGCACAATGCTCTACCCAACAAACATATAATTCAGTCGAGAACTGCATATAAGCAGGGGACGGGTACTTAACCAGAAGCCGGTTATACATCCCATAAGTCTCCGGGCCGAGTAATGTTAACCCACAAGGCATAAACGCATAACTCCTTAGGCGGTGGTTTCGAACCATGAGTGAAGTAGTTACAGACGTTATAAGCTATTAATAGGCGGTTACAAACGTTACAAGTCATTATGAGCGGCTACGTAGTCATTAAATCATGACTATTCAATAGGGGTTAGGACTTATGCTATAAATAAGCCTCAAAACCTCATAGATCAATAACCTGATCCATCACTCGACAACGACTTACACAAGAGCTCTCGTACGAGGGATAAGTCAGACACTCTCTTAGAACACGGTGCCTAGTCCACCCCTTCCAAATCCCTAAAGTTAGTCGAAAAACCATTCGGTCCCAAAGCTTTCCTTACCTCCGAGAACAAGCTTCTTAAATCTAGTTTTTGCGCAAGAACATTGGCGCCGTCGGTAGGAACCCGGTAAAACTTTCCCGGGCCACACATCAAATACTTACAACATTTTTCATTAGGGTTCATGATCCTCTCACGATTCGCCTTGGTACAGTGTTCAGAAACAACACCGAATGCATAGGCCATTAAAATCACGCCTTAACCATTCGATCAATCATCTGCAAGTTACATGTATCACAATCTTTTTTCTCATGTTAGCCGACAAGTGTAAGTGGCCGATGCGACCAAGTCTGCCAACACCGCTTGGTAAACTTTGTGATGGAATATCTGAGTCACGGAGAAGTCAGCGGAGCGTCACTAATCGCTCATGCAGTCATTAGGAAGATAAGTTTCCTATTATTTTCGGTCATGAATATCAAGTGTTTGCATAAAAGGTTTTGTATACAACTAAGTATATAATATATTAATATCTATACACCGAGCATGTTTCGCGTGAATGTTGGAAAAGGTAGAGTGGCCATGCGATTACGAAGCCTGAAATTAAGCCATAAAAGTGGCATATTTTATAAGTTGACCATGGTGCATACTCCCTGTGTGGTGATACATGATATGTTTTACAAAGTATATTACTTATATCTTCATTATTGGATTGCGGCAATTGTTATCACTAGGAGGAGATATTTGTCAAAACTATCTCTCACAAGTACTTTAAGTCAAAACTATCTCTCACAAGTACTTTAATACTATACTAACACGTTTATAAGCAATGCAGAATCAATATGGCATCCTGTTTATACTCTGGCTGTTAAAGAAATATTACAGGCATGTGAAGCGATAATGCATAGTGAGATTTTAAGCTTCAGGTGCATGCCATTGGAATAGCTTCCTAGTAATCCGGATAAACCGACACGGTTACGCTGCGGTATTGCATTCCTACACCGCATGCCATCAGACTGTGTCATCCGCGTCGTCGTGAAAAGAGTCATCACGGTCATCATTAAGCAGGAGTTACGAATCGGTTTACTGGCTAAAGAAAGTTATAAAGGGGCAGAAACGACGCTCTCGTTCCAGGAGGTCGTCGGCGAGAATGGCCTTGTTATTGTAGATCTCCGCACCTCTTTAGGCTATGTTTGGGAGTTTGGAGGGGAAGGGAGGGGAGGATTTTGAAAAATAGGAAGAATTGAGTGAAAAGAATACAAAGATTTTGGGTAAGAGGGTTTTGGAGGGTTTGAATTTATTCATAACACCAAAAACCCCATAAAATGGAGGAACTCAAAAATTGTATTGAATGAGGGCTTTGAAGGGCTTACATAAATTTTTCAAATATCTTTTAGGTTGTTATAGTATATTATGAAAATTAAAAATTTAGTAATGATAATGACTCTTTTATCATTCTAAACTAAATCATTTTTTCAAAAAGTGTCAAATATTTTCCTATATTTTTTTAAAATTTCATTTTTGGAAGTCTTCCCCTCCCTTCCCCTCAAAACTTCCAAACATAGCCTTAATGAATTTCCAGTGACGGGAAATGATTTCAAGAAGCAGGGCCTCATGCTCATGACCTCGGCATATACGGATGTGTTCGAGAAGAGTTACTCTACGGCCCGAGTTTCCCGAGATCGATGCAAGACCAATCGAGATTCCAACATTCCCATTAATAGGTTTTGGCTAAGATAAGCTTAAGGAGCATGGTGAATGGGAGAATCACATCACGCACACCGATATCAAAAGATAAGTAACATGCTTCTTGTATTCGGCTTGTTAAAGTATTCATGCGCAATACCTATAACAGGCTCTTTATATTCTATTTATCAAAGTAACATGCTTTCCGATGGACAGTTCTAAAACACCTGAAGCATGGTTTTAAATTGCGGTTGCGGTCGCGGAGGCGGTTGCGGTTGCAGGTGTTACGATTGCGGTCAATGCGGGTGCTGCGATGCGCATTGCGGCCGTTGCGGCGTGAATTTTGATCGGAAAATATTTTAAAAACACCATTAAAAAACTCTTAAAGTTAATATTTTACATTACAAATTACATGTAAATTGAGTTTTTGGATTCTCAAATGTTGAGTTATGATAAAAATATGTGAAGAAATATGGGTGAAGGTATTTAATGCGATTTCTAATGTTGTTGGACATGTGAATACCAATCACACCGCAATTGCGCCCTTATGCGGATGCGGAGGCTACCACATCAGCAATATTGCGGCTGCAATTACGGTTACGGACCGCAATTTAAAACCATGACCTGAAGGTTAATTTCAAAAGGTTGACCATTCTGATCCTATAAATTGTTAGAACAAGATTTGTTCTTATCAATTATCTTAGTTTTGATGATAACAATAATATGAATTTTGCTTAAGATAATATGGTACTCTAATCCAATGCAATTTCCCTTTCAGGAAATATATAAAGAGTACGCATAATTCAGCGCTCAGAAGATGTGTCTCAAATGGTTCAACATGCAACATCAGAACATGGTCTGGCAAGACATCAGAAGATGGTCGAAGCAGAATCAGAACATGGGTCTATGGAAGCATCAGAAGAACATGAGATCAGAAGCACTGAAGATCAGAAGATGGTATCACGCTCAGAAGCACTTCAAGGTCAGAAGATCAGAAGATGCTATGCACCAAGCTGTTTGACTCTGATGATATTCAAACGTTATATTCACAAACATCAGATCAGAAGGAAGTACACGTGGCAGACTACGCTGACTGACAAAAGGAACGTTAAAGCTACTAAAGGCAACGTCAGTAGACACAGCGTGAACAAGGCTCGAGGTAGTTGACAAAAGCGTATAACATTAAATGCGATGCTGTACGGAACACGCAAAGCATTAAATGCATTCAACGGTCATCTTCTCAACGCCTATAAATATGAAGTTCTGATGAGAAGCAAGGTTACCAATTCTTAACAACTCTGAACGAAAATAAACTTGCTGAAACGCTATTCAATCAAAGCTCAGAATCTTCATCAACTCACTACATTGCTGTTGTAATATCTTAGTGAGATTAAGCTTAAACGATAAGAGAAATATCACAGTTTGTGATTATAGCTTTTAAGAAGCATTTGTAAACTCTTGAATAGATTACATTAAGTTGTAAGGAACTAGAGTGATCGTGTGATCAGTATACTCTAGGAAGTCTTAGCAGTTGGCTGAGCAGTTTGTAACTAGAGTGATCAGGTTGATCAGTAGACTCTAGAAAAGTCTTAGGAGTGAACTAAGCAGTTGTTCCTGGAGTGATCAAGTTGTGATCAGAATACTCTAGAAGACTTAGTCGTGGACTAAGTGGAAAACCATTGTAATCCGTGCGATTAGTGGATTAAATCCTCAGGTTGAGGTAAATCATCTCTGCGGGGGTGGACTGGAGTAGCTTCGTTAACAGCGAACCAGGATAAAAATAATTGTGCAATTTATTTTTATCGTCCAAGATTTAAAGTCACACTTATTCAATCCCCCCCCTTTCTAAGTGTTTTTCTATCCTTCAATTGGCATCAGAGCGCCGGTTCTAAGGTGCAAGCACTTAACCGTGTTTAGAAAAGATTCAGGAAGAGAAAAACGCTTCAGTAAAAGATGGTTGATGAAAGTGAAAAGTCTACACCTACACCTGCATCTACATCTGGCTCTGCTGAGCAATACAACGGTAACAATGGTTATACAAGACCGCCGGTATTTGAGGGTGAAAACTTTGAATACTGGAAAGATAAACTGGAAAGTTACTTTCTTGGTCTAGATGGTGATTTATGGGATCTTCTGATGGATGGTTACAAACATCCAGTAAATGCCAGTGGCGTAAAGCTGACAAGGCAAGAAATGAATGATGATCAAAAGAAGCATTTCAGGAATCATCATAAATGCAGAACTGTTTTGCTGAATGCTATTTCTCATGTTGAGTATGAGAAAATATCAAACAGGGAAACAGCCTATGATATATATGAGTCCTTGAAAATGACTCATGAAGGAAATGCTCAAGTCAAGGAGACAAAAGCTCTTGCCTTAATCCAGAAGTATGAAGCCTTCAAGATGGAGGATGATGAAGACATTGAAAAGATGTTTTCGAGATTTCAAACTCTGACTGCTGGATTGAGAGTTCTTGACAAAGGATACACCAAGGCTGATCATGTGAAGAAGATCATCAGAAGCTTACCCAGAAGATGGGGTCCTATGGTGACTGCATTCAAGATTGCAAAGAATCTGAATGAAGTTTCTCTGGAAGAGCTGATCAGTGCCTTGAGAAGCCATGAGATTGAGCTGGATGCAAATGAGCCTCAAAAGAAAGGTAAATCTATTGCATTAAAATCTAATATCAAGAAATGCACTAACGCTTTTCAGGCCAAAGAAGAAGATCCTGAAGAATCAGAATCTGAAGAAGAAGATGAACTGTCCATGATTTCCAGAAGGGTAAATCAACTCTGGAAGAGCAAGCAAAGGAAGTTCAGAGGCTTCAGAAGTTCAAAGAGATTTGAACATGGAGAATCTTCTGATGAAAGAAGATCTGACAAGAAGAAGGTCATGTGCTATGAATGCAATGAACCAGGACACTTCAGGAATGAATGTCCAAATCTTCAGAAGGAGAATCCCAAGAAGAAGTTTCATAAGAAGAAAGGTCTTATGGCAACCTGGGATGAGTCAGAAGATGAATCAGAAGATGAGCAGGCCAACTGTGCGCTGATGGCGACAGAAGATGACGGATCAGAATCTACATCAGAATCAGATTCTGAAGAGGTATTTTCTGAACTTACTAGAGATGAGTTAGTTTCCGGATTAACTGAACTTCTGGAATCCAAGTCTCAGATTTGTATTAAATACAAAAAGCTGAAAAAGCTATTTGAATTTGAAACAAAGAGGCTTGAGTTGGAAAATTCTGAATTAAAAGAAAAACTTTTAAAATTATCCAATAATGTTGGATCTCCCTCTGATTCAGAAAAATCCACTCCTAGTCTAAACCATATTCTGAAAGAATATGATTTAAGTTTCAGGAAGTTCTTATCTAGAAGTATTGGCAGAAGTCAGCTAGCTTCTATGATATATGCTGTGTCTGGAAACAAAAGAGTCGGCATTGGTTTTGAGGGTGAAACCCCATACAAACTTGAACCTGTTGATGAAATGAAAATTACATACAAGCCATTGTATGATCAGTTCAAGTATGGCCACTCTCATGATATTAGGCACACTTCACATGCACAAAGTTTTCACATAACACACACCAAGAAGCATGTGACACAACCTAGGAAATATCATGAAACTCATATTAAAAATTATCATGCTGTTCCTCCTATTGCTTATAATGTCAAACCCAAGTTCAATCAGAACTTGAGAAAATCTAACAAGAAAGGACCCAAGAAAATGTGGGTACCTAAGGATAAGATTATTCCTATTGCAGATATCCTTGGCTGCAAGAAGGACAAAGCACAACATGTCATGGTACCTGGACTCTGGATGCTCACGACACATGACAGGAAGAAGGTCTATGTTCCAAGACCTGGTGCTTAAGTCTGGAGGAGAAGTCAAGTTTGGAGGAGATCAGAAGGGCAAGATAATTGGCTCTGGAACTATAAAGTCTGGTAACTCTCCTTCCATTTCTAATGTACTTCTTGTAGAAGGATTAACTCATAACCTCTTATCTATCAGTCAATTAAGTGACAATGGTTATGATATAATCTTCAATCAAAAGTCTTGCAAGGCTGTAAATCAGAAGGATGGCTCAATCCTATTTACAGGCAAGAGGAAGAACAACATTTATAAGACAGATCTGCAAGATCTTATGAGTCAGAAGGTGACTTGTCTTATGTCTGTTTCTGAAGAGCAGTGGGTCTGGCACAGGAGATTAGGTCATGCTAGTTTGAGAAAGATCTCTCAGATTAACAAACTGAATCTTGTCAGAGGACTCCCTAATCTGAAATTCAAATCAGATGCTCTTTGTGAAGCATGTCAGAAGGGCAAGTTCTCCAAACCTGCATTCAAGCCTAAGAATGTTGTTTCTACCTCAAGGCCATTAGAACTCTTGCACATTGATCTGTTTGGACCAGTCAAAACAGCATCTGTCAGAGGAAAGAAATATGGATTAGTCATCGTAGATGATTATAGTCGCTGGACGTGGGTAAAATTCTTGAAACACAAGGATGAGACTCATTCAGTGTTCTTTGATTTCTGCATTCAGATTCAATCTGAAAAAGAGTGTAAAATCATAAAGGTCAGAAGTGATCATGGTGGTGAATTTGAGAACGGATCCTTTGAAGAATTCTTCAAAGAGAATGGTATTGCCCATGATTTCTCTTGTCCTAGAACTCCACAGCAAAATGGGGTTGTAGAACGAAAGAATAGGACTCTGCAAGAAATGGCCAGAACCATGATCAATGAAACCAATATGGCTAAGCATTTCTGGGCAGAAGCAATAAACACTGCATGCTATATTCAGAATAGAATCTCTATCAGACCTATTCTAAATAAGACTCCTTATGAATTGTGGAAGAATAGAAAGCCCAACATTTCATATTTCCATCCTTTTGGATGTGTATGCTTTATTCTGAACACTAAAGATTATCTTGGTAAGTTTGATTCCAAAGCACAGAAATGTTTTCTTCTTGGATATTCTGAACGCTCAAAAGGCTACAGAGTATACAATACTGAAACATTGGTTGTAGAAGAATCAATCAATATCAGGTTTGATGATAAGCTTGGTTCTGAAAAACCAAAGCAGTTTGATAATTTTGCAGGTTATGATATTGACATATCAGAAGTTGTTGAGCCAAGAAGCAACGCATCAGAAGCAGAGCTTCTCAGAAGCAAAGAATCTGAAGATCAAGTATCAGCTTCTCTGGAGGATCTAAGTATTTCTGAAGAACCATCTGTCAGAAGATCATCCAGACTCATCTCTGGTCATTCAGAAGATGTCATTCTTGGAAAGAAGGATGATCCAATCAGAACAAGAGCATTCCTTAAGAACAATGCAGACTGTCAATTAGGTCTTGTATCTTTGATCGAGCCAACTTCTGTTGATCATGCTCTAGAAGATCCAGACTGGATAATTGCTATGCAAGAAGAACTGAATCAGTTTACAAGGAATGATGTTTGGGATCTTGTTCCTAGACCAGATGGATTCAATATAATTGGTACAAAATGGGTCTTCAGAAACAAGCTCAGTGAGAAAGGTGAAGTGGTAAGGAACAAAGCCAGACTGGTGGCTCAGGGTTATAGTCAGCAAGAAGGGATTGATTATACAGAAACCTTTGCACCAGTGGCCAGGTTAGAATCTATTCGTCTATTAATTTCATTTGCCACTCAACATAACATCACTCTCTATCAGATGGATGTTAAGAGTGCCTTCTTAAATGGTTATATAGATGAAGAAGTTTATGTCCATCAACCTCCTGGTTTTGAAGACTCTATGTCTCCGAATCATGTGTTTAAACTAAAGAAATCATTATATGGATTGAAGCAAGCTCCCAGAGCTTGGTATGAACGCTTAAGTTCTTTCCTTCTAGATAATGGTTTCACTAGAGGAAAAGTGGACACTACTCTCTTTTGTAAAACCTTTGAAAAGGATATTTTAATCTGTCAAATATATGTAGATGATATTATTTTTGGAACATCTAATGCTACACTTGGAAAGGAGTTTGCTAAGTCTATGCAGGCTGAGTTTGAAATGAGCATGATGGGAGAACTCAAGTATTTCCTTGGAATACAAATAAATCAAACATCAGAAGGAACGTATGTTCACCAAACCAAGTATGTGAAGGAACTTCTGAAGAAGTTTAATCTTCTGGACTGCAAAGAAGCCAAAACTCCTATGCATCCAACATGCATCCTAGGTAAGGATGAGGTAAGTAAGAAGGTAGATCAGAAGTTATACAGAGGTATGATTGGATCTCTTCTATATTTGACTGCTTCTAGACCTGACATTCTGTTCAGTGTTTGTTTGTGTGCTAGATTCCAATCAGATCCTAGAGAATCTCATTTAACTGCTGTTAAGAGAATTCTAAAGTATCTGAAAGGTACTACTAATGTTGGCTTAGTTTACAGAAAATCTAAAGAATACAACTTAGTAGGATTCTGCGATGCTGATTATGCTGGAGACAGAATTGAAAGAAAAAGTACTTCAGGAAGTTGCCAATTTCTTGGAAGTCATTTGATCTCCTGGTACAGCAAGAAGCAAGCAACTATTGCTCTATCAACCACAGAAGCAGAATATGTCGCGGCTGCTGGTTGTAGTACACAGATGCTCTGGATGAAGAGTCAGTTAGAAGATTATCAGATATTTGAGAGTAACATTCCTATATTCTGTGATAATACTTCTGCTATATGTTTATCTAAGAATCCTATTCTTCATTCAAAAGCTAAACATATTGAGATTAAACATCATTTCATAAGGGACTATGTTCAGAAGGGTGTTATATCTTTAAACTTTGTTGATACAGACCATCAATGGGCTGATATCTTTACAAAACCCCTGGCTGAAGATAGGTTTAAGTTCATTCTGAAGAACATCAGTATGGATTTATGGCCAGAATGAGAAGATGAGAAGTTCTCATGTATGAGTATCTTCTGAAATGAACATGGATTATTTTTTATATATCAGAAGTTCTGATTAAAATCTTTTAGAAATTATGATTCGGTATTACTAACGTTTCATTGTCTAAGTTGATTCAGAACCTCTTTTAAAGCAAAACAGCTGTTACGTTTTTATCTCGGGATGGTAAACCTGTCGTTACTATTCGTGGATAAACGTGCGTGCAGTTGAAGGGACGCCTACCATAGGTAACTGTGCTAGTCACCTCATTTGTCTTTATTATCTCTCCTCACGTCACGTAACATTAAATGCTTTTCATCATTCGTTTCATTTTATTCCTTTTTAAATACTCTTCTAACTCTTCTCTTTCCCTCTCATCCTTCTCTATCTTTCTTTTTCTCTCTCTATCTTCCATATCAAACCCTACTTGTTCATTTTTTTCTGCAAACCCATCATGAACTCTTCATCAAGCCCAGGAAACAATGAAAATGATCAAAACAACAAAAGAAAAGCTGTTGAAACATCACCTTCCAAACCCAAAAAGATCAAAATCACCTATGATCCTCTCAAGGTGAATCCATTCGAAGCAATGTTGTCTGGAAATTATTCTAGACGAGTGTTTCATCCTCCTGGTGAAAGCCCTCCATCATCTCCATCTTCTTCCTCATCTTTCGACCTTCAAGACTCAGCATCCTCTTCATCTAACCTTTCCTCTCCCTTAATCTCTTCTGAAGAAATCTCTTCATCTTCACCCGCTGAATCAAAGTTCTTCGAGTATTTATTTCAGGGGGAGATTATTTATCTCAGGGGGAGATTGTTAATCTCAGGGGGAGACATATTCATATGCTTATGCTATAGCTGTGTAATTTGTCTTTTGCCGTCTACTCTTTCTGATCGCAAATTCATATCATTTATATATGTTTTTGTCATCATCAAAAAGGGGGAGATTGTTAGAACAAGATTTGTTCTTATCAATTATCTTAGTTTTGATGATAACAATAATATGAATTTTGCTTAAGATAATATGGTACTCTAATCCAATGCAATTTCCCTTTCAGGAAATATATAAAGAGTACGCATAATTCAGCGCTCAGAAGATCTGCTTCAGGACCAAGTCTCCCTGATCCCTCGCCTGAAAGCCCAAGAAGCAGTCAATGAGGCGTTTTACTCCTTCATGGCATGCTGGCACAGACGTTGTCTTAGATATGGTCCTAGGATTTGGTCTTAGTAGTTTTATTTTTCTTTGTTGCACATCTTCTTGTAATCCTCTTTTTATTATCAATGAAAATGTTTCTTTGCTTTTACATTCCAGTGATTCTATTTGTCGTTTTATACATCTGAATCTTTTTTTTAATATTCTTTTTGATGTTATGACAAAAAGGGGGAGAAGATAAATGATAAATGATTTGATTAAATCTATCAGTTGCTGGGTAAAGCTCCCACACGTTCACTAACAAGAACTGCAAGTTCTATATGGTTTAAGTGTTTTGCAGGTACAGAGAAGTGAAGTGAATCTTCAGAAGCAAACACTAGAAGCAAAACCATAAGAAGCGTTATTCTGTAAAAGGAATAAGCTCTTGGAAACTGAAGCAAGCTGAGTGCTGTCAAGCTTCAGAGATCAGAAGCAAGAAAGAAGAATGAATCAGAAGCACTGATAATAGAATTTGAATATCATTGTCTATCCTGTTCTGACAAAATTCTATTTGCTCTGATACATATAATGTTATGGCTCTGATACATTATTTGCTCTGATACATTATTTCAGCCTATATGGCTCTGATACATATAATGTGTTCAAACATACATTTTATGTTCTAACTCGTTCATGCTGACTTTTGTCGTTTAGTTTTTGTTCTGTAACATTTCAGGATGTAGAGATGCTCTGATGATGCTCTGGTACATTCAACAATGTTCTGATACAAATCTAGCATGAAGTGATGTTGATAGACATTCAAAGTTCTGAAGCTGTCCTGAATGGAAGCAGAAGTCAGAAGCTGTGAACGTTCTGAAGATCAAAGAAATTCAAGTTCTGAAGCTGTCCACGATGGAAGCAGGAATCAGAAGCTGTGAGTGTTCTAAGGATCTAAAGAAATTCAAGTTCTGAAGCTGTCCAATGGAAGCAGAAGTCAGAAGCTATGAATTCTCTGAAGGCAGAAGCTTATATGATCGTCTCTACCGAAATAATCAGGGAAGTCTTTTATCAAAGTTCTTCAAGTATTTATTTCAGGGGGAGATTATTTATCTCAGGGGGAGATTGTTAATCTCAGGGGGAGACATATTCATATGCTTATGCTATAGCTGTGTAATTTGTCTTTTGCCGTCTACTCTTTCTGATCGCAAATTCATATCATTTATATATGTTTTTGTCATCATCAAAAAGGGGGAGATTGTTAGAACAAGATTTGTTCTTATCAATTATCTTAGTTTTGATGATAACAATAATATGAATTTTGCTTAAGATAATATGGTACTCTAATCCAATGCAATTTCCCTTTCAGGAAATATATAAAGAGTACGCATAATTCAGCGCTCAGAAGATGTGTCTCAAATGGTTCAACATGCAACATCAGAACATGGTCTGGCAAGACATCAGAAGATGGTCGAAGCAGAATCAGAACATGGGTCTATGGAAGCATCAGAAGAACATGAGATCAGAAGCACTGAAGATCAGAAGATGGTATCACGCTCAGAAGCACTTCAAGGTCAGAAGATCAGAAGATGCTATGCACCAAGCTGTTTGACTCTGATGATATTCAAACGTTATATTCACAAACATCAGATCAGAAGGAAGTACACGTGGCAGACTACGCTGACTGACAAAAGGAACGTTAAAGCTACTAAAGGCAACGTCAGTAGACACAGCGTGAACAAGGCTCGAGGTAGTTGACAAAAGCGTATAACATTAAATGCGATGCTGTACGGAACACGCAAAGCATTAAATGCATTCAACGGTCATCTTCTCAACGCCTATAAATATGAAGTTCTGATGAGAAGCAAGGTTACCAATTCTTAACAACTCTGAACGAAAATAAACTTGCTGAAACGCTATTCAATCAAAGCTCAGAATCTTCATCAACTCACTACATTGCTGTTGTAATATCTTAGTGAGATTAAGCTTAAACGATAAGAGAAATATCACAGTTTGTGATTATAGCTTTTAAGAAGCATTTGTAAACTCTTGAATAGATTACATTAAGTTGTAAGGAACTAGAGTGATCGTGTGATCAGTATACTCTAGGAAGTCTTAGCAGTTGGCTGAGCAGTTTGTAACTAGAGTGATCAGGTTGATCAGTAGACTCTAGAAAAGTCTTAGGAGTGAACTAAGCAGTTGTTCCTGGAGTGATCAAGTTGTGATCAGAATACTCTAGAAGACTTAGTCGTGGACTAAGTGGAAAACCATTGTAATCCGTGCGATTAGTGGATTAAATCCTCAGGTTGAGGTAAATCATCTCTGCGGGGGTGGACTGGAGTAGCTTCGTTAACAGCGAACCAGGATAAAAATAATTGTGCAATTTATTTTTATCGTCCAAGATTTAAAGTCACACTTATTCAATCCCCCCCCTTTCTAAGTGTTTTTCTATCCTTCATAAATTACCTCAACACGGAGAGTAGATAATTGAACAATTTTGCAGTCTTTCTCTGATGCGGTGTTTAATTAAATTAAATCTACTATCTACTATCTATTCATTAATAATAGATTGACCAAATTGCCTAAATTACCCTTTCACCAAAATTTATTTGCACTAATAAAAGGTCATTTTTGTAACTAACAAATTAAGTATTCACTCTTTCAACTTTATTGAATGGATTCACCAAGTGTTAGCTTTTCATTGGTCCGAATTAAATAACATTTTCCCTACAACTTTATTGCATGAATGATGACATCACATGTAAGTCATGGATGATGGAAGTCATATTTAAATTTCTTTTACATTTCATTTTCCCACACTTTCTTACTTTCATTTTAATTTTTCTTAATTTATTTATTATCACAAAAAATATTAATAATCTATTTTTAAATTTTAATCTTACTAAAAATTTCAAATTTCTTTCGCATTTCATTTTTCCATACTTTCATTTTAATTTTTCAACATTTATCTATTATCGCAAAAAATATTAATAATCGATCATTTAATTATTATTCCCAAAAATATTTAATTATTTCACGGGCCACTATCAACTCAATATTTAATTTTTTTTAATCGATCATTACACATTTTCTCTATTTTAATTAAAATTTCAAATTTCTCTCACATTTTTTCACACTTTCTTACTTTCATTTTAATTTTTTTCTCTATTTATTTATTTATTTATTTATTTATTTATTATCTCACGGGTCACTATCAACATAATGTCTATTTTATTTTAATCAATCATTGTCTTTATTTGAGAGATAATATCTTTATTTTTATTTTTTTCTCCATCTCACGATTTTTTATCATTATTTAATACAATTAAATTTCCATGATTATTGTTTATTTTACATTTGTTTTTAAATATATTTTATATCGCATCAAATTATTTTTTTATTTCACGGGTCATTATCAACATAGTAGCTATTTTATTTTAATCAACAATTACTATTAATTGAGAGATAATTTTTATTTTTAAATGTTAATATTTCATTTTATTATCTCCATCTTATTGTATTTTTTATATGATTATTTAATATAACTGAATTTATATGATCATTTTTCATTTATAATTAAACCATAGTGATCTATATCATTTTCTTTTAATTGTTGGACCGTCAATTATTAAATTACCTGATCCAATTTTGCTATTGTGTTCTTAACCTATCTTAAACAATTTTTTTGTGGATCATTGTTTTCTATATAATTATTGTTAAATTTACAATTAAGTAAATTATTTCATATTTTTCATTTATATTTAAAATTTTACATTTGCATTTGTTAAAATTTTATTTTTTTCTCCAACTCAAATGTCCTTTTTTATATGGTTCTTTATTACACACAAAATTAGCACATGAATACGATAATAATGTTTAATCTTAAAGGCCACTTTCAATACAATGCCTATTTTATTTTAAACAATAATGACTTTTATTTGAAAACTAAAGTATTTATTTTCAAATTTCAAAACGATTCCTATGGATATTCGGTTTTCAAAGAATTGGGAGTATAACAGAGCAATCAATAAAACTCTAACTCTATTCAAGTAAAACAATTCCTTTTAATTATGCATATTGCTTATAATTCCTTTTATTTATATTATTCATATCATTACAAAAATACTACACTAGAAAAAAAAATCACCCGTGCGGAAGCACGGGTCTCTCACTAGTTCTGGTATACATGCGTAACGATTCCTTTCTTGGTTTAGATATTATTATGTTACAGTGAGCTACACGGGTCTCTCACTAGTTCTGGTATACATGCGTAACGATTCCTTTCTCGGTTTAGATATTATTATGTTACAGTGAGCTATACAAGTTTACTATTTAAATATCACTGATGCATTGTGATAAAGTTACTACTAAAATATCACTTATGTGATAAAATTGATTAAATATCACTGATGCACTGTACTACAATATCACTTATGTGATAAAATTTACTACTTAATAGCCTGCATCATTTATATATGCATTGAAAAATCACACATGAACGATCCGAATATTTTGTGGTTATCTCGGTGCATGGATTTGTGAGCAGTGATAAAATGCCATCACGTGTAGTGTCATGTATAGAATGAAATATTCGTTTGGGTGTTTCCAAATGTCAAACTCATAAACGACATGTTACTGGTGATTTTACTAGTTCAGACAATAAACCTGTGCACTACATTCTATCATTGAATGTTTAAATTGCCGATTACATCCTTATATATCTTGCTAACCAATTATGTCGCAGGTTATTTAGGCATCCAACTTAACATGAGTTGAATATTATCAAAAATAGCTTCGACAATAATATGAAGAGGAATACTTACATGGATACGAACCTAAATCCATATTTTTAGGCACAACCAATAAAAAGAGAGAGAATATAAATTTATTTAAATTTTAATTTCGTTTTTAATTGGCATCATGGGGGTGGTTGAGATAAAAGAGGAGAGAAACAATTTAATTTTTAATTTTTAATTAATAAAAAAAATGTGATTGGTTGTGTGTAAATACAGGTGTTATGGTTGTGTCTATGTAAGTATTTTTCTAATATGAATTTGATAAGAGATGCGAAAGGACAACGCACACATTATAATCTAATTCGGATAACTTTTGTCCAAAGCGTTTCAGCATGTTCCATAAGCCTCACGCTCGGGGGTGGTACAGGTATTCCAAATTAGGAAAGTGAAAAATTCTAAAGATGTCAAATTCTCAGAGGTCGACTCAAAGTACGCTCAAACAAAGTTATGATTGCACAATTCAGAAAAAAATACAAGTTGACAAGTCGACTCACCTCATCAAAGAAGGAATCTGACACAAAGCGCCAAGACGCAAGTTTATGCTTTAATCAATCACTATTGTTGTATAAAGCGAATTATGTCTCTTTACATTTGTAAAAAATCTCATTTAGGTCTTCTAAAGGAAGTAAAAGGTGTCACCCTTCTCCCCTACGTGAACACGAGGCACCCAACTATATTAGTCTAAAAGATAGGTGAGATTCAAATAGAATGAAAAAAAATCTGTAAATTGGTTGTGGCCGGGTAGTGTAACTATAAAGACTCGGTCTAAAGACTTATGTAACACCACTATAAATAGTAGGAAGCAGGTTACAAGAAGACGGTTACGCCTCCGGGCCTCTGTCCCCACCAAAGATGGTTACGCCCCCGGGCCTATGTCCGCATCTAAGCCGGTTCAACTTCGCCAAGGCTCTCAAACCGATTCTCGTTGTATCCTTGCAAGAGGCTCTGTCCGTCAACTAAAGTCGGTTCAACCTCACCAAGGCTCTCAAACCGGTACTCGGTGAACCCTTGCAAGAGCCTCTGTCCGCCAACTAAAGCCAGTTCAACCTCACCAAGGCTCTCAAACCGATACTCGGTGAACCCTTGCAAGAGGCTTTGTCCGCTAACTAAAGCCGGTTCAACCTCGCCAAGGCTCTCAAACAGGTACTCGGTGAACCCTTGCAAGAGGCTCTGTCCGCCAAATAAAGCCGGTTCAACCTCGCCAAGGCTCTCAAACAGGTACTCGGTGAACCCTTGCAAGAGGCTCTGTCCGCCAACTAAAGTCGGTTCAACCTCGCCAAGGCTCTCAAACCGGTACTCGGTGAACCCTTGCAAAAGGCTTTGTCCGCCAACTAAATCCGGTTCAATCTCGCCAAGGCTCTCAAACCGGTACTCGGTGAACCCTTGCAAGAGGATCTGTCCGCCAACTAAAGCCGGTTCAACCTCGTCAAGGCTCTCACACTGGCTCCCGGTGAATCCTTGCAAGGGGCTCTGTCCGCACCTTAAGACGGTTAAGTTCTCGGACCTATGGCCGCACCTAAGATGGTTACGCCTCCAGGCATATGTCCGCTCCTAAGACGGTTCAACCTCCCCAAGGCTCACAAACCGTTCTCGGTGAGTCCTTGCAAGGAGCTCTGAACTATAAACATGATGCGGTCAAACTCGTTAAGGCTCTTATAAAAGACATTACAATGGGCTCTGCACCCAAAGTCAAAAGCCCAAGCACACTTTTAAGCGTCTGGCATAAATCCGAATCGGACAGGATAGGTAAAACTTCAACCCCTTTCCTAACCAAATCCAAGTACATTAGAAGCCTCTAACAAAGCTAAAGCAACCTTAAAGGGCTCTAGCAGAAGCAACAGTCCTAACACACTTACGAACCCGGAGATAACAAATTCCGGGTACTTAAAAGCTAAGGACTTGATTACAAACGGTCCCTCATAAGTGGGAGTCCACTTGCCCCTGGGGTCACCTTGTGGTAGGATGATGCGTTTGACAACCAAGCCATCAGTTTGGTATGCCTGACTTTTGACTTTCTTGTTGAAGGCTTTAATCATACGCTTTTGGTACAACTGGCCATGACAAATAGCTGCGAGCCTCTTCTCATCAATCAAGTTTATCTGGTCCAATCGAGTCTGAATCCAATCGTCTTCGTCTAGATCGGCTTCTTTCATAATCCTTAGGGAAGGAATCTGAATTTCAATTGGAAGAACTGCCTCCATACCGTAGACTAAGGAGAATGGAGTTGCCCCTGTTGAAGTACGCGCATATGTGCGATAACCATGAAGAGCAAAAGGTAACATCTCATGCCAGTCTTTGTAGGTTACTGTCATCTTTTGTATGATTTTCTTGATGTTCTTATTGGCAGCTTCCACCGCGCCATTCATCTTTGGTCGATATGGAGAGGAATTATGATGTTTGATCTGGAACTGTGTGCAGAGTTCAGTAATCTTTCTGTTGTTTAAATTTGTGCCATTGTCTGTGATGATCCTTTCAGGGATGCCATACCGACAAATGAGATTGTGCTTGATAAACCGGGCCACAACATTCTTGGTGACAGAAGCAAATGAAGCTGCTTCTACCCACTTTGTGAAGTAATCAATAGCGACCAGGATAAAGCGATGTCCGTTGGAGGCAGTAGGCTTGATTTCTCCAATCATATCAATACCCCACATTGCAAAAGGCCAAGGAGCTGTCAGGACATTTAGCGGGACTGGAGGTACATGTACTTTGTCGGCATATATCTGGCATTTGTGACAGGTTCTGGAATGATGATGGCAGTCTGTCTCCATGGTAGACCAGTAATAACCTGCTCTTAGGACCTTTTAAGCCATCGTATGTCCACTTGAATGAGTACCAAAGGCACCATCGTGTATGTCTTCCATAATCTGTTCTGCTTCCTTCTTGTTTACACAACGAAGTAAAGTCGAGTCATGGTTGCGTTTGTACAGGGTTCCATTACTTAGGAAGAATTTGGCAGCAAATCTTCTTAGAAACTTTCTGTCGTTAATGGATGCCCCTTCAGGGTACTCCTGAGCTTCGAGATACCTTTTTACTTCATGGAACCATGGTTTGTCTTCCGTTCCTTCGACATCGAACTTATTGCAATAGGCTGGTTCGTCTTGTCTGTAAATGGTGATCATTGGCGCCTCGTTGTCCCACCTGACTTTGAACATGGATGACATGGTAGCTAAGGCATCAGCTAGTTGATTTTCTTCGTGCGGGATGTGTTCAAAAGTGATCTCTTCAAAGTAAGGAATCAAACTCAGCACATATTCTTTGTATGGAATTAGGTTCGGGTGCTTCGTGTCCCATTCCTCTTTGACTTGATAAATCACAAACGCCGAGTCTCCGTAGACCTCCAGGAACTTGATTCTTAGATCAATTGCAGCTTTGAGATCCAGAATACATGCTTCGTACTCGGCTATATTGTTAGTGCAGTTGAAACATAATCTGGCAGTGAATGGTGTATAACTTCCTGCAGGGGAAATGATCACAGCTCCGATGCCATTTCCAAGTGCATTAGAAGCTCCATCAAAAACCATAGTCCATCGGGATCCTGGCTCGGGTCCTTCTTCCGGTCCTGGTTGTTTGTAGTCAGTGACTAGCATAATGTCTTCATCTGGGAAGTCAAAGTTTAATGCTTGATAATCATCCACTGCTTGATGAGCCAGATGATCAGCTACCACACTTCCTTTGATTGCTTTTTGCGAAGTGTATTGGATGTCATATTCTGTTAAGATCATTTACCATCGTGCTATTCTTCCAGAGAGAGCAGGTTTTTCGAACACATACTTGATAGGATCCATTTTGGAGATCAGGAAAGTGGTGTGATTTAGCATATATTGTCTTAGTCGGCGAGCCGCCCATGCTAAGGCACAACAAGTTTTTTTGAGTAGTGAGTATCTTGTTTCACAATCGGTAAACATTTTGCTAAGATAGTAGATTGCATGCTCCTTTCGGCCGGACTCGTCATGTTGCCCCAGTACACACCCCATTGAATCTTCTAACTCAGTTAGGTACATTATCAGAGGTCTTCCTTCCACTGGTGGTAACAAGATTGGCGGTTTTTGGAGATATTCTTTGATCTTGTCAAAAGCTAATTGGCATTTGTCATTCCATCTTTCCACTTGATCTTTCTTCAATAGTTTGAAGATCGGCACACAAGTAGTAGTCATATGGGCAATAAATCTGGCTATGTAATTCAGACGTCCCAAGAATCCTCAGACTTGTTTCTCAGTACAGGGTATAGGCATTTCATGAATGGCTTTGACCTTGGCAGGATCAACCTCAATACCTTTGCTGCTGACGATGAAACCTAAGAGTTTACCGGATCTTACTCCAAAGGTACACTTGTTCGGATTCAGTCGCAACCTGTATTTCTTGAGTCTGTTAAACAGCTTGTGTAGATGACCCAGATATTCTTCTTCGGTGTTGGACTTTGCAATCATATCATCGACATACACCTCTATCTCCTGATGAATCATATCATGGAACAAAGCTACCATTGCACGCTGATATGTAGCTCCTGCATTCTTTAAACCAAAGGGCAATACTTTGTAACAAAAGGTTCCCCAGGGTGTTGTGAAAGTTGTTTTTTCCATATCTTCGGGTGCCATCTTGATTTGATTGTACCCTGAGAATCCATCCATGAAGGAGAATACCTTGCATTGTGCGGTATTGTCAACCAGTACATCGATGTGAGGTAAAGGGAAATCATCTTTGGGGCTTGCCCGGTTCAGATCTCTGTAGTCTACACACATTCTGACTTTCCCGTCTTTTTTAGGCACAGGAACTATGTTAGCTATCCAAGGAGGATAACTCACAACTTTCAGAAAGCCGGCATTGAATTGCTTTTCAACCTCGTCTTTGATCTTCTTTGACATATCGAGCCTACTCCTCCGCAATTTTTGCTTAACTGGAGTGCTACCTTCTTTGATTGGCAGGCGATGAACCACAATATCTGTGTCAAGGCCAGGCATATCTTCATAGGACCAGGCGAATATCTCGACGTAGTCTTGCAACATTTGAATCAGTCTTTGCTTGACACTGTTTTCTAGATCAGCCCCTATCTTGACTTCTTTCTTTTCTTCGTCGCTGCCCAAGTTGATGACCTCAATTGGTTCTTCATGCGGCTGTATAGTCTTTTCTTCTTGTTCTAGCAGCCTTGCAAGCTCTCTTGGTACCCCACAATCTTCCTCACTTTCGTCCTCAGTTTGGTAGATCGGATTTTCAAAGTCATGACGGGCAATAGCAGAATCGTTATCAACTGGATCCAAAGTGAATGTGAATCTGCATTTATTTATGTGGGTGTGTGTAAGAAAACATAGCTATCTGAAAAAGCAAAGAAGGAAAAAAGGATCACAAAATTTGAATATGCAAACGTCCCATGATTTTATTGAATGAACATGATCATGATATGACAAACCCTTATAAAAGGACCAGTGTGCTTCGGGCAAGGCACACGACTTTCAAGTTCATGGTTCGATAGTACAGGAACCATTTTTATCTTTGCACAATATAAACAATGAAAACAGGGAATTGCATTTACTCCTGATCAAAGGAGATCACATCCTTAGCTTCCCAGTTGTTCAATCCATTGTGGTGAGCAGGGAGTATCCAGCTATTCCAGTTGCAGTTGTCTTTTTCATCTTCCACAGCATTGATTTCATTGGTGGGGAAATGAGTCGGTGATCTTTCAGGATAAGTAGGATGATCTGTTGGATATGAGGATCCAGGTTGAGGTACCTCTGTTGGCTGAGCGAGATACTCGATAAGGCCGTCCCATCCAGTCGGGATGATGTCTTTGAGGGAGACTTGTGCATTCTGCTGAGTAGTGTACTGTGACAGAAAATAACCCTCGTTATTTGGTGTTTCCCTGGCTTCTTCAAGAGTGAAATTGTCGTCGTAATGTTCATCCCATCCAGTTGGGACAATGTCTTCAATGGCGACTTGTGAGCTCGGAGGAGCGGAATATTTCACCATAAAGTCATATTTGCCACTTGGCTCTCCTAAAGTATCCCAAACTTCTTTAGGTGGATTTTGATATTGCTCATTGATGGAACTTGTGAAACTTTTGCCATTTTCAAATTGATTGCCCCATCCAGTTGGGGTAATGTCTTCTGTAGCAATAAAAGAACTCTGAGGTGCGGTATACTGAAAATTATATCTGCCGCTTGGTTCTCCCAAAGTATCCCAAACTCCCATGGGAAGGGGTGGAACTTCATTTGGGTATGGCTGGATGATATGGTTCAAGAACACTCCATCGTCTTCAATAGCATTTACTCCTTGGCTGATGAAATGTGACATTAATCCTCCAGAACAAGGACTTTGATCGTTCTTTTGATTTCCATTAGCATAGCCCAGGCCTAACTTGTCAGACTTGTAAGGTACATCGAGGAGCTGTCCCCATATTGTGCAACCACCTTTTTCGATCATAGTTTTGGCATCTTTGAGAGAAGCCATAGCTGTAGTTGGAGTAGCAGAAATATGCTTGGTAGTAGAGACATCTGGAGAGACCACCTCAAAAGATTGGCAGGGAGTTTCGATGAATTCGTCATCCAACTCAACATACTTGGAGTTACTCAGGTGACTAACCAAATATTCCTCTTCGCCATAAACTGTGACAATTTTTCCTTTTACTGGATACTTCAACTTCTGATGTTGGGTAGAAGTTACAGCATTTGCCCCATGTATCCAAGGGCGTCCTAGTAAGCAGGAATATGCTGGGTGAATTTCCATTACGTAAAAGGTAGAATCAAAGATCTGAGAGCCCACTCTGATTGGGAGATTCACCTTTCCGTATACTGTTCTTGTTGACCCGTCGAAGGCTCTTACCACAACATCGCTTGGTTGTAACATAATTCCTTCGAAGTCAAGCTTTTCCAGTACTGTTTTTGGTAACACGTTCAAAGAAGAACCGTTATCTACCAGCACATGAGATAGAGTGGTGCCATTACATTCAATGGAGATGTGTAGGGCTTTATTGTGATTCTTTCCAGCAGGGGTTAGATCAACATCAGAGAAACCGAGGTCATTATTTACTGTTAGACTGGCAACACAATTTTCAAATTGATCGATTGAAATCTCTTGTGGTACATGTGCAGCTTTCAGGAACTTCATCAGGGCTTTGGCATGAGCTTCTGAATACTTTAGCAGAGACAGCATTGAGATTTTTGAAGCAGTATGCCCCAGTTGTTCGACAATATTGTAATCACTCTTGCAGATGATTTTCAATATTTCCTCCATTTCTTGCTTTGATGGATCCTCAACAGTGACTTCCACCGGTATTTGAACTGGTTCAACTTGTGGCTCTTTGCCTCGAGCGTTGACATCTTGATTAGGAACTGGGACCTGGACTGGATTAGTAACCAAATTTAGAGAAATTTCTGGTGAAAAGATCCTTCCACTTCTCGTAATCTTACTGGTACCCACAATGCTATCAACAGTTGGAGTAGTAAAATTCAGGGCCTCTTCGGTCAAGGTATCCTGTTTAACTCCATGGACATAAACATTAGTGTCATAACTCCACGGGACAGCTTTGTCTGAGGAGTATGGAAATGGAGTTGGACTGGTAATGATTACCGATGCCACTTTGGGTGTAGCAGAAATTTTGAAAGGAGCTTTGGTAGGGATTTTTAATGGTATGTTGGAAACCACTGAGACGTCCTCTATTCTCATCCCGTTTGCAAAGACTTCGCATAAAACATCCATGGAAGGTAGCCTCTCAAACATAATGATACGGTGATCCATCCACTTTTGAATTCTTGTTTTCAGATTCTCACAACCATTGGGTAGGTGTGTGCAATAAAAGCAATCAGGGTCACAACCTGGAAAGTAACCAGCTTGGATTAGCTTTATTTTGACTTCAAGGAGCGGAGTTGACAATTCCCTCACATCATAGATGTAAACAGTGTCTATGATAGCATTGACGGTCTTGTCGTGCTTTGGCATAGGTGCCGTGATGACATTTGGAGTCTCTGGAGGAGCGAACTCAATTTCCCCAGCATCTATCATGTCTTGTATTTTATTTTTCAGGGCCCAACAGTGATCTGCGTCATGTCCTGGACAGTTGGAGTGATACGCACATGTTGCATCGGGGTGATAACTCGGAGAGGAAGTGTTGACATTCTTTGGAGGGTCTTTTAATGTGATCAGATCTGCTTTTAACAAATGCTGCAATGCTTGAGAGATTGGCATATTGATTATGGTAAAATTTCTTCTTGGCGCATCTGGTCGACGTGTATATTTTGGCGGTTGATCTTTTTGAGGCGCAGATGCGGAGATCAGAACTGCCCCTACAGATTGGTGATGCTCATTTTTGCGACCTTTCAGACTTTGCATTGTATTGACCTCATTCCTCCCACTGATGGGCCTTTTTGTAGTACCAGAGGAAGAGCCTATTTGAATTTTTCCACTTTGAATGCCGCTTTCGACACGTTCTCCAGTTAATATCAGGTCAGTGAAACCTGATGATGAGCTTCCCAGCAAATGACTGTAGAAAGGGCCAGTTAAAGTGCCCATGAACATGTCGACCAGCTCGCGATCAGATAAGGGTGGTTGAACCCTTCCAGCCATATCTCTCCACTTTTGTGCATATCCTTTCAAACTTTCTTTTGGTGCCATGGACATGCCCCTTAGTTGAGTACGGGTTGGTGCAAGGTCAGCATTGTATTGATATTGTTTGTAAAAAGCAGCAGCTAAATCCTCCCAAGTATGAACTTTTGTACTTTCCAACTGGTAGTACCACTCGAGTTGTGTACCCGACAGGCTTTCTTGGAAGAAGTGAATCCACAATTTGTTATCTGCTGTATGAGGTTGTATCTTCCTTACATAGGACCTCAGATGTAATTTTGGACAAGAAACTCTATCATACTTTGCAAAGACAGGAACTTTGAACTTTGGAGGGATAACAACATCTGAGACGAGTCCCAGATCATCGAAATCTAAACCAGGTATTTTTTGTATCTCCATAGCTTTCATGCGTTCTTCCAACTGCTGGTATTTGTCATCATCCTGTTCGTCTCCAGAATGATAATCTTCTTCATTAGAAGAGAGGGAGGGTTTGGCAGAACCCTGGTTGCTGTTATTGTCTCCTTGTTCACCATCACCGACTATTTCAGGGATCGGTGGCTTTTTGGACTTTTTGACTTGGATTTTGATCTTCCTTTTCAGGTGACTCAAGCCTACAGATCCTTTGGGCTTCTTTTTCTTCTTGGTTATCAAGGCTTTCAGCTCTTGTTGCCCCTTTGCCAGTTCCAGAATTGCTACTTGAACTTGGGCATTCTGTGCTTCGAGATTCTTGATGCTTGTCTCAGATTCCATCTCTTCTAACTGAAATAAACAGCGAGGAGATGAGAAATCCGTCATGTGAACCTGTTATGCAATGTGTATGAATGAAATGCATATGCAATGAATGAAATGTATATGCAATGTTTTCAAGGATCTTAGAATTCAGATTTGTTAAAACAAGGGAGAAACAAACATTTATTAGTTAAACAGTTTATTTCTTTTTTCCCTCTTTTTTTTCTTTTTTCTTTTGCCTCATTCGGGCTTACAAAACAGAAATAAATAAAGAAAATGAAGGATCCCTCAGGTCTCCCATGGACGCTTTCTCTTTGCACCCAGGAATGTGTTGATCTGCTGTTCTTCTTGGAGTTGTCCGGTGAGCTCCAATAATCTTCTCTCATAGTCTTGACAGTGTGCTTTGAAGGTGTCTCTTTCCTCTTTTAGTTGAACCCAAGATTTCTGCAACTCTTCCAGGTCAGTTGGCATATCCGGATGTAGAATAACTTGAGGTTCGTCTCCTTCGACTTCTGGCTCGATAGTCACAGGTAGAATAGCGGGATATGGCATGATGAATTTCTGAGCATGAGTACGCACCCATCTGAGGTAAGGTTCCATAGGAATAGAATTCCATTGCCCCAAAGTTTTGCTTTCTATTCTATAGACACTGCCCCACGCATGTATAAACCTTTGTCGGTGTCTGTGGGAATCATTCTCGTAATCAAACACAATGCCACGGATAATCATGTCATGAGGACCGTTTCTCCGTGCATATCCGAATTGGTGTAAAGCTAGAGAGGGGTTGTAAGTGATGCCTCCCTTGATGCTAAGTAGTGGCACATTAGGGTACTCTTCACAATGGTCAATGATAGTAATGTCTCTTTGAAAGAAGTTGTTCCACCGGATATCTGAATGAGACAAAGACATAATCCTGCGAGACCATTGCATTCTTTGTTGATTTCTCAACACTGATCGGGGAAGATGAAATGTAAACCATCTAGCCAGTAGTGGTATACAGCACATAAGAGTTCCTCGTTTCTTCATGGTACGAGTGTGTAGAGAATGTAGAATGTCTCCCAGCAAGGTCGGTACCGGGTTACGGGTTAAGAAAAGGTTGATGATGTGCACACTTATGAACTTGTCGGGATTAGGGAATAAAACCAACCCATAGATCAAAAGAGCTATAACCTCCTCAAAAGCTGGATAATTTTTGTTTTCTAGTAGTAATCGAGCCTTTTCCATTAAGAATTTAGCAAGCAAACCCTGGATTCCGCTCTTTGTTTCCCAATTGGACTCGATTTCTGACTTTCACAAATGTAAGGCAGCAGCAATGATTTCAGGTTTTGGAATCCTTTCTAAACCAGTGAAAGGTAATTGATCTCGAACAGGTAATCCAATTAGTTCAGAAAACTCTTCCAAGGTGGGTACTAACTGGTAATCAGGAAAGGTAAAGCAATGATGTTCGGGATCAAAGAACTGGAACAGGACCCGTATCATGTCTTCTTCAAATTTTGAGGTAACCAAATGGAGTAGGTGACCGTGCTTTTCGGTGAATTGAGCATTCCTGGGAAACTCTGATACTAAGTCTTTTAGTTCAGATGGCACCGTTGAGATGTTGATTCGGATGTAATCTCTGGTGGCGGGAGCCATTACCTGCAATAACAGAACAAAGGTAAACTCTTTGATCCTTGAAATGATTAGTGAGAAAATGATATTCTTATGATGCTTATGATGTTATGATGTCAAACATGTGGCAAACACAAACAAATCAAACAATAGCCTTAGGTTTAAAGGCTTGCATGAAGTTCATAGGTGATACCCTCCCCACTGAAGTTGAGTTGGTTAAAACCTGTCCTAGAATAGTATTTGGGTTCTATGATCCTTGGAGACAACATCTCAATACGGCGCTCGGACGGCCGATCAAAAATATTCCTCGAGGATAACTAACTTCGATCAATTTCAAAGCTAGCCACTTAATAGGCCACAAGTCAAGTTCACTAAAAGGTTCTAAGACAAATTAGTGTTTAATGAAATTTCGGAAGCCTAATATACTCCTTGATCGTTTTCAAGGGACATCAGTATAAACCAAAGTATCGCACTAACAGTGACTACCAGATCAACCGTATCGGTACATGCCGTACAGTTTCCTTGGTCTATTGTCACATACTTAAGGTATCTTGAGATTCGGGTTAGAATCTTTCACACAAGCAAAATACCCAAACAAACCTTTGAAAAATAGAGCAATCAAGTCAAGCAATTGAAAACATCGAAGTGATCTATATAAATATTAGAAGGTGTATAGGTTGCCTATTCAATTTTGATGTAATAGTAATTAGGGCCTTTTTATTTTTTGCCTTTTAATTTCCGCCTTTATTTTTCTGCCCACTGTCGCACGCTCGCGAAAAAATGAACAGAGTCGCCACCAATATATTTATCCCATAAGGGAAAGGAATATCAGAAAACCTAACAAAGGAAGGAACAGGGTCTTGCGACCAGAGAATCAAGGTACGGGAGTCGGTTACGCAAGGGGAAAGTATTAGCACCCCTCGCGCCCATCGTACTCGATGGTATCCACCTATGTTTGTTTCTATCTAAAGGGTGTGTACTATGTCTATGTCTACATGCGAATGAATGCAAAAGAAATACGGGGAAAAGAAGGAATTATTTACAATTGTGCTCGTTCAAGCCCCGCGACTTGATGCCTACGTATCCTTTTCAGGAATCAGAGCGCCGTAGTTCGGCTCACAATTTTCTGTTTGTTTTTGTGTTTTTTAGTTGGGCGGAGTTAACGCTCGCGCTCTTGCGTAAGGGGACAACCTAGGATGCAATAGAGCGGAAATAACAATGCCCTTAAGAAAGGAGAGAAGAGAGAGAGTTTGAGTGTTTCGAGGAAATCCCTAAGGCAAGGGAAACTCGAGTTACTCTTTGGTTTGTGTCTTTTAGAATTTGGGAACTTACGCCCGAATGGTTCCCTAAAGCAAGGGAGATCCAAGCACTCGAATGATTCCCTAAAGCAAGAGAGATTCAAGCTTCCATTCCCTTTTTAATGATTTTCACTTTTTTATTAATGTTTTTTAAGTGTTTTCTTTGTATTTTTTATAGGGATTTTATTTTGATATTTATTAGATGTTTTATGTTGTAAAAGGAAAAGAAATGATGAAGGGAGAGACTAGCCTAAGTATTAGCCTAATTGTTGTTTATGAATTGGGGAAAACTAGCCTAAAGTCATGTTATGGAATTCTAAAAGGAGCATACTTATGATATTAACAAAATAGGCCAAAAATATGGCCAAAAGCTAAGCAACAAAATCATACAAAAAATCATAACATGGAAATAAAAGAAACTATTCAAACATTAGTACAGAATTAGTCTAAAAAATACTACTATTTTTATTAGTTTTATATGAAGGAATTCAATCAATTAATGTCAAAATTAACCTAAACAAACTACTATTTTTATGAGTTTTTTAAGGGGAATTTCTAAAAGACTAAAAATTAAACTCTCAAAAATCACCTAAAAATCTAACACAATTATGGTGACTATTTATTCTTTTATCGAAAAAAAAAAACTAACAAAGAAAATTGATTTTTATGTCATTTTTACTCCCTAAAATCTAACAAAAGTAAGTGATTTTTATCATGTTTTTATTATCTAAAAATAATAGGAAAAAAAACTATGTAAAAAATCTAAAACCTATCAATTAAGTGTGAAACATGGGGGTGCTAATCAGAAACGGTGGTGTCATGGTGATAGGGCGCAGGCCCACATACAGTTGGCCCGAAGTTGTTTTTGCGAGTCAGGAAAAAAAAAGAGGGAGCATGCGTGGGCCTCAGGGGGAGTGTGATCAGCAATTCAGCCCAAATGGTTTGTCTTTGATCCAGATTTTTTATCATCATGATTTTATTGTCATTGTTTAAAAGGAAAATCAAAAGGAAAAAAAATGAAAACGGTGCGCTTTGGTTTGGATAGAGTCAAGTTTGTGGCGATTCAGATTCCCATCTCCCAACCTCAATTCCTTCCCTCTCTCGAACAAAACCTCCCTCACCGGGAATCGCTCCGCCGTGCCGGAGGCGGCGGAGCTTGGCCAAATCTAGAAATCATGACCTCTCTACAAAGCTCTCTTCATCCTCTATCAGAATCTCGCATCAATTTCGCCTGAAAGAGGCTCCCTCATCCCAAATCGAGAGAGGGATTATGAGCCCTAGTTTGTGCAAACCTCCCTAATAGAGCGGAGTTTGAGCTATTTACGAGCGATTAGCAAGGGAACGTGACAAACAATATGGAACAACGTTAAAGCAGGGTAGAATTAGGAGTTCGACGCGACTTACCTACCGGAGCAGTTCCGGTGACTCTTCGACGGCTGGCGAAATAAACGCGAGGAATACTTCAATTCAGGTAATTTTCTGGTACTCTTCTCTTCCTTCCTTAAGCTACTTCTTCTTCTTCTTCTTCTATTTCATTCTTCTGCGTGATGTTGTTGATTGCGTGTGTGTGAGTGTCGTGAGATCAGCGCGTTTTGAGAGAATGCCGAGGGAGGTGATGGAAATTAGGCTTAGCACACCCTGTTCAGAGTTCAAAGGTGGAACTCTGATGAAGGTCGGTGGTTATGCTTTGGTGAGAGTGGAGAAGGTGTGGTTGCAGAGAGTGAGCAGAGAAAAGATGAAGATGATTGAAGATGAATGGAAGGGATGAAGTGGATGGTGGAGGAATGAAGATGAATGAAGTGATGCGTAGAGGGAGAAGAATGGCGTAGAGAAAGTGGTGAACGTGAAAGGTGAGTGTTATGGTGCGTGTTTCATGGGTGTGGGACTTGTAGTGTGTAATGCAGTAATGTGTAATATGGCAATTGTGTATAATATGGTAGGCTTTGCATGAAAATGGTGGAAGTATGTTGTGTGTTTGCATGGTTATGCTGCAGCACCTTTGAGTGGATCATGCTCATGTATGTGACTTTATGTGCTTATAACTCTAATCAGAGGCCATCATTTGCTTCTATTTTATGATCAAATCAAAGAGGGCATGGAGGACAAGGGGTTTTGTGTTGGGGATTCATTGGAATGAAGGCTGGAAGTGGGAGAAAAAAGACCTGGAACTCATAGGGACACCACTGCACGCACATGACTTGGACTGGCCCCTATCTTTGGCCGGACACGAGACTTAACCAGGGCCTGACTTTGAGTATCTCTATCATGCTCATTACATGTCCCTTTGACATGATCCATAGCTTGTTTGAAAGAGGACATGGCAGGGAAGAGTTTTAGATCAGCCTTGTTCAGTATGGAGAATTGTGGAGGAAGAAATCTGAGTCTGAATTTAGCCTACCATGTGTTTGCTGAAATGCATGCGTGTGCCTTAAGAATCTGCCTTGGCTGCATGCAGTGTTTGGCCAGTGTTGGGACACAACTTCGAAAGCTTGTATCTCACTCAATATTTGTTCAATTATTCCAATTCTTGTTTCAATGGATAGAGGAGATGGCAAAGAAGAGAATGATACCAAGTTTGCATTCATGGCACTTATGTAGAGCTCTAAAAATGGCTGGAGATTTGGCATGCCATGTGTTTGTTAAAATGCCAGGTCATGACCTGACTTGTGACTTGGATTATGACTTGGTTTAAATGAATTTTCAGAAACTTCACACCACTTTAACTCTTCATACAAGCTTCAAATGAAAAAGTGTCCAACTACAAAGTTGTTCTCCTCCATGAGAGGAACAACTTTGATGTTGGAATTTTCTTCAAAAAATGTCATTTGCCACGTGTAATCTAGTGCTGAAGTGGACTGCTCAACAAGATTTAAAGCATCAAAAATTTTCCTAAGTGTTGGAAACTTGTCTTTTTGCTATTTTGGCAACTTTTTGTCGAACTCCCGATTTTATCCATTCTTCGACTTTTCTTGGTTAATTTTCCACCAAAAGTCAATATTTGAATAATTCTTCTGATTTTGACCCAAAAGTCAACTGTTCTGATTTTTCCGACTATTGTTGAAATTCCTGATTAAATCTCTTCTAGTCAAATCCAGTCAAACAAATACATCCACATAGTCAGTATGAGAATTTTTTCACACATAGAAGCCATTCTTGATTGAATGTTGACCAGAAAGTCAACTGGTTGACTTTGGTCAAAGAAGCCCTGATTTAAAGAACCGGATGATTTGCAGGCCAGTATCCTTCAACCAATGCCTTGACTTGAGACAGAGAGAAACCCCAATCCAGGAGGACTTCCTTGAACATAGAACCACATGATTATACCTCAGTCTCCTTATTCTCTGATCAAAATTCTTTGCAACAGAGCTTTTTCTTGCTAGCCTTTGAATAGCGCCAATGATATGAATGCATGAGTGCGAGTTATGACCTAAGTGATGTATGTACATGAATGTAAAGCCTAAGCCAGTTAGAAGTTAAAGGGTAGGACAAATTTGGGGTATGACACCCACAAGTGTTTATTGTAATAGCGTAGGACTTTATATTTTCTGCCTTTTAATTTCCGTATGATATTAACTGCGTGGTTAGTAATCCTAGGGAGTGCAAGATAATTAATCGAATGTAGCTAACATTATTTACAAGATAAATATCTGAATTTAACCACATGATTGTGCCACACACACACCTTTAGGGTTACCCCTCATGTTGCCTTATTACCGTTGCCTTGTTGCCTTACGAATTATGCCTTTAAAATAGTCAAGTCCCTCGATTTCGAGGATACCTAAAGCAAATGTTGTCCTCAGTTCATTCATCATCAATTTTGTCCCTCGATGTTGCCTCGGTAAAATGATGATTTGTCCCTATTGCTAAGGTATCCTCGCCTGTTGCCTAAAAGATTAAATGACTATTTATATCCTTCCCTTAGACTACCTGCCCTCTTTATGGCAGGGTCAGTCTTATGGCGAACGATAACTCGATGAACCTTTACATCTAATACAAGGACTTCCTACCCTCCTATGGTATGGATAGCCCTGAAAAGCTAAAAGAACATTTTTATAATTTTAGGGTAACCACCTCCTGATTGCTTGCTCTGGTTTAAATTCAATTTTATCCTTTTTTTCAAAAAAAACTTCAAAAAGGCTACGCTTATTTACAAGCTAAAGTCCTTATTCAAACCCTTTTTCTCAAACTTCTCAAACATTTTTGAAAACAAAGTGAGCTAAGAAATTAAGAGCCCGTGGATAACCATGGATACAAAGGATGCTTTAAATCTTCCCTTTGTATAACTTACCCCCCGAACTCAAAATCTCTTTAAAAGGTCTTTTTTTGTTCTTTTAGCCTTTCTAAAAATTGGATAAAATAAAAGTCGGTGGCGACTCTTGCTTACCGCAAAATTGCATGCTTAAATATAAAAAGTCAGTTCACCGTATTACAGAACTGACGACTCTGCTGGGAACGCTTTCGAATAAAAGAGGGGTTACCCTAAAGTTTAGGATTCACTTAAATGTTTTCACTTGTTTGGTTTGTTTGCTTTATCTCTAAAGGCCGTTTTGGGTATTCTGTTGTGTGAAAGATCCTACACCCGGATCTAGTGTACCTTAGGTATGTGGCAAGAGACCAAGGAGACTGTACGACATGTATCATCATGGTTGATCTGGTGGCCACCGTTAGTGCGACGCTTTGGTTTGTCCTGATGGCCCTTGAATATGATCGAGGAGACGTTTGGCTACCGCGTGGTGTCATTAAGCACTAATTCGCCCTTAGAACCTTAGTTGAACTTGACTTTGGCCTATAGAAAGTAGCGAGATGGCTGGCTTTGGATTCCTGACTGAAGCCGGTTGATACTCGATGCTACACTCATTGAGATTGAACCCTAGGGATGTTTTTGGCTGGCCGATCGAGTGCCATGTTGAGATAATGCCCGCGAGAAAGATCAGGGATATGAGCACCATAGAACCCGATCTTTATCTAGGACAGTGTCGCCCTCGGTTTTTTACCATACCTCTCGCGGAGAGATACGCGAACTGACTCTTTTCTTTCTGCTTTTGTGTTTTTGAAAATCAGAGAGTCGTCACCGACTTTTATTTTATCCAATTAAGGAAAGGTTTATAAAAGAAACAGAAAAAGACCTTTAAGAAATTCTGGGTAAGGGGGTAGGTTATACAAAGGGAAGGTGTTAGCACCCTTTGTATCCATGGTTATCCATGGGCTCTTTAATTTGCTTAGCTCACTTGTTTTCAATCACTTTTCTATTGCCTTGAAATGCTTGTATGTGGTTTTAAATACCTTTGTAAATTGACTTTGTAATGATCCTTGTGCGGATGTATACAAAGCGTTTTATCTTTCGAAAGATGTTTTTGAAAAAAAAAGAACGTTAACTTCGTAATGATCCTCGTTTGGATATATACAAAGTATTGTCTTTTTTGAAAGTTTTATTTTGAAAAACAATGATATATGAGAGATTTGTTTGTTTTGATCTGAGCAAGCAAATTAGGAGGTCTTCCCTAAGTTATAAGGTCTTATCCTATTTCCTTTAGAAAACTATCTTTTTACCGGATGTAAACGAAAGTTCGATTTTGCATTTGAAACAGTAGAATTTGATTTTGATTTTGAAAAGAGTGAAAGAGGGATTACCCTAAGAGGTGCAAGTGTGATTGTGTTTTGATTCAGATATTTTATCTTTGAAGTTAGTGATCTAACGATTCAATTTTTATCTTTGACATACACGCAGTTTTATATATGATGGAATTTAAAATGCGGAAATGTAAAATGCGGAAAGTAAATCTACGCTATTACATCGATTGTGCAGGAAATGTAAACTACGCTATTTACATGAATTTGACAACCTATACACTTGTCTAGGAATTTAAATTGCAAGAAAATAAAAGAAATATTTTTGGATTTTTTTATGGTTGATTTTAATTAGAATTAATGCATGATTAATTTAATTAAAATGAGAAAAAGATGGAAATAAAATTTAAACCTAAAAATTAAGTTTAAAATATGTTCAAAATGTTTGTCAATTAATTTTAAGATAAAACTAATTTTTTTGGAATTTTTGAAATTTGTTTTGAAATTATTAAGTTAATTAATACATAATTATACAAATAATTAAAACTTAAATGAGAAAATTATTCTAAATATGTACAAAATTAGCCTATAATATATAAACTATATTTAATATAAAGAACAATTTTTTTTATGATTTTTTTGATTGGTTGAAATAATTAAAAAGCAAATATGCAAATATATACTAATTAATTATACAAAATATTTAAATTATGAAGAAAAATAAAATATTTTTATATCAGAAAATAAAATATTATTTTATAAACTTAAAAATATTTTTGTGTGTATTTTTTGGATTTTTAGAACTATTTAAATTAATTTTGCAAAGAAATTAAAATAAAAATAGAAAATATGAAATAAATGATCAGGTGTGGTTATTAAATAAAGTCCATGATATGGGGGCTCATTCTGATGCGTTGGATTGATGAGTGGATGGATCTGATGGCTTAGATTATGAGGGACCACCACACGTGACACACCTGCAGACACTGAATCCGAGGGTAATTTAAAAAAACACGCGCGCGTCTTGTCCAATGAGGTGAGGACACCTCATCGTCTTCAACCTCTCGCCAGCACATTTAACAGCGCTTTTATGAGAAAAGCGCTATAATAGATGAGTTCCAAACCTGCAAAATAGCGAATAGGGGTAAACATGAAAAGAAATTTGGCGCGACATGTCCATTCGACTTGGCTTGATTCACTGAGTTCGAATATGCCATTAATTTTACTTAATTTTGCTTCTAATGAAAAGCCCTAAAATTGAGTTCACAAACCCTAGAATGGTAACTTCGTGTATATGCAATCAAACTGTAATTAACTATCCAGAAACGATCAGAACCTCAAACTAAACTTAAATATGAGTCTACATCTTGTTAAATATGCATGTGTGATGAGATTTTTGTAAGTTTTAGTTCGAGCAAACCGTGAGGTCTAGTGGTCGATTCTGAGTGTTCCAAGGCTTGAAACTGATTGGGATATATTCAATGATGCTTGAGGGTTGTGTTTGAGTGTTTAGTTTGAACAGAAACAAGCTAGAAATTAAAATTCAAATTTTTGATTTCTTTGAAAAATTTAAGTTGGTACAAGTATGTTACAAGTAATGCTTAGGTTCTGAACTTGTCTCCCCTTGATTACTGAAGTATGCTAGCTCTTATATAAGCAAAGAAGTGCTTAGAAACTAAGCTAAGAAGCATTTATGTCTTTGTTGAATTTTGAATTTTTTAATATATATGTAGCTTTGAATTCAAGCCACCATAGCTTGAATTTTCCACACTTCTCCTGCTGTACTTCCTTGGCTGCAGCATATTGAATGATCTTTGATGAGTCATGCATAGAAACAAAGCTATGCATTATCCTTCCATTTTCCTTTTTCAATTTAATCTTAAATATGATAAAATTAAACCAAAAATGGAACAAAAATGATGTGGGCTTTGTCTTGGTCGTGGGAGGCCCTTTACATCATGGTAGACATGTTTGGATTATGGAAATTAGGCCCCATTTGGAAAAAATACATTTTTGATCAATGTTGATTTCATGCATTTTCCCAAAATTTAGCCAACTTCAACAAGGTGTAAATCCCTCAATTTTTATCATATGAAGGAGTTCTTGCACTTTTTGGAAACCTCAAAGAGTCCTCTAACCAATGTCTTTGGTCTCATGTCAAAATGATTTTCCATGCTCCTTGTGTGTCCTTTTGAAAAAAGTGACTTTTTGTTGACTTTGAAAATGACCTGTAATGTCTTGATTCATATTTTTCAAATGGTGAATCTAATGACCATGGGACCAATTGCATTTGAAAGATAATTGAATTTCCTTCAAAATAAGCTTTGTTTTGAATTTTTTGGATGAAGGATGAGAGAGTTATGACCAGTCAAAGTTCAGTTGACTTTTTAGGAGAAAACCCTAATTTTGAAACTTAGGGTTTTGTTGATTTTTTATCTTTCCTTGATGAATTATGATCATCCAATGATCAAATGATGAATCCTTTGACAAAATATGGAATTTGACAAAAAATTTCATTTTTGACTGTCTGTTGACTTTTTTGGTCAAACGGGTCGTCTGTTGACTGTTTGAGCTGCTGACTGTGCGTCTGAGCGAATTGAAGTTTGAAAATTTGTATGATGGTACTTTGAGATATATGGAGGTCCATGAAATCCATTTGAGGTCTCAAAAACTTGTTCTCCTGAAAAAAACAATAAACCCTAGTTAGGGACTGTTTGTGTAGGAGACAGTTAAGCGTACCTGATTTTTGTACAGTGCTGAGTTTCTGCTAATCATGTGATATTCAGAAGACTACTAGAACAAAAATCTTGGAATTTTGAAATTCAAAAGTTTGATTTGATTGATGGTACAAAACACTGAGAATTGCACTGTCAGCGTCTGACTGTCAACTGACTGTTCAGGTGTTAATGTAGCAGTTAGAGTGAAAAATCAACAGTCAAAGTTAATTTTCTTTTTGTTGTTTTTGTTTTTGTGTTAATGATGAGAGTTTATTTACATGACTTGTTAAAAAAACACAGACATAATAAATAACTAATATTTACTGTACGCAGGCGAAATTACCGTATAAGAAAAATTCTAAAAACCAAGTATTCATAAATCAGGATATGAAAATCCAAGATTATATGAAACTCTTAATTTTTAGATTGAAGTTTTCTTGAAAAAAGATGTGGGCAAATTTTGGGGTATAACAGACAGGTTGAACCAACTAAACTTCAGTGGGGAGGGTACTTACCTATGGACTTCACGCAAGCCTTTAAACCTAAGGACACTTGTGCTACTAACCTTTTCAAGGATCTTAGGGATTTAGGGCGCAAGATTTTAGGTACTCTTATCAAGGACTGAATTCCTATCTAGGGGCAAGAGGATTTATTTTCCTCTGGCCATTTGTCTTCCAAATCAGAGGCACGATACCTATCAAAGGGCAAGGGGATTTATTTTCCTCTAGCCATATACCTTCAAATTCAGAGGTATCCCAAATCAGAGGCTATGACCCACTGGATATGGTGAGCTTGATTCCCATAGAAGAACATCTGAGAATCAGAGTTCTTCAAACGAAGACGCGACTAGATCATTTTCTAACGTTGCTAACTAATTTCCTAAAGATCCTTGAAAACATTGCATACGCATTCATAAACATTGCAGCACAGGTTTCTATAACAGGTTTCTCATCCTTCCTCGCTGTTTATTTCAGCACAAATGGATCTCGAGCAATCAGTCAAAGACCTTCAGGATCAGAACACCCAGTTCCAGGCTTTGATTCTAAACATGTCCAAGGGGCAAGACAAGCTGAAAACTCTTCTGACCAAGAAAGAGAAAAAGACTAGAAGATCTGTGGGTGTCCTTAACATGGGAAGAAGATTTCGAGGACCACTCAAGAAAGCTGAAGAAGTCAAGGTTTCGGAAGAGGATGACGATGAACAAAAGGACGATGCTAGTGTCAAAACTGATGCGAAAAGCAACCATGATTCTGTCAAGCCCTCTGAGGAAGAAGAGGACTACTACTATAAGGACGAACATCCTGATGACAAATACAAATTGCTGGAAGAACGTATGAAAGCCATGGAAATTCAAAAAGTACCTGGCTTGGATTTTGAAGAGCTAGGAATCATCTCAGGAGTTGTTATCCCTCCCAAATTCAAGACTTCGACCTTTTCTAAGTATGATGGAGTCTCCTGTCCTAAACTGCACTTAAGGTCGTATGTGAGGAAGATTCAGCCTCATACTGCTGACAAGATGCTATGGATCCACTTTTTTCAAGATAGCTTATCTGGAACTCAACTAGAGTGGTACTATCAATTGGATGGTGCCAACATTCATACATGGGAAGATTTGGCAACTACTTTCTATAAGCAATACCAATACAATGCTGACCTCGCGCCGACTCGCATGCAACTACAAAGCATGTCTATCGGTCCAAAAGAAAGTTTCAAGGAATATGCTCAAAAATGGAGAGGCCCCGCTGGAAGAGTGCAACCTCTGTTAACTGACAGAGAATTGGTTGATATGTTCATAAGTACACTAACCGGTCCTTTCTACAGCCACTTATTGGGAAGTTCCTCGTCTGGTTTCACAGACCTCATACTGAGTGGGGAACATGTTGAAAGCGGTATCCGAAGCCGTAAAATTCAAGCGGCTACATCTTCTAATACCACAAAGAATGTGCACAATGAGAGGAATGAATCCAACACTATTGGAGCAGTCCTAGCCTCTAATCAAGTGCTAGTACAACAAAAGGGCAACCAACGTAAATAAGGCACACCTAAAAGACAATTCACAAAGATCAACATGACTTTGGCTGAAGCGTTACAGCAGTTGCTGAAGGCAGGGTTGATTGCCTTGAAGGATCCTCCTCTGAAGCCTAATACCTCATCTCATCAATATAATCCCAGTGCAAGATGCGCTTATCACTCCGACAGCATTGGACATGACACTAATGATTGTTGGCCATTGAAGAACAAGATCCAGGATATGATCGACGCTGGGGAAATTGAGTTCAACCCTCCTGCAACCATGCCTAATCACAATAAGAGTGCTAATACTGTGGATGGCTAGAAGGATGGACTTTAAGATCATTAGTTTTACTTTCAGTTGCAATATTTTTTTCTGTTTGTTTAAACATTCGACTTATGATAGACATTATCTGTTTTAATAATCATCATCAGTGCATTGCATATGTTTGTCTTGAATAAATTATTTCGCTATCACTCATTTTAAATTATGTCTTTACTTTGCATATGTTTTGTGATATTCAACTCCTGCTAAGCTGTAAGCCTTTTAAGGGAGGATGACGAAAATGATACCGCAACCCCATACAGTATGCTTTTGAGCAGACTATGCTGACGATGTACAGGCATTGTTTCAATTCCTAAACAAGTGGAGATATAAGGATGTTAATCCCTCGTCAACCCCTTTGAGCCTAAGGAGTAGAAGTTTTTTTCACGTGCAAATTAAAACCCTTAATCATAACCCGGGGCAGGGTAGCTACTCAGTTAACTCAATTATACTAACCGTTGTTTACACCAAATAATGATGGGTTCCCGCAACCATTAAGTCAGGCAGTCAAAATCCACCAAAAAGAAAAAGCTGTTAAAACCCATGAAGGAGACTTACCAAAAATCGAAACATCACGCTGACTGTAATCTCAAAATAAACAGTTCAGGCAAAAGTTAGGGACAACAAAGTCAAAAAAAAGGTCACTACAAATCCTCGACAAAAGAAAAAGAATTACAAAAAAGGACGAATGCCTATCCAAATAAAATGCTGGTGCTTCATCCATCATCAAATGTCAATGTTACGACTTCAAGCTACGCTAGGACTTAAACGCAAAGTTAATTGAGCATAGGATCGAAGAACATCATGAAGATTGGGATGTGTACAAATAAACTTTGAGCCATTATCCTTTGTTTCTTAAACCGTGAACCAAGCCACGTTACAACCTTTGAAAGTCCTAACTGAAGCATGGTTAGTTCGAAAGCATATTGTCACCGAAAAGGTATCCTGACTCCTTAAGGTTTGTCATAAATGCTGAGTTGACATCATGTTTTTTACAAATATCACGCTTTGACATTTCCTATTTTAATGTTTTTCAAAAACTCAAGACAGACATATGCATTGCATCTCATGAATTCATTATTAAACATATTCTGCTACATAATTTCGAATGTTAGCATCAGGAAGAATTTGCACAGGGTATGACTAATGACTAAAAATCATCCCGACAGACGAAGCCACTTCAGCAACAACATCTCTTACACTGACTCAGTTGATTAAAAATCAATGAATACAAGGGGCACGACGTGCTTTGTCCAATCAATCTGGGGCAATCAGGTCAAAATTCCGAGAATTCTCAAAAAATACAAATCAATCAGGGGCATGCACCCAAGTGGGTCTGAAGCTACCTCTCGATCAGTCAGGGGCATCATCCTCAGTTTATGATTACTAGGGGCAGGTCTCCCATAGTACACATCTCATAAAGTCCTCACAAGGCGAATCTATTCAAATTCCCTACTAGTAGAAGTAAAGCTGTACAAAACCTGTTTGACACTTTAACCAACATTCATTAAAAATCCAGGAATAGAAGTTACTATAATACTGGGGGCAACATTCAAAGCATCCATGCCTTCTCACAGTGTCAGTTTCACAGGATCATATCCCCACAGAGTAGTCACCGAGAAGATATCTTCAAATGTTCTCTTCCCAACAGAGATTTAGCTCCCCAACGGAGTTTACATCTTCGACACTGCCGGTTCCCCAATGCTTTTCCTTTCTCCAAACAGGGTTATTCATCTCTCTTATCCCCAGTCAGGGTACATCGAGATCAATCATTCAAATTGCTTTCTTCCCCAAGCAGAAGTCAAAGATCCCCAATGGAAGATTTATACTCCGTATTCTCCACAACAGCCAGGGATTTATTTTCCCCGCCCAACACTGCTACAATTTGCTATCATCATTGACAACATTTGACATACATACATCATTCATAATCAATCATTACATACCATGCATCGTAACATTGCATATTTCTAACTTTGTTTTCAGGTTCCATCTTGACAAGCATTCCTCTCAGATATAATCAAGCTGAAGATTCATTCTGACAAGTCTTTTTACATTCAAAAACTTCATCAAATAAGTTATCAACTCTAAAAAGCAAGCATTCTCTATCAGATATGGTCTAATCTATGACTCGTTCTGGTATTCTCAATCAGATATGGTCTAATGTATGACTCGTTCTGGCATTATCCAACATATATGGTCTAATGTACGACTCGTTCTGACGTCTTCCATCAGATATGATCCAATGTATGATTCGTTCTGATATTCTCCTTCAGATATGGTCTAATTCATGACTCGTTCTGACGTCCTCTATCATATATGGTTTAATGTATGACCCGTTATGGTATTGCTTCCAAGATCTAATTCAGTTACTACAAACGGTGCTGACACGATCAACATTCAAAGATCTAATTCTATCATCAGGAACGGTGTAGACACGATCATCCTTCCAAGATCTAATTCAGTTACTATGAACGGTGCTGACACGATCAATATTCGAAGATCTAATTCTATCATCACGAACGGTGTATACACGATCATCCTTCCAAGATCTAATTCAGTTACTACGAACGGTGCTGACACGATCAACATTCCAAGATCTAATTCTATCATCACAAACGGTGTAGACACGATCATCCTTCCAAGGTCTAATTCAGTTACTACAAACGGTGCTGACACGATCAACATTCCAAGATCTAATTCTATCATCACGAACGGTGTAGACACGATCATCCTTCAAAGATCTAATTTGGTCACCACGAATGGTACTGACACGATAAAAGAAAGATACAGACAGACTTAATCATGACACTCAACTCAAAAAAGAACATGACAATGGAGTCACGACGATGGAGTCGCGACAATTGAGTCGCGACAATTGAGTCACGACGATGGAGTCACGACAATGAAGTCAAGACGATGGAGTAACGACAATAGAGTCACATATCTAATCCCGATATTCAGTACAGAAACGATCGTAACAATGGAGTCATGACAATAGAGTCACTACAATCAATTCACTTTATACTCCCAACATCCAGATGGCGTCTGTAAGCCCATCTCCGATATATTTTCTGTCAACGCCCGGATGGCATCTTTAAGCCCATCTCCAACAAACACTTCGCAATACTCTGAGCTCGGATATAGTCTAATGGACGACTCATTCGGAATCTTATACCATCAACATCCGGATGGCATCTTTAAGCCCATCTCCGGCAAAAGTCCCTATCTCAGCAAGGGCAAATTTCTGGGTATTCTAGTGTTCAATCCTCTTCCACCTTCAGATTCCGACAGGCACACAGGTCAATCTACATCCTCACGTGTAAGAAGATTGAACAGGGGCAGCTGTCATACCCCAAAATTTTCCCACCACATTTTCATACTCAAGCTCAAAGGCTCAGGACTTGACTGAATGTACACTCTTCTAAACAACAACCCTCAAACTAGGGTTTTGATCTTCTCAAAGTAAAATCAGTTTCTGATACCTCAAGCAGACTCCATGGCCTCTCATATGATTCAAAGTATCCTCTTTCCAAGTTTCAAGCTCTGATTCATAAGATTGCTCAGTCAACAGTTCAAATGGTCAAAAGTCAACCAGTTTGACCTAAAAGTCAACTACGGTCAAATCACAGTCAAAACTTCTGATTTTTTGTCAACATCAACATTTTAAAGTCAAATTTATCATTTGATCAAGGGTTGATCATGATTCATCAAGAAAATCTCAGAAATCAACAAAGCTCATAGTTTCTAAATTAGGGTTTTGAACTAAAAGTCAACCCAACTTTGACTGATCATATCTCTCTCATACTTTATCATAAATTCCCCAACCAATGCTTATTCTCAAGTAAATTCAATTCTATGCAACTTTTATGTTGGGCCCAAGGTCAATAAATGCTTCCGCCTAAGAGATATAAGCCAAAACATTACAGGTTCTTCTAGAAGCTCGCAAAAAGCTGTTTTTTGTCAAGGGCCATATCATCAAGATAAAATTTCCAAATGCATAAAAGCTTCCAAAGTGGCTGGTAGAGGACATCTCGAGGTTTCCAAAAAGTCCTAGAACACTTCCATACCATAAAAATTGAGAGAGTTATGCATTGATGAAGTTGACCAATTTTGGAGAAAGTGCATGAAGTCAATATTGAGCAAAATGGATTTTCTTCCAAATGGGCCTATCTTTTTATGTTGGGAACTTGTTTCTAACATGGTCCACGACCAATAAACCCATCCATGCATTATTATTTTATTTATTTTATTTATTTTTTATTTTTATCCATTAAAATCAAATTTAATTAAATAAATAATGGAGATATTCAAGGAATTCTCAAAAGATTATTTTTCCAATCAAATTATGAATATAATATATAATTTAAATCATTGAAATTCATTGGTTTGATGATAGGAAAGATATGGTGCAAAAATAGAAATTTTGAAGTTAATTCAAATCAAATTTCAATCTTTCCAAGGGCATGATTTCTTTCCATTCGTTTTAACCTAAATCATCCCACTATATATAATACATAACAATTCTAGACAGCAAGAGGATGAAAAATTGGGAAAGAAAAGCTAGGGTTTCGAGTTTAAAGGTTACAAGGAACTAGGGCACAAGAAAACAAATTCTATAGCAAGATTCAGATCTCCACGGCCATACTAATCTCTTCCCAGGACCTCAAAGCGTGAGTACTGACCCAGAGACACAAGTTGCAAGGCTTGGAACATAGCGTGCCGTATCCATCTTCATCAATTATATTGTGTTTTTATATGTTTATTATTGTTGCGTTTTAAAGAGATATAATGGTGCTAATGTGTTACTGAAGGTATTTAGCACAGGTTGAACGTACCACAAGTGAATTTAGAGACGAAAATCGGGAGATGCCAATGATGAGATTCAAGGTCGTGAAGCTTTCGAAGCCATAACTATAGCGCGTTTCAGAATACAAGGATGGTACCATTGGATTCAGGAGGCTTCATTTAGTCGATCTGGGCGTGTTATTTGTTTCACTAACGTGTAGTTTCTGAGGTTTTTGTTGTTTGCAGAGGTCGAAGGAATAGTCGCAGGTAAAACCGCAGCGGAATTCCCAACAAAATCTGCAGGAAAACAGGGAAGATGATGATGAATAGTTGCCTGGAATTATTGAATACGCGTGGCTTGCATTGGTTCGCCAGTCGAAAGTCTCTTTCTCTCTCCGCACACGCGTGATGCTCTGGTTGAACAGTCAACCGAGTCCAACTTTCTCCCCAATTTTGTTTGGACACACAGGTGATGGTGGGATCCACGTCAATTCTGGTTTCTTTAATTCCATTAACTGATTGCATATATTATTTTTTTCATTTGATTGTTTATCAATTAATGTGAATGGCACGGATGGTTAAGCTGGGTGTTTACATTGGAAAGCAATAGAGCCTGGGTTCGATCCCCAAGTTACCCAATTTTATTTTTCAAGACACTTGTTCACAGATCCTGTGCGCCCAGCACACGCAGGTTCATGATGCGCCTTCACAGCATCACCACAAGATCTCCACTAACGCATATCCAAGGGATCAGAGTGCATGCCTACAATGGACCCTCAAGGCTCTGCAACACATGATCCAGCGCCAGGTTCTTCTTTTCTTTTTTTTAGTCTTTACTTGTTTGTTGTTTTTATTTTAATTTATTTAAATTAACCATTAAAATTAACTTGACCATTAGGATTAAAATTAGGGTTAGGGTTTTCATAACTAATTAGTCTTTTTTAAAATAATTTTTATTTAATCTAATTTTATTTTTTTAGGTTATTAATTAATTAGGTTTATAATTAGTTTTTTAATTTTATTAACTAGATTAATTAGGTTAAATAATTTAATAATTAGGGTTTAGTTTTAGGTCATAATTAATTAGGATTAACATTTATTTTATTATTGTTAGATAATTTTAAGCTTTTTTAGATTAAAATAATTTTATTTAAGATAATTAGATAATTAATTTAATTAGTAATTTTAGGTTTGATTTTAATCATAGTCAGGTTTAGCCTTTAATCAGAACCATATCAACAATGTAAGGGTTGTCTATCAAACTGTAGGCTAAGGTTTTACCCTTAAGTTTTTTAGCCATAAGGCTTTTAACCCTGTTTTTTTTTCTAAACTTATATTTTATTCGCGATTTCTCTTCTCATCTCCCACTCAAGTGTATGTCGCATGTCTTTAATTATTTATTTAAATTGTTTGCCTTTTATTTAATTCTGCCTTCATTTTTCATCTATTCATTCAATTTCTGTTATTTAAATATTAGAAGGTGTATAGGCTGCCTATTCAATTTTGATGTAATAGTAATTAGGGCCTTTTTATTTTCCCCCTTTATTTTTCTGCCCACAGGTGTTTATTGTACTAGCGTAGGACTTTATATTTTCTGCCTTTTAATTTCCGTATAATATTAACTGCGTGGTTAGTAATCCTAGGGAGTGCAAGATAATTAATCGAGTGTAGCTAACATTATTTACAAAATAAATATCTGAATTTAACCACATGATTGTGCCACACACACACCTTTAGGGTTACCCCTCATGTTGCCTTATTACTGTTGCCTTGTTGCCTTACGAATTATGCCTTTAAAATAGTCAAGTCCCTCGATTCGGAGGATACCTAAAGCAAATGTTGCCCTCAGTTCATTCATCATCAATTTTATCCCTCGATGTTGGCTCGGTAAAATGATGATTTTTCCCCATTGCTAAGGTATCCTTGCCTGTTTCCTAAAAGATTAAATGACTATTTATATCCTTCCCTTAGACTACCTGCCCTCTTTATGGCAGGGTCAGTCTTATGGCGAACAATAACTCGATGACCCTTTACATCCAATACAAGGACTTCCTACCCTCCTATGGTATGGATAGCCCTGAAAAGCTAAAAGAACATTTTTATGATTTTAGGGTAACCACCTCCCAATTGCTTGCTCTGGTTTAAATTCAATTTTACCCTTTTTTTCAAAAAAAAATTTAAAAAAGGCTACGCTTATTTACAAATTAAAGTCCTTATTCAAACCCTTTTTCTCAAACTTCTCAAACCTTTTTGAAAACAAAGTGAGCTAAGCAATTAAGAGCCCATGGATAACTATGGATACAAAGGGTGCTTTAAATCTTCCCTTTGTATAACTTACCCCCCGAACTCAAAATCTCTTTAAAAGGTCTTTTTCTGTTCTTTTAGCCTTTCTATAAATTGGATAAAATAAAAGTCGGTGGAGACTCTTGCTTACCGCAACATTGCTTGCTTAAATATAAAAAGTCAGTTCACCGTATTACACTTTATAAACGAGACCAAGCATCTATAGAACCTGGTGGAAGTGTGGTAAACCATGTAAAAGCATTTTTGGTTAAAGAACTTGGAAAGTATTTAATTCTTAAATTTTCACTATTTGCTAGGTCTCCTGCTTCAGTCAGATACCTGGCTATGTGTTCGACAGTGGACTCACTGGTATCTCCTAAAAAATTTGTGAATTTAGGGATCTTACAACCCCTTGGTAACTCTGTCTGCATAATATAGTCTGTCAAAGGGGAAGTATAATTTGGCCTCCTAAGACCTGTATTTAGACCATTTTGCGCCATGATTCTTTCGATCATGGTAGTCAGATTGTTTTCAGCCAACATGTTATCCTGCCTAATTTTATGGATCTCCTCGTCTGCATTCTGATCCCTGTTAATCATTACTACTCTTCTGGGTTATCCTTCAGGGATCTCATGTCAAATTCCCTGCTGTTCAACCCTTGCCCTCACATCCCTTTCAATAGCTTCTTGTCTGGGTGGTTGAACCTGGTTAATGGTTGGTTCTTCTTCTTGAATTGCTAACTGGTCTTGCCTACAATCAAACAGGTGCTTGAGGGGCCCCAAAGAAATCTGCTATGCGAGCCATTTGCGCTGACAATTGCTGATAGGATTGGGTATTTTCTTGGTTAGTCCTATTAACATTTTGGATCAAAGGGGAGAAAATGTTATTCATTTCACGGGCAAGCACTCCTACCATGTCATGGTTACTAGCGTCCATTTGTTGCCTAAATGCTGCCTGATTATTTGTTGTATGCATAGGTAATTGGGTTGACAATCCTTGGTTCTGGGTACTTCAACCCACATGGTTCATACCAGAACCAGAATTTTGTATTGGCGAAAAGGTTGTCATGGCAGGCTCTATTTATGTAGATGTACTATTGTGAATCCTGACATAAAGGAAGTTGGCATCCCATATGAGGGTAGGTCCCTCCAAGGCCTAAAGGTTTCAAACCCTGGTGGCCTAGGGGTCGTAGGTTGGACTTGATTTCCAATATATGTGAACACAGGCCCAGTTTGTGCATCCGACGAAATCTCTGTTGCACTCATAGAGATAGGCATGGTTATCGAATTTCTTGTGGGCATAGACCATGTTGTTAGAACAAGATTGAGAATCTATGTTCAGAATCTAGTTTTGATGATAACAAACATATATGTTGTGAGTAACAATTTTATTACTAATGGTTTCATTTAGTGTGCAGATATTATGTTATAAATCTTATACAGGATTCATCAGAAAAAGTGTACAACAACTACATCCAGAAGATTGATGAAGCTAAACATCATTATCAGATGTTCTGATTAAGAACACGTCAAACAAGCACATAATCACAAAGTACATCAGAAGCTGCAAGGAAATGAACAAGAAAGATCATAACAATAAGCTTTGCAAACATTAGAAGATCACGCAAGTATAAAGATCAGAAGTTCTGAAGTTACAAGTTCTGAAGCTACAACAAAGTGACATGCAAGATACAAACATCAACATAGCCACGTACAAGTCAGTGAAGAATCTATAGGCTTTAGCAAGACGATTCTCTTCTTTCACAATCCAGTACAAGGTAAATTTTAGGGGTCTTCCATTATTTAATAACTTTTCGATCCGAAAAGCGTGAGCCCTGCATATTCTCATGCCATTCAATCCAAGATAATTAAATAGGGGCAGCTGTCATACCCCAAAAATTCACCTGATCATATCCACGCCGGTCTAAAATTCATGCATTAAGAATGTACTAAAATAGGAGCCATGGGGTTTAACATTTCTATTGTTAAAACCAATCTCTTATAAGGCCATTTTTAATTAGATAAGGGTGTATTTAAAAAAGGGTGTCTATTGGGCTTGAGATCTCGATTGTCAAGCCCATTCTTAAATCTTTCTCCAGAATCCAAAATAGAGGGGTGTTTTTAGAAAAGAATATCATTTGGGTCAAATTGGGAATTTAGGCCCATCAACTTGATTTTAATTTTCAATATTTGTTTAAATTATATATAACATTTATCATATTTTAATATATATTTCGGGTTTCTTATTTATTTATTAAAACATGTTTTTTATATATATTAACCTCTTTCATATACAAAATATACATAATTTTTATCTTTATTTTATTATGAATTAGTTAGTATTGTTATTAAATAAAAATATCTTATATTAATATTAACTAAATTAATGTTATTATTAATTTTATTATTATTTTTATTAATTAATTTTAAGAAATGGTTGACCTAAGTTACCTAGGGTTAGCAGAGAACCATGTTAATCTTCCTCAGCCAAGCGGCCGCCGCAGCCACCCACACCCCAAACACCAAACCCTAATTCGTTCCAAGCCCAGGTCCAGACTAAATTAAAACGAAATCAAGATTTTAAAAGGAAAAATCTTCATTAAATCAACAAGATTATTACAACAGATCCGAATAAATGACAATCAAATCGAATCATGAATTTCAAACTCTAACCAAATCATTTACAACAAAATCGTATCTCCAATTAACTTTTGAATCAAGGACTTAAACAATTTCCTAATCTAGACTAAACTAAAAGGACTATATAATAAAACCTTAAAATCAAAAGAAAAAAAAAACGGAAAAATTGGACAAAAAAGGAGAATCGGAGAGAAGTAGAAGAAGAATCGCCAAGGTTTCTAGAGATCCTCATCGTGAACTGTGAACGTGAATTCGAAGCAGTCCACCGCCGCCTCTTTACGTCGTGTAGCAACCTGCCCTAAAAATTAAGACTTAGAGTCGCCACCTATTCTGAAGGGCGAATAGGAAACCCTACGCAGTTTAGAGATCGCGGTAAGTTATTATAATCAGGTTGAGGGAAGGTGTTAGGCACCCTCAACCCTTTCCTAAGGTTTGTGTTATACCCCAAAATTTGCCCGCATCTTTTTTCAAGAAAACTTCAATCTAAAAATTAAGAGTTTCATATAATCTTGGATTTTCATATACTGATTTATGAATACTTGGTTTTTAGAATTTTTCTTATACGGTATTTTGGCTCGCTGTTGGATTTATTCTTACGCAAACGCCAAGTACTGTTTATTACTTCACACACGCTATTTATTTGAGATTTATTTACAGATAAATAGTACTGACGCAATTGGTACAGAGTTAAATCTTTTGCAGGGGCATAGTTCGGGGATTCAGACTGTACTGGTAACAAGTAAATTATTATTATCTTTTGTTTCCCACTAATTTTTGTACTATATTCCATTATTTTCAAAATATTTTCCTTTCTTTTCAAATCTCTTTCTTTCAAAAATCAAATCCTAACTTTATTCTATACATCTCTCTTTTTTCCAACACTATCATACACTTTCTTTCAAATCTTACTTCCCCTCAAATTTTCCTTTTGTACGGAATCACTTCATTCCCCAACGTCTCTATCTTTCTTTTCATTCTATAAATACTTCTCATTTTTTCCATAAAATCTCACATCAAATTCTAACTCATCTCTCAAATTTCTACTTCATATTCATTCTCTCTTCTTCCCCCGGTAAAAATGGCGAAGCGGATAGAGACGTGTTTTCTTATGATCATCACCGTCGTGGTGGTAATCATGTCCTTCTTCTGTCTGCATAGCCCTGAAAAATGTGGACCTGGGATGTTGACACTCCCAATCATCTACATGTTACTATTTGTAGCATGGGTTATTAATCGTCATTCTTAAAGTTTGCCGTATCTCTTAATGTACCGTTTACTCGTCGTACTGTTCATTATAGTATGTAATATTTGCACTGTCAGTATTAAATGTCGTACTATTTGTCATATTGTTGCTTAATTATCCAGATAATATTTTGTGTGTTTTCTGCCAGTTAAATATTTATTTTTCTGTGCATTAAATGATTTTCAGGGTTATTATCGGTAATTTTGCTCGATAACAGTACATATTATTTATTTATTACGTCTGTGTTTTTCTAACAAGTCATGTAATTAAATTTTCATCATTAACACAAAACAAAACCAAAAACAAAAAGAACAAAAATATTAACTTTGACTGTTGAATTTTCACTTTAACTGCTACATGCCTGAACAGTCAATTGACAGTCAAACCGCTGATAGTGCAATTCTCCGTGTTTTGTACCATCAATCAAATCAAACTTTTGCATTTCAAAATTCCAATATTTTGTCCTAGAAGTCTTCTGAATATCACGTGATTAGTAGAGACTAAGCACTGCTCAAAAATCAGGTACGCTTAACTGTCTCCTACACAAACGGTCCCTAACTAGGGTTTCTTGTTTTTTTTCAGGAGAACAAGTTTTTGAGACCTCAAATGGATTTGATGGACCTCCATATATCTCAAAGTACCATCATACAAATTTTCAAACTTCAATTCGCTCAGACGCACAGTCAGCAGCTCAAACAGTCAACAGACGACCCGTTTGACCAAAAAAGTCAACAGACAGTCAAAAATGAAATTTTTTGTCAACATCCATATTTTGTCAAAGGATTCATCATTTGATCATTGGTTGATCATAATTCATCAAGGAAAGATCAAAAATCAACAAAACCCGAAGTTTCAAAATTAGGGTTTTCTCCTAAAAAGTCAACTGAACTTTGACTGGTCATAACTCTCTCATCCTTCATCCAAAAAATTCAAACCAAAGCTCATTTTGAAGGAAATTCAATTATCTTTCAAATGCAATTGGTCCCATGGTCATTAGATTCACCATTTGAAAAATATGAATCAAGACATTACAGGTCATTTTCAAAGTCAACAAAAAATCACTTTTTTCAAAAGGAAACACAAGGAGCATGGAAAATAATTTTGATATTAGACCAAAGACATTGGTAAGAGGACTCTTTGAGGTTTCCAAAAAGTGCAAGAACTCCTTCATATGATAAAAATTGAGGGATTTACACCTTGTTGAAGTTGGCTAAATTTTGGGAAAATGCATGAAATCAACATTGATCAAAAATGTTTTTCTTCCAAATGAAACCCAATTTCCATGATCCAAACATGTTTCCCATGATGAGAAGGGCCTCCCACGACCAAGACAAAGCCCACATCATTTTTGTTCCTTTTTTGATTTAATTTTATCACATATAAGATTAAATTAAAAAAAAGGAAAATGGAAGGATAATATGTAGCTTTGTTTCTAAGCATGACTCATCAAAGATCATTCAATACTCTGCCCCAAAGGAAGTACAGCAGAAGAGGTGTGGAAAAATCAAGCTATGGTGGCTTGAATTCAAAGCTACATATATTAAAAAAGTCAAAAACTCAACAAAAGCACTTAATGCTTCTAGCTTAGTTTTTAAGCACATCTTTGCCTATAAATGAAGTATCACACTTCAGTAATGGAAAAGACACGAATTCAGAGCCCAAGTCTTGCTTGTATCAACCTTGTATCAACTTGAATTTTTCAAAGAAATTTAAAATTCGAATTTTAATTTCTAGCTTGTTTCAATACAAATTAATTACTCAAACACGTTCCCTGACCCTCACTAAACATAACCAGATCAATTGCAAGCCTTGAATCATCAAGAACACGTACCTATACCTCACGGTTTGCTCGAACTAAAACTTACAAAAATCTCATCACACATGCATGTTTAGCAAGATGTAGACTCATATTTAAGTTTAGTTTGAGGTTCTGATCATTTCTGGAAACTTAATTGAAGTTTGGACACCTATACGAGGAACCACCATTTTAGGGTTCTTGCTTTCAAAATTAGGGCTTTACGATCCATGCAAAATTACAAGTTCTAAATGGTACCATTAAACTCGTATGAACAAAACGAACTGAACCATGGCATCGCGCCAAATTTATGTTGTTGTTTGCTTGTATTCGCTATTCTCAACAGGTGTAATAGGTTGGAGTTTTTACACCACCTGCAAATGAAAGGTGTAAAAGATCCATCCTGATGAAGAAGATGATGCGTGGCGTCCTCTGATTGGCTGGAGGGTGCGCGCGTGTTTTTTTTAAATTAACCTTGGATTCAGTGTTTTGCAGGTGTGTCACGTGTTATGATCTTTCATGCTGGTGACCATCAGATCCATCCATCTATCAATCCAACGCATCAAAACGCGCACCCCCATCATGGACTTCATTTAATAACCACACCAGATTATTGTTTATATATTTTCTATTTTTATTTAATTTTCTTTATAAAATTATTTTAAAATAGTTCTAAAAATCAGAAAATACACAAAAAAATATTTTTAAGTTGATAAAATAATACTTTATTTTCTGATATAAAAATATTTTATTTTTCTTCATAATTTAAATATTTTGTATAATTAATAAGATAATATGTATATATTTATCTTTTAATTATTTTAACCAATCAAAAAATCATAAAAAAATTGTTCTTTATATTAAATATAGTTTATATATTATAGGCTAATTTTGTACATATGTAGAATAATTTTCTCTTTAAGTTTTAATTATTTGTGTAATTATTTATATAATTATATGATTATTTAACTTAATAATTTCAAAATCAATTTCAAAAATTCCAAAAAAATTAGTTTTGTTTTAAAATTAATTAATAAGCATTTTGAACATATTTTAAACTTAATTTTTAGGTTTAAATTTTATTTCCCTCTTTTTCTCATTTTAATTAAATTAATCATGCATTAATTCTAATTAAAATCAATCATCAAAAAATCCAAAAATATTTCTTTTATTTTCTTGCAATTTAAATTCATAGATCAAGTGTATAGGTTGTCAAATTCATGTAAATAGCGTAGTTTACATTTCCCGCAAAATCGATGTAATAGCGTAGATTTACTTTCCGCATTTTACATTTCCGCATTTTAAATTCTAGTACATATAAAACTGCGTGTATGCCAAAGATTAAAATTGAATCGTTAGATCACTAAATTCAAAAGATAAAATATCTGAATCAAAACACAATCACACATGCACCTCTTAGGGTAATCCCTCTTTTACTCTTTTCAAAGATCAAAATCAAATTCTACTGTTTCAAATGCAAAATCGAACTCTCGTTTACATCCGGTAAAAGGATAGTTTTTTAAAGGAAATAGGAAAAGACATTATAACTTAGGGTAGACCTCCTAATTTGCTTGCTCAGATCAAAACAAACAAATCTCTCATATATCATTGTTTTTCAAAATAAAACTTTCAAAAAGACAATACTTTGTATATATCCAAACGAGGATCTTTACGAAGTTAACGTTCTTTTTTCAAAAACATCTTTTGAAAGATAAAAACACTTTGTATACATCCGCACAAGGATCATTACAAAGTCAATTTACAAAGGTATTTGAAACCACATACAAGCATTTCAAGGCAATAGAAAAGTGATTCAAAAGAAATGAGCTAAGTAAATTAAAGAGCCCATGGATAACCATAGATACAAAGGGTGCTAATACCTTCCCTTTGTATAACCTACACTCTTACCCAGAATTTCTTAAAGGTCTTTTTCTGTTTCTTTTATAAACCTTTCCTTAATTGGATAAAATAAAAGTCGGTGGCGACTCTCTGATTTCAAAAAAAACACAAAAGCAGAAAGAAAAGAGTCAGTTCGCGTATCTCTCCGCGAGAGGTATGGTAAAAAACCGAGGGCATGACAGAACTGGCGACTCTGCTGGGGAACTTTCTTTCTAAAAACAAAATGTTTTCAAAAGGGGTTACCTTTAGAGTTTAAATCACTTCGATGTTTTCAATTGCTTGACTTGATTGCTCTATTTTTCAAAGGTTTGTTTGGGTATTTTGCTTGTGTGAAAGATTCTAACCCGAATCTCGAGATACCTTAAGTATGTGACAATAGACCAAGGAAACTGTACGGCATGTACCGATACGGTTAATCTGGTAGTCACCGTTAGTGCCATACTTTGGTTTATACTGATGTCCCTTGAAAACGATCAAGGAGTATATTAGGCTTCCGAAATGTCATTAAACACTAATTTGTCTTAGAACCTTTTAGTTGAACTTGACTTGTGGCCTATTAAGTGGCTAGATTTGAAATTGATCGAAGTTAGTTATCCTTGAGGAATATTTTTGATCGGTCGTCCGAGCGCCGTATTGAGATGTTGTCTCCAAGGATCATAGAACCCGAATACTATTCTAGGACAGGTTTTAACCAACTCAACTTTAGTGGGGAGGGTATCACCTATGAACTTCATGCAAGCCTTTAAACCTAAGGCGATTGTTTGATTTGTTTGTGTTTGCCACATGTTTGACATCATAACATCATAAGCATCATAAGCATATCATTTTCTCACTAATCATTTCAAGGATCAAAGAGTTTACCTTTGTTTTGTTATTGCAGGTAATGGCTCCCGCCACCAGAGATTACATCCGAATCAACATCTCAACGGTGCCATCTGAACTAAAAGACTTAATATCAGAGTTTCCCAGGAATGCTCAATTCACCGAAAAGCACGGTCACCAACTCCATTTGGTTACCTCAAAATTTGAAGAAGACATGATACGGGTCCTGTTCCAGTTCTTTGATCCCGAACATCATTGCTTTACCTTTCCTGATTACCAGTTAGTACCCACCTTGGAAGAGTTTTCTGAACTAATTGGATTACCTGTTCGAGATCAATTACCTTTCACTGGTTTAGAAAGGATTCCAAAACCTGAAATCATTGCTGCTGCCTTACATTTGCGAAAGTCAGAAATCGAGTCCAATTGGGAAACAAAGAGTGGAATCCAGGGTTTGCTTGCTAAGTTCTTAATGGAAAAGGCTCGATTACTACTAGAAAACAGAAGTTACCTAGCTTTTGAGGAGGTTGTGGCTCTTTTGATCTATGGGTTGGTTTTATTCCCTAATCCCGACCAGTTCATAAGTATACACATTATCAACATTTTCTTAACCCGCAACCCGGTACCTACCTTGTTGGGAGACATACTACATTCTTTACATACTCGTATCATGAAGAAACGAGGAACCCTTATGTGTTGTGTACCACTACTGGCTAGATGGTTTACATTACACCTTCCCCGATCAGTGTTGAGAAATGAACAAAGGATGCAATGGTCTTGCAGGATTATGTCTTTGTCTCATTCAGATATCCGGTGGAACAACTTCTTTCAAAGAGACATTACTATCATTGACCATTGTGGAGAGTACCCTTATGTGCCACTCCTTGGCATCAAGGGAGGCATCACTTACAACCCCTCTTTAGCTTTGCGCCAATTTGGATATGCGCGAAGAAACGGTCCTCATGACATGATTATCCGTGGCATTGTGTTCGACTACGAAGATGATTCCCAAAGACATCGACGAAGGTTTATACATGCGTGGGGCAGTGTCTATAAAGTAGAAATCAATACTTTAGGACAATGGAACTCTATTCCCATGGAACCTTACCTCAAATGGGTGCGTACTCATGCTCAGAAATTCATCATGCCATACCCCGCTATTCTACCTGTGACTATCAAGCCAGAAGACGAAGGAGATGAACCTCAAGTTATTCTACATCCGGATATGCCAACTGACCTGAAAGAGTTGCAGAAATCTTAGGTTCAACTAAAAGAGGAAAGAGACACCTTCAAAGCACACTGTCAAGACTATGAGAGGAGATTACTGGAGCTCACCAGACAACTCCAAGAAGAACAACAGATCAACACATTCCTGGGTGCAAAGAGAAAGCGTCCATGGGAGACCTGAGGGATCCTTCATTTTCTTTATTTATTTCTGTTTTGTAAGCCCGAATGAGGCAAAAGAAAAAGGAAAAAAAGAAATAAATTGTTTAACTAATAAATGTTTGTTTCTCCTTTGTTTTAACAAATCTAAATTCTAAGATCCTTGAAAACATTGCATATGCATTTCATTCATAAACATTGCATAACAGGTTCACATGACGGATTTCTCATCTCCTCGCTGTTTATTTCAGTTAGAAGAGATGGAATCTGAGACAAACATCAAGAATCTCGAAGCACAGAACGCCCAAGTTCAGGTAGCAATTCTGGAATTAGCAAAGGGGCAACAAGAACTGAAAGCCCTGATAATCAAGAAGAAAAAGAAGCCCAAAGGATCTGTAGGCTTGAGTCACCTGAAAAGGAAGATCAAAATCCCAGTCAAAAAGCCCAAAAAACCACCGATCCCTGAAATAGTCGGTGATGGTGATCAAGAAGACAATCACAGCAACCAGGGTTCTGCCAAACCCTCCCTCTCTTCTAATGAAGAAGATTATCATTCTGGAGACGAACAGGATGATGACAAATACCAGCAGTTGGAAGAACGCATGAAAGCTATGGAGATACAAAAAATACTTGTGTTTAGATTTCGATGATCTGGGACTCGTCTCATATGTTGTTATCCCTCCAAAGTTCAAAGTTCCTGTCTTTGCAAAGTATGATGGAGTTTCTTGTCCAAAACTACATCTGAGGTCCTATGTAAGGAAGATACAACCTCATACAGCAGATAACAAATTGTGGATTCACTTCTTCCAAGAAAGTCTGTCGGGTACACAACTCGAGTGGTACTACCAACTGGAAAGTACAAAAGTTCATACCTGGGAAGAGTTAGCTGCTGCTTTTTACAAATAGTATCAATACAATGCTGACCTTGCACCAACCCGTACTCAACTAAGGGGCATGTCCATGGCACCAAAAGAAAGTTTCAAAGGATATGCACAAAAGTGGAGAGATCTGGCTGGAAGGGTTCAACAACCCTTATCTGATCGCGAGCTGGTCGACATGTTCATGGGCACTTTAAGTGGCCCTTTATATAGCCATTTGCTTGGAAGCTCATTATCAGGTTTCACTGACCTGATATTGACTGGAGAGCGTGTCGAAAGCGACATTCAAAATGGAAAAATTCAAATAGCCTCTTCCTCTGGTACTACAAAGACGCCCATCAGTGGGAGGAATGAGGTCAATACAATGCAAAGTTAGAAAGGTCGCAAGAATGAGCATCACCAATATGTAGGGGCAGTTCTGATCTCCGCATTGCGCCTCAAAAAGATCAACCGCCAAAATATACGCGTCGACCAGATGCGCCAAGAAGAAATTTCACCAGAATCAATATGCCAATCTCTCAAGCATTGCAACATTTGTTAAAAGCAGATCTGGTCACATTGAAAGACCCTCCATAGAATGTCAACACTTCCTCTCCGAGTTATCGCCCCGATGCAACATGTGCGTATCACTCCAACTGTCCAGGGCATGACGCAGATCACTGTTGGGCCCTGAAAAATAAAATACAAGACATGATAGATGCTGGGGAAATTGAGTTCGATCCTCCAGAGACTCCAAATGTCATCACGGCACCTATGCCAAAGCACGACAAGACCGTCAATGCTATCATAGACACTGTTTACATCTATGATGTGAGGGAATTGTCAACTCCGCTCCTTGAAGTCAAAGGAAAGCTAATCCAAGCTGGTTACTTTCCAGGTTGTGACCCTGATTGCTTTTATTGCACACACCTACCCAATGGTTGTGAAAATCTGAGAATGGGAATTCAAAAGTGGATGGATCGCCGTATCAGTATGTTTGAAAGGCTACCTTCCATGGACGTTTTATGTGAAGTCTTTTCAAACGGCATGAGAATAGAGGATGTCTCAGTGGTTTCCAACATACCCTTGAAAATCCCTACCAAAGCTCCTTTCAAAATTTCTGCTACACCCAAAGTGGCATCGGTAATCATTACCAGTCCGACTCCATTTCCATACTCCTCAGACAAAGCTGTCCCGTGGAGTTATGACACTAATGTTTATGTCCATGGAGTTAAACAGGATACCTTGACCGAAGAGGCCATGAATTTTACTACTCCAACTGTTGATAATATTGTGGGTACCAGTAAGATTACGAGAAGTGGAAGGATCTTTTCACCAGAAATTTCTCCAAATGTTGCTACTAATACAGTCCAGGTCCCAGTTCCTAATCAAGATATCAACGCTCGAGGCAAAGAGCCACAAGTTGAACCAGTTCAAATACCGGTGGAAGTCACTGTTGAGGATCCATCAAAGCAAGAAATGGAGGAAATATTGAAAATCATCTGCAAGAGTGATTACAATATTGTCGAACAACTGGGGCACACTGCTTCAAAAATCTCAATGCTGTCTCTGCTAAAGTATTCAGAAGCTCATGCCAAGGCCCTGATGAAGTTCCTGAAAGCTGCACATGTACCACAAGAGATTTCAGTCGATCAATTTGAAAATTGTGTTGCCAATCTAACAGTGAATAATGGTCTCGGTTTCTCTGATGTTGATCTAACCCCTGCTGGAAAGAATCACAATAAAGCCCTACACATCTCCATTGAATGTAATGGCGCCACTCTATCTCATGTGCTGGTAGATAACGGTTCTTCTTTGAACGTGTTACCAAAAACAGTACTAGAAAAGCTTGACTTCGAAGGAATTGTGTTACAACCAAGCGATGTTGTGGTAAGAGCCTTTGACGGGTCAACAAGAACAGTATACGAAAAGGTGAATCTCCCAATCAGAGTGGGCTCTCAGATCTTTGATTCTACCTTTTACGTAATGGAAATTCACCCAGCATATTCCTGTTTACTGGGACGCCCTTGGATACATGGGGCAAATGCTGTAACTTCTACCCTACATCAGAAGTTGAAGTATCCAGTAAAAGAAAAGATTATCACAGTTTATGGCGAAGAGGAATAGGTGGTTAGTCACCTCAGCAATTCCAAGTATGTTGAGTTGGATGACGAATTCATCGAAACTCCCTGCCAATCTTTTGAGGTGGTCTCTCCAGATGTCTCTACTACCAAGCATATTTCTGCTACTCCAACTACAATTATGGCTTCTCTCAAAGATTCCAAAGTTGTGATCGAAAAAGGTGGTTGCACAGTATGGGGACAACTCCTCGATGTACCTTACAAGTCTGACAAGTTAGGCCTGGGCTATGCTAATGGAAATCAAAAGAACGATCAAAGTCCTTGTTCTGGAGGATTAATGTCACACTTCATCAGCCAAGGAGTAAATGCTATTGAAGACGATGGAGTGTTCTTGAACCATATCACTCAGCCATGTCCAGATGAAGTTCCACCCCTTCCCATGGGAGTTTGGGATACTTTGGGAGAACCAAGCGGCGGGTATAATTTTCAATATACCGCACCTTAGAGTTCTTTTATTGCTATGGAAGACATTACCCCAACTGGATGGGGTGATCAATTTGAAAATGGCAAAAGTTTCACAAGTTCCATCACTGATTAATATCAAAATCCACCTAAAGAAGTTTGGGATACGCTAGGAGAGCCAAGTGGCAAATATGACTTTATGGTGAAATATTCCGCTCCTCCGAGCTCACAAGTCGCCATTGAAAACATTGTCCCAACCGGATGGGATGAACATTACGACAACAATTTCACTCTTGAAAAAGCCAGGGAAATACCAAATAACGAGGGTTATTTTCTGTCAGAGTACACAACTCACCAGAATGCACAAGTCTCCCTTAAAGACATCATTCCAACTGGATGGGACGATCTTATCGAGCCTCTCGCTCAGCCAACAGAGATATCTCAGTCTGGGCTCTCGTATCCAGCAGAGTATATTACTTATCCCGAAAGGTCACCAGCTCATTTCCCCACCAATGAAATCAATGTTGTGGAAGATGAAGAAGACAATTGCAACTGGAGCAGCTGGATACTCCCTGCTCACAACAATGGATTGAACAACTGGGAAGCTGAGGATGTGATCTCCTTTGATCAGGAGTAAATGCAATTTCCTGTTTTCGTTGTTTATACTGTTCAAAGATAAAAATGGTTCCTGTACTATCGAACCATGAACTTGAAAGCCGTGTGCCTTGCCCGAAGCACACTTGTCCTTTTTATAAGGGTTTGTCATATCATGATCATGTTCATTCAATAAAATCATGGGACGTTTGCATATTCAAATTTTGTGATCCTTTTTCTTTCTTTGCTTTATTCATTTTTTCAAATAGCTATGTTTTCTTACACACACCCACATAAATAAATGCAGATTCACATTCACTTTGGATCCAGTCGATAACGATTCTGCTATTGCCCGTCATGACTTTGAAAATCCGATCTACCAAACTGAGGACGAAAGTGAGGAAGATTGTGAGGTACCAAGAGAGCTTGCAAGGCTGCTAGAACAAGAAGAAAAGACTATACAGCCGCATGAAGAACCAATTGAGGTTATCAATTTGGGCAGCGACGAAGAAAAGAAAGAAGTCAAGATAGGGGCTGATCTAAAAAACAGTGTCAAGCAAAGACTGATTCAAATGTTGCAAGACTACGTCGAGATATTCGCCTGGTCCTATGAAGATATGCCTGGCCTTGACACGGATATTGTGGTTCATCGCCTGCCAATCAAAGAAGGTAGCACTCCAGTTAAGCAGAAATTGCGGAGGAGTAGGCCCGATATGTCAAAGAAGATCAAAGACGAGGTTGAGAAACAATTCAATGCTGGCTTTCTGAAAGTTGTGAGTTATCCTCCTTGGATAGCTAACATAGTGCCTGTGCCTAAAAAAGACGGGAAAGTCAGAATGTGTATAGACTACAGAGATCTAAACCGGGCAAGCCCCAAAGATGATTTCCCTTTACCTCACATCGATGTACTGGTTGACAACACCGCACAATGCAAGGTATTCTCCTTCATGGATGGATTCTCAGGGTACAATCAAATCAAGATGGCACCCGAAGACATGGAAAAAACAACCTTTACAACACCCTGGGGAACCTTTTGTTACAAAGTAATGCCCTTTGGTTTAAAGAATGCAGGAGCTACATATCAGCGTGCAATGGTAGCTCTGTTCCATGATATGATTCATCAGGAGATAGAGGCGTATGTCGATGATATGATTGCAAAGTCCAACACCGAAGAAGAACATCTGGGTCATCTGCACAAGCTGTTTGACAGACTCAAGAAATACAGGTTGCGACTAAATCCGAACAAGTGTACCTTTGGAGTAAGATCCGGTAAACTTTTATGTTTCATCGTCAGCAGCAAAGGTATTGAAGTTGATCCTGCCAAGGTCAAAGCCATTCAAGAAATGCCTATACCCCGTATCGAGAAACAAGTCAGAGGATTCTTGGGACGTCTGAATTACATCGCCAGATTTATTGCCCATATGACTACTACTTGTTTGCCGATTTTCAAACTGTTGAAGAAGGATCAAGTGGTAAGATGGAATGACAAATGCCAATTAGCCTTTGATAAAATCAAAGAATATCTCCAAAAACCGCCAATCTTGTTACCACCAGTGGAAGGAAGACCTCTGATAATGTACCTAACTGTGTTAGAAGATTCAATGGGGTGTGTACTGGGGCAACATGACGAGTCCGGCCGAAAGGAGCATGCAATCTACTATCTTAGCAAAAAGTTTACCGATTGTGAAACAAGATACTCACTGCTCGAGAAAACTTGTTGTGCCTTAGCATGGGCGGCTCGCCGACTAAGACAGTATATGCTAAATCATACCACTTTCCTAACCTCCAAAATGGATCCTATCAAGTATGTGTTCGAAAAACCTGCTCTCTGGAAGAATAGCAAGATGGAAAATGATCTTAACAGAGTATGACATCCAGTACACTTCACAAAAAGCAATCAAAGGAAGTGTGGTAGCTGATCATCTAGCTCATCAAGCAGTGGATGATTATCAAGCATTGAACTTTGACTTCACAGATGAAGATATTATGCTAGTCACTGACTACGAACAACTAGGACCGGAAGAAGGACCCGAGCCAGGATCCCGATGGACTATGGTTTTTGATGGAGCTTCTAATGCACTTGGCAATGGCATCGGAGCTGTGATTATTTCCCCTGCAGGAGGTTATACACCATTCACTGCCAGATTATGCTTCAATTGCACTAACAATATAGCCGAGTACGAAGCATGTATTCTAGGTCTCAAAGCTGCAATCGATCTAAGAATCAAATTCCTGGAGGTCTACGGAGACTCGCGCTTGTGATTTATCAAGTCAAAGAGGAATGGGACACGAAGCACCCGAATCTAATTCCTTACAAAGAATATGTGCTGATTCTGATTCCTTATTTCGAAAAGAGAATCAACTAGCTGATGCCTTAGCTACCATGTCATCCATGTTCAAAGTCAGGTGGGACAACGAGGCGCCAATGATCACCATTTACAGACAAGATGAACCAGCCTATTGCAATAAGATCGATGCCGAAGGAACGGAAGAAAAACCATGGTTCCATGAAGTAAAAAGGTATCTCGAAGCTCAGGAATACCCTGAAGGGGCATCCATTAACGACAGAAAGTTTCTAAGAAGATTTGCTGCCAAATTCTTCCTAAGTAATGGAACCCTATACAAACGCAACCATGACTCGACTTTACTTCGTTGTGTAAACAAGAAGGAAGCAGAACAGATTATGGAAGACATACATGATGGTGCCTTTGGTACTCATTCAAGTGGACATACAATGGCTAAAAAGATCCTAAGAGCGGGTTATTACTGGTCTACCATGGAGACAGACTGCCATCATCACTCCAGAACCTGTCACAAATGCCAGATATATGCTGACAAAGTACATGTACCTCCAGTCCTGTTAAACGTCCTAACGGCTCCTTGGCCTTTTGCAATGTGGGGTATTGATATGATTGGAGAAATCAAGCCTACTGCCTCCAACGGACATCGCTTTATCCTAGTCGCTATCGATTACTTCACAAAATGGGTAAAAGCAGCTTCGTTTGCTTCAGTCACCAAAAATGTTGTGGCCCGATTTATCAAGCACAATCTCATTTGTCGGTACGGCATCCCTGAAAGGATCATCACAGACAATGGCACCAATTTAAACAACAGAATGATTACTGAACTCTGCACACAGTTCCAGATCAAACATCATAATTCTTCTCCATATCGACCAAAGATGAATGGCGCGGTGGAAGCTACCAATAAAAACATCAAGATGACAGTAACCTACAAAGACTGGTATGAGATGTTACCTTTTGCTCTTCATGGTTATCGCACATCTGCGCGTACTTCAACAGGGGCAACTCCATTCTCCTTAGTCTATGGTATGGAGGCAGTTCTTCCAATTGAAAGTCAGATTCCTTCCCTAAGGATTATGAAAGAAGCTGATCTAGACGAAGACGATTAGATTCAGACGCGGTTGGACCAGATAAACTTGATTGATGAGAAGAGGCTCGCAGCTATTTGTCATGGTCAGTTGTACCAAAAGCGTATGATCAAAGCCTTCAACAAGAAAGTCAAAAGTCAGGCATACCAAATTGGTGGCTTGGTTGTGAAACGCATCATCATACCACAAGGTGACCCCAGGGGCAAGTGGACTCCCACTTATGAGGGGCCGTTTATAATCAAGAAAATATTCTCCGGCGGAGCAATGTTGCTTACCACCATGGATGGCGAGGATTTCCCACACCCTGTGAATGCGGACATAGTCAAAAATTACTTTGCTTAAAGAAAAGCTCGCTAAGTTGAAAACCTGAAAGGGCAACTTAGGCAAAAAATGAGTGTCTCGGTGGATTGAAAACCCGAAAGGGCGATCCAGGCAAAAATTAGAGGCTAAATAAAATTATCCCGGTAGGCTGAAAACTTGAAAGGGCAGCCTAGGCAAAAGTTAGGGAATAAAGCGTACAACTATGTTCTGTTTATTTACCTACTCACCTTCAAGATTCAACACATCAAAGACACCGATCAGTCCAATTACTTTCTTCCAACAAGTGAGGGATGAGATGCTCGAAGACAGATTGGCAATAGCAGAATTGAAACTTGACTGGATTGTTTTCACATAGCTATTTCACTTTATAAATATTTTCCAAAGCTTTATGACAATTTCCTACTACTAGGATTTTTTGTCTCCTTGTACTAATCAACCTATCATGGCTCTTTTTCAAAAATCAATGCATCTTATGCTCAAAATCAACATTTTCACTTTTTCTGTTTTGAATACGTAAACGTCCTAATGATAATTTTGAATGAACATGTGCATTTGAATATGATTGATGTTTACCAAGAAAAACAGGAATAGCATTCAGGTAATGTCTCGATCATTTGGACATCTTCCCGAAACCAGCATTAGAAGAAAAATCCCCAACAGAGATGCATTTCTCAGCAAATTCCTCAATGAGATTTTTCTCTCATACAAAGTGATTCGAGAAATCTTATTCCCCAGCAAGGTAATTCCAGTTTGCTATCCCCAAAAGGTGTGATCTCCACACCAGGACTTGGTCAAATAGTACATCGGAGGATTATGCATCTTCCTCATTCCCATTTTAAAAGGGCATCAAAGTTAGAATTTTCAAATTACCTTTCATCCCCGAGCGGTAGTCAAAGATCCTTCAACAGAGCACCCTGGTTCTCAAAGAAGGTCCCCAGCCGAGGGTATTCAAACAAGACGACAAAAAATCATCAACGATCACAATGCCTTCATTTATTTTCCCAACCAGAAGCTTGATACGCTCAAGACTACATAAGTCATACATCATCATACATCATACATCGTACATCATACATCATACATCATACACATATTCATACATAGCATATAATGTTTCATAACAAACGCATACATAACATGCATATTTCTCCTTTAGTTCGAGAATCTCATACATTACATACATCATAAACATTGCATATCACTAACTTGATTTTTTCAGGCAGACGGATGTCTTCAGCAAAAATGTTCTCAATAACATGCAGTGTTCCCCTTGAACTCTATTCAGATAAGCAGTCCTCGCAGATATAATCAAGCCGAAGATTCATTCTGAAGAGATCTCTCCTTACGAATCACCTATCAACTCAAAAACATACCAACACAGATCTAAAGCTGATACCTCAGACGGTTCCAGAACGATCTACCATCGAAGATCTAAAGCTGATACCTCAGACGGTTCCAGAACGATCTACCATCGAAGATCTAAAGCTGATACCTCAGACGGTTCCAGAACGATCTACCATCGAAGATCTAAAGCTGATACCTCAGACGGTTCTAGAACGATCTACCATCGAAGATCTAAAGCTGATACCTCAGACGGTTCCAGAACAATCTACCATCGAAGATCTAAAGCTGATACCTCAGACGGTTCCACAACGATCAACTTTCAAAATCTAAAGCGGAAAAACTTTGGACAGTTCCGTAACGATCATCCTCCTAGACTTAAAGCGGTAACCTTGGACGGTTCCGAAACAGTCAACGCAGAGGTTTTCAAATCCTTCATCAAGATATAATCAATGGACTCATTCTGGTGAACAAACCATCAAATACATCTGCCAGATGGCATCTGAAAGCCCATCTCAGGTAATGTTTCAATCTGCCAACAACATTTCTCATACAACATTCAAATGCAATTTCCAACATCACATCCGGTGGAGGTAAGTGCAAATTTTCAGGGCATCTAAAATATTCAATCATCTTCTACCTTCAGATTTCAAACAATCTCTTCAGGTTTAAGAAGATTGAATAGGGACAACTGTTATACCCCAAAATTTGCCCGCATCTTTTTTCAAGAAAACTTCAATCTAAAAATTAAGAGTTTCATATAATCTTGGATTTTCATATACTGATTTATGAATACTTGGTTTTTAGAATTTTTCTTATACGGTATTTTGGCTCGCTGTTGGATTTATTCTTACGCAAACGCCAAGTACTGTTTATTACTTCACACACGCTATTTATTTGAGATTTATTTACAGATAAATAGTACTGACGCAATTGGTACAGAGTTAAATCTTTTGCAGGCGCATAGTTTGGGGATTCAGACTGTACTGGTAACAAGTAAATTATTATTATCTTTTGTTTCCCACTAATTTTTGTACTATATTCCATTATTTTCAAAATCTTTTCCTTTCTTTTCAAAAATCAAATCCTAACTTTATTCTATACATCTCTCTTTTTTCCAACACTATCATACACTTTCTTTCAAATCTTACTTCCCCTCAAATTTTCCTTTTGTACGGAATCACTTAATTCCCCAACGTCTCTATCTTTCTTTTCATTCTATAAATACTTCTCATTTTTTCCATAAAATCTCACATCAAATTCTAACTCATCTCTCAAATTTCTACTTCATATTCATTCTCTCTTCTTCCCCCGGTAAAAATGGCGAAGCGGATAGAGACGTGTTTTCTTATGATCATCACCGTCGTGGTGGTAATCATGTCCTTCTTCTGTCTGCATAGCCCTGAAAAATGTGGACCTGGGATGTTGACACTCCCAATCATCTACATGTTACTGTTTGTAGCATGGGTTATTAATCGTCATTCCTAAAGTTTGCCGTATCTCTTAATGTACCGTTTACTCGTCGTATTGTTCATTATAGTATGTAATATTTGCACTGTCAGTATTAAATGTCGTACTTGTCATACCCCAATTTTTGACCCTAAGATCATACCTCATTTGCATATCAGTCATCAATCAAGAGTTTCATCTTAAAGCTCTGCTCTCGGTGTTATGCTCTTTTCATCTGTAAGAAGAATCATCAAACACCAATGTTTTTCTTGTATATGTTGTTTTACTAACCAAAATACCAAAAATATTGCCTTGTGCTTTTGTATGTTTGTATTTTGTAGGTACCAAGTCAAAGTATCCTTCAAAAAGGGCATTTTTCAACAATTTCACTGTGCAAATCGATTTGCATAAGGTGTAAATCGATTTACACAATTGTTTCTGCACCAGATTTGCTTCTGCCATCAGTGCAAATCGATTTGCATAAGACAACAATCAATATGCATAACTGTTTTTGCCCCAGATTTTGCCTTTCTCAGCAATGTAAATAGATTTGCATAAAGTGTAAATCGATTGCACCAGTGCGAATTTGGAAAAATGAAGGCAAATTTCAGATTTTGAAAGTGTTGACATCATTTGCAAGCATGGGAAGCATGACTTAGCTCTTGAATTTGATTACCTACATCATTTTATTATAAACCCTCATGTGATTGCATCAAGACCATTGGATCTCATTTTTGGCTCCAAATCCTTTTCCCAAGCCTAATTCTATTTTCCAATCCTAACTCCAAACCACAAAATTCCCAAGCCTAGCTCCTATAAATTGAGCCATTCCCCTCTTCATTTTTCAAGCTTGGATAGCCAAGAAAACTCTTGCTCTTTCTCACCTCACCTCTGCCAAACCCCTCACTCAAAGCTCTTTTTCTTCCACACAAATTAGTGAGTCACATCTTGAACCTCACTAATTTAGAGCTAAACCTCAACATAAACACTACTTTTTCTTCATCAATTGTGAGAGATCAAGGCTTTTGGTTGTGTGTTCTTGAAGAAGATTCAAAGTTTGTGAAAGATTTGGTAAAATTCTAGATCCATTCCATAATTCAAGATGTGATCCATTGTTGTTTATGCTTGATGCACCTTTGGTGCTACATTGATGAGTTTCGCTTGCTTACTTGATACATTTTCATGCACAAATTGATCCAAGATCACAAGGTGTTTGGTTTTATGTTTAAACAAGTTTTCTTCTCTTGATTTGCTGTTTTTTTGAAAACTGTGTTATGCAAATCGATTTACATTTGGTGCAAATCGATTTACACAACTGAAAAACAGCGCAGATTTGAAAACAGAGTTATGCAAATCGATTTACACTCTGTGCAAATCGATTTACATCTGGGCAGAATGCTTGTTTTTGTGGTTTTTGACTTGTTTTTGGTTCTAACTCATCTTCTACTCCTTTCTTTTGATATTTTCTTTGAATCACAAGTTAGAGGCCTAATTTCTCTCTAATTTCAATGGACTTAGGGCGTCGATAGGATGAGAATCCAAATCCGCAAAATTAAGTGATTGAAATTATGGATGAAAGGAGCCTTTGATGTGGTTCCATCTTTATTTCTTTTTCTTTTAATCGATGAAAGTCTTAACACCTTGAGAATTCTTATGGATTCTTGGTAAAGACGAGATCGCTCCCTATTTTTCTTTTCGTGCGGTATTGCTTTCGGAGAGTGATCTACATATCACTTCTCTCGCATGCATTAGCACATAAAGTTTTGACCGGCCTCGTTGTAGGGTGATTTCTACATAAATCACTTGGCGATTTGCTTAACATAGCGCAATATTTCGTGTCCCGAATCAAAAAGATCAAATATGGAAGAGAATTGTATGCGGTTGATTTATGACTTATGGAAGTTTATCGTGTAGTCGTTATGATTTTATCAAGCTTCTGATAAATTTCCATTGAATTTAAATCCGAGAACATCCTTCACTCACCATCGATCTTCATTACTAACTTTGATAACATACTTGACAAGTTTCAAGATGGTTATCTTTAACATCTAACAATTGACTTTAATTTCCGCAATTTATTATATCGCTCTTTTATTTCTCGCCTTATCGCTTTATTTTATCATTTCATCATATTTACATTCCGCTATTTTCTCTTTGTCCATTTGGAAGTTCATATTCCGCTATTTTCTCTTTGTCCATTTGGACGTATGTTTATGCTTCCGCTATTTTTCTTTTGTCCACTTGGACCATACTTTATTCTTATGCTAAAACACTAATAAACAAGAAAAATCTAAAAATTACTTAAGGCTCTTTCTTGGACTATTGGTTACTATCCCGAGCATTTTGGAGATTCGGACTTATGGACTTAGTACCTCTGGACCCTTATTCTGTTGTTACTCTGCTGTTATTCTGTCTGTCTGGCATTGGATTGTTGTTTGTTTGTATGTGCAGGTATTTCCTTCAAAGCCCTTGATGGTTAATTCCAAGGCATTGATATAAGGATTTTACCCGAAAACAGCCGTTACTCTGCCCGATTTTCGTCAGAATTTTAATGTGCTTAATGCAAAGTGGTGCTAAGACAATAAGTTCATCTGGATCCCCAAGTGATAATGTTGGTTTAGTATTGATATTCCAAAGGATGGGAAATCTACCTTGACTCATAATGTCAAGTGTTGGCTTCTTATTTCGGTTAGACCGTTTCTTTCCTTAGCTTTTATTTTACGCAATACGATAGCCTCTTCATCTCCTCCCATTCTTAAATTTTCAAAATCTTCTCCCTTTTTCAAAAAAGCTTCTTATGTTTGCAATCTTTTCAAAACCTTTTCTCTTAAAATATCTTTTGCCCTTAGTGGCCTTTTTCTTCAAAAAAGTTTAGACACTGTTAATTGTCGAAACGAGTGGTTATACCCCACGATTTTGAAATTGATTGATATAATGAGATCTTTTCCGCGTGAGAGAGCTAGTGGCATACTCGCTGATTTTATCCGAGTTGGAGCCCTTCTTTCATTTGCGATGCAAAGAAATAATTTGTTCTCATGCTCAAGATCAATGGCTGAGTATTTCTCTCCGACGACGATAAAGTGTTTATTCGTTTTAAAAAAGTGTTTTTCCCTTTAAGCGGAACTACATTAGCTCTGACTTCTCCATTGCACCGAGGAGGTATGTAGGCACAAGGCTTAACGTCTTGCCGAGCTTATTTTAAAAATAAAACAAACCGTTTTTAGCACACACGACACAGATTTTCAAAAAGGTTCCTGTGGAGTACCACAGATATGAGGGGTGCTTAAAACCTTCCCCTTGTATAAACAACACCCGTACCTAAGATCTCTTCTTTTTGTTTTAAAAAAAAAACTTTGGGTTTTATTCGTTCTTTTCCCTTTTCCTTTGGAAACAATAAAGCGCGGTGGCGACTTTCACTGAAATATTGAGCCGAGTCAATTCCATGGCTTCGATCTCAGATTTTCCCCGCTACAGAAAAAATGGCAACTTCATTGGGGATCCAGTTTTAAGTGTGTTAAGCCTATTTTTATTTATCTGTGTGTTTTATTTGTATATATTATTGTGTGCTTTGTTTGTTTTTTTTTCTTTTTCTTTTTTTTTCTTTTTGGTGCTCGATGGTTCCTCTGTGATGAGATAAAGTCCTAACCCGGACTTTTGTGAGTAACTTGAGATAGGAGATGGTAAGACCAATAGTTGCATGTCAGGAGCAATCCTTAACATGAGCATCATATGGTGGAACCCCAATCAGTGGAGGCCTCATGGAAGGTAGTAGATGTTGTTACGAACTATCGTAAGAACGCTATTACTTTCAATAGTGAGTGTCCGTAGAAGATGAATGGCCTAGAACCCTTTTAACCCATCTAAGCCTTTTTAGGATGTAGCGCAGAAACAAGTTCGAGTACCAATTTGAGCTTGTTGTCATGCGATGATACGCTCAGATGAGGTCTTTTTAGGCATATTATTGGCGCCCATGAGCAATTGTGCGAGCCGGTAGTATCTGATAGAAGATTGAAAACTCTAGGAACCTTTGTAGAACCTGTTCGGCAGGTACAAAATTCCCTAGTACATACCTTTGTGGGCGATTCTTAACTTTGACTCCATGCTCGTGACGTCGAACCTTTGAACTTTGTTTGTGCGGCCATGTGTGATCTTGATTGTGATTGATGCATAAACCATGCATCCATTCATTCATTTGATTTCCAAGGAACTCATAGGTCTTTCTTTGTAAACATCATAAGTTTCATCAAACTCAATGGATCTTGGGTGTTGATGGGGTGAAAACCTTAATCCACCAAAATGGATGATTGATCTTGATGATAACTTGATCAAAGCTTTGATCCAATATAGGATTTACCTCCTTCATGTTTTGATGTTTACAAATTAATAACTTGAATTCCTTGAAAATCAAATAAATAAATAAATAAAAAAAACAAAAAAAAAAGCAATTGCATCATTTGCATACATACATCCAGGTTGTCCATAAAACTTATCCTTGTCTGTCTCCATCTTCAGAGTTTGTCTGTCTACCGTCAAGCTGATTCCTCCACACAAGTACGGAACTAGAGCCAACGTCAGATTGAGAATGGAATACTAAGAGAAACACAATGCAGAGGTCAGAATGGAAATTGAAGAGTTAAAATCAGGCATGACCAAGCTCACTGAGATGCTGCAAGTTTTGATTGCTAGAGGAGAACCACCTGAGAAGACTGTCATTGTTGAAGTCTCAAGTGCTGATGTTGGCCCTCAACCTACTCAATAACCACCCTCTACATGGCCTGAGTTTGGTTTGCCACCTGGTTACACTCCTCCCTTTGAGAAGACTCATGGTATTGGTCAGTCTTCACAACTTGTGATTGGTCAAGCTTCAAATCCAATTTTTCATGCTCCTGTGTTCACTGAATCTCAGCCTATCATGCACACTGTTGCTCAGCCTACTTATGTGAATCCTCTGTTTGAATATCAAGCTGCTCGTTCCCAGAATGGAAGTCAAGGAGATGCTGGAGATATTGAAGATGTCAAAGAGCAGTAGTAGACTTTAGAAAAGCGCCTGAGAGCCATGGAAGGAAATGATTACTTTGGGGTTGCTGCTGAGAATATGTGTCTGGTTTCCAACTTTGTCATGCCTGCAAAATTCAAGACTCCTGAGTTTGAGAAATATAAAGGGAACACTTGCCCAAGAAGCCATTTGACCATGTACTACCGCAAGATGGCTGCTTATACCCAGAATGACAAATTGCTCATCCATTGCTTTCAAGATAGTTTGAGTGGAGCTTCGCTGAAATGGTATAGGGGACTTGAGAGTAATCACATTCATTGCTTCCAAGATCTGACTGATGCTTTCATGAAACAGTATAAGTATAATCTGGACATGGCACCTGATCGCCGACAACTGCAAAACATGTCTCAAAAAGAGAAAGAATCTTTCAAGGAGTACGCTCAACGCTGGAGGGAGCTAGCTTCTCAAGTGGAGCCACCTTTAGCTGAAAAGGAATTGACTGGCATGTTTATGGACACTCTCTCACCGTTCTTCTGAGAGAAGATGATTGGTAGTGTATCTTCCAACTTCACATACTTGGTTACCATTGGCCAGAGACTTGAAGAAGGAATCAAGAATGGGAAAGTTACTCATGTTGCTGAATCTTCTGGTGGATCGAAGAAACCTTATGGAAACTTCCACAAGAAGAAAGAGAATGAGACTAATGCTGTGTCAGATGACAGAAGGGGATCTTGTCGTAGACCTCAAAATGGTGATCAACCTTATGTAGCCGTTGTCGCTCCTGTGCAAGTTCAAGCTCCTCAACCTCAAGCTGCTAAACAAAATCAGATTCGTAATAGGATCAACTTTGATCCTATCCCCATGACTTATACGGAACTGTATCCTGCTTTGGTCCAGAAAGGGTTGATTACAACAAGAGCTATGCCGCCTCCTCGAAATCCTCTCCCTGATGGTTTCAGATCTGATCTTCATTGTCCTTTCCATCAAGGTGCAGCAGGCCATGATTTAGAAAGATGTTTCCCTCTGAAGGAAAGAGTTCAAGAGTTGGTGAGATCAAAGATGCTCTCTTTCAAGGATATGGGTCCCAATGTTGTCACCAATCCTTTACCAGATCAGAGTGGCTTAAGACAAGTCAAAGCCCGACTTTCCTAAAGCCAAGTGTTTCAGACAAGGTAGCTCATCTTTGTTGCTGATTAGTCACTAGGCCTTGTTTCTGTACTGTTCGTATTTCCTTTGTTGTGCTGTTTACTTTTAGACTTTGTTTGTTTCTGAATGGTGATTTTAATGAAATGAGCATTGCATATTTTGAATTCATTCACATCTTCTATGTTTATGCTTATGCTTTCTTTTACAAAACTTTTTCTTCCATCTGCTACTCTCTATCAAACTTGTGTTTTATGCAAAGATTGGAGGGAGGATGATGACAACGAAATACCCAAGTTGTTGAACTGTATGCTTTCAAATAAAACTTTGCTGAAGATGTACAGGCATTGTTTCAATTCCCAAACACTGGAGAAATAAGGAAGTTAATCCCTTGTCAACCCCTCTGAGCCTTCAAAGTTGGTGTTTCTTTCTGTACGAAAAAACCCGCATTTTTAACCTGGGGCAGAGTAGTTCTCAGTTAATTTGGCTGTGCATTCTATTTTAAGAGAATCATTCAGTACACCTTTCAACAAAGTTTTCAATCACAAGCGTTCCTCCGCATACATCAAAGAAGTGTTGGAGATGTCAATCAAAAGCTGACGATGGTTATTCTTAATCATTAAGCAAGGCAGTCACTATCTTTCAAAAAAAAGTATCAAAAAAAATATATATATATATATATATACAAAGAAAAGCCTGCTAAGTCAAAAATCCAAAAAATGACTTAGGAAAAAATTAAGGCATCCCGCTGACTGTAAGTTCAAAAATAAACAGTTCAGGCAAAAGTTAGGGATATCAAAAGAAAAAGATGAAAAAAGAGAAGTCAATAAATTCCTCAAGCAACAAAATGTTGTGACAACAAAAAGGAAGAAGTGACTGCAATCTCAAAAGTTCTCTTTGCTTGTGAGCTATCATCATTACAAAGGTGCAATTCCGGAAGCCTCTTGGAACCTGAATGCATAAGTTGAATTAACAGAGTTTAGGACTGGAGATCATCACGAAGGGGGCGGGTACAATCAAATTTTGAGCCTTATATCCTTTTTTTCTAAAACCGTGAACCTGGCCATGTTACAACCTTTGAAAGACCTAATTGAAGCAAGGTTTGTTTGAAAGCATACTACAACAAGGTTGCGTAAGCTGACTCCCATGAGATTTTCCAATCATTTGCTTTGATATCATATCTTTGCTTTATCTTTCACTTTGAATGTCTTAACCTTTATGTTTTGACCAGTGATTCCATTTGCTTTACATCAATAACATCATTCCAATAATGATTTTGATTTTAAAAATATTCTTTGAGCATTGCATTAAAATTACCATTCTTGAATGAACATTTTATTTGCAAGTAAGCACTCATATTTCAGGAAGTTCAAACAGTCGAGAAACTTGATCTGTGATCCCATCAGGGGCATGTTACTTCAAGATCTTGTTGTTCAGATGTTCAGTTCAGGATTTGTTGATCAGAATATCATTTCAAGACTTATACTGGGGCTAGCCATCCCAACATGCATTTCAAGAACTAAAGCCATGATCATTTCATCCCCAATACAGTTCAACTGAAGCCATGATCGGTTAACTTGCAACAACCACTCAATCAGGGGCAATCTTCTTCAGCAATCCCCAAGCAGTTTTATCAGCCCTTCTCAAAGGATCATCGTTTTGATACAGTTACCGGTGTAATAGAAGTTTGTTTAAGCATCTTCTTCCCAAGCAGAGTTGGCAGAGTTCTCATGTTGAGGAATCAGAGTTTTAATCTTGCCTCACAAAAGAGTCTCCCTTAGTTGTCACAAACAATTGCATTGCATTGATCATATATCATGCATAGAAAAATTCAACATCATGCATTGAAATAAATTTCATACTCATTTGCATTTTCCGAGGTCCTGTTGCTATCAACATCTTCACCTTGAGATCAAAGTCCAACTTACTTGGCGCCTATCCAAAACAGATACTTGTTTGTCTTGTCCGTCTATTGTTGTTCCTTGATGTATCCTTTCTTCATTCAGTGTCATTCCTGAAAGATTTCGACCATGTTTTATCTTGGTTCCCTTCAATCATGTTTTATCTTGATTGTCTCTGATCATGCTTTATCCTGATCGCCACCATGTTTTTTCTTGGTTCCCTTCAATCATGTTTTATCTTGATTGTCTCTGATCATGCTTTATCTTGATCGCTTTCGAATATGTTTTATCTTGGTTACCTTCCATCATGTTTTATCTTGATTGTCATTTGATGTTATCCAATCATGTTTTACCTTGATTATCCCTTAATGACATCCAATCATGTTTTACCTTGATGGACCTATGATAATTATCTAATCATGTTTTACCTTGATTGTCCGTTGATAATTATCCAATCATGTTTTACCTTGATTATCCTTTGACGATATCCAATCATGTTTTACCTTGATTGTCATTCGATGTTGCCCAATCAAGTTTTACCTTGGTAGTTATTTGATGTTGTCCAATCATGTTTTACCTTGATATTCATTTGATTGTAGCCACATTCATGTAGGCCTCAGATATTCTCTTCTCGAAGTTCAATCATGTTTTATCTTGAAAGCTTCTGTCGACTGTTTCTTTCTTTTGTTAAGTCCGATTCTATTCCTAGATGACGTATACCTTTTCCCCTAGTGGAATCCTTTCTTATCTCCCCAGTGGTGTTATATTTGTCTCTATTCCATAATCATACTTGATGCATCCATTAGCATCGCATCATACCTTAGGTTCAAAAATTGTGTGTTTTATATTTAAGTCTCTTCAATTACGTCGAGCCGAGGATTTTAACCCTCACATCTCCGGATAGAAGAAACTTAAATAGGGTCATCTGTCATACCCCAATTTTTGACCCTAAGATCATACCTCATTTGCATATCAGTCATCAATCAAGAGTTTCATCTTAAAGCTCTGCTCTCGGTGTTATGCTCTTTTCATCTGTAAGAGGAATCATCAAACACCAATGTTTTTCTTGTATATGTTGTTTTACTAACCAAAATACCAAAAATATTGCCTTGTGCTTTTGTATGTTTGTATTTTGTAGGTACCAAGTCAAAGTATCCTTCAAAAAGGGCATTTTTCAACAATTTCACTGTGCAAATCGATTTGCATAAGGTGTAAATCGATTTACACAATTGTTTCTGCACCAGATTTGCTTCTGCCATCAGTGCAAATCGATTTGCATAAGACACCAATCAATTTGCATAACTGTTTTTGCCCCAGATTTTGCCTTTCTCAGCAATGTAAATAGATTTGCATAAAGTGTAAATCGATTGCACCAGTGCGAATTTGGAAAAATGAAGGAAAATTTCAGATTTTGAAAGTGTTGACATCATTTGCAAGCATGGGAAGCATGACTTAGCTCTTGAATTTGATTACCTACATCATTTTATTATAAACCCTCATGTGATTGCATCAAGACCATTGGATCTCATTTTTGGCTCCAAATCCTTTTCCCAAGCCTAATTCTATTTTCCAATCCTAACTCCAAACCACAAAATTCCCAAGCCTAGCTCCTATAAATTGAGCCATTCCCCTCTTCATTTTTCAAGCTTGGATAGCCAAGAAAACTCTTGCTCTTTCTCTCCTCACCTCTTCCAAACCCCTCACTCAAAGCTCTTTTTCTTCCACACAAATTAGTGAGTCACATCTTGAACCTCACTAATTTAGAGCTAAACCTCAACATAAACACTACTTTTTCTTCATCAATTGTGAGAGATCAAGGCTTTTGGTTGTGTGTTCTTGAAGAAGATTCAAAGTTTGTGAAAGATTTGGTAAAATTCTAGATCCATTCCATAATTCAAGATGTGATCCATTGTTGTTTATGCTTGATGCACCTTTGGTGCTACATTGATGAGTTTCGCTTGCTTACTTGATACATTTTCGTGCACAAATTGATCTAAGATCACAAGGTGTTTGGTTTTATGTTTAAACAAGTTTTCTTCTCTTGATTTGCTGTTTTTTTTAAAACTGTGTTATGCAAATTGATTTACATTTGGTGCAAATCGATTTACACAACTGAAAAACTGCGCAGATTTGAAAACAGAGTTATGCAAATCGATTTACACTCTGTGCAAATCGATTTACATCTGGGCAGAATGCTTGTTTTTGTGGTTTTTGACTTGTTTTTGGTTCTAACTCATCTTCTACTCCTTTCTTTTGATATTTTCTTTGAATCACAAGTTAGAGGCCTAATTTCTCTCTAATTTCAATGGACTTAGGGCGTCGATAGGATGAGAATCCAAATCCGCAAAATTAAGTGATTGAAATTATGGATGAAAGGAGCCTTTGATGTGGTTCCATCTTTATTTCTTTTTCTTTTGATCGATGAAAGTCTTAACACCTTGAGAATTCTTATGGATTCTTGGTAAAGACGAGATCGCTCCCTATTTTTATTTTCGTGCGGTATTGCTTTCGGAGAGTGATCTACATATCACTTCTCTCGCATGCATTAGCACATAAAGTTTTGACCGGCCTCGTTGTAGGGTGATTTCTACATAAATCACTTGGCGATTTGCTTAACATAGCGCAATATTTCGTGTCCCGAATCAAAAAGATCAAATATGGAAGAGAATCGTATGCGGTTGATTTATGACTTATGGAAGTTTATCGTGTAGTCGCTATGATTTTATCAAGCTTCTGATAAATTTCCATTGAATTTAAATCCGAGAACATCATTCACTCACCATCGATCTTCTTTACTAACTTTGATAACATACTTGACAAGTTTCAAGATGGTTATCTTTAACATCTAACAATTGACTTTAATTTCCGCAATTTATTATATCGCTCTTTTATTTCTCGCCTTATCGCTTTATTTTATCATTTCATCATATTTACATTCCGCTATTTTCTCTTTGTCCATTTGGACGTTCATATTCCGCTATTTTCTCTTTGTCCATTTGGACGTATGTTTATGCTTCCGCTATTTTTCTTTTGTCCACTTGGACCATACTTTATTCTTATGCTAAAACACTAATAAACAAGAAAAATCCAAAAAACACTTAAGGCTCTTTCTTGGACTATTGGTTACTATCCCGAGCATTTTGGAGATTCGGACTTATGGACTTAGTACCTCTGGACCCTTATTCTGTTGTAACTCTGCTGTTATTCTGTATGAGGGACCGTTTATAATCAAGAAAATATTCTCCGGCGGAGCAATGTTGCTTACCACCATGGATGGCGAGGATTTCCCACACCCTGTGAATGCGGACATAGTCAAAAAGTACTTTGCTTAAAGAAAAGCTCGCTAAGTTGAAAACCTGAAAGGGCAACTTAGGCAAAAAATGAGTGTCTCGGTGGATTGAAAACCCGAAAGGGCGATCCAGGCAAAAATTAGAGGCTAAATAAAATTATCCCGGTAGGCTGAAAACTTGAAAGGGCAGCCTAGGCAAAAGTTAGGGAATAAAGCGTACAACTATGTTCCGTTTATTTACCTACTCACCTTCAAGATTCAACACATCAAAGACACCGATCAGTCCAATTACTTTCTTCCAACAAGTGAGGGATGAGATGCTCGAAGACAGATTGGCAATAGCAGAATTGAAACTTGACTGGATTGTTTTCACATAGCTATTTCACTTTATAAATATTTTCCAAAGCTTTATGACAATTTCCTACTACTAGGATTTTTTGTCTCCTTGTACTAATCAGCCTATAATGGCTCTTTTTCAAAAATCAATGCATCTTATGCTCAAAATCAACATTTTCACTTTTTCTGTTTTGAATACGTAAACGTCCTAATGATAATTTTGAATGAACATGTGCATTTGAATATGATTGATGTTTAACAGGAAAAACAGGAATAGCATTCAGGTAATGTCCCGATCATTTGGACATCTTCCCGAAACCAACATTAGAAGAAAAATCCCCACCAGAGATGCATTTCTCAGCAAATTCCTGAATGAGATTTTTCTCTCCAACAAAGTGATTCGAGAAATCTTATTCCCCAGCAGGGTTATTCCAGATTGCTATCCCCAAAAGGTGTGATCTCCACACCAGGACTTGGTCAAATAGTACATCGGAGGATTATGCATCTTCCTCATTCCCATTTTAAAAGGGCATCAAAGTCAGAATTTTCAAATTACCTTTCATCCCCGAGCGGTAGTCAAAGATCCTTCAACAGAGCACCCAGGTTCTCAAAGAAGGTCCCCAGCCGAGGGTATTCAAACAAGACGACAAAAAATCATCAACGATCACAATGCCTTCATTTATTTTCCCAACCAGAAGCTTGTACGCTTAAGACTGCATAAGTCATACATCATCATACATCATACATCGTACATCATACATCATACATCATACACATATTCATACATAGCATATAATGTTTCATAACAAACACATACATAACATGCATATTTCTCCTTTAGTTCGAGAATCTCATACATTACATACATCATAAACATTGCATATCACTAACTTGATTTTTTCAGGCAGACGAATGTCTTCAGCAAAAATGTTCTCAATCACATGCAGTGTTCCCCTTGAACTCTATTCAGATAAGCAGTCCTTGCAGATATAATCAAGCCGAAGATTCATTCTGAAGAGATCTCTCCTTACGAATCACCTATCAACTCAAAAACATACCAACACAGATCTAAAGCTGATACCTCAGACGGTTCCAGAACGATCTACCATCGAAGATCTAAAGCTGATACCTCAGACGGTTCTAGAACGATCTACCATCGAAGATCTAAAGCTGATACCTCAGACGGTTCTAGAACGATCTACCATCGAAGATCTAAAGCTGATACCTCAGACGGTTCCAGAACGATCTACCATCGATGATCTAAAGCTAATGCCTCAGACGGTTCCAGAACAATCTACTATCGAAGATCTAAAGCTGATACCTCATACGGTTCCACAACGATCAACTTTCAAAATCTAAAGCGGAAAAACTTTGGACAGTTCCGTAACGATCATCCTCCTAGACTTAAAGCGGTAACCTTGGACGGTTCCGAAACAGTCAACGCAGAGGTTTTCAAATCCTTCATCAAGATATAATCAATGGATTCATTCTGGTGAACAAACCATCAAATACATCTGCCAGATGGCATCTGAAAGCCCATCTCAGGTAATGTTTCAATCTGCCAACAACATTTCTCATACAACATTCAAATGCAATTTCCAACATCACGTCCGGTGGAGGTAAGTGCAAATTTTCAGGGCATCTAAAATATTCAATCATCTTCTACCTTCAGATTTCAAACAATCTCTTCAGGTTTAAGAAGATTGAATAGGGGCAACTGTTATACCCCAAAATTTGCCCGCATCTTTTTTCAAGAAAACTTCAATCTAAAAATTAAGAGTTTCATATAATCTTGGATTTTCATATCCTGATTTATGAATACTTGGTTTTTAGAATTTTTCTTATACGGTATTTTGACTCGCTGTTGGATTTATTCTTACGCAAACGCCAAGTACTGTTTATTACTTCACACACGCTATTTATTTGAGATTTATTTACAGATAAATAGTACTGACGCAATTGGTACAGAGTTAAATCTTTTGCAGGCGCATAGTTCGGGGATTCAGACTGTACTGGTAACAAGTAAATTATTATTATCTTTTGTTTCCCACTAATTTTTGTACTATATTCCATTATTTTCAAAATCTTTTCCTTTCTTTTCAAATCTCATTCTTTCAAAAATCAAATCCTAACTTTATTCTATACATCTCTCTTTTTTCCAACACTATCATACACTTTCTTTCAAATCTTACTTCCCCTCAAATTTTCCTTTTGTACGGAATCACTTCATTCCCCAACGTCTCTATCTTTTTTTTTCATTCTATAAATACTTCTCATTTTTTCCATAAAATCTCACATCAAATTCTAACTCATCTCTCAAATTTCTACTTCATATTCATTCTCTCTTCTTCCCCCGGTAAAAATGGCGAAGCGGATAGAGACGTGTTTTCTTATGATCATCACCGTCGTGGTGGTAATCATGTCCTTCTTCTGTCTGCATAGCCCTGAAAAATGTGGACCTGGGATGTTGACACTCCCAATCATCTACATGTTACTGTTTGTAGCATGGGTTATTAATCGTCATTCCTAAAGTTTGCCGTATCCCTTAATGTACCGTTTACTCGTCGTACTGTTCATTATCGTATGTAATATTTGCACTGTCAGTATTAAATGTCGTACTTGTCATACCCCCATTTTTGACCCTAAGATCATACCTCATTTGCATATCAGTCATCAATCAAGAGTTTCGTCTTAAAGCTCTGCTCTCGGTGTTATGCTCTTTTCATCTGTAAGAGGAATCATCAAACACCAATGTTTTTCTTGTATATGTTGTTTTACTAACCAAAATACCAAAAATATTGCCTTGTGCTTTTGTATGTTTGTATTTTGTAGGTACCAAGTCAAAGTATCCTTCAAAAAGGGCATTTTTCAACAATTTCACTGTGCAAATCGATTTGCATAAGGTGTAAATCGATTTACACAACTGTTTCTGCACCAGATTTGCTTCTGCCATCAGTGCAAATCGATTTGCATAAGACAACAATCAATTTGCATAACTGTTTTTGCCCCAGATTTTGCCTTTTTCAGCAATGTAAATAGATTTGCATAAAGTGTAAATCGATTGCACCAGTGCGAATTTGGAAAAATGAAGGCAAATTTCAGATTTTGAAAGTGTTGACATCATTTGCAAGCATGGGAAGCATGACTTAGCTCTTGAATTTGATTACCTACATCATTTTATTATAAACCCTCATGTGATTGCATCAAGACCATTGGATCTCATTTTTGGCTCCAAATCCTTTTCCCAAGCCTAATTCTATTTTCCAATCCTAACTCCAAACCACAAACTTCCCAAGCCTAGCTCCTATAAATTGAGCCATTCCCCTCTTCATTTTTCAAGCTTGGATAGCCAAGAAAACTCTTGCTCTTTCTCTCCTCACCTCTTCCAAACCCCTCACTCAAAGCTCTTTTTCTTCCACACAAATTAGTGAGTCACATCTTGAACCTCACTAATTTAGAGCTAAACCTCAACATAAACACTACTTTTTCTTCATCAATTGTGAGAGATCAAGGCTTTTGGTTGTGTGTTCTTGAAGAAGATTCAATGTTTGTGAAAGATTTGGTAAAATTCTAGATCCATTCCATAATTCAAGATGTGATCCATTGTTGTTTATGCTTGATGCACCTTTGGTGCTACATTGATGAGTTTCGCTTGCTTACTTGATACATTTTCGTGCACAAATTGATCTAAGATCACAAGGTGTTTGGTTTTATGTTTAAACAAGTTTTCTTCTCTTGATTTGCTGTTTTTTTTAAAACTGTGTTATGCAAATCGATTTACATTTGGTGCAAATCGATTTACACAACTGAAAAACTGCGCAGATTTGAAAACAGAGTTATGCAAATCGATTTACACTCTGTGCAAATCGATTTACATCTGGGCAGAATGCTTGTTTTTGTGGTTTTTGACTTGTTTTTGGTTCTAACTCATCTTCTACTCCTTTCTTTTGATATTTTCTTTGAATCACAAGTTAAAGGCCTAATTTCTCTCTAATTTCAATGGACTTAGGGCGTCGATAGGATGAGAATCCAAATCCGCAAAATTAAGTGATTGAAATTATGGATGAAAGGAGCCTTTGATGTGGTTCCATCTTTATTTCTTTTTCTTTTGATCGATGAAAGTCTTAACACCTTGAGAATTCTTATGGATTCTTGGTAAAGACGAGATCGCTCCCTATTTTTCTTTTCGTGCGGTATTGCTTTCGGAGAGTGATCTACATATCACTTCTCTCGCATGCATTAGCACATAAAGTTTTGACCGGCCTCGTTGTAGGGTGATTTCTACATAAATCACTTGGCGATTTGCTTAACATAGCGCAATATTTCGTGTCCCGAATCAAAAAGATCAAATATGGAAGAGAAATGTATGCGGTTGATTTATGACTTATGGAAGTTTATCGTGTAGTCGCTATGATTTTATCAAGCTTCTGATATATTTCCATTGAATTTAAATCCGAGAACATCCTTCACTCACCATCGATCTTCATTACTAACTTTGATAACATACTTGACAAGTTTCAAGATGGTTATCTTTAACATCTAACAATTGACTTTAATTTCCGCAATTTATTATATCGCTCTTTTATTTCTCGCCTTATCGCTTTATTTTATCATTTCATCATATTTACATTCCGCTATTTTCTCTTTGTCCATTTGGACGTTCATATTCCGCTATTTTCTCTTTGTCCATTTGGACGTATGTTTATGCTTCCGCTATTTTTCTTTTGTCCACTTGGACCATACTTTATTCTTATGCTAAAACACTAATAAACAAGAAAAATCTAAAAAACACTTAAGGCTCTTTCTTGGACTATTGGTTACTATCCCGAGCATTTTGGAGATTCGGACTTATTGACTTAGTACCTCTGGACCCTTATTCTGTTGTTACTCTGCTGTTATTCTGTATGAGGGACCGTTTATAATCAAGAAAATATTCTCCGGCGGAGCAATGTTGCTTACCACCATGGATGGCGAGGATTTCCCACACCCTGTGAATGCGGACATAGTCAAAAAGTACTTTGCTTAAAGAAAAGCTCGCTAAGTTGAAAACCTGAAAGGGCAACTTAGGCAAAAAATGAGTGTCTCGGTGGATTGAAAACCCGAAAGGGCGATCCAGGCAAAAATTAGAGGCTAAATAAAATTATCCCGGTAGGCTGAAAACTTGAAAGGGCATCCTAGGCAAAAGTTAGGGAATAAAGCGTACAACTATGTTCCGTTTATTTACCTACTCACCTTCAAGATTCAACACATCAAAGACACCGATCAGTCCAATTACTTTCTTCCAACAAGTGAGGGATGAGATGCTCGAAGACAGATTGGCAATAGCAGAATTGAAACTTGACTGGATTGTTTTCACATAGCTATTTCACTTTATAAATATTTTCCAAAGCTTTATGACAATTTCCTACTACTAGGATTTTTTGTCTCCTTGTACTAATCAGCCTATCATGGCTCTTTTTCAAAAATCAATGCATCTTATGCTCAAAATCAACATTTTCACTTTTTCTGTTTTGAATACGTAAACGTCCTAATGATAATTTTGAATGAACATGTGCATTTGAATATGATTGATGTTTACCAAGAAAAACAGGAATAGCATTCAGGTAATGTCTCGATCATTTGGACATCTTCCCGAAACCAGCATTAGAAGAAAAATCCCCAACAGAGATGCATTTCTCAGCAAATTCCTCAATGAGATTTTTCTCTCCAACAAAGTGATTCGAGAAATCTTATTCCCCAGCAAGGTTATTCCAGATTGCTATCCCCAAAAGGTGTGATCTCCACACCAGGACTTGGTCAAATAGTACATCGGAGGATTATGCATCTTCCTCATTCCCATTTTAAAAGGGCATCAAAGTTAGAATTTTCAAATTACCTTTCATCCCCGAGCGGTAGTCAAAGATCCTTCAACAGAGCACCCTGGTTCTCAAAGAAGGTCTCCAGCCGAGGGTATTCAAACAAGACGACAAAAAATCATCAACGATCACAATGCCTTCATTTATTTTCCCAACCAGAAGCTTGATACGCTCAAGACTGCATAAGTCATACATCATCATACATCATACATCGTACATCATACATCATACATCATACACATATTCATACATAGCATATAATGTTTCATAACAAACGCATACATAACATGCATATTTCTCCTTTAGTTCGAGAATCTCATACATTACATACATCATAAACATTGCATATCACTAACTTGATTTTTTCAGGCAGACGGATGTCTTTAGCAAAAATGTTCTCAATCACATGCAGTGTTCCCCTTGAACTCTATTCAGATAAGCAGTCCTCGCAGATATAATCAAGCCGAAGATTCATTCTGAAGAGATCTCTCCTTACAAATCACCTATCAACTCAAAAACATACCAACACAGATCTAAAGCTGATACCTCAGACGGTTCCAGAACGATCTACCATCGAAGATCTAAAACTGATACCTCAGACGGTTCTAGAACGATCTACCATCGAAGATCTAAAGCTGATACCTCAGACGGTTCCAAAACGATCTACCATCGAAGATCTAAAGCTGATACCTCAGACGGTTCCAGAACGATCTACCATCGAAGATCTAAAGCTGATACCTCAGACGGTTCCAGAATAATCTACCATCGAAGATCTAAAGCTGATACCTCAGACGGTTCCACAACGATCAACTTTCAAAATCTAAAGCGGAAAAACTTTGGACAGTTCCGTAACAATCATCCTCCTAGACTTAAAGCGGTAACCTTGGACGATTCCGAAACAGTCAACGCAGAGGTTTTCAAATCCTTCATCAAGGTTAATCAATGGATTCATTCTGGTGAACAAACCATCAAATACATCTGCCAGATGGCATCTGAAAGCCCATCTCAGGTAATGTTTCAATCTGCCAACAACATTTCTCATACAACATTCAAATGCAATTTCCAACATCACGCCCGGTGGAGGTAAGTGCAAATTTTCAGGGCATCTAAAATATTCAATCATCTTCTACCTTCAGATTTCAAACAATCTCTTCAGGTTTAAGAAGATTGAATAGGGGCAACTGTTATACCCCAAAATTTGCCCGCATCTTTTTTCAAGAAAACTTCAATCTAAAAATTAAGAGTTTCATATAATCTTGGATTTTCATATCCTGATTTATGAATACTTGGTTTTTAAAATTTTTCTTATACGGTATTTTGGCTCGCTGTTGGATTTATTCTTACGCAAACGCCAAGTACTGTTTATTACTTCACACACGCTATTTATTTGAGATTTATTTACAAATAAATAGTACTGACGCAATTGGTACAGAGTTAAATCTTTTGCAGGCGCATAGTTCGGGGATTCAGACTGTACTGGTAACAAGTAAACTATTATTATCTTTTGTATCCCACTAATTTTTTGTACTATATTCCATTATTTTCAAAATATTTTCCTTTCTTTTCAAATCTCTTTCTTTCAAAAATCAAATCCTAACTTTATTCTATACATCTCTCTTTTTTCCAACGCTATCATACACTTTCTTTCAAATCTTACTTCCCCTCAAATTTTCCTTTTGTACGGAATCACTTCATTCCCCAACGTCTCTGTCTTTCTTTTCATTCTATAAATACTTCCCATTTTTTCCATAAAATCTCACATCAAATTCTAACTCATCTCTCAAATTTCTACTTCATATTCATTCTCTCTTCTTCCCCCGGTAAAAATGGCGAAGCGGATAGAGACGTGTTTTCTTATGATCATCACCGTCGTGGTGGTAATCATGTCCTTCTTCTGTCTGCATAGCCCTGAAAAATGTGGACCTGGGATGTTGACACTCCCAATCATCTACATGTTACTGTTTGTAGCATGGGTTATCAATCGTCATTCCTAAAGTTTGCCGTATCCCTTAATGTACCGTTTACTCGTCGTACTGTTCATTATCGTATGTAATATTTGCACTGTCAGTATTAAATGTCGTACTTGTCATACCCCCATTTTTGACCATAAGATCATACCTCATTTGCATATCAGTCATCAATCAAGAGTTTCGTCTTAAAGCTCTGCTCTCGGTGTTATGCTCTTTTCATCTGTAAGAGGAATCATCAAACACCAATGTTTTTCTTGTATATGTTGTTTTACTAACCAAAATACCAAAAATATTGCCTTGTGCTTTTGTATGTTTGTATTTTGTAGGTACCAAGTCAAAGTATCCTTCAAAAAGGGCATTTTTCAACAATTTCACTGTGCAAATCGATTTGCATAAGGTGTAAATCGATTTACACAACTGTTTCTGCACCAGATTTGCTTCTGCCATCAGTGCAAATCGATTTGCATAAGACAGCAATCAATTTGCATAACTGTTTTTGCCCCAGATTTGGCCTTTTTCAGCAATGTAAATAGATTTGCATAAAGTGTAAATCGATTGCACCAGTGCGAATTTGGAAAAATGAAGGCAAATTTCAGATTTTGAAAGTGTTGACATCATTTGCAAGCATGGGAAGCATGACTTAGCTCTTGAATTTGATTACCTACATCATTTTATTATAAACCCTCATGTGATTGCATCAAGACCATTGGATCTCATTTTTGGCTCCAAATCCTTTTCCCAAGCCTAATTCTATTTTCCAATCCTAACTCCAAACCACAAACTTCCCAAGCCTAGCTCCTATAAATTGAGCCATTCCCCTCTTCATTTTTCAAGCTTGGATAGCCAAGAAAACTCTTGCTCTTTCTCTCCTCACCTCTTCCAAACCCCTCACTCAAAGCTCTTTTTCTTCCACACAAATTAGTGAGTCACATCTTGAACCTCACTAATTTAGAGCTAAACCTCAACATAAACACTACTTTTTCTTCATCAATTGTGAGAGATCAAGGCTTTTGGTTGTGTGTTCTTGAAGAAGATTCAAAGTTTGTGAAAGATTTGGTAAAATTCTAGATCCATTCCATAATTCAAGATGTGATCCATTGTTGTTTATGCTTGATGCACCTTTGGTGCTACATTGATGAGTTTTGTTTGCTTACTTGATACATTTTCGTGCACAAATTGATCCAAGATCACAAGGTGTTTGGTTTTATGTTTAAACAAGTTTTCTTCTCTTGATTTGCTGTTTTTTTGAAAACTGTGTTATGCAAATCGATTTACATTTGGTGCAAATCGATTTACACAACTGAAAAACTGCGCAGATTTGAAAACAGAGTTATGCAAATCGATTTACACTCTGTGCAAATCGATTTACATCTGGGCAGAATGCTTGTTTTTGTGGTTTTTGACTTGTTTTTAGTTTTAACTCATCTTCTACTCCTTTCTTTTGATATTTTCTTTGAATCACAAGTAAGAGGCCTAATTTCTCTCTAATTTCAATGGACTTAGGGCGTCGATAGGATGAGAATCCAAATCCGCAAAATTAAGTGATTGAAATTATGGATGAAAGGAGCCTTTGATGTGGTTCCATCTTTATTTCTTTTTCTTTTGATCGATGAAAGTCTTAACACCTTGAGAATTCTTATGGATTCTTGGTAAAGACGAGATCGCTCCCTATTTTTCTTTTCGTGCGGTATTGCTTTCGGAGAGTGATCTACATATCACTTCTCTCGCATGCATTAGCACATAATGTTTTGACCGGCCTCGTTGTAGGGTGATTTCTACATAAATCACTTGGCGATTTGCTTAACATAGCACAATATTTCGTGTCCCGAATCAAAAAGATCAAATATGGAAGAGAATTGTATGCGGTTGATTTATGACTTATGGAAGTTTATCGTGTAGTCGCTATGATTTTATCAAGCTTCTGATAAATTTCCATTGAATTTAAATCCGAGAACATCCTTCACTCACCATCGATCTTCATTACTAACTTTGATAACATACTTGACAAGTTTCAAGATGGTTATCTTTAACATCTAACAATTGACTTTAATTTCCGCAATTTATTATATCGCTCTTTTATTTCTCGCCTTATCGCTTTATCTTATCATTTCATCATATTTACATTCCGCTATTTTCTCTTTGTCCATTTGGACGTTCATATTCCGCTATTTTCTCTTTGTCCATTTGGACGTATGTTTATGCTTCCGCTATTTTTCTTTTGTCCACTTGGACCATACTTTATTCTTATGCTAAAACACTAATAAACAAGAAAAATCTAAAAAACACTTAAGGCTCTTTCTTGGACTATTGGTTACTATCCCGAGCATTTTGGAGATTCGGACTTATGGACTTAGTACCTCTGGACCCTTATTCTGTTGTTACTCTGCTGTTATTCTGTCTGTCTGGCATTGGATTGTTGTTTGTTTGTGTGTGCAGGTATTTCCTTCAAAGCCCTTGATGGTTAATTCCAAGGCATTGATATAAGGATTTTACCTGAAAACAGCCGTTACTCTGCCCAATTTTCGTCAGAATTTTAATGTGCTTAATGCAAAGTGGTGCTAAGAAAATAAGTTCATCTGGATCCCCAAGTGATAATGTTGGTTTAGTATTGATATTCCAAAGGATGGGAAATCTACCTTGACTCATAATGTCAAGTGTTGGCTTCTTATTTCGGTTAGACCGTTTCTTTCCTTAGCTTTTATTTTACGCAATAGGATAGCCTCTTCATCTCCTCCCATTCTTAAATTTTCAAAATCTTCTCCCTTTTTCAAAAAACCTTCTTATGTTTGCAATCTTTTCAAAACCTTTTATCTTAAAATATCTTTTGCCCTTAGTGGCCTTTTTCTTCAAAAAAGTTTAGACACTGTTAATTGTCGAAACGAGTGGTTATACCCCACGATTTTGAAATTGATTGATATAATGAGATCTTTTCCGCGTGAGAGAGCTAGTGGCATACTCGTTGATTTTATCCGAGTTGGAGCCCTTCTTTCATTTGCGATGCAAAGAACTCATTTGTTCTCATGCTCAAGATCAATGGCTGAGTATTTCTCTCCGACGACGATAAAGTGTTTATTCGTTTAAAAAAAACGTTTTCCCTTTAAGGGGAACTACATTAGCTCTGACTTCTCCATTGCACCGAGGAGGTATGTAGGCACAAGGCTTAACGTCTTGCCGAGCTTATTTTAAAAATAAAACAAACCGTTTTTAGCACACACGACACAGATTTTCAAAAAGGTTCCTGTGGAGTACCACAGATATGAGGGGTGCTTAAAACCTTCCCCTTGTATAAACAACACCCGTACCTAAGATCTCTTCTTTTTGTTTTAAAAAAACAAACTTTGGGTTTTATTCGTTCTTTTCCCTTTTCCTTTGGAAACAATAAAGCGCGGTGGCGACTTTCACTGAAATATTGAGTCGAGTCAATTCCATGGCTTCGATCTCAGATTTTCCCCGCTACAGTACTATTTGTCATATTGTTGCTTAATTATCCAGATAATATTTTGTGTGTTTTCTGCCAGTTAAATATTTATTTTTCTGTGCATTAAATGATTTTCAGGGTTATTATCGGTAATTTTGCTCGCATACAGTACATATTATTTATTTATTACGTCTGTGTTTTTCTAACAAGTCATGTAAATAAATTTTTATCATTAACACAAAACAAAACCAAAAACAAAAACAACAAAAATATTAACTTTGACTGTTGAATTTTCACTTTAACTGCTACATGCCTGAACAGTCAGTTGACAGTCAAACCGTTGACAGTGCAATTCTCCGTGTTTTGTACCATCAATCAAATCAAACTTTTGCGTTTCAAAATTCCAAGATTTTGTCCTAGAAGTCTTCTGAATATCACGTGATTAGCAGAGACTCAGCACTGCACAAAAATCAGGTACGCTTAACTGTCTCCTACACAAACGGTCCCTAACTAGGGTTTCTTGTTTTTTTTCAGGAGAACAAGTTTTTGAGACCTCAAATGGATTTCATGGACCTCCATATATCTCAAAGTACCATCATACAAATTTTCAAACTTCAATTCCCTCAGACGCACAGTCAGCAGCTCAAACAGTCAACAGACGACCCGTTTGACCAAAAAAGTCAACAGACAGTCAAAAATAAAATATTTTGTCAACATCCATATTTTGTCAAAGGATTCATCATTTGATCATTGGTTGATCATAATTCATCAAGGAAAGATCAAAAATCAACAAAACCCGAAGTTTCAAAATTAGGGTTTTCTCCTAAAAAGTCAACTGAACTTTGACTGGTCATAACTCTCTCATCCTTCATCCAAAAAATTCAAACCAAAGCTCATTTTGAAGGAAATTCAATTATCTTTCAAATTCAATTGGTCCCATGGTCATTAGATTCACCATTTGAAAAATATGAATCAAGACATTACAGGTCATTTTCAAAGTCAACTAAAAGTCACTTTTTTCAAAAGGATACACAAGGAGCATGGAAAATCATTTTGATATGAGACCAAAGACATTGGTTAGAGGACTCTTTGAGGTTTCCAAAAAGTGCAAGAACTCCTTCATATGATAAAAATTGAGGGATTTACACCTTGTTGAAGTTGACTAAATTTTGGGAAAATGCATGAAATCAACATTGATCAAAAATGTTTTTCTTCCAAATGAAACCCAATTTCCATGATCCAAACATGTTTCCCATGATGAGAAGGGCCTCCAACGACCAAGAAAAAGCCCACATCATTTTTGTTCCTTTTTTGATTTAATTTTATCACATATAAGCTTAAATTAAAAAAAAGGAAAATGGAAGGATAATATGTAGCTTTGTTTCTAAGCATGACTCATCAAAGATCATTCAATACTCTGCCCCAAAGGAAGTACAGCAGAAGAGGTGTGGAAAAATCAAGCTATGGTGGCTTGAATTCAAAGCTACATATATTAAAAAAGTAAAAAATTCAACAAAAGCACTTAATGCTTCTAGCTTAGTTTTTAAGCACATCTTTGCCTATAAATGAAGTATCACACTTCAGTAATGGAAAAGACACGAGTTCAGAGCCCAAGTCTTGCTTGTATCAACCTTGTATCAACTTGAATTTTTCAAAGAAATTTAAAATTCAAATTTTAATTTTTAGCTTGTTTCAATACAAATTAATTACTCAAACATGTTCCCTGACCCTCACTAAACATAACCAGATCAATTGCAAGCCTTGAATCATCAAGAACACGTACCTATACCTCACGGTTTGCTCGAACTAAAACTTACAAAAATCTCATCACACATGCATGTTTAGCAAGATGTAGACTCATATTTAAGTTTAGTTTGAGGTTCTGATCATTTCTGGAAACTTAATTGAAGTTTGGACACCTATACGAGGAACCACCATTTTAGGGTTCTTGCTTTCAAAATTAGGGCTTTACGATCCATGCAAAATTACAAGTTCTAAATGGTACCATTAAACTCGTATGAACAAAACGAACTGAACCATGGCATCGCGCCAAATTTATGTTGTTGTTTGCTTGTATTCGCTATTCTCAACAGGTGTAATAGGTTGGAGTTTTTACACCACCTGCAAATGAAAGGTGTAAAAGATCCATCCTGATGAAGAAGATGATGCGTGGCGTCCTCTGATTGGCTGGAGGGCGCGCGTGTGTTATTTTTAAATTAACCTTGGATTCAGTGTTTTGCAGGTGTGTCACGTGTTATGATCTTTCATGCTGGTGACCATCAGATCCATCCATCTATCAATCCAACGCATCAAAACGCGCACCCCCATCATGGACTTCATTTAATAACCACACCAGATCATTGTTTATATATTTTCTATTTTTATTTAATTTTCTTTATAAAATTATTTTAAAATAGTTCTAAAAGTCAAAAAATACACAAAAAAATATTTTTAAGTTGATAAAATAATACTTTATTTTCTGATATAAAAATATTTTATTTTTCTTCATAATTTAAATATTTTGTATAATTAATTAGATAATATGTATATATTTATCTTTTAATTATTCTAACCAATCAAAAAATCATAAAAAAATTGTTCTTTATATTAAATATAGTTTATATATTATAGGCTAATTTTGTACATATGTAGAATAACTTTCTCTTTAAGTTTTAATTATTTGTGTAATTATTTATATAATTATATGATTATTTAACTTAATAATTTCAAAATCAATTTCAAAAATTCCAAAAAATTAGTTTTGTTTTAAAATTAATTAATTAGCATTTTGAACATATTTTAAACTTAATTTTAGGTTTAAATTTTATTTCCATCTTTTTCTCATTTTAATTAAATTAATCATGCATTAATTCTAATTAAAATCAATCATCAAAAAATCCAAAAATATTTCTTTTATTTTTTTGCAATTTAAATTCATAGATCAAGTGTATAGGTTGTCAAATTCATGTAAATAGCGTAGTTTACATTTCCCGCAAAATCGATGTAATAGCGTAGATTTACTTTCCGCATTTTACATTTCCGCATTTTAAATTCCAGTACATATAAAACTGCGTGTATGCCAAAGATTAAAATTGAATCGTTAGATCACTAACTTCAAAAGATAAAATATCTGAATCAAAACACAATCACACTTGCACCTCTTAGGGTAATCCCTCTTTTACTCTTTTCAAAGATCAAAATCAAATTCTACTGTTTCAAATGCAAAATCGAACTTTCGTTTACATCCGGTGAAAGGATAGTTTTTTTAAGGAAATAGGAAAAGACCTTATAACTTAGGGTAGACCTCCTAATTTGCTTGCTCAGATCAAAACAAACAAATCTCTCGTATATCATTGTTTTTCAAAATAAAACTTTCAAAAAGACAATACTTTGTATATATCCAAACGAGGATCATTACGAAGTTAACGTTCTTTTTTCAAAAACATCTTTTGAAAGATAAAAACACTTTGTATACATCCGCACAAGGATCATTACAAAGTCAATTTACAAAGGTATTTGAAACCACATACAAGCATTTCAAGGCAATAGAAAAGTGATTCAAAAGAAGTGAGCTAAGCAAATTAAAGAGCCCATGGATAACCATGGATACAAAGGGTGCTAATACCTTCCCTTTGTATAACCTACCCCCTTACCCAGAATTTCTTAAAGGTCTTTTTCTGTTTCTTTTATAAACCTTTCCTTAATTGGATAAAATAAAAGTCGGTGGCGACTCTCTGATTTTCAAAAAAAACACAAAAGCAGAAAGAAAAGAGTCAGTTCGCGTATCTCTCCACGAGAGGTATGGTAAAAAACCGAGGGCATGACAGTTTGTTCTAAGGTAAAGGTTTTATGGCTAAAATTTAGAGGTTTAATAGCTAAGGAAGTGAAAAGGGCAAAATTGAGATTTTAAGTGAATTGAGATTTTAGGGAGGGGGACTCGCCTTGGTTATCCAAGTGCCTACGTATCTCCTTAGGGAGAATCAGAGTCAACGTAGTTCGGGCACAGGGTTGTACGCCTTTGAATTGATTATGAAAGTGTTTGAAGGCTTTTTGAATGGCCTGTCGTAGTTTTGGAAGTTGTGATTTGAAAGGCATTTTGAATTGCCTGATTGAAAAGGATGAAAATCCGTAGTGTCGTGGTTTAGCGTGTTTTGACTGTTTGTTTGGGCGTACAACCCTGATTTGATATCTCACTGCTAGATGCGATGATCAATAGATTTGATCAGTATAGCTAACGGATTAATGGGGCATTGCTGGTTACTCAGATCGATAAATTCGATCGTTGCGGGCAGCTAATTGAATGTGTTTTAAATTTTGTATATTTTTTATCTCTTGTCTAATGCGACTAATAGATTTAGTCGGGTCGAGAAGAGAATTAATGTTAATGTTTTCTTGCCAAATGGGCAGTGGGATTGGGCAAACCCTAATAGTCATAAACCTTTCTAGGGTTCTTTTGTGATTATAATTAAAGATTAATTAAATAATTAAGTCGAATAATCGACACGATCGAATAATCGGGATATATTGTAATCCTAGCCTAATCCTAATTTAATGGTATTTCTAATTTCATAAATTAATTAAATCTAACTATAAATAATTAAGTCTAATCAAAATAATTAAAAAACAATAATACAATAAACTAAGAAAAAGATATAAAAAACCTGGTTATGATCCTGTGTATTGAAGCCTTGAGGGTGCATGATAGACCTCCAGCTTGGTGTACGTTAGATTAGGATCATTGGAGATCTTGTGGTGGCTATCTGAGGACGTATGGTGGTCTTTCCTGGGTTTCACGCACTGGATCTTGTAGAAGAAAAACTTGGTAAAAATTATCCTGGCGCAGCAGGGGTTCGAACCCAGCACCTTTGTGTTACCAACAAGCCTCTTGACTGTCCCTGCTGCGTGCCTTGCTTGTGAGTTAGATCACTTGAAAACAAGAAATAAGCAATAAAGAGAAACATAAGAAATTCAAACAAACAGTCAACGTGGGGCCCAGTGTATGGGGATATGATCCAATCACGTGTGGGAAGAGTGTGTGGGCTCCAGCATCGTGCGCGAACTGGCCAATCATGTTGCATGTAACACCCCAATTCTACCCAAAACATTTAGCCACGAAAATATCAGAGTATTAAAATTTCATACAACACAATTAGGATGTTACACTAAGTAACCAAACAAACACCTAGAAAACAAACGGACATCAGCGATGCCAAAAGCATACAACACCTGCCAATAAAATGATACATAACACACGGAAGATATGAACATATATATATATATATATACGTATAGCTCTCACTCTCAAAGAGGAGTTTTCCAAAATAAAGTGTTTACAATACACATCAGCACGTCATCACATATACATATTCAAAAGAGTCATATGCAAATAAATAACAACAGACTCCCGACTCCCCGGTGTTACGTATCAAAGCGACCGACAAGACCAACTGGAGAACTACCTCTTCCAAAAGACTCCCAAAGCGGCTAATCTGCAGGATGCCACTCAAGCATCAAATCAGCAGAAGGGTGAGAATATAATTCATAATGAAAGCATGACAATTATAGTAATGCCAACAAGTATCATCAAGAATCATACAACAAAGTAATCCACTCATTCAACCACAATCAATATATAAGTAATGTGACACATGAATGATAACATAAATTATACAGACAGACAATGATGAATGAGACTCGACTATGCATATGCATGTGGTACCAAATCCGGAGTAAACTCCTCCTTGTCATTATGACAAATACACCTTTGCCGAGCATTATGCTGGGACTTCTTTCCCTCGGGAAAATACACCTTTGTCGAGCAGTAAGCTACGACTAAATGTCATCGAGCATTTAGCCCCCACTGATGACCTCTTGCCACTCAGGCAAATACACCTTTTTACCGAGCATTAAGCCCCCACTGGTAATAATTGCCAATTCAGGCCACCTGTTAATAGCATTCCGCCATTAACGTAATGAAATGTTATGCTGTGCAAATATATGACTCTATTACATGACAACAACACCATCAACAATATAACACGGTCACATACCCACGTTACACCGTTTATATTCTATCCAAAAGGATACATCACCAATTAATAACATCGTTATCAATTATATCACACCATAATTACCACACAGGCATTAATAAGCACACAACACACATTCACCGTCAAAACATACTAGCCACATCGGTATAAATGATCGCATAATTGCATCTCATCAATTAATATTGGCCATTGGCCCACAACTCCATCAATACATCATCAACAAGTTGTAATAACAACATTTCAACAATGATAATACATCGTTTTCATAACAACAATTACTTGCCATAAGGCCACACATCATGTTAATAACAAACAACCAAACATCGTCACATATCAAGAATGAACATTCATTAATACATAACACATATGAACATGATCTCATGTTATCGACAACTAATCACATACCTCGTACCAATACGATAACATTCACACAACACATCATTCACCATCAAAACATACTGGCCACATCGGCATAGATGAACGTATAACACACTTATACACATCAAATTAATATTGCAACCAAGCACTATGATTATTTACCAATCATTTCGCGCATATAAATAATTATGTGTTTTCATAAACAACACTCCATAACCAATTAATCACAAGCTAACCAAGCCTATACTATCATATAGAACATCCAACTAGCTTCCTAACGCTTTGAACGGCGTATGAAACGGAGTTACGGATCAAAAGTTACAAGGTTTCAAAGTTTGGATAATTGAACATACTACACAATTCATCACTTGATCCTAATAAAAATAATAGGAGACTACATCCTATGAATCATTTAATTAGATAATAGTATAGTTCATTGCGTTAGCTTTCCAACGCTTCGAACGACGACAAAATCGGAGTTACGGTTCAAGAGTTACGAAGTTTCAAAGTTTTGGAAAAACAGAAAATGCTGTTGGCCGCTCAGCGGGCCGCTTAGGCCGCTAAGCGGAAATTCCAGAAACGGACCAACGAAAACTCCGCTCAGCGGGCCTGAGGCCGCTTAGCGGACCTGAGAAAAACCAGAAAAATCCCAGCACGAACAGAACTGTCTCAAGCCCCTTATACCCACCAAAACCACTCCAAAACATCATTATAACATCAATATAACACACACATGCCATATAAACAACATAACATCCAACTTTTCATGGTTGATTCATCAATCTTTCTCAAACCCTAACATTATCTCCAAACTCAAACAAGCCATGGAAGTGGAAAACAAACATGATCAATGAAGATATCTATCATCATACTACACATACACACCACAAAATCATGTTTATAACTTCAAAACTCACAATCCACCATTGTTGGTCAAGCATAGAAATGAACAAGAACAAGAACAAAAGCACAACAAAACTATAAGAATCATACATTCAAGATAAATTAGATTCACCCCCTTACCTTGGTAAATCTTGATTCTAGCTTGGTTTAGATTTCTACAATTCTCTTCTTCTCTTTGTTTTTCTCTTCTTTCTCTTCTCTTCACAAGTTTTCTCTCTTTTCTCTCTAAAATATCTCTTTTTCTCTTCTATTCTAAGACATCATATATTTTACCTCTCTATAACTCTTTCTATTTCTCTACTTCTCATTTTCACCCACTTAACTCTCATTAATTCCAATTTTGGCCCAAATGTTACTAAACATTAATTCTAACCAATTAACACCAAAACATAATAATTACACACATGGAAAGTAATAAGTAAAATATTAACATAATTAATATTTACCGACTGACACGACTCAAAAACGGTAAAATCCCAATAAACGTCACAAACGTACAAATCAAGCATATACTTATTTTTCCGGGCGTTACAACTCTCCCCCACTTAGAACATTTCCGTCCTCGGAAATATCCCAAACACAAACAAACTTGGATACGCTCTCGCATCCGACTAACCAACTATCAAGCCACGGAAGCAACGACACAATCAGCACCAACAAAGAATTACTCTAGCTAAAAGCCAAACAACCAAAACACAACAACGACAACGAGATGCAATGCCCATACAATGCACTCATCGACTAACACCAAAACACAAGAAATAATCAAGACACAGACAACAACCCGGTCGCACAACATCCAAACAACCATGCCAAGACATAGCAGTCAAACATGTAACCAAAACATCTGGTGGTCTTTTCATTCCTACCACGTCCATTGTCCAAAATTTGAACTCTAACAATTCATACACACACATACGAACCGCGTCATTTCACGCTTCCGATGCGCACTCTGATTTCCCACAACAAACAGATTTACCAATTTCATAACCATCTTCCAGCTCTTTCTAGCATTCACCAGAAACTCATTGTTCTCTTTTAGCATACTCAACCTCTTAATCTACTGTGTCAGCTTGCACACCGGACAAAAGTCTTTGTATTATCCAATCAAAGGCAAAAAGCTAATCCAAACACATACTTGTTTCACAACACAAGCCCTCATAGATCCTTAAGTGACCAAATCGTCCTCTCAGTCTGACCATCCGTTTGAGGATGATACGCCAAACTCAAACGCAACTTCGTACCCAAAGTAATTTGCGAACCTTCTCAAAATTTCAGAAATAAACCTCGGATCTCAATCTGAACAATACCTTTCGAAACACCATGCAAACAAACAAACCAACAAACAATTTTATCAACATACCACTCGCCATTACTTCCATCGGTTAATCCATTCTTATCGAAATAACGTGAGCAGATTTCGTCAATATATCCACAATGACCCAAATCGCCTCATAATTACTCGACGTCCTCGGCAAACCAGAAAAAAAATCCATAGAAATGCTATTCCACTTCTACTCAGGAATGGATAACAGTTACATGAAACCAGACTGCTCCTGACAAGTCAAACACAAATAAACAAATCCCTTCATATCCTTCTTCATTACCTTGTCACTAAAAATGACCTTCTCAAATCTTGATACATCTTAGTAGCATCAGGATGAATACTCAAATCACTACGACGCACCTCATCCAAAGTCCTCTTTTCAAATCCGAACATTAGGAATACAAACTTGATCATGACATCCCATGACATTGTTCTTATCAATCCGAAGATCACTATCTTTATCTTTGACTAATCAATGTCATCTTATTAACCCATTCAAATCCGATTTCTGACCTTTTCTAATCTCATCAAGAATACCATAAGTAAGATTTCACATATAAAGCTCAACACTTGAAGAATTCTCTTCACAAACCAAACTCAAATCTCACAACTGTTTCAACAATCACAATACTCGATCCGAATAATTAGTGCCTTCAAATTTCCCAAACAGAAATAACAACTTCTAACTCTAAATCTTGTGACAGATAAATCCTTTCAAAAATCTTAACTTGCATAAAAGCATAAACCACCACTTACCCCTTTCTGCATTAGAACTTCTTGCAAACCCAACAAAGAAACATCCCAAAACACCACAAACAGTTCTAACAGATCCGGCAAAATCAAAATAGGAATGATAGTCAACCTCCTCTTAGACCCTTGAACAATCACTCCACTCAACCAAAAACTCACATAAGGAAACTTAGCAAACAACTTCTTCTTCCCAACACGGACAAAACAATTCTCAAATACTTAGCATGATCATCTTCACACTGATGATACCCATACCTCAAATCAAACTTGCAAAACAAACAAGCTCAAACCAACTTGATTTGTCAAAATATCAATCCTCGAAAGTGGATACTTTTCCTTAATTGTCACTTTTCTCCATTGTCTAAAATCGACACAAAGCCTGATAGAACCTTCCTTCTTAACCAACAAAACACGTGCACCCTACGGAGACACACTCGAACGAACAAACCTCTTCTCAAGAAAATCCTTAAGTTGACTCCTCAACTCTTTCAACTCAGAAGTTGGCATCCGATACGGAACCCTCTACACAATAATAGTTCTAGGAACTAAATCCGTCAAAACAGAACTCCAAGACAGAATTCCTCTTTCCGACGATGAATCACTTAAACCTTCAAGAAACACTTATACGAATGTGCAACTATCCGCAATTCCCACAATCGCTCTTTCTCAAGAACATCCAAAGTCTTCGACAACATAAACAACATCGTACCACCTTGCACCGACTCATTCACTTCCAATATTATCAAACTAGCCAGATAAGCCTATCACATCCAATACGATTCCGTCTACTATCAACAAGAGATTAAGGGTGATCAAGTCCTCAATTTGTCAATAGGTAGCCGACAATCATAATAGAGTATAAACTATCAGTACCAACATTAATAATATTCTTTTCCAACTTTTGCTCATAGCACATAAGCACTATGATTCCATAATTCACAAACCTCTCAAGATCATCTGAACCAGCCAACCCGACGTCTTGTAGCTATGTACCAAAACACTTCTAACAACGTCTCAAAACAAAATTCCTAAGATCCTACTCAACTCTTCATACTCCTAATTCTTACTCGAGTTCCAAAACGTTTCCAACAACGTCAATAACTCCTACAACAAAGTCTACCACAATACTTTCCTTAATCATTGATCCAACAACGACACTTCACACAAGGCTACTCAAACAACAACTTCATAATCCATCAGTAGCGTTAGAGCATCACAACTCTCTAAATTCCATTCTTTATAAATAACCAAAATCTACCCCGAGACACTCCAACTTGATTAACAACCAAAGTCTTAAGTCCAAGTCGCCTTCACTTCAGAAAACAACAAATTCCAACAACACTAGTACTGCTGCCCTCAGTAGCATACTAACATCTTGCAACTGAAACATATCCGAGAAGCATATCTTCTCCCCCACTAGGCTTCAAACCACTCCTGCATACACCCGACTAGAGGCACAATAAGTACTGACAGTGCTCCACATACTTATCACATACTAAGGAATTAAACAACATTAGACAACATTGGCCGGACAGACCGACCTGCTCTGATACCACTAATGTAACACCCCAATTCTACCCAAAACATTTAGGCACGAAAATATCAGAGTATTAAAATTTCATACAACACAATTAGGATGTTACACTAAGTAACCAAACAAACACCTAGAAAACAAACGGACATCAGCGATGCCAAAAGCATACAACACCTGCCAATAAAATGATACATAACACACGGAAGATATGAACATATATATATATATATACGTATAGCTCTCACTCTCAAAGAGGAGTTTTCCAAAATAAAGTGTTTACAATACACATCAGCACGTCATCACATATACATATTCAAAAGAGTCATATGCAAATAAATAACAACAGACTCCCGACTCCCCGGTGTTACGTATCAGAGCGACCGACAAGACCAACTGGAGAACTACCTCTTCCAAAAGACTCCCAAAGCGGCTAATCTGCAGGATGCCACTCAAGCATCAAATCAGCAGAAGGGTGAGAATATAATTCATAATGAAAGCATGACAATTATAGTAATGCCAACAAGTATCATCAAGAATCATACAACAAAGTAATCCACTCATTCAACCACAATCAATATATAAGTAATGTGACACATGAATGATAACATAAATTATACAGACAGACAATGATGAATGAGACTCGACTATGCATATGCATGTGGTACCAAATCCGGAGTAAACTCCTCCTTGTCATTATGACAAATACACCTTTGCCGAGCATTATGCTGGGACTTCTTTCCCTCAGGAAAATACACCTTTGTCGAGCAGTAAGCTACGACTAAATGTCATCGAGCATTTAGCCCCCACTGATGACCTCTTGCCACTCGGGCAAATACACCTTTTTACCGAGCATTAAGCCCCCACTGGTAATAATTGCCAATTCAGGCCACCTGTTAATAGCATTCCGCCATTAACGTAATGAAATGTTATGCTGTGCAAATATATGACTCTATTACATGACAACAACACCATCAACAATATAACACGGTCACATACCCACGTTACACCGTTTATATTCTATCCAAAAGGATACATCACCAATTAATAACATCGTTATCAATTATATCACACCATAATTACCACACAGGCATTAATAAGCACACAACACACATTCACCGTCAAAACATACTAGCCACATCGGTATAAATGATCGCATAATTGCATCTCATCAATTAATATTGGCCATTGGCCCACAACTCCATCAATACATCATCAACAAGTTGTAATAACAACATTTCAACAATGATAATACATCGTTTTCATAACAACAATTACTTGCCATAAGGCCACACATCATGTTAATAACAAACAACCAAACATCGTCACATATCAAGAATGAACATTCATTAATACATAACACATATGAACATGATCTCATGTTATCGACAACTAATCACATACCTCGTACCAATACGATAACATTCACACAACACATCATTCACCATCAAAACATACTGGCCACATCGGCATAGATGAACGTATAACACACTTATACACATCAAATTAATATTGCAACCAAGCACTATGATTATTTACCAATCATTTCGCGCATATAAATAATTATGTGTTTTCATCAACAACACTCCATAACCAATTAATCACAAGCTAACCAAGCCTATACTATCATATAGAACATCCAACTAGCTTCCTAACGCTTCGAACGGCGTATGAAACGGAGTTACGGATCAAAAGTTACAAGGTTTCAAAGTTTGGATAATTGAACATACTACACAATTCATCACTTGATCCTAATAAAAATAATAGGAGACTACATCCTATGAATCATTTAATTAGATAATAGTATAGTTCATTGCGTTAGCTTTCCAACGCTTCGAACGACGACAAAATCGGAGTTACGGTTCAAGAGTTACGAAGTTTCAAAGTTTTGGAAAAACAGAAAATGCTGTTGGCCGCTCAGCGGGCCGCTTAGGCCGCTAAGCGGAAATTCCAGAAACGGACCAACGAAAACTCCGCTCAGCGGGCCTGAGGCCGCTTAGCGGACCTGAGAAAAACCAGAAAAATCCCAGCACGAACAGAACTGTCTCAAGCCCCTTATACCCACCAAAACCACTCCAAAACATCATTATAACATCAATATAACACACACATGCCATATAAACAACATAACATCCAACTTTTCATGGTTGATTCATCAATCTTTCTCAAACCCTAACATTATCTCCAAACTCAAACAAGCCATGGAAGTGGAAAACAAACATGATCAATGAAGATATCTATCATCATACTACACATACACACCACAAAATCATGTTTATAACTTCAAAACTCACAATCCACCATTGTTGGTCAAGCATAGAAATGAACAAGAACAAGAACAAAAGCACAACAAAACTATAAGAATCATACATTCAAGATAAATTAGATTCACCCCCTTACCTTGGTAAATCTTGATTCTAGCTTGGTTTAGATTTCTACAATTCTCTTCTTCTCTTTGTTTTTCTCTTCTTTCTCTTCTCTTCACAAGTTTTCTCTCTTTTCTCTCTAAAATATCTCTTTTTCTCTTCTATTCTAAGACATCATATATTTTACCTCTCTATAACTCTTTCTATTTCTCTACTTCTCATTTTCACCCACTTAACTCTCATTAATTCCAATTTTGGCCCAAATGTTACTAAACATTAATTCTAACCAATTAACACCAAAACATAATAATTACACACATGGAAAGTAATAAGTAAAATATTAACATAATTAATATTTACCGACTGACACGACTCAAAAACGGTAAAATCCCAATAAACGTCACAAACGTCCAAATCAAGCATATACTTATTTTTCCGGGCGTTACATTGCACGAGGGAGAAAGAGAATGTTGACCATAAAATTAGCAAGAGACACGCATGCCCTCCAGGTCTGGGCACTATTCATCATCATCTTTCCCTAAATTTGCTATGATTTCCCCTCCCATTAGCTGCGATTTCTGTAACTAAGTTCCGTAGCCAATTCTGGAGAATCAAAGATCATAAAATTCACGTTAATAATAAAAGAAAAAGCGCCCAGGTTCCCTAATTTGGACATGGCGAATGCAATGGTGGTGACGATTTAGACTGTAGCGGCCTATATCCATGAAACCGAAAGTGAGCTCCTTTGAACCCTAACAATGGCAACACACGGTTTGGCCATGATAACTCCCAAACGATGATCCCAACCTGTCTCACGTAACCTCAAGAACGCATTAGTGATGTTAGTTTCATTTAAAACACAATAATATTAAAAATACGAATTCAAGAGATAATGTACGAATGATGCTCATGCGTGGAACGCTTCAAGAACATTTGGCCATTGCTTGGGACCTGGACTTGCTCTTTGAGACCTCTGGAACACGATGCAATCCTTGGAAAATCTTGGAGAAGGATCTAGATATCAACTCGAGAATGCAAGTTTGTAAGTGAATTTTGGCGTGCAAACCCTAGTGTCTTCTTCTCCCTCTTTCGTCCCCTTCTCTTAGTAAACCCTTTAGAATTTATATGTGAATAAAATTAGGTCAAACATGGGCTTGGACTTTGCCTTATGAGAGAGATATCATTTTATTGAAAATTATGTTATTTTCCTTTATATATATATTTTTTTGGTAATCATTATCCTTAACCATGAGCCATGAATTTAGACCTTTGTGGATGCATCTTTGGGCCTTTACTTGATTAAAAGTATAATCCTATGATTTGTTTCACCATTTTATGATTTTATCTAATTTATTTTAGTATTTAAGTGAATAAATCCAAATAAATCAAATAAATATCATAAACATGTGGGAATGATCTTATGGGCTTCTATTTATGTATCAATCATGTTTAGAGTCCAAAACTTGGGCCCATTAGCCTAAAATCCCAAGATTAGTCCATTAAGTTTTTACCCTTTCCTTGATTTTTGACATGGATATGCTTTGATACATATGTGACACCCTTAGACCCTAACTGGGGCCTCAGAGGTTCAGAATCTTTTGATAAACTGCAAACCCTAGTTTAGTAGGCCCTCGATTAGGAGAACGTTGCCTGAATAAACCCTTGAACCATGAGTTATTGAAAAAGAGGAGGGCAAATTTTGGGGTATGACAAGTCGCCACCTGCAACAAAGAAGGAAGATGAAAGATTAGATTGAATTTAGAGAATAGAAGAGGAATACGCAAAGAATTTCCAGAAAGAGGTAAGGTTTTGAATCTACTTAGCTTAGGTTTTACCATCGATCTGATTGCATGTGCGCTTATCTGTGCGTATTCGATTCTTTGGAAATTTTTTAGGGTTAGGGTTCTTAGGTTTAGGGTTAGGGTTCGTATGAACTTGGATGTGGGTGATGAAGATCTTGAAGATCTTCATCATTTTATGGGTTGTTGGGCGAATTGAGGATGAAGGTTTGAAGGTTCCGGTTGAAGATCAACCGGAAACCTGGGTTGTGGCGCGGTTCACGACGGAGAAGGGTGGTGTTCTGGTTTTTTTTGTTTGAAGGTTGTTTGAAGAGAGTGAGAGAACGAGGAAGAGATGGAGACAAGAGAGGGGAAGAGACCGAGAGAGAATTGTGGGGAAGAGAGAAAGACGTTTGGGGAAAGTGAAATGAGAGATAGCATTATCTCTTCCCCTCCAACCATTGACTGACGCGTGGCCACTTATGTGCCACGTGATTGGATAGTCTTGCGATGATCATCCATGACCCCTTACCACACTCCTTCATCATAAACGCATGCAGAACGTTGGATCAATCTATTCTAGATTTAAGCCTCAGGTCAAAAATCTTATGGGCCATTGGATCTAGATCAACGATCCAGCTGTTGTAGTACCACCATAACACCATGCACCTTCTCACACCTGTTCCAAATGAACCTTAGAGTTATTGGGCCAGGACCTTCGTTATTTACACCCCCAAATTAATAACTAACTAAAATATACACCCCCCTGCGTTTTTTCTAAAAATAATTAATTGTTATAAATTACATGATTAATTTTAAATAATTGTTATTCGGTTCGATTATATTTAATAGTCGCACTGATTAATAATATTTATTCCGATTAAAAAATAGTCAAATTAATATTAATAATTTAATATAATTTCATACGCACACTTAAGGTTTAATTCGTTAATTGTTTTAATCTAATCAATCGATTACGATAATTAGCGACAAGAATTATTTTTTTGTCAAGCTGATTTTTCTTATAATGATTAATTGTTTTGAATGAATTAATCGATTACGATGATTAATCATAAAATTAATTTATTTATAACCAAGGTTAATTTGTTAAATATTTTAATCAAAGCAATCGATTACGATAGATAGTGATAAGGATAATTCTATCACCAATAATCATTTGTTAATTATATTGATTAAAGCTATTGATCAACGCAATTGACGAAATTAAGGTGTTCAAATTCAATTAACAATTACCCTTAAACAATTCAAATAATCTAATCCAGAAAAACAAATTAATTTGCTGATGGTCGTAATTGAATCAATCGATCATGATAATTAGTGATAAAATCGATACCTGTTAATTATATTGATTAAAGCTACTGATCAATGCAATTATTAATACTAAGGTTTAAAATACCAATCAGGGTTGTACGCCACGTCAAAATACATTTCTTTCACAAACTGTGTAAAATAACAAACTACGAATTTCAAAATTGCGACAATTACCAAACTGCTTACGGTAATTCAAAATACCTTCAACACCCTCATACTAAGTCTAAGGCGTACAACCCTCCCCGAACTACGTAGACTCTGATTCTCTCTGAGGAGGTACGTAGGCACTTGGTAACCAAGGCGAGTCCCCTTCCCCAAAACTTAAATAGGTTTAAGGTTTACCCTATTAACTTTCTATCACCTTTCTTTACGTAGCCACAAACTTTACCTTAATACTTTTAAGCCATAAACCTTTGCCTTGAATAAAACCTTAGGAAAGGGTTAAGGGTGCCTAACACCTTCCCTTGACCTGATTATAATAACTTACTCAGATCTCTAAAACTTCGTATGGTTTGCTATTCGCCCTGGTAGAATAGGTGGCGACTCTAAAATCTAAATTTTTAGGGCAGGTTGCTACAGCCGGCGACTCTGCTGAGGACTTACAAAAGGCGAATTATTATGCTCTTAGGTTTGTTTAAGGTTTAGGGTATATGATTAATTATTAGGGTTTGGCTAATTTTTAGGGTTAGGTTTAGGTTTCTTACATTAAATATTTAATTTTCATTTATTTATTTACAGTTTTATTTATTTACAGTAATTTAAATGAATATCTGTTTAATTGTATATTTGTTTTTTTATTGCATTTTTGGGATATAAATTGCTGTTAAAACATAAGTGTGAGAATTATCTTTAAGACCAGAGGAGACTCGCATCGCCTACGAGTCTTAACGATAATTCCACTCAGAGTGGGTTAAATATCCGGAAATGTCCAAACGAGGCTTGACTTTGTTGAGGGCATGACTGGGTATTTAGCTGATCTCTCTGAGAACCTACCCCTAAAACTCGAACCTCATGGGCAAATGAGTTGTTCTAAAATCCAAAGAGACAAAAAGTCTCGGAGGCTACGAACGGCCCCATGAGACCTTTTAGAACATACCAATGGGAAAGGTAGATTCCCTATGCTGTTGCGTCGAACCTATGAACTTAGGACTCATGTGCTTATGTGTTTAATTATATGTTTTTTATTTTTATTTTTTATATCATATAATTGGTTGCATTCATCATTCATCATGTGCATTTCTTCATCATGTCTTATCCACAGGAATAAAAATATATATAAAAAATATATTCTTTTAGTGAATATCCAAGAAAATGAGTACTAAGAAGCCCATCATCCGCTTCACCATCTCAATCCCTGATATCAGAAAGCTAAAAATTATCAAGGAGAAAATGCCGTCAAATGCTTTGAACAGGTTTGTGGGTCGTTATGGGGACACTTTGGATCTACTGAAGGTTAAGATTCAAGAAGAAGCTATCACCGCTTTGGTTCAGTTCTATGATCCGCCGCTCAGGTGTTTTACATTTCAGGATTTTCAGTTGGCTCCAACCTTGGAAGAGATGGATGCTATGCTAGGATTTTCAAGGACTAAAAAGGAATTTTACACAGGAATTGGGAAAGAAGTTGAGATTTCTGATTTGGCCAAAGCCTTAGGAGTGCCCGCTACGGATTTAGAGCCTAATTACAAGACTGATGGTGATGTACATGGGATTAAGAGATCTTACTGAGTGTGTTATGCTCAAAAGAAACAATGGGATATTTGTGGACATTTTCTGGCTCTTTAAATCTTTGTCGTTGTTTCATTGCCTAAAAACGTTGATTATGTTGATCCTGCTGCAATTCATGTTCTTACATCCTTTAGGATTTTGGATAAGGATCCAACTCCCACTATTCTCGCTAACATTTACTATGCCATTCATGCTCGGTGTGAAAATAAAAAGGGAAAGTTATTTTGTTGCATTCATTTATTGTATGCTTGGTTGACTTCTCACATTTATAAAGCTAGTTACTTGATCAAAGATTTGACTAGACATGAGTGGTCTTAAAAGCTAAGGACTCTTAAAGCAGATTCCATCTTTTGGTACGCAAGGAAGTTGAACTCCGAAAGGATCATTTACAATTGCGGAGAATTTAACAATGTGCCTTTGATTGGGACTTTAGGTTGTATTAATTATAACCCCGTGCTAGCATTGCGCCAATTGGGCCATTCTATGGATGATGAGCCTTCCAAACAACAAGTGGAAGAATTGATTTTGCATGACAAAGGAAAGGGTGATCCTAGAACACTAAATAAAGTAATTCAAGCTTGGAAACACGTTCAAACAAAGAACTTTAGGCCGAATAATGTCATAGCTAAGGAGCCTTACACTAAATGGGTTCAAGAGAGGGTCGGAAAGATTTTACTACCATTCATTGTGGATCCAGCATACAAGCCTGATTCTCCTAATCCTGTTCCTCTATCCATCGAAGAGATAGAAGGGATCAGGGCTGCCCTAGAGGCGTCCCGAAAGGAAAAGGAAAAATTGGAGCTTCACGTACATCAACTGACAAACGAAAAAGAGTCAACTACACCTCGACCTTAAAGAGAAGAGTCAAGAGCTTCAAACCATTAAGGAGGAGAATGAAAGAGAAAAGGGTAAGAGGAAGCGAGCAACAGAAGGTGTCCTAAGTGATAACTTCAACTTAATTGCACATAACGAAAGTCTAGAGCAAGAAAGTGTGGAAATCGCAAAGTGGAGAAGGTATTACGAACAAGTTTCCCATGACAAAAAGGAGTCCGAGAAAAATTTACAAGCTGTGATCTTTGAATTGACTGATAGGACCAAAGATCAAGAGGTGCAAATAAGGGATCTCAAGTATGACCTTCAGGAACCATGCAATTCTGAACAAGAAGAGCGCTCAAGGAGAGTAACCATGGAAGATGCACTTGTACAACGCACCGATGAGCATAAAAGGGCACTTTTTAGCTTTGGCCGCACTTAGGGAAGTATTTGTAAAGCAAAGAGAGATATTTGAGGAAGCAAGGGATGAAAAGGAGTATTGGAAAAGGCAATATACGATTGTTTCTACGGCAGGTGAGCATGGTTCCCAAAATCCTTAAGGACTATGAGAAATGTCGTGAGAATTATGATAAGCTAGTCTTCTTGTGTAATGACTTGATCCAAGAAATTCCGAAGAGTTTAGAAAGAGCGGAATCGTCTCCCGTCATTCTTCCCGAGGTAGTGAAGGAATTCATGGAGCTTTTTAGGGGTATGGTGGACAAGTTCAAAGCGGACATCCAAAGGCGTTCTTAGTCATTTACTATTTTCTTATTGCATTTATTTTTGGGTGTTTAATTTTCAGTTTCTATTTTCGTTTGTAACGTGACAATAAAAATTGTAATTCCTTTCAAGTATTTTTCAATTAATAAAGTGTGTTTACCTTCGCATTACTCACTTTTCTTACGATATTCACCAAAAAGATTATTTAATAAAGAGAGGGTTTTTCTATAAAAAAAATATATAATAAATATGGACAAGACATGAACATAAGCATAGCATTCATGACATGCATATCATTTCAATTTGGTTTTTCAAAACGTTAAAAGGAGGAAATTGTCTTTATCTCCAGCCACGTCATTGGAGAAAATAATCAAGCAATCGTACCATGGTAACAAACAAGGTCTCAATGAAAGAAAGCAATGGAACAACTAGAGCAGAATCAAGCCGCCCTTCGCGAAGAAGTGACCCAACTAAAAGGTATTGTGGATGAAATTAAGGGAGGGATGACGCAAATGCTAAGTTTCATGAAGGATTTCATGGATAAACAAGAAAAGGCTAAGGAAACCCAGGATCAGACCGAAGATATACCAGATGATGGCAACCCACTGTTAGGATACGTTCCAAGTTTTGATCCTCACAGAGTAAATGCCCGCTCTTCTAAAAGAGTCATCCGATCCCACGAGGAAGGAGAGACTTCTCAGGAAGGATTCATCCCTACTGCGCAAAAGGAAGGGGTATCCCGCACAGTTCACATTCCTTCCAACAATCCTCCTAAAGAGGATGATTATTTGGATCTGCAGTATGGTGATGGGGATAATACAAACCAGGCACCTCTATATAAGAAAACTTCCCCTAACTTTGGAGAAGATTCCAAGGATAGCGGACAATTTAAGGCACTGGAGGAAAGACTAAAGGCGGTAGAAGGATACAATGTCTTTGATGTGGATACTTTCGAAATGAGCTTGGTCCCAGACTTGACTATCCCGCACAAGTTTAAGGTTCCTAACTTTGAAAAGTACAAAAGGACTCACTTGCGCATGTATGTACGAAAAATGGCTGCCTACGCCCACGATCAAAAGCTAATGATACACTTCTTCCAAGATAGCTTAAGTAGAACGTCTGTTGATTGGTACATGCAGTTGGAAAAGTCCCATATCCGAAGCTGGAATGACCTTGCTAACACATTCTTAAAGCAATATAAGTACAACTTGGATATGGCACCCAACCGACTTCAACTACAAAATCCATCACAGAAGAAGGATGAAGCCTTCAAGGAATATGCACAAAGATGGCGAGAAATGGCTTCTCGAGTCCAACCTCCCTTGCTAGAAAAAGAGCTGGTGGACATGTTTATGGGCACCTTGAAAGGACCATACTACGATAAGATGGTCGGAAGCGTATCTTCAAGATTCTCGAATTTGGTGGTTATTGGAGAAAAAATTGAAAACGGGATTAAGAACGGAAAGATACAAGGGGCACCCTCAGGTTCTTATCACGCAAAGAGGCCCACTCCAACTTTCTTAAAGAAGAAAGAAGGGGAGACCAATGCAGTAGTGCATCAAGAACCTAGACCTCCTATGTCATTTCCACAACAGCACAATAGGTTCCAAGGCCCTCAAAGGAAATTCGATCCTTTGCCTACATCCAAAACGAAATACTAAGATACTTGGTCAGCGAGTCATTGGTAGAAATCAAACCATTGGCACCTCCTCCTCCAGGGAAGGTTCTACCCAGATACAATGCCAATGAAAGGTGCGAACACCATGCTAATTCCCCCGGACACACATTGGAAAAGTGTTGGGCCTTCAGGATTTGATAGAGTCAGGGGCAATTGCCTTTGACAAACCCAACGTGAAGACAAATCCTATGCCCCACCATAATGGGGCAGTCAATGCAATAGAGGTCGTTACTAAGCAAGAGTTGGTTCAACAAAGAAGTTCCCCCATAGATGCACTTAAGAGGTATCTACTCATAAAGGGGTTCATCTTAGAACACAACGAAGCTTTCAAAGACCCTCTGCAAAGGCTCATGGATCAAGGGGTGATTCAACTAAAGGAACACTCCGAGGAGGAATATATAGTTATGGTGGACAGAAATGGGCCATTGGTGATCCCTTGCCAAGGGACAAGGAAGCCATTAATCATCCCATGTTCTAAACCACCATTGTGGATACCTGCACAAGATCATACTAAGGTAATCCCGACCAACAAGAATAGAGCTCCATATCCTTTGGACAAAATGAAAACAGTACACTGGGAATATAATTCTGGTACTAATACAGAGGCACAAATGCAATCTTCCGTGTCAAACATCTTGGGACCTAGAGGCATGACCCGTAGCGGTCGCATATTCAAAACTGCGCAGGCACAACCAAAGCCCAATAGAAACTTGACACAAACTAGTGATCAAGCCGTGGTAGGGCCAAGTGTTGAAAAAACTCCTAAGGATAAAGAAGCCACCAATAAGGATGCTGAGGAATTTTTGGCTTTGATCAAGAAAAGTGACTATAGGGTGGTAGATCAGTTACAACAGACGCAATCCAAAATATCACTCCTATCACTAGTGGTAAACTCCGAGAAGCATCGAGACGCCTTGATGAAGATTCTGAACGCCGCCCATGTAACTAAAGACATCACTGTGAATCAATTCGATGGGATGGTGGCTAATCTCACCGTTGGGGCATGTCTGGGGTTTAGTGACCATGAGTTACCTCCGCAAGGAAAGGCGCACAACAAAGCCCTGCACATCTCTATACAATGTGAAAAAGCTCACCTATCTAGGGTTCTGATTGATACAGGTTCATCACTAAATATGATGCCAAAAACAACCCTCGAAAAGATAGCCCTGGAAGGTCTTATTGTCAGACCAAGCCATCTAGTGGTCAAAGCCTTTGATGGATCACAGAGTCCAGTGTTTGGGGAAGTAGACTTACCGATTTTAGTTGTTCCTCATACCTTTCGTATCAACTTCCAGGTGATGGGGATAGAGCCAGCTTACACATGCCTACTGGGGCGTCCTTGGATTCACGTAGCTGGGGCAGTCACATCCACTCTCCATCAGAAGATAAAGTTTGTGGATGGAAACTCCATAGTAATCGTCAATGGAGAGGAAGATATATTTGTCAACAACTTGGATTCATACAAATACATCGAGGCTGGAGAAAGGGCATTAGAAACTGCGTTCCAGGCGTTAGAGATTGCAACTGCAGTCACACTACCCGTGGAGAAAATGCGAAGGGTGATAACATCTTGGAGAAACCTACAAAACATGAATGTGGAAGGCTGGGGCAAGGTGCCGGAAATCCTGGAGAAGAAGGATCGCTTGGGGTTAGGATATCAACCGTCGAAGATCATAAGCGCTGCGAAAAAGGAACAACGATTCCTCCCGATTATGCAGACTTTCGTGAAAGGCGGGTACAAACATGTAGCTATGATATCCAACATGGACTCTAAGGAGGGAACATCCAACTTCATCCGAAGGGTCAGATCAGGAGAGCAGCTCCAGAATTGGACGAGCCTGGAGATACCGGAGATAGTTTTCGTTTCAAAGTAATTTGCTTCTGTTATATTTTTCAATAAAAGACAATAACGCTCGTGCCTCGCCCGAAGCACACAGTTGGTTTGTAAGGGCACCATTTCTTTTCAAATTTAAGGTTTATTAATAAAATTGTTTTTTCGTTTGGTATTGAAAAAAAATCTTGTCTATTCTTGCATTTATTTCTTTTCAAAATGACAAATAAACTTTTTCACAAAAACATATTCATATCTGCATACTATAAGCAAAACATAAAACACGCGCAGATCGCCTTCTAACACTACCGATAATAATACTGCTGAAACTCAATATAAACTCGAGGCTCTTGCTAATCAGTTCGAGGAAGGGGATGAAGAAGACGATGAACTTCCGGAAGAATTGTCAAGGTTAATAGGCAGAGAATCCAAAAGCATGTTGATAACACGAAAACGTATCCTATATTTAGCTTAATTTACATGCATTATTATTCTATTTTATTTTATTTTGATTTTATTATTTTATTTTGTATTATGCCGGTATTTCGTTGTGTTTCAGGTAATTGAATAATTATGGGCTTATGTGAGAAAAAGGAAGAAAAAGTATCAAAAATTGAAGTTAAAAAGATAAAAAAAATGCAAGAAAGAAAGGAGGTGCAAAAAGCAACAAAAATGAAGCAACAGGCCCATGAAGCAATGGCCCATGACGGACCAAAGCCTCATTCCGTACGACACCCCCTCCTTCATTCCGTACGGCACCCCCTCCTTCATTCCGTACGGCACACCCCCCTCTCTGTCGTTCGGCACCCCCCTTTTAATTGGTGTGTGACTTTAGTCACATGCCCAGGCCCAGAAGAGACGCAGTTTTTCTGTTTCCACCAGTTTCTCCTCCGAAAGAGCAGCAACACGAAAACAAACTCCACTCTGCACCAACCCTATAAATATCCTCCAAGAATCATTGAGACGAAGATTTTACCCTAGTGCCGTAATATCTTTCTTCTGCAATTTCATTCTCTTCCCGAACTAATACTCTGCAATAGTTTTCCACACCGGAACACTATTGCGTTCCAATTTCTTTCAAGCTCCAGATTTTAGTTTTAGATTCAGTTTATTTTCTGCAATAGATTTTGTTCCGGATTCAAGATTGTTACTTCAAGATTTTTTCAATTTCAGTTTGCTATATTAAATTCAGGTTCATTTAATTGCTTTAAATTATTACAGTCTGTTTATGTGAGTTTATAGAATTATGCCTGGATCATTATTTACATGCTATATCTATCCTATTCCGTTTATTAAAACAATGTCCAGCTAATTTATTTTTATCGGTATGTAAGGTCACATAACCGAGGGAATCGAGTAACACTGTCGATGTAGTTTATTAATTAAATTTATTTGTCTGGCTGATATTTCTAAACTCTTAATTAAACTGTTTTGTAACGAGAGTTAAAAACAATAGAAGTTAGGATCAATAAAAACGAGAGTTTGAGATTTTAACTGGACCTTAGAAATTAGGCATTAACCTTAAATACAGCGAGAGCGCTTTAAGGGTAATTAGTTTTCATTGGTTTTATAAAAACCCCTTTGAACTTTAATTGATACAGCGAAAACGCTCACTTAGGTTTAATAGTGAAATCATAATCAATAAACACGAGAGTGTGAGAGGAGGGTTTTTAAACTAATAATTTCTACAGAAAAGTGATTTTAAATTACGATCCACATCGATGGCTTACTAGATCCTCGAAGTCCGACCATTGCATACTGTCATACCCCAAAATTTGCCCATAATATTTTCATATATTTTTACTCACCTGACTTTCAAATGCTCAAAGATACACAAGAAGGAAGCATGCAGTCTCTCTCCTAAACAACAACCACTAAACTAGGGTTTTGTATTTCTCAAAGTAAAATCAAGTTCTAAGACCTCAAATGGATCCTGTGGCCTCTCATATGCTTCAAAGGGTCCTCATGCCAAGCTTCAGGCTCCGATTCATAGGATTGCTCAGTCAACTGCTCAAATGATCAATACGCGACTGGTTTGACCGAAAAGTCAACTGTGGTCAAAGTACAGTAAAAATTCCTAATTTTTGGTCAACATCCTCATTTTGAAGTATCATTCATCATTTGATCAAGGATTGATCATGATTCATCAAGAAAAACTCCAAAATCATCCAAAACCTAAGTTTCTAAATTAGGGTTTTTAAGGATAAAGTCAACCCAACTTTGACCAGCCATAACTTTCACATGGAACATCAGAAATTTTCCATCCAAAGCTCAATTTGAAGGAAATTGAATTCTCTACAGATTTTTCTCTCAAACGCCAAGTCCAGAAATGCTTCATTTGAGAGGTATGGTCAAAGAGATTATAGGTCCTCCAAAAAGTCAACAAAAACACCTTTTGGGTCAAAGCTCATAACTTGCAAATGGAAAACTCAATTGAGATGAAACCAAAAGGGTCATTTAAAGGACACTCTAAACTTTCTAGAATGATCGATAACACCTTCATAGGGTTAAAATAGAGAGAGATACGCATTGCTAAAGTTGGGAAATTTTAGGAAAGTACCTGAAGTGCAAAGTGAAGAATTTTGATCTTTTGAACCCATGGGCCTAAAATATGGATGTCAAACATGACCATGAGCTTCATAAGCATCCCTAAACTAATTACTTTATTTTTATAAAATTTATCTTGTTTATCTGAATTTTTATTCATTTAAATGCAAATAAATTATTATAAAATATTGGAAAATTAGTTTCAATGAAAGATTTAATTTTCTTATCAATTCTAATCAACCAAGAGGTCCAAATATGCTACCAATTTCGTGACAAGAGGAGTATGAAAGATTGGGAATAACATGAACCAAAAATAGAAAGAAATATGTGATATTTTCTCAAATTTTCAAGTCACCAAGGAAAACAAATATCCAAGCCTAAAAGGTAACCCTAATCCACTTCCTATATATACAAACATTCAGAATGCAACAAGGGGACGAAAATTAAGAGGAAGAGACTAGGGTTTCTTAATGACAAAATTCAAAGGAAGCTAGGGCAAAAGGAAATCTTTGTGGAACTCGTTCTCAACCAGTCCTGAGCCTTGAATTATCTTCTTTGAGCATCCAGGAGTTGATTCACCTACTTACTTGAGAGTGCACATTTCTTGAGCCGTTCCACTCAACATCACGTTTGTTCATCCTTTGTATTTTCGGATCTCCTAATTCATGCATCATGGTTTTGTTTCATTCGTTTATAACTCTTAATATAGACCATTAGAACGTGTTTGACGCATAATTCGTGAGATTTGGTGCAGGTATTGGTATTTGCCATTGTTGAAGCTATGAGCTTTAACCTGTTCGTATCTCATCATGCAGGCCTTTTTAACGAAAACGAGCATCACTGTCGTGTTCAGGAGGCCTGATTTAGTCAATCTGGGCGCTTGTGCTTTATGTTTAGAGTGTATTTCTCTGGTTTTATTTGTTGCAGGGACCTGCTACGAGATTTCGTAACGAACAGCATAGCAAAGCCCTAGGAGAACCGTAGCAAAAAATCTGGGAAAGGGGAAAAAGATGAAGGACATGGTATGGGTTCTTTCGTCACACGCGTGCGGTTCCCATTGGATGGTCAGCGTCACTATACTCTCTCTCCGCGTCCCATTGGTCTACACCAGAGTTAGTGGACCCTCGTTGACTATTTGAATCTAACGCGTAGTTTTTATTTATTTATTATTATTATTGGTTTTCGTTTGTTTTGCTAACAACTAACGACAGCAGCACCAATGGCAAGGACCGAAGGCTTGTAACCAAGGGAGAGTGGGATCGATTCCCAGCTCCGTCCCTACTTTTATTTATTTTCTTCATAACTGTGTGTACTTCTTTAATTCATGGATCCCACGCTGCTAGATCATGGAAGTCCACCGTACGCCCTCATCCAAACACCATCAGATGTCAGCTTCCATGATCCACCGCTCCTGGGAATGCCAGTCTACCATGGACCTCCACAAGCCAACCACACTGGATCTGAAGCTAAGTTTTTAATTTAATTTTCTTTTTTTAGTTCAATTACATAATTCTTTTCTTAAACTATTTTCTTTTTTCTTTTATTCATTAATTATTTTTCTAAACATTTTATTAACTAAATAATGTTGCATCTTGACAATTATTTATTTTTAATCGAAAACTCAATTTTTCCACAATTGTATCAATAATTGTTTTAAATAAAAATTATTATCTTTATATATACTTTTAATCAATTAATTAATTAGGTTGAAAACCAATAATTTATAAACCCTAATAGCCTTAGGTCTACGGGTAGGTATTGCCCATTAACCCTGGTCTAGATTTTACCTATTTCTTCTATTAACTCTGGTTAACTTTTAGCCCATTCAGGGTTTGCTTTTTGCCTTGCCTGTTTATCTGTCTGCCTAAATTATTACCATTTTAATTTTTGATCTGTCACGTTATAATTGTTGAGGTCCTTAATGCACTAACATTTCTCTTCTTTGTGCCCAATTTTCAAGATTAATCAGGATCCTTCAGCCACGCGCCATACCAGATCAAAAAAGCTAAGTTTCTATTTTTTATTTCAACATCATTTTATTTTTATTTTGCCTTTTGCCCAAAATAGGGTTTACCTCAATAGTCAGTGAATCTGTAATACACTAACCCTTATTTATTTTCCTTTTAATTTTCAGAATTGATCAAGTGTTCGAGGAAGATCAAGGCATTCAAAGATATTTAGGCTAATTATTGTTACCTCTTATTTTTTGCCCTTTATTTCCCCTTCCCCGCGGGTGTTTATTGTAATAGCGTAGGACTATTAAACTGTTTTACTTTTCTGTTGTGGTTAGTAATCTTAGGGAGTGCAAGCCTTGTTTAAAATGAATTAGATCACTAATTACAAGCTAATATAACTGAATTAAATCACATGATTGTGCCACACACACACACCTTTAGGGTAATCTCTCTGTTGCCTTTGTTGCCTGTTGCCTTATGATTCTGTTGCCTCTAATTGTACTAAATAATAGTCAAGTCCCTCGATTCCGAGGATACCTAAAGCAAGGTTGCCTAAAGAGATTGAAAATCGTCTAGTCCCTCGAAGTTGCCTCGGTAAAAGATGATTGTCCCACTTGCTAAGGTATCCTCGCATGATGCCTGAAAAATTAATGACTATTATATCCTTCCCTTAGACTACCTGCCCTCATTATGGCAGGGACAGTCTTGTGGCGAACGATAAACCACGATGACCCTTAACATCCAATTGAAAGACTTCCTGCCCTCTCATGGTATGGATAGACCCTTTCACCCTGAAAAGCTAAAAGAACAAATTTCAAAACTTAGGGTAGTTGCAACTAATTGCTTGCTCTAAATTCAAAATATTTTTCCCACTCTTTTCAAAATCAAATTAAAAAAGACTACGCTTATTTACAAGCTAAAGTTCTTCTTCAGAAAATCTTTACTATTCACACACTACACTTCAAACATTTTGAAAACAAAGTGAGCTAAGCAATTAAGAGCCCATGGATAACCATGGATACAAAGGGTGCCTTACACCTTCCCTTTGTATAAATTACCCCCCAAACTCAAAATTTCTTTTAAAAGGTTTTTCCTGTTCTTTTAGCCTTTCTATTAAATTGGATAAAATAAAAGTCGGTGGCGACTCTTGCTATCCACAACATTAATAAATTCAGTTCTCCCACCGTATTACAGAACTGGCGACTCTGTTGGGGATGCTTTCGAATAAAAGAGGGGATACCTTAAAGTTTAGGTTTCACTTAATGTTTGATTTGCTTGCTTTATTCTTTCAGGGTTGTTTTGGGAATTGAATGGAAGATGAATCCTATACCCGGATTCGAGTGTAGCTTGAGATAGGAAGTGGCATAGTCATGGAGACCTCCTTCATGTATGTGGAGGATTGGTCAATATGAGAGTTCACGCTTAAGTTAGGCCTCTATGGGTGTTTGCATGCCTCTATTGCATGAGAGAGGTTCGTGTGGATATCTGTAGGTGAGTCAGAGTTTAAGGACCTTTAGTTACCTTTAACCCATCTGGACCTTTAGGAACGTAGTGGGGGGACTACTCTTGATGTATGTTGAGGGCATAGTCGCTACCCGATACTACAACTCAGATAGGTTCTTCCTAAAGTATCATTATGTGGTATGCATGTACCATGTTCGAGGGTGCTTTGGAAGAGGCTGACAATTCTGGGTCACTGGTAGAACCCGTTGCTGATATCATCCTTATCCTTAGAAGTACCTTTGGGGAAGGGTAGTTACCTAGTCAAACTCCATGCAAGCCTTAAACCTAAGGACATTTGTGTGACTTGCTTGTGTGTGCTACTAAACTTTCTATTTCCTTGCAGGATCTGCTTGTGGGACATTTCGTCCTTATTACCTTATGCCTTACCTATTATATTATATTCTCATGACATCATGACATCATGACATCATAACATAAGCATGATTAACTAACCCTTTCAAGGATCTTAGGAATTTAGGGCGCACAATTTCAGGTGCTCTTATCAAGGACTGAATTCCTATCAAGGGGCAAGGGGATTTATTTTCGTTTAGCCTTATACTTTCAAATTCATAGGTATCCCAAATCAAAGGCGATGACCCACTCGATATGGTGAGCTCGATTCCCATAGAAGAACGTCCAAGAATCAAAATTCTTCAGACAATGACGCGACTAAATCATTTTCTAATGTTGCTAACTAAATTCCTAAAGATCCTTGAAAAGATTGCATCTGCATTCATAACATCGCATCACAGGTTTCCATAACAAGTCTCTCATCTCCTCTCGCTGTTTATTTCAGCATCATGAATCTCGAGCAATCCGTCAGAAATCTTCAGGCTCGGAACAACCAGTTCCAAGGGATGATCCTTAACTTGGCCAAGGGGCAAGAAGAATTGAAGACACTTCTGATCAAGAAGGAGAGGGATCAACATAGGCAACAAGGTGGTCAAGATGATCAGAGATCCAAACCTAAGCGATCATTTACTCTGTTGCACATAACGTTGTCTCAAGCTCTTCAACCATTGCTCGATTAGAACTTGATAACTCCATACTCATTTCCTACCAATCCTACTCCTGGGTACAAGTATCATGCGAGATGTGCTTATCATTCGGTGGTCATGATACTGAAGATTGTGGACCATTGAAGCATAGGATTCAAGACTAAATTGCTGGCAAGATCATTGAATTCAACTCACCTGAGAAGCCTCATATAGCTGATGATGTGCACAACCAGAAAAGTCATAATGAACCCAACCAATCTGTTGGGGAAGTTTTTGATTTCTACACCAGTTCCACAACAACGACGCAAGCCAGATGCACCTAAGCGTCAATTCACCAAAAGTAACATGTCATTAGATCAGGTGTTGCAACATCTGTGGAAGACAGGAATGACTATTGTGAAGGATCCTCAAACACTTCCTCTGCTAAACACAATCCAAACGCGCGATGCGCCTACCATTACAATAATCCCGGGTACGACACCAACAACTGCTGGCCACTAAAGAACAATATTCAAGATATGATCGATGATGGGGAAATTAAACATTCCTGAGACCCCTAATATGATCACTGCTCCCATGCCTAATCATGACGAGACTGACTAATTTCTAGAAGGATGGACTATTGGGTCATTAGCTTTGCTTTCGTTTGCATTTTCTTTCCTGTTTGTTTAAACATTCGGCTCATGATAGACATTATCTGTTTTAATAATCATCATTAGTGCATTGCATATGTTTGTCTTGAATTAATTATTTCGCTATCACTCATTTTAAATTGTGTATTTACTTTGCATATGTTTTGTGTTTTATTCAACTCTTGCTAAACTGTAAGCATTTTAAGGGAGGATGATGAAAATGATACCGCAACCCCATACAGTATGCTTTTGAACGGATTATGTTGACGATGTACAGGCATTGTACCAATTCCTAAACAGTGGAGATATAAGGATGGTAATCCCTCGTCAACCCCTTTTGAGCCTAAAAAGTAGAAGTTTTCTTCCATGTGCAAATTGAAACCTTAAATCATAACCCGGGGCAGGGTAGTCACTCAATTAACTCAATTATACTAGCCGTTGTTTACACAAATAATGATGGGTTCTCGCAACCATTAAGTCAGGCAGTCAATATCCACCAAAAAGAAAAAGATGTTAAGTCAAAACCTATGAAGGAGACTTAGCAAAATCAAAACATCCCGCTGACTGTAATCTCAAAATAAACAGTTCAGGCAAAAGTTAGGGATAACAAAGTCAAAAAAAGGAGGTCACTGCAAATCCTCGACAAAAAGAAAAATTACAAAAAAAAAATATGACTGTGTGTCCAATTAAACCTCTGATACTTTAACCATCATCAAATATCAATGTTACAACTTCAAGTGTTGCTAAGGATTAAACGCAGAATTAACTAAGCATAGGATCGAAGAACATCACGAAGATTGGGATGGGTACAAGTAAATTTTGAGCCGTTATCCTTTGTTTCTTAAACCGTGAACCAAGCCACGTTACAACCCTTGAAAGTCCTAACTGAAGCAAGGTTAGTTCGAAAGCATACTGTCACCAAAAAGGTATCCTGACTCCTTAAGGTTTACCAAAAATGCTGAGTTGATATCCGGTTTTTACAAACATCACGTTTTTATAAACATCACGCTTTTACATCTCCTGTTTTAATGTTTTTCAAAAACTCAAGACAGACATATGCATTGCATCTCATGAATTCATTATTAAACATATTCTGCTACATGATTTCAAGTGTTAGCATCAGAAAGAATCTGCACAGGGTACAACTAATGATTAAAAAAGTCATCCCGACAAACGAAATTATCTCGGTAGCAACATCTCTTATAAGTGACCCAATTGATTAGAAGTCAATGAATACAAGGGGCATGACATGTTTTCGACCAGTCAATCTGAGGCAATCAGGTCAAGATTCAGAGAATCACTCGGAAACGTCAAACAGTCAGGGGCATCATACTAAGTACTAGGGGCATGTCACCCATAGTACACATCTCTTAAGGTCCTCGCGAGGCGAATCTCTTCAAATTCCCTAATAGCTGGGGCAAAGCTATGCAAGGCATGTTCAACACTTCGATCAATACTCATTGGTGTTTTCTAATCAATACGAGTCCAGGAATGGCATGTGCTATAATCACTGAGGGCAACGTCCAAGACATCCATATCTTCCGAAAAAGTCGGTTTCACGGGATCATATCCCCATAGAGTAATCATTAAGAAGATACCTTCAAATGTTCTCGTCCCAACAAAAACTAAGTTCCTCAACGGAGTTTTACATCTTCGATACTGCCGATTCCCCGACTCTTTTCTCTTCTTCAAACAAGGTTATTCATCTCCCTTATCCCCAGTCAGGGTACATCAAGATCAATCATTCAAATGGCTCTCATCCCCAAGCAGCAGCCAAAAATCCCCAGCTAAAGTATCCTCGGGTTATGTATTCTCCACAACAGTCAAGGATTTATTTTCCCCGCCAGACGCTGCGACAATCTTCTATCATTATTAACAAACATTTTGCATTCATACATCATACGCCTCATGGCACACACGTAACATATATACGCCTCATGGCATATGCATACAATCTCATTCATTTCAAAAATAAACATTACAATACATGCATCACGACATTGCATAAAATTAATACTGCTTTTTCAATCTATTCCTACAAATCAAAAAAATAGTATCTTCTAGATATAGTGCAGAGATAATCGAGTCAACGATTTAATTCTGACGCTCATTCAAGACAGAGATTTAGTTCTGACACTTAATTTTGGATATCTTCCAAAGATAGTTCAGAGATAATCAAGACCAAGATTTAATTCTGATACTTAGTTCCGGGTATTCCCCAGAGATAGTTCTGAAATGATCAAGACAAAGATTTAGTTCTGACACTTAATTTCGGATATCTTCCAAAGATAGTTCAGAGATAATCAAGACAGAAATTTAATTCTGATACTTAGTTCCGGGTATTCTCCAGAGATAGTTCAGAAATGATCAAGACCAAGATTTAATTTTGATACTTAGTTCTGGGTATTCTCCAGAGATAGTTCAGAGATAATCAAAGATTTAATTTTAATACTTATTTCCGGGTATTCTCCAAAGATAGTTCAGAGATAATCAAGACAATGATTTAGTTCTGATACTTAGTTTCGGGTATTCTCCATGAATAGTTCAGAGATAGTCAAGAGACTTAGATCTAATTCTATCACTACGAACGGTGCTGGTATGATCGACCTCCAACAAACACTTCTCAATACACCAAGCCCATATGTAGCCTAATGTACGGCTCATTCAGGTACTTCTTAATACAAAGGATTCAGTCTAACGTACGACTCATCCTAGGATGTAACCTGTCTTACGGTGTATTCTAACAACTATCAACACAATGGATCCGGTCTAACGCACGATCCATCCTTCAGCCTAACGCACGGCTTTCCAGACATCTATCGATGCAAGTGGATCCGGTCTAACGCACGACCCATCCTTCAGCCTAACGCACGGCTTTCCAGACATCTACCGATGCAAATTGGATCCAGTCTAACGCACGACTCATCCTTCAGCCTAACGCACGGCTTTCCAGACATTTATCAAATGCAAATTGGATCCGGTCTAACGCACGACCCATCCATCAGCCTAATGCACGGCTTTCCAGACATCTACCGATGCAAATTGGATCCGGTCTAACGCACGACCCATCCTTCAGCCTAACGCACGGCTTTCCAGACATCTACCGATGCAAATTGGATTCGGTCTAATGCACGACTCATCCTTCAGCCTAACGCACGGCTTTCCAGACATTTATCAAATGCAAATTGGATCCGGTCTAACGCAAGACTCATCCTTCAGCCTAACGAACGTCTTTCCAAACATCTACCGATGCAAATTGGATCCGGTCTAACGCACGACTCATCCTTCAGCCTAACGCACGGCTTTCCAGATATTTATCAAATGAAAATTGGATCCGGTCTAACGCACGACTCATCTTTCAGCCTAACGCACGACTATCCAAACATCTACCGATGCAAATTGGATCCGGTCTATCGCACGACCCATTCTTCAGTCTAACTTACGACTCATCCTAAGTATATCCTTCAAATATGGTCTAACGTACGACGTATTCTGACTCTCAAGTCTATCAAAACGGATGGCATCTTTAAGCCCATCTCAATCAAGTCTCCAAACATCCAGATGGCATCTTTAAGCCCATCTCCGACAATACTCAACTGATGGCATCTGTAAGCCCATCTCCGACAATACTCTGCCTAGATGGCATCTCTAAGCCCATCTCCGAAAAGTCTCTACATCAGCAAGGGAAAATTTCTTGGTATTCTAGTGTTCAATCCTCTTCCATCTTCTGATACCGATTGGCATACAAACCATTCTACATCTTCAAGTTGAAGAAGACTGAACAGGGGCAGCTGTCATACCCCAAAATTTGCCCATAATATTTTCATATATTTTTACTCACCTGACTTTCAAATGCTCAAAGATACACAGGAAGGAAGCATGCAGTCTCTCTCCTAAACAACAACCTCTAAACTAGGGTTTTGTATTTCTCAAAGTAAAATCAAGTTCTAAGACCTCAAATGGATCCCTTGGCCTCTCATATGCTTCAAAGGGTCCTCATGCCAAGTTTCAGGCATTGATTCATAAGATTGCTCAGTCAATTGCTCAAATGATCAATAGGCGACTAGTTTGACCTAAAAGTCAACTGTGGTCAAAGTACAGTCAAAATTCGTGATTTTTGGTCAACATCCTCATTTTGAAGTTTCATTCATCATTTGATCAAGTATTGATCATGATTCATCAAGAAAAGCTCCAAAATCATCAAAAACCTAAGTTTCTAAATTAGGGTTTTTAAGGAGAAAGTCAACCCAACTTTGACCAGCCATAACTTTCACATGGATTATCAGAAATTTTCCATCCAAAGCTCAATTTGAAGGAAATTGAATTCTCTACAAATTTTTCTCTCACAAGTCAAGTCCAGAAATGCTTCATTTGAGAGATATGGTCAAAGAGATTATAGGTCCTCCAAAAAGTCAACAAAAGCACCTTTTGGGTCAAAGCTCATAACTTGCAAATGGAAAACTCAATTGAGACGAAACCAAAAGGGTCATTTAAAGGACACTCTAAACTTTCTAGAATGATAAATAATACCTTCATAGGGTTAAAATTGAGAGAGATACGCATTGCTAAAGTTGGGAAATTTTAGGAAAGTACCTGAAGTGCAAAGTGAAGAATTTTGATCTTTTGAACCCATGGGCCTAAAATATGGATGTCAAACATGTCCATGAGCTTCATAAGCATCCCTAAACGAATTACTTTATTTTATAAAATTTATCTTGTTTATTTGAATTTTTATTCATTTAAATGCAAATAAATTATTATAAAATATTGGAAAATTAGTTTCAATGAAAGATTTAATTTTCTTATCAATTCTAATCAACCAAGAGGTCCAAATATGCAACAAATTTCGTGACAAGAGGAGTAGGAAAGATTGGGAATAACATGAACCAAAAATAGAAAGAAATATGTGATATTTTCTCAAATTTTCAAGTCACCAAGGAAAACAAATATCCAAGCCCAAAAGGTAACCCTAATCCACTTCCTATATATACAAACATTCAGAATGCAACAAGGGGACGAAAATTTAGAGGAAGAGACTAGGGTTTCTTAGTGACAAAATTCAAAGGAAGCTAGGGCAAAAGGAAATCTTTGTGGAACTCGTTCTCAACCAGTCTTGAGCCTTGAATTATCTTCTTTGAGCATCCAGGAGTTGATTCACCTACTTACCTGAGCGTGCACATGTCTTGAGCCGTTCCACTCAACATCACGTTTGTTCATCCTTTGTATTTTCGGATCTCCTAATTCATGCATCATGGTTTTGTTTCATTGGTTTATAACTCTTAATATAGACCATTAGAACGTGTTTGACGCATAATTCGTGAGATTTGGTGCAGGTATTGGTATTTGCCATTGTTGAAGCTATGAGCTTTAACCTGTTCGTATCTCATCATGCAGGCCTTTTTAACGAAAACGAGCATCACTGTCGTGTTCAGGAGGCCTGATTTAGTCAATCTGGGCGCTTGTGGTTTATGTTTAGCGTGTATTTTTTTGGTTTAATTTGTTGCAGGGACCTGCTACGAGATTTCGTAACGAACAGCATAGCAAAGCCCTAGGAGAACCGTAGCAAAAAATCTGGGAAAAGGGAAGAAGATGAAGGACATGGTATGGGTTCTTTCGTCACATGCGTGCGGTTCCCATTGGATGGTCAGCATCACTATACTCTCTCTCCGCGTCCCATTGGTCTACACCAGAGTTTGTGGACCCTCATTGACTATTTGAATCTGACGCGTAATTTCTTTTTTTATTATTATTGGTTTTCGTTTGTTTTGCTAACAACTAACGACAGCAACACCAATGGCAAGGAACGAAGGCTTGTAACCAAGGGAGAGTGGGATCGATTCCCAGCTTCGTCCCTCCTTTTATTTATTTTCTTCATAACTGTGTGTACTTCTTTGATTCATGGATCCCACGCTGCTAGCTCATGGAAGTCCACCGTACGCCCTGATCCAAACACCATCAGATGTCAGCTTCCAAGATCCAACGCCCCTGGGAATGCCAGTCTACCATGGACCTCCACAAGCCAACCACACTGGATCTGAAGCTAAGTTTTTAATTTAATTTTCTTTTTTTAGTTCAATTACATAATTCTTTTCTTAAACTATTTTCTTTTTTCTTTTATTCATTAATTATTTTTCTAAACATTTTATTAACTAAATAATGTTGTATCTTGACAATTATTTATTTTTAATCGAAAACTCGATTTTTCTACAATTTTATCAATAATTGTTTTAAATAAAAATTATTATCTTTGTATATACTTTTAATCAATTAATTAATTAGGTTGAAAACCAATAATGTTAACCTCGATTCACTTATAAACCCTAATAGCCTTAGGTCTACTGGTAGGTGTTGCCCATTAACCCTGGTCTAGATTTTACCTATTTCTTCTATTAACTTTGGTTAACTTTTAGCCCATTCTGGGTTTGCCTTTTGCCTTGCCTGTTTATTTGTCTGCCTAAATTATTACCATTTTAATTTTTGATCTGTCACGTTATAATTGTTGAGGTCCTTAATGCACTAACATTTCTCTTCTTTCTGCCCAATTTTCAAGATTAATCAGGATCCTTCAGCCACGCGCCATACCAGATCAAAAAAGCTAAGTTTCTATTTTTTATTTCAACATGGTTTTATTTTTATTTTGCCTTTTTCCCAAAATAAGGTTTGCCTCAATAGTCAGTGAATCTGTAATACACTAACCCTTATTTATTTTCCTTTTAATTTTCAGAATTGATCAAGGGTTCGAGGAAGATCAAGGCATTCAAAGATATTTAGGCTAATTATTGTTCCCTCTTATTTTTTGCCTTTTTATTTCCCCTTCCTCGCAGGTGTTTATTGTAATAGCGTAGGACTATTAAACTGTTTTACTTTTCTATTGTGGTTAGTAATCTTAGGGAGTGCAAGCCTTGTTTAAAATGAATTAGATCACTAATTACAAGCTAATATAACTGAATTAAATCACATTATTGTGCCACACACACACCTTTAGGGTAATCTCTCTGTTGCCTGTTGCCTGTTGCCTTATGATTCTGTTGCCTCTAATTGTACTAAATAATAGTCAAGTCCCTCGATTCCGAGGATACCTAAAGCAAGGTTGCCTAAAGAGATTGAAAATCGTCTAGTCCCTTGAAGTTTCCTTGGTAAAAGATGATTGTCCCACTTGCTAAGGTATCCTCGCATGATGCCTGAAAAATTAATGACTATTATATCCTTCCCTTAGACTACCTGCCCTCATTATGGCAGGGACAGTCTTGTGGCGAACGATAAACCACGATGACCCTTAACATCCAATTGAAAGATTTCCTGCCCTCTCATGGTATGGATAGACCCTTTCACCCTGAAAAGCTAAAAGAACAAATTTCAAAACTTAGGGTAGTTGCAACTAATTGCTTGCTCTAAATTCAAAATCTCTTTCCCACTCTTTTCAAAATCAAATTCAAAAAGACTACGCTTATTTACAAGCTAAAGTTCTTCTTCAGAAAATCTTTACTATTCACACACTACACTTCAAACATTTTGAAAACAAAGTGAGATAAGCAATTAAGAGCCCATGGATAACCATGGATACAAAGGGTGCCTTACACCTTCCCTTTGTATAAATTACCCCCCGAAATCAAAATTTCTTTTAAAAGGCTTTTCCTGTTCTTTTAGCCTTTCTATTAAATTGGATAAAATAAAAGTCGGTGGCGACTCTTGCTATCCACAACATTAATAAAGTCAGTTCTCCCACCGTATTACAGAACTGGCGACTCTGCTGGGGATGCTTTCGAATAAAAGAGGGGTTACCTTAAAGTTTAGGTTTCACTTAATGTTTGATTTGCTTGCTTTATTCTTTTAGTGTTGTTTTGGGAATTGAATGGAAGATGAATCCTATACCCGGATTTGAGTGCACCTTGAGATAGGAAGTGGGACAACACTGAACGAGGACGTAAAAGCAACGCTAATCAAGCTCCTCCACGAGTACGCAAAAATATTTGCTTGGTCATACCGTGACATGCCAGGGTTGGATAGGAATATCATCGTACATAGATTACCACTCAAAGAAGGGTGTGCACCTGTCAGACAAAAGCGTAGAAGAGTTCGTCCTGACATGGATAAAAAATCCGAGAAAAGGTACTCAAACAGTTCGACGCAGGGTTCCTTGCCGTAGTTGACTACCCACCATGGATTGCTAACATAGTGCCAGTTCCTAAGAAAGACGGGAAAGTACACATGTGTGTGGATTATAGGGATCTAAACAAAGCAAGTCCGAAAGACGACTTTCCACTCCCACACATAGATGTGTTGGTGGACAATACAACGCAAGCTTCGGTTTTTTCCTTCATGGATGGGTTCTTCGGGTATAATCAAATCAAAATGGCTCCTGAAGACATGGTGAAGACAACCTTTATGACATTTTGGGGCACCTTCTGCTACATGGTAATGCCTTTTGGTTTACAAAACGCAGGGGCAACATATCAACGAGCCATGGTCACAATATTCCATGACATGATCCACAAGGAGGTCGAAGTATACGTGGATGATATGATTGCTAAGTCATGTACAGAGGAAGAGCATATTACACACCTGCAGAAATTGTTTGAACGCTTGAAGAAGTTCAGGCTAAGGTTAAACCCAAACAAGTGTAAATTTGGTGTAAGGTCAGGAAAACTATTGGGATTCATTGTAAGCCCGCGGGGCATAGAAGTAGATCCTGACAAGGTGAAGGCTATACAAGAAATGCCTGTTCCAAGGACAGAAAAAGAGGTTCGTGGGTTCTTGGGTAGGTTGAACTACATCTCAAGGTTCATCTCACATCTAACAGCCACGTGTGAGCCTCTATTCAAGTTACTAAGGAAAGATCAGCTGATCAAGTGGAATGATGATTGTCAAGTAGCCTTCGAAGCTATAAAGAGATACTTACAAAAGCCACCGATTCTCATACCTCCCGTTCCAGGGAGACCACTAATCATGTATCTCACAGTTCTTGAAAGGTCTATGGGATGTGTACTGGGGCAACATGATGAAACAGGCAGAAAGGAGCACGCTATTTACTATCTTAGCAAGAAATTCACGGATTGCGAATCTCGATATTCACCGTTGGAAAAGACATGTTGTGCCCTAGCATGGGCCTCCAAACGTCTACGGCAATATATGATGACACATTCTACATGGTTGATATCAAGGATGGATCCTTTGAAATACGTGTTCGAAAAGCAAGCTCTCACAGGTAGAATCGTAAGGTGGCAAATGTTACTGTCAGAATATGACATACAATATGTCACTCAGAAAGCAATTAAAGGGAGCGTATTGGTAGAACATCTTGCCCACCAACCCCTCGAAGAATACTAGTCTATGAAATTCGACTTTCCTGACGAGGACATCATGGTGATAAGGGACTCCAAAATACCAAGACCCGAACCAAGGGCAATATGGACACTTACGTTTGATGGGGCCTCAAATGCGCTAGGACATGGTATAAGGGCAGTCTTGACATCTCCGGACAATCGTCACTTACCTCTCACTGCGAGATTATGCTTTGACTGCACCAACAATATTGCAGAATACGAAGCGTGCATATTGGGGTTGGAAGCTGCGATTGATCTAAGGACTAAACTGCTCGAGGTGTATGGGGATTAGCACTGGTGATCCACCAAGTCAATAAAGAATGGGATACTCGAGATGCAAAGCTAATTCCATACCGGGACCTCATACTAGAGTTAATGGTTGAATTTGAAACAATCTTCACTCATATCCCAAGGGAAGAGAATCAAATGGCTGACGCACTGGCAACACTTTCCTCCATGTTCAAAGTAAATTGGTCAAACCATGAACCACAAATAACGGTTAGACACTTCGATGAGCCTGCCTATTGTCTCACAATCGAGGAGCATCCTGATAATAAACCGTGGTTCCATGATATCAAAAGGTACTTGGAGAAACAAGAATACCCGGAGAATGCCTCCACAATTGAGAAAAAGACACTAAGGAAATTGGCATCCAAGTTCTTCCTGAGTGGAGATATCTTATACAAGAAAAGTTATGACTCGGTATTGCTGAGGTGCATGGATAAAAATGAGGCCAAGGAGATTATCAAAGAAGTACATGAAGGAACCTTCGGAACCCATGCAAATGGACATTCAATGGCGAGAAAAATACTACGAGCAGGATATTACTGGCTGACAATGGAAGCTGATTGTTTCCAATACGCAAGAACATGTCACAAATGCCAAATCTATGTTGACAAAATACATATGCCGCCTAATCCGTTGAACGTCCTGAGTTCACCATGGCCATTTGCAATGTGGGGGATTGACATGATAGGGATGATCAAACCGAAAGCTTCTAATGGACACCGATTCATATTGGTTGCCATAGACTACTTCACCAAATGGGTTGAAGTCGCTTCTTACACTAACGTGACAAGACAAGTAGTCACCCGGTTCATTAAGCATAACATCATCTGCCGGTATGGGGTTCCAAACATGATTATCACCGACAACGGGTCGAATTTAAATAACAACACGATGAAGGAGTTGTGCGAGGATTTCAAGATTGAACATCACAATTCTTCACCATACAGGCCTAAGATGAATGCCGCTGTCGAAGCTGCGAATAAGAACATTAAAAAGATAATACAAAAGATGGTGAAAACATACAAGGACTGGCACGAAATGCTTCCTTTCGCCTTGCACGGTTATAGAACCTCAGTACGCACATCCATAGGAGCAACACCATTTTCCCTAGTTTACAGTATGGAAGCAGTCCTCCCTGTCGAAGTGGAGATTCCTTCATTACGAGTCCTGGCTGATACAAAGCTAGAAGAATTGGAATGGGTAAAAACCCGTTTTGATCAGCTTAATCTCATTGAAGAAAAGCGACTGATGACTTTGTGTCACGGGCAGCTCTATCAAAAAAGGATGAAGAAGGTGTTCGATAAAAAGGTTCGTCCTCGAACTTTCAAAGAAGGAGACGTCGTTCTCAAGAAGATTCTACTACCTCGACTTGATGCCCATGGAAAATGGACACCTAACTACGAAGGACCATATGTCATAAAAATGGTATTCTCAAGAGGAGCACTTGTCCTCACTACAATGGAAGGGGATGAGCTACCGCACCCAATCAATTCCGATGTGGTCAAGAAATATTACGCCTAACAAAGGCAGGATCATAGGCTATGAGCCGAAGACGAACTACAAAGGATAAGGATTCATGCAATCATTTACTTCTAAAGACAAAGGATTACTGGGACCCTCGAGAATAAAGGAGCAGCGGCAGTATTAATATCATTTCTATTTGTCATTTTCTTTTCACACCTTGTACATTCGCTGATTTAAGGCAATATCAATAAAAGTTTTTCTTTCCTTCATACCGCGCTTTCTCGTTATTTCAATACCATTTGCAAAGGACAAAATTTTCATACACTTTATACTGAATTTATAATGGGGGACTTACAAAACAAAATTTTTAATACAAAAGCAACAAAACGAAACTGCGAAAAATCTCCGGAGAATAACATACGCCCTACGCCGCGATCACTTTGAAATTTCATGATCCTTTTACAAAGGATATTTTACAAAAAAAAAACATTATCAACGGATCATCCAAAGACAATCCGAACTAGGATTTTATCTAAATAACATCCCACATATCTCAAAACGTTTAGACAATTCAAAAAACAAAGGGTACCAGGGGATTGGTTCAGGACCTAACGGTCTAAAAGGGGATTGAAACCCGAAGTTCCACTCAGAAACATTCTACGCATAAACATTACAAACCGGCATAAGCAAAGTCGTGGCACAAGGCCAAGCAGGGTTAAACAAATTCAATGGGTTACGAGGAGATACACTTTGGGATCATCATACATACATACGCATTAGCATACATACATGCATCATTTACACTCGACATCCAGGCATCATGCATCTGCAATGATCATACATGCGCACGAGCATCATACTATCAAATGTTACTCATTTACACATACAAACGGTTCATACATCCACGTTGTACAAACAACAGGATCACATGCGTGTACATGGTTCATACGCATCTACATTACAACTTTTTACACAGGTGATCTTGCTAGCACTATAGCAAGTGAATCTTTTTACACAGGTAATCTTGCTAGCACTATAGCAAGTATATCTTTTTTTACACGGGTGATCTTGCTAGCATTATAGCAAGTAAATCTTTTTTACGCAGGTGATCTTGCTAGCACCATAGCAAGTAAATCTTTTTCACACAGGTGACCTTGCCAGCACTATAGCAAGAGTATCTTTCACACAGGTAAGCTTGTTAAAGCCATAACAAGTGATCCCTTTTACGCAGGTAAGCTTGTTAGAACCATAGCAAGTGATCCCTTCCTCATCCTGGATATATGCAAGGGCTTACTAGAACTATAGTAAAACCTTCCCTTTACACAAACTACAAAAACTTACTAGAACTATAGTAAGTGAATTATTTACAAACTGCGAAAGCTTGCTAGCACTATAGCAAGTGGACCATCTTCCACACAACAAACTGCGAGTCCTCGCTATGTAAGTCCCAGGCTTTATCAGGACGATTCTCTTCTTTCACAATCCAGTACAAAGTAAATTTTAGAGGTCTTCCATTATTTAATAACTCTTCGATCCGAAAAGCGTGAGACCTACGAATTCTCACGCCATTCATACCCCAAAAATTCACCTGATCATATCCACGCCGGTCTAAAATTCATGCATTAAGAATGTACTAAAATAGGAGCCATGGGGTTTAACATTTCTATTGTTAAACCCAATCTCTTATAAGGCCATTTTTAATTAGATAAGGGTGTATTTAAAAAAGGGTGTCTATTGGGCTTGACATTTCGATTGTCAAGCCCATTCTTAAATCTTTCTCCAAAATCCAGAATAGAGGGGTGTTTTTAGAAAAGAATATCATTTGGGTCAAATTGGGAATTTAGGCCCATCAACTTGATTTTAATTTTCAATATTTGTTTAAATTATATATAACATTTATCATATTTTAATATATATTTCGGGTTTCTTATTTATTTATTAAAACATGTTTTTTTATATATATAAACCTCTTTCATATACAAAATATATATAATTTTTATCTTTATTTTATCATGAGTTAGTTAGTATTGTTATTAAGTAAAAATATCTTATATTAATATTAACTAAATTAATGTTATTATAAATTACTATTATTTTTATTAATTAATTTTAAGAAATGGTTGACCTAAGTCAACTAGGGTTAGTAGAGAACCCCGTTAATCTTCCTCAGCCAAGCAGCCGCCGCAGCCACCCACACCCCAAACACCAAACCCTAATTCGTTCCAAGCCCAGGTCCAGACTGAATTAAAACAAAATCAAGATTTTAAAAGGAAAAATCTTTATTAAATCAACAAGATTATTACAATAGATCCGAATAAATGACAATCAAATCGGATCATGAATTTCAAACTCTAATAAAATCATTTACAACAAAATCGTATCTCCAATTAACTTTTGAATCAAGGACTTAAACGATTTCCTAATCTAGACTAACCTAAAAGGACTATATAATAAAACCCTAAAATCAAAAGGAAAAAACGGAAAAATTGGACAAAAAAGGAGAATCGGAGAGAAGTAGAAGAAGAATCGTCAAGGTTTCTGGAGATCCTCATCGTGAACTGTGAACGTGAATTCGAAGCAGTCCACCGCCGCCTCTTTACGTCGCCACCTGCAACAAAGAAGGAAGAGGAAAGATTAGGATGAATTCAGAGAAATAGAAGAGGAATACGCAAAAAAATTCCGGAAAGAGGTAAGGTTTCGAATCTACTTAGCTTAGGTTTTATCATCGATCTGATTGCATGTGCGTTTATCTGTGTGTATTCGATTCTTTGGAAATTTTTTAGGGTTAGGGTTCTAAATAGGGTAGGGTTCTTAGGTTTAGGGTTAGGGTTCATATGAACTTGGATATGGGTGATGAAGATATTGAAGATCTTCATCATTTTATGGGTTGCTGGGCGAATTGAGGATGAAGGTTTGAAGGTTCCGGTTGAAGATCAATTGGAAACCTGGGCTGTGGCGCGGTTCGCGACGAAGAAGGGTGGTGTTCTGTTTTTTTTTTGTTTGAAGGTTGTTTGAAGAGAGCGAGAGAACGAGGAAGAGATGGAGACAAGAGAGGGGAAGAGATCGAGAGAGAATTGTGGGGAAGAGAAAAAGACGTTTGGGGAAAGTGAAATGAGAGATAGCAATATCTCTTCCCCTCCAACCATTGACTGACGTGTGGCCACTTACGAGCCACGTGATTGGATAGTCTTGCGGTGATCATCCCTGACCCCTTACCACACTCCTTCATCCAAAACGCATGCAGAGCGTTGGATCAATCTATTCTAGATTTAAGCCTCACGTCAAAAATCTTGTAGGCCATTGGATCTAGATCAACAATCCAGCCGTTGCAGTACCACCATAACACCATGCACCTTCCCACACCTGGTCCAAACGAACCTTAGAGTCATTGGGCCAGGACCTTCGTTATTTACACCCCCAAATTAATAAAACTAACTAAAATATACACCCCCCTGCGTTTTTTCTAAAAATAATTAATTGTTTTAAATTACATGATTAATTTTAAATAATTGTTATTCAGTTCGATTATATTTAATAGTCACACTGATTAATAATATTTGTTCCGATTAAAAAATAGTCAAATTAATATTAATAATTTAATATAATTTCATATGCACACTTAAGGTTTAATTCGTAAATTGTTTTAATCGAATCAATCGATTACGATAATTAGTGACAAGAATTATTTTTTTGTCAAGTTGATTTTTCTTATACTGATTAATTGTTTTGATTGAATTAATCAATAACGATGATTAATCATAAAATTAATTTATTTATAACCAAGGTTAATTTGCTAAATAGTTTAACCAAAGCAATCGATTACGATAGATAGTGATAAGGATAATTCTATCACCAATAATCATTTGTTAATTATATTGATTAAAGCTATTGATCAACGCAATTGACGAAATTAAGGTGTTCAAATTCAATTAACAATTACCCTTAAACAATTCAAATAATCTAATCCAAAAAACAAATTAATTTGCTGATGGTCGTAATCGAATCAATCGATCATGATAATTAGTGATAAAATTGATACCTGTTAATTTGTTAATTATATTGATATCATGATAATTAGTGATAAAATTGATACCTGTTAATTTGTTAATTATATTGATTAAAGCTACTGATCAACGCAATTAACAATACTAAGGTTTAAAATACCAATCAGGGTTGTACGCCACGTCAAAATACATTTCTTTCACAAACTGCGTCAAATAACAAATTGCGAATTTCAAAACTGCGATAATTACCAAACTGCGTACGGTAATTCAAAATACCTTCAACACCCTCGTACTAATTCTTAGGCGTACAACCCTCCCCGAACTACATAGACTCTGATCCTCCCTAAGGAGGAATGTAACACCCCTTTTCTAACCCCAAATATATCATTCGATCACACAGAGTAATCATGCATAAGGAAAAAGGGAGTCACATGTTATTTTCATCGCAATGAAAACCTAAAACAAAACATCCAACATTCTTAATATGCAAAGATCATATTGTAATGCTATGTAAATCTCATGCTTTCATACACTATGCATAAACGCTTGCGGAAAAACAATTGAATTGCTATTAAAAGATTCAATGAATATATCCCATACTATATTCATCTACCAAATTCAAATTAACATTTAAGTCCACATACTAATTTAAAGTCCACAATCTTGGCCACATAGCCTTAAACAACATATCCGAGATCTCAAACAAATACATCCGAATATCCAACAAAACATAGGAAATAGCAATATCCAAGCATAAGCATAAGTCTAAAGAAAATTCCCCCCAAGTGTTACATGATCAGAGCATATGACTCGCTACCTAATCCAATAACAAACTCAGGAGCTCCTCGGCTAAATCCTCGGACAAGCTACTACTCGTCGGAACCTGCACGTTATCAACGAAGGATAACATTCAAACAGAAGGGTGAGAATTCAACTTCTTATAGAAAACATAATTATGGGAAATGTAAACATAAATAAGCATACATTTTACTATTCATCACACTTCTCAATTAAGCAATTCACATATCATATACCAATCATCACTCCAAAACAAATCACATGTATACAAGACAATCACATAACACACAATGTGACTCGAAATGCAACAAATGTGACTCAATGCATGTGGTACCCAATGTGAATCCAATGTTTCACTGCTTTCCGATTCAATGTTTAGAATCCAAGCCACGCTCCAGATCCGGACAAGATCAAATCCAATACGCCTATCTCCAATTAAGGATCACGTCTTCTACGCCTATTTCCATTCAAGGATCAACGTCTCTTACCATGTGAACCCAAGTTTCACCGCTTCCACCATAAAGCTGACCATGCTATGAATGCATGTACAAATACCAACAATTTATGCAATTAAGATTATCTCATCAATCTTAACTTACCGCATATCACCATAATCCAACTCTATGAATTATGTAACACCCCTCTAATAACCCGCGGCAAATAGACAATTATTAAATCAGAGTAACATGTAGAGAGGCATCATAATTTCATAAATAATAAAACACGCGTCAGTATAGGTCATGCATTCACTGAAAACACCTGAGATCATAACTCATTAATCAATTCATGTTTTACACAGCAGAAATACTTCATCAAGTCAACATTCATCAACAATGTATGAGACTTCAAACATCATAAATAAATAGAGTTATAAACAAAACTCTAAAACAAAACAAAACGTTCCCAGTGTTACATCTACCAAGCAATGACACCGACATAATACTAAAACCGACTTATGAGCTAATCTTCACCAAGTCACGCCGCTATCCTCAATCTGAAATTGACAACAAGTAAGGGTGAGTCTCATCACAGTTAACCAATGTTATTGCATCATAAATAATAACATATCATAGTTATATCATTCACCCAATTGTTTCATACTCAGACAAATCAATCATTCATACATCCTCAGATAAACAAACAGTCAACATGTAACATCTATCATCATGCTATAAACAAATCATGTACATGTATGAAACTGACACTATGCATGTGGTACCAATCATCACCAGTGGAAATCATCCACCGACCGATCTATCATCATCCAGATACGGCCCTGCCAGCACAAATTCCACACAATGGGAATTCTGCCTCTCGCTGAATCCTCTCATCATATAGGATTCAGCCCATGTTTATGAATGCATGCAACATATATATAACATACTTTCATCATCACCATTCTATGAGTAGCATCATCTATACTCATTTCATCATCATCATCATCAATACTAAGCATGTTCATATATACATTACATCATTCAATACAATCAATCATCAGTAAACCACAGAATCACATCACAAGGTTTACACAGTCTAAAACAGCATACAAACAGGCCTACAAATCGAAAGTTACACATCATCGAACTTTCCAGAAAAATCACAAAAACAGAAATTTCACATACAGGAAGCCATACGCGTATCATAGGGTCCATACGCGTCCATACGCGTATCCCCTTGCCTCATACGCGTATCATACGCATCTCAACAGAACCAAATTTTGCCTACAATCAACCTCATACGCGTATCAGTATAGCCATACGCGTATCACCAGAATAATTTTCCTCTTTCCAAATTCCCATACGCGTATGAGCATCCTCATACGCTCTCATACGCAAAACACCAGTACATGGTGTTTGGGACAGGGCAACTGCGTATCATACGCGTATAGCCCATTGGGAGTGTCCCCCATACGCGTATGACCTCATCCCATATGCGTATGGCACTGTTTCATACGCGAAACACCAGAAAATGCCCAGAACCTGCAGAATTCGTAACAGTCCAAAACCCATTTGTTTTTACTCATACCAGTCCACGATTTTGAGTCCAAAAACCAGAGAAAAGCACATCTAAACAGCATACGAATTCATCCATAACCATAGTATATGATTCCCTACCAATTCTATTCATCATACCCTAAATCTATCAGTTATTAGGGATTAACAGTTCAATTTTAATGACGAACACAGATGAATATTCAGAATATAGAATCAATGGATCAATCATACTCCTAATCCATACTATCACCTATAATACGATAAAAGAGATTAAACAGAGAGTCTCCCCTTACCTCAGATAAAAGTCTTGGTTCTTGGTCTCTCCCTCTACAGTTCTCCTTCACGTTCCTTGTTCCCAATTCTGTTCTTTCACGTTCTTTCTTTTTTTCCCCCAATTCCCAATTCTGATTGTTTTATGAAAAATAATATTAAATTAGTAAGGGCTTTACTACACCACACCCCCTTCTTTACTATTTCCTCATATGGCCCAATGCCTTAAACCATTATTTATTCATTATTTCCTCAAAATCCCTAATAATTCTAATTATTAATTAAATATTCCAATTTAAATTAATAATAAATTATACGGGTGTTACAACTCTCCCCCACTAAAAGAGTTTTCGTCCTCGAAAACATACCTTAGGTAAAGAGCTCTGGATAAGAATCCTTCATCTGACTCTCTAGCTCCCAGGTAACATTTCCCTCAGCAGGTCCTCCCCAAGCTACTCTGACCAAAGCTATTTCCTTGCCTCGCAATTGCTTCAGCCTTCGGTCCTCAATCCTCACAGGTAAAGTCTCAACCGTCAAGTTATCTTTCACCTGTATATCATCTACTTGGATCACATGGGACGGATCTGAAATGTATTTCCCCAACTGAGACACATGAAATACATCATGTAAATTGGCAAGCATCGACGGTAAAGCGATACGATAAGCCACTTCTCCCACTCTTTCAGAAATTTGGAATGGTCCAATAAAACGCGGAGTCAACTTCTTCGACTTCAATGCCCGACCAATCCCTGTCATAGGAGTAACTTTCATAAACACATGATCTCCCTCTTGAAACTCAAGTGTTTTGCTCCTTTTGTCGTGATAACTCTTCTGACGACTCTGAGAAGCCTTCATCTTCTCCTGAATCATTTTAATCTTCTCTATAGTCTGTTGTACAATTTCTGGACCAATCACAGCACTCTCACCAGATTCGTACCAACACAACGGCGTCCTACATCTCCTACCATACAAAGCCTCAAACGGAGCCATACCGATACTCGAATGAAAACTGTTGTTGTAGGTAAACTCAATCAAAGGCAGATAACTATCCCAAGTACCACCTTTTTCCAACACACAAGCACGCAACAAATCTTCTAACGACTGAATCGTCCTCTCAGTCTGTCCATCAGTCTGCGGATGATAAGCAGAACTCAATCTCAGCTTAGTACCCAAAGCTTTCTGCAAACCTTCCCAAAACTTAGACGTAAACCTCAGATCTCTGTCTGACACGATACTTGAAGGAATACCATGTAGACTAACTATCTTCTCAATATACAACTGAGCTAGCTTCTCCATCGGATAATCCATTCTCACCGGTATAAAATGTGCAGACTTCGTCAACCTGTCCACCACGACCCAGATAGCTTCACAATTTCTGACAGTTCTCGGCAAACCCGAAACAAAATCCATTGATATGCTATCCCACTTCCACTCAGGAATAAACATCGGTTGCATAAACCCAGATGGTTTCTGATGCTCAATCTTTGACTTTTGGCAAGTCAAACAAGAGTACACAAACTCAGCAATCTCCTTCTTCATTCCAGGCCACCAAAACAACTTTTTCAAATCATGATACATCTTGGTAGCACCAGGATGAATACTCAACCCACTACGGTGTCCTTCTTCCAAAATACGTTTTCGGCGTTCATCAACATCAGGAACACAAACTCTGTCACCAAACTTCAGTATACCATTCTCATCCACTCTGAATTCACCACTCTTGCCTTGGTTAATCAAAGTCAACTTATCAATCAATCCAACATCAGCTTTCTGACCTTCTCTAATCTCTTCAAGAATACCACTAGTCAGCTTCAGCATACCCAATTTGACACTAGTAGGAGTACCTTCACACACTAAACTCAAGTCTCTGAATTGTTCAATCAAATCCAATTCCTTCACCATTAGCATAGACATATGCAAGGTCTTCCTACTCAATGCATCAGCCACGACGTTTGCCTTACCAGGATGGTAATTCAAACCAAAATCATAATCTTTAAGGAATTCTAACCACCTTCTCTGCCTCATATTCAACTCTTTCTGATCGAAGAGATACTTCAGACTCTTATGATCACTGAATACTTCAAATCTTGAACCATACAAATAGTGTCGCCACAACTTCAAAACAAACACCACAGCTGCCAACTCCAAATCATGAGTCGGATAATTCCTTTCATGCACTTTGAGTTGTCTCAACGCATAAGCGACCACTTGTTGATTCTGCATCAATACACCACCTAAACCCATCAGTGATGTGTCACAATAAATCACAAATGATTCTGTCGGATTCGGCAAAATCAAAATAGGAGCACTAGTCAACCTCCTCTTCAACTCTTGGAATCCTTCTTCACACTTGGCATCCCATATAAAGGCTTGTCCCTTCCTGGTCAGTTTAGTTAACGGTAATGCTAACTTTGAAAATCCTTCAATGAACTTTCTGTAGTAACCCGCAAGACCAAGAAAACTACGAATCTCCGACACTAACTTCGGGGCTTCCCACTGAGACACAGCTTCTATCTTTGTAGGATCCACAGCAATACCATCCCTAGAAATCACATGTCCAAGAAAACTGACTTTCTCTAACCAGAATTCACACTTCGACAGTTTGGCAAAAAGTTGCTTCTCTTTCAGCAGCTCTAACACAATTCTGAGATGTTCCGCATGTTCTTCCTCATTCTTAGAATATATCAGGATATCATATATAAATACCACCACGAACTTATCGAGATAAGGATGAAAGATCCTGTTCATATATTCCATAAAAACACCAGGTGCATTAGTAACCCCAAACGGCATTACAGAATACTCATAATGTCCATACCTCGTTCTAAAAGCAGTCTTCTGAATATCGTCATCTTTCACACGTATCTGATGATACCCAGACCTCAGATCAATCTTACTAAATACACATGCTCCAACCAATTGATCCATCAAATCATCAATCCTCGGCAATGGATATCGATTCTTGATAGTGACCTTGTTCAATTGTCTGTAATCTACACACAGCCTCATTGAACCCTCTTTCTTCTTTACCAGCAACACAGGCGCACCCCATGGCGAAACACTAGGACGAATAAATTTCTTCTCAAGCAATTCCTCTAACTGCTTCTTCAGTTCAGCCAATTCAGACGGCGACATACGATAAGGTGCCATCGACACTGGACTAGTTCCCGGAACCAAATCAATAGAAAATTCCACTTCCCTTTCTGGTGGTAATTCATTCACATCTTCTGGAAAAACTTCTGGAAACTCACACACCACAGGCAATTCGCCACTCGCCACTTTCTCCCTCACATTCATCAATGCGAACAACATAAACATTGTTGCACCATCTCCGATAGCTTCATTCACCTCTCTAGCTGTCATTTCCAGACTGCCAGAACTAACCTCTTCAGGAAAAATTACCGTCTTCGTAAAACAGTTGATATGAACACGGTTGAATTCCAACCAGTTCATTCCTAGGATTACATCAAGTTGTTTCAACGGAAGGCACACTAAGTCCATCCCGAATTCTCTACCAAAAATGTCAACCGGACAATTCAAGCATGCAGACGAAGTTGTTACTGAACCCGACGCAGGAGTGTCATTAACCATGCTTCCATTTATATCAGATATCTCAAGATTCAACCTCATAGCACAATCCAAAGAAATAAAAGAATGAGTTGCTCCAGTATCAATAATTGCAACTAAAGGTGTGCCATGAATGAAACACGTACCTTTAATCAACCTGTCCTCTTGAGTAGTCTCTGACCCGGTTAATGCAAAAACCTTTCCTCCCGATTGGTTCTTCTTTGGCTTAGGACAATTAGGACTGATGTGACCCTCTTCACCACAGTTATAACAAGTCACAACTCTCTTCTTGCAGTCAGCAGCAATATGACCCACTTGGTCACACTTGTAACACTTCTTCTGATCAAGCTTGCACTCATTCCTACGATGTCCCATCTCACCACAATTGTAACATCTGATACGAGCACTGGAATCTCCCCCACTGGGTTTCTTCCAATCAGTAGGTTTACCGCGACCATATGGCTTACCTCTATCCATATGTTTCTTTCCTTTTCTGTCAACCAACTCGCGAGAGTGAGATGACCTCAACTTAATGTTATCTTCCTCAAAAATCCTGCTACAATCCACCAGGTCAACAAATCTCCGGATTCTCTGGTACCTGATACCTTGCTTGATCTCATCACGAAGGCCGTTCTCAAATTTGACACATTTCGAGAACTCACTGGCTTCATCATCATTATAATGCACATAGTACTTTGCTAGTTCCACAAACTTAGCAGCATACTCCGACACCGACATATTGCCTTGAACCAGCGCCAGAAATTCAACTTCCTTTCTTCCCCTGACATCTTCAGGAAAATACCTCCTCAGAAATTCCCTCCTGAATACAGTCCAGGTAATTGCTGTACCACTAGCATCCAGCTCAGTTCTGGTTGACATCCACCAATCATCAGCTTCCTCTGATAACATGTGAGTGCCATATCTCACTTTGAGATCCTCGGCACAGTCAATGACTCTGAAAATCCTCTCGATCTCCTTAAGCCATTTCTGAGCACCTTCAGGATCATGCGTGCCCTTGAACAATGGAGGATTGTTTCTCTGGAAACTGTTCGGTTGTCTGTCAGCACCAATCGCAGCTCCATTGGCATTCCCTCCCAGCACACCAGCAATCATGCCCAGAGCCTCAGCGATAGCATCGTCGTTTCTTCCTCCTCTTCCAGCCGTTGTTCTGCTTAACACAAACAATCCGGTCAGAACAAAAGTATCGACAAATAACTCGTATTAGTCGCATACACAGAAGACTGACACTAAGACTCTGGTCACAACGACCGACTATACTCTGATACCACTATTGTAACACCCCTCTAATAACCCGCGGCAAATAGACAATTATTAAATCAGAGTAACATGTAGAGAGGCATCATAATTTCATAAATAATAAAACACACGTCAGTATAGGTCATGCATTCACTGAAAACACCTGAGATCATAACTCATTAATCAATTCATGTTTTACACAGACTTCAAACATCATAAATAAATAGAGTTATAAACAAAACTCTAAAACAAAACAAAACGTTCCCAGTGTTACATCTACCAGAGCATGACACCGACATAATACTAAAACCGACTTATGAGCTAATCCTCACCAAGTCACGCCGCTATCCTCAATCTGAAATTGACAACAAGTAAGGGTGAGTCTCATCACAGTTAACCAATGTTATTGCATCATAAATAATAACATATCATAGTTATATCATTCACCCAATTGTTTCATACTCAGAGAAATCAATCATTCATACATCCACAGATAAACAAACAGTCAACATGTAACATCTATCATCATGCTATAAACAAATCATGTACATGTATGAAACTGACACTATGCATGTGGTACCAATCATCACCAGTGGAAATCATCCACCGACCGATCTATCATCATCCAGATACGGCCCTGCCAGCACAAATTCCACACAATGGGAATTCTGCCTCTCGCTGAATCCTCTCATCATATAGGATTCAGCCCATGTTTATGAATGCATGCAACATATATATAACATACTTTCATCATCACCATTCTATGAGTAGCATCATCTATACTCATTTCATCATCATCATCATCAATACTAAGCATGTTCATATATACATTACATCATTCAATACAATCAATCATCAGTAAACCACAGAATCACATCACAAGGTTTACACAGTCTAAAACAACATACAAACAGGCCTACAAATCGAAAGTTACACATCATCGAACTTTCCAGGAAAATCACAAAAACAGAAATTTCACATACAGGAAGCCATACGCGTATCATAGGGTCCATACGCGTCCATACGCGTATCCCCTTGCCTCATACGCGTATCATACGCATCTCAACAGAACCAAATTTTGCCTACAATCAACCTCATACGCGTATCAGTATAGCCATACGCGTATCACCAGAATAATTTTCCTTTTTCCAAATTCCCATACGCGTATGAGCATCCTCATACGCTCTCATACGCAAAACACCAGTACATGGTGTTTGGGACAGGGCAACTGCGTATCATACGCGTATAGCCCATTGGGAGTGTCCCCCATACGCGTATGACCTCATCCCATATGCGTATGGCACTGTTTCATACGCGAAACACCAGAAAATGCCCAGAACCTGCAGAATTCGTAACAGTCCAAAACCCATTTGTTTTTACTCATACCAGTCCACGATTTTGAGTCCAAAAACCAGAGAAAACCACATCTAAACAGCATACGAATTCATCCATAACCATAGTATATGATTCCCTACCAATTCTATTCATCATACCCTAAATCTATCAGTTATTAGGGATTAACAGTTCAATTTTAATGACGAACACAGATGAATATTCAGAATACAGAATCAATGGATCAATCATACTCCTAATCCATACTATCACCTATAATACGATAAAAGAGATTAAACGGAGAGTCTCCCCTTACCTCAGATAAAAGTCTTGGTTCTTGGTCTCTCCCTCTACAGTTCTCCTTCACGTTCCTTGTTCCCAATTCTGTTCTTTCACGTTCTTTCTTTTTTTCCCCCAATTCCCAATTCTGATTGTTTTATGAAAAATAATATTAAATTAGTAAGGGCTTTACTACATCACACCCCCTTCTTTACTATTTCCTCATATGGCCCAATGCCTTAAACCATTATTTATTCATTATTTCCTCAAAATCCCTAATAATTCTAATTATTAATTAAATATTCCAATTTAAATTAATAATAAAATTATACGGGTGTTACAAATTCCCATTAAGCCCAATAGTTAATTCTAATAAAATTCTACCATTTATTAATTAGCTAAATAGCATATTACCACAAAATCAAATAATTATTACTCAAACAATAATTAAATAAAAACACAAACAATACCAATTATCAAATAATCTTAATTAATTAAAATCTAATAAAAATAGGGTGTTACAACTCTCCCCTACTTAAAAGATTTTCGTCCTCGAAAATTACCTCAAACAAACAACTCCGGATACGATTCCTTCATCTTATCCTCGAGTTCCCAAGTGATATTACCATTGGCGACTCTGCCCCATATCACTTTCACCAAAGCAATCTCCTTACCACGAAGCTTCTTCACCTCTCGATCCTCAATTCGCATAGGTGATGTATCAACCGTCAAATTATCTCTCACTTGAACATCATCTAATTGAACAACATGCGATGGATCCGCAATGTACCTCCTCAAATGAGACACATGGAACACATCGTGAAGATTAGAAAGAGACGGTGGCAATGCAATCCGATATGCCACTTCACCTACTCTCTCCAAAATCTGATAAGGACCAATGAAACGCGGCGTCAACTTACGCGGCTTCAATGCTCTACCAACACCCGTTATTGGCGTAACTCGAAGAAACACATGTTCATCCTTCTCAAACTCAAGAGCCTTCCTCCTCTTATCATGGTAACTCTTCTGAAGACTTTGAGAAGCCTTCATCTTCTCTTGAATCATCTTAATCTTATCTGTAGTCTCTTGAATTAACTCGGGTCCAACCACAGCACTCTCTCCTGATTCATACCAACACAAAGGAGTTCTACACCTTCTACCATAAAGAGCTTCAAAAGGTGCCATTCCAATACTCGAATGAAAACTGTTGTTATAAGTAAACTCAATCAAAGGTAAGAAACTATCCCAATTTCCTCCTTGTTCCAAAACACAAGACCTCAAAAGATCTTCGAGCGACTGAATAGTCCTCTCCGATTGACCATCGGTTTGCGGATGATGTGCCAAACTTAAACGCAACTTCGTACCCAAAGCACTTTGCAAACCCTCCCAAAATCTAGAAGTGAACCTTGGATCTCTATCCGAAACAATACTTGACGGAATACCATGTAAACACACAATCTTCTCAATGTATAACTTAGCAAGTCTTTCCATCGAATAGTCCATCCTCATTGGAATAAAATGGGCACATTTCGTCAATCTATCCACAACGAACCAAATTGCCTCACAATTACTCGATGTTCTCGGCAAACCCGAAACAAAATCCATAGAGATACTATCCCACTTCCACTCGGGAATAGATAACGGTTGCATCAAACCATACGGCTTTTGATGTTCAATCTTTGACTTTTGACAAGTCAAACACGAATAAACAAACTCCGCTATATCCTTCTTCATACCTTGCCACCAAAACATTTTCCTCGAATCTTGGTACATTTTAGTAGCACCGGGATGAATACTCAAACCACTTCCATGCCCTTCCTCAAGAATTCTCTTTCTCAAATCCATAACATCCGAAATACAAACTCGATCTTGACATCTCATAATACCATTCTCGTTAATTCGAAAATCACCACCTTTACCTTGGTTAATCAATGTCATAATGTCAACCAATCTTAAATCCGATTTTTGACCTTCTCTAATCTCATCCAAAATACCACTAGTAAGCTTCAACATACCAAGCTTAACACACGTAGTCGTCGCTTCAAAAACCAAACTCAAATCTCTAAATTGTTCCAACAATTCCAATTCTCGAATCATCAACATAGACATATGCAATGATTTCCTACTCAATGCATCGGCTACAACATTCGCTTTTCCAGGATGGTAGTTCAAACTAAAATCATAATCTTTCAAGAATTCCAACCATCTTCGTTGCCTCATATTCAACTCTTTCTGATCAAACAAATACTTTAAACTCTTGTGATCACTGAAAACGTCAAATCTTGATCCAAACAAATAATGCCTCCAAAGTTTCAACACAAACACAACGGCGGCCAACTCTAAATCATGCGTCGGATAATTCCTCTCATGAATTTTAAGTTGCCATGAAGCATAAGCTACCACTTGTCCTTTTTGCATCAAAACGCCTCCCAAACCCAACAATGAAGCATCACAATACACCACAAACGGTTCAAACGGATCTGGCAAAATCAAAATAGGAGCAAAAGTCAACCTTCTCTTAAGCTCTTGAAAATTCGCTTCACATTGCGAAGTCCAAATGAAAGCTTGTCCTTTCCTAGTCAACAACGTCAACGGCAAGGATAACTTAGAAAATCCCTAAATGAACTTCCTATAATAACAAGCCAAACCAAGAAAACTTCTAATCTCAGAAACGGACTTAGGAGCTTCCCATTGAGATATAGCTTCAATCTTCGACGGGTCAACAGAAATACCTCCACTAGAGATCACATGGCCAAGAAAACTCACTTCCTTTAACCAAAATTCGCACTTAGAAAGCTTAGCAAAAAACCTCTTCTCTTTCAACACTGATAACACAATTCTCAAATGCTCAGCATGATCATCTTCACTCTTGGAATAGATCAAAATATCATCAATGAACACAACCACAAACTTATCCAGATAATCATGAAAAATCCTATTCATATACTCCATGAATACACCAGGTGCATTAGTCACACCAAACGGCATAACAGAATACTCATAATGACCATACCTCGTTCTAAAAGCAGTCTTCTGAATATCCTCTGCCTTCACACAAATCTGATGATACCCAGACCTCAAATCAATCTTGCTAAACACACAAGCTCCAACCAATTGATCTATCAAATCATCAATCCTTGGAAGTGGATAATTGTTCTTAATCGTTACTTTGTTCAATTGCCTATAATCAACACAAAGTCTCATAGAACCTTCCTTCTTCTTAACCAACAAAACAGGTGCACCCCACGACGATACACTAGGACGAATAAACTTCTTCTCCAACAAATCCTCAAGTTGACTCTTCAACTCTTTTAACTCAGAAGCAGACATCCTATATGGAGCCATCGATACAGGACTAGTTCCAGGAACTAAATCAATCGAAAACTCAACTTCACGTTCCAGCGGTAAATCACTTACATCTTCAGGAAATACCTCTGCAAAATCACAAACTATTGGAAATTCCTTAATAGTTCTCTTCTCATGCACATCTAAGGTTGCCAATAACATAAACAACTCAGCACCATCTTTCACAGATTCATCAACTTGCTTAGCAGATAGAAACAAATCATTCTTAACACCAATCTCAGGAAAGATAACTGTCTTATCAAAACAGTTGATATACACACGATTAAATTCCAACCAATTCATACCCAAAATCACATCAAGTTGCTCTAACGGAAGATAAACCAAATCAATCCCAAAATCTCTACCAAAAATACTCAGAGGACAATTCAAACACACAAAAGAAGTAGAAACAGAACCCATAGCAGGTGTATCAATAACCATACTTCTACGCATATCCGATAACACAAGATTCAATCTCCTAGCACAATCCAACGAAATGGAAGAATGCGTTGCACCGGTATCAATAATAGCAATCAAAGGTATACCATTAATAAAGCACGTACCTTGGATTAGCCTATCATCGGTAGAAGCCTCCGCTCCAGACAATGCAAACACTTTCCCTTTTGCTTGTTCCTTCTTTGGCTTATCACATTTGGTGCTAATGTGACCTTGCTCACCACAGTTGTAACAAGTCACACTCGAACCAACTCCACACTTGTTTGCCTTGTGACCAATCTTGCCACACTTGAAGCATGTCACAGAATCCTTACCACAATCAACAGCACGATGACCTTCACCACCACATTTGAAGCACTTAAGTGGAGTAGAAGTTCCTCCCCCACTTGACTTCTTGCCAAAACCAAATTGTTTCCTCTTGTCATCATACGGTTTCCCACGAAATTGAGCTTTCTTCTCATTCATAGTCTTGTAGTGAGAAGCACTCTCCCTACTATCCTCATCGTATATACGACTCTTTTTAACCAACTCCGTAAAACGAGTAATTTGTTGGTAACCAATCGCCTTCTTGATATCATGTCTCAAACCGCTCACAAACTTCAAACACTTAGATCTCTCCGCATTCATAGAATTGTAGTGAGGACAATACTTGATAAGCTCTTGAAATCTAGCAGCATATACAGCAATAGTGCCATTTCCTTGCTTCAACTCAAGAAATTCCACCTCTTTCTTTGTCGTACGCTCGTGAAAAAATGAACAGAGTCGCCACTAATATATTTATCCCAAAAGGAAAGGAATATCAGGAAACCTAACAAAGGAAGGAACAGGGTCTTGCGACCAGAGAATCTAGGTACGGGAGTCAGTTACGCGAGGGGAAGGTATTAGCACCCCTCACACCCATCGTACTCGATGGTATCCACCTATGTTTATTTCTATCTAAAGGGTGTGTACTATGTCTATATCTATATGCAAAATGAATGCAGAATGTAGGGAAAAGAAAGAATTGTACTCGCACGGGCCCTACCCCGCTGCCTACGTATCCTTTTCAGGAATCAGAGTTACCGTAGCTCGGCTCAAGATTTTCTGTTTGTTTTTGTGTTTTTAGTCGGGCGGAGTTAACGTTCGCGCTCTTGCATAAGGGACGACCTACGATGCGATCGAGCGGAAATAACAATGCCCTTAGGTGCCAACGAGGCAAAAGAAAAAGAAATGATTGGTTTGTGTCTTTTAGGGTAGATAAGTGATGAACAGTTCCCAATACCGGGCCACTCACCACTTTCTCTACTTTGTTTTAATTTTGAACCATTATTAGGTGTTTTAAGTGTTTTTTGGTTGTGTGTGTTTTTTTAAGGGGAATTTGTTTGCGAGTTGAATCACATAAAAGTGTATAATGGTAGAGAAATAGATTAGGGAATGAATCCCACTCATTTCTCTTCCATTATATAGTGATCGAGAAACAGATTAGGGAATGAATCCCACTCATTTCTCTCCCACTAAGTGATTAAGAAACAGATTAGGGAATAAATCCCACTCATTTCTCTTCCATTATATAGCGATCGAGAAACAGATTAGGGAATGAATCCCACTCATTTCGCTCCTACTAAGTGATTAAGAAACAGATTAGGGAATAAATCCCACTCGTTTCTCTCACTATTAGTAACGTGTGATTCACATCTTTTATTTATTAAGTGTTTTAAAAGTTGAAAAGAGAAAAGGAATGAATAAGGGAGACTAACCTATTTCTCTAACCTAAGTGTTATTTACAAGTCTAAATCCTAATGCTAACATGGTAATGGAATATATTCTAAAAGGAACATACAAATGAAGTCACAAAATAGGCCAAAATAAGGCCAAAAAATACAAGCGATAAAATCATACAAGAATCATGGAAATAGCACGAAAACACTTACAAGCATTAATGCAAAATTAAACTAAAAACTACTATTTTTTTATGGCATTTTAATGAAGGAAATAACCTAAAAATCTAACAAAATTATAATGATTTTATTATCTCTTTATCAAGAAACTAACGAAGAAAATTGATTTTTATGTCATTTTTACTTCCTAAGATCTAACAAAAGTGAGTGATTTTCATCGTGTTTTTATTATCTAAAAAGTTAGAACAAAAGTATGTCAAAGATCCTAAATTCTAACAAGAAAGGCATGTAATCAGGGGGTGAAAGCTAAAAAGGGTGGTGCTGTCAGCATGAAGGCGCAAAGGCCCAGGGTCTTTTTTACTCAAATTTTGTTTGATCCAAATAATCTCCAATTAACCTCAAACTTTATAATAATAACATATTAACTTCTCAGATTAATTAAATTAAAACTAAGTTAATTAAAAATAAAATAGAACTATAGAAAAGGGTAGAATTAGGGTTACGTGTGTGAGTTGAGCTTCCACGTTCTTCTTCTTCTCGCGAGCAACAGCGGCGTGCGACTTCTCCATCTCTGGTTCGAACTCAAGTGACGGCGGCAATGTTCTTCGTCTTCTCCGATCATATCTTTCTTCGCCGTTCTCTCTGACTTGCTCACTCTCTCACGACCTCGTTCCCTGTTCTCTCTCGATCTCTTCTTGTTGCATTGTTGTTGTAGATTAGATCGTTGTTGCAGTTGAAGGTGATGAAGATACAGAAATTGATTGGAGCGATGGAGATTGCGTGAGGGAGTTCTCTGCAGAGCTTTGAGACTGATGAAGGCGTTGCGGATTGAAGCAAGATTGGTGATTGATGATGCTGAACGTAGTGGAGTATGGAGATTATCATGTAGATGAAGATGATGATGGTGTGAAGGCTTGATGAAGATGAGGATCGAGAGAGTTTTTTTTGGTTATCGTGATTGAGATTGAAGAGAGAGTTTGAAGAGTGATTGGGGATTGGTGTGTGGACGAAAAATGATGGAGAAAGAGAGATGAAGGAGATTCAGATTGAAGATTATGGAGAGAGCTGAATGAAGAATGGTGAATGAAGATTGTTGTAGAATCTGGAGATTCAAGGTTTATGCAGAGATGAAGCTGGAGTTGTGATGATGATCGAAGCCATGGTTAGAGAAGATTCTGGTGATTTGAGGTGTGAAGAAGATCAAGAGGGATTGTTCTCAGAAGTGAAGAATGGAGAGAGTATTGAAGATGGTGGAAAAATGGTGAAGTGAAGGTTATGATGAATGAAGAATCGAGAGCTGGAGAAGAGGTGATGACTAATTCTTTTATAAGGTTGGTTTCCCTTCTGATTTTACTGTTACATTTTCTGTTAGAATGGTTAGGATTCAGTTAGGTTTTTGTGAAGTTAGTTATATGGATAACTGATTCTGTTAGAGCGGTTATAGGGTAGTTACAAATATGTTTTTCTGTTTTGGTTGTTAGGAGCTTGGAAGGCAGTTAGTTGATTTGTAGTTTGGGAATTATTAGGTTTGGTTTTGTTAGCTGTTAGTTGAATGGTAGTTAGCTTGAGAAGAACCGATTACAGTTAGTATTAGTTTGGATTGCAGGGTTGGTTTATTCTCTGAGTTTTTGGCTCAGTCTCGGTTAATGGACCGTTAGTGTGTGTGATGGCTATATGTAAATGTGTATGTATGTATGATGTTATTGTTATGGTCTGATTGTATTTTCTCTGGTTTTTGTAGGTTCAGTTTTTATGAGGTTGAATGCTAAATTGGTTTTATGCTAGTGCTGCAAGGAGTTTGGGCATGGATTGTAATTTGATGGGGCCATATGTCACAGAGTGATATGTATGTGTGTATGCTGCAGGGGTGACCTCAAACAAATGTATGATGGAGCAAGGTATGGCTGCTGAATCTGGTATAAGCATTTGTGAAATTATGGACTGTTAATCTGAGTTAGAACTGAATGTGCAGGGCTACGGTTGATACTCGGTGAAGTTGGGCCGAATGTTTAACTTGGAGCATTGCACTGCATTTGCAATGTACAGGTCTGTTTTCTTTTTGAAATAAGCTTCCTGTGCAACATTTTGTTAAGTGTTTGTAGACATTAACCTTTATTGAATCATGGATGAACCAGAATTTTACTTGTGAGCTTGGGTTTGTCTTGAATATTTTTGAATTGGGTTTTTTTTGTTTATTTCTGTACTGGTTCTGTAGGTACCCTATGTAGGTATATGATGGCAAGGGGACAGATTATGAAGGCGCATGTTGGCGGACATGAATCACCATAATGAAGGAATTTGAATTCTCATGATTGGAGGATGGCCAAAAGGAAATGAGGATAGGATGGAGCATGGTAACCTGACATTGCAAATTTGGATGGAGCATGGGCATGAGGAGCAAAGGTGATGGGAAGTGATGTAGTTGAAGACTTAGAAAGAGTAGGCTTTTAGGACATTTGTTGGCTTTGAATGTAAAGTTTTGTAGTTTCTTTGAGATGTAATATATAAAATTTTGTAATATAAGATAGTGTATCTTGAGCTTGAAATTGTGAATGATGTGGAATTTTGTAATGTGATTTGTTGTAGTTAAAGAATGGATGGAGTTTGGAATGATCTCAACTTCGGTTATGTATCTTGAATGAATATATAAGTGTTGTTTTGAATAGAATTTGGATGATGGATGCTTGAATGGAATAGAAATGGTAATAAACCTTTGAGACCCACCATTGTCTTCATGCACTTTAAATCCACCTTTAGGTGTACTTTAACTTTTTATTTTCAAATGCGCAATGATGAAAGTCTCATAAGTTAACCGAGATGAATCTTGAATTGACCACCTGGAGGGGATAGAGATAAAGAATACCATGCCGCCATATCTTGTAATCCAAACTTCAATTGATCCGAGAATAAACCAAAATCGTCTCAATGAAGCTCTCATATAGGAATTAGTTAATTTGGTGAAGAAGTATCAAAACCTTAACCTCCTCAATCATGATTAGTAAGAGAAACAAACTTGAATCTTTCTTGAAGTATAATAAACCCTAGTTCTTCAACGTCTTTGATCCCAATGCCAGATTTATTGATTAATGATGCATGATGTGTTAAATGACCTAGTGGAGGTATGCAGATGAAATGCGAAGCTAAAGCCAGTTAGAAATTAATGGGTAGGACAAATTTGGGGTATGACAGCTGCCCCTATTTAATCGTCTTAAACCTGAAGGTGAGATTGGCGCTAGCCTTTCGAACATTCGAGGTAGAAGAAGATTAAATATCCCAGACCTGGAATTTGTCCTGAAATGGTGATGCAAGTGTTATCCTTATTTTTGTATTTTGATATCTGCTGGGGAAAGAGGATTTGTTTTTTTCTTGGATGAAAAGATTTATGATGAGTGGTCATAGCTTGTAACGTGGTAATGGTGCCACGACAAGGTTCTCAATGGGAGTGATTGATGTATGTGACAGTGACTGGAAAAGAAATAGATTTGACAGAAAGATAAGGTAACATAGACGGATGTTTTAGGAGAGATATAGACGAACATTGAAATAATAACACAGACGAGTGTTTGAGCAAATACAGACGAGTATCAAAAGAAGATACCGAACAGTACCAAAAGGTTAACACAGACGAGTGTTTAAACAAATACAGACGAGTATAAAAAGAAGATACAGACGAGTATCTAAAGAATAACTCAGACGAGTGTTTGACTCAATACAGACGAGTATCGAAGGAAGATACAGACGAGTATTAAAAGAATAACACAGACGAGTGTTTGACTCAATACAGACGAGTATCGAAGGAAGATACAGACGAGTATCAAAATAATAACACAGACGAGTGTTTGACTCAATACAGATGAGTATCGAAGGAAGATACAGACGAGTACCAAAAGAATAACACAGACGAGTGTTTGACTCAATACAGACGAGTATCAAAGGAAGATACAGATGAGTATCAAAAGAATAACACAGACGAATGTTTGACTCAATACAGACGAGTATCGAAGGAAGATACAGACGAGTATCCAAAGAATAACACAGACGAGTGTTTTACTCAATATAGAGGATTATCGAAAGAAGATACAGACGAGCATCAAAGAATAACACAGACGAGCGTTGAATCAATACAGACGAGTATCGAAGGAAGATACAGACGAGTACCAAAAGAATAACACATACGAGTATTTGACTTAATACAGACGAGTATCGAAGGAAGATACAGACGAGTATTGAAAGAATAACACAGACAAGTGTTTGACTCAATACAGAAGAGTATCGAAGGAAGATACAGACGAGTATCAAAAGAATAACACAGACGAGTGTTTGAACGAAAGACACAGACGAGTGTTTGACTCAATACAGACGAGTATCGAAAGAGGATACAAACGAGTATCGAAAGAAAGACACAGACAAGTGTTTGGAACAATACTGACGAGTATCGGAAAGACACAGACGAGTGTTTGACTCAATACAGACGAGTATCAAAAGGAGATACATACGAGTATCGAAGAAATAACACAGACGAGTGTTGAATCAATACAGACAAGTATCGAAAGGAGATGCAGACGAGCACCAAAGAATAACATAGACGGGTGTTGAATCAATACAGACGAGTATCGGAAGAAGATACAGACGAGTACCAAAGGAATGACACAAACAAGTGTTTGAGAAGCTTGGTAGATGGACTCACTGGAGATCAGGAATTGGTCTTGAAATGGTTTTCCAGTACGGAAGGCAAAGGAGTCACAACACGGGGGTTGGACCTGAAAATTTTGTCTGCATGAGGAAAAAAACTACGGAGACTAGTGACGACTAGACTCGACCCAAAAAAGAGTAGTGCATACTGAAGAATCACGGAGATATCGATGCTTGCAAAGCCTAAGAATTACATTAATCCCTCAGGCCAAAGGCGGGGTGTAACTCTTCAAGAGTGGCAATTATTCGATTTGCCACACACCAAGTATGGTTATTCAAACAATTGAAAAATGAGATGGGTTGAATGCCCACCCTCATTCACACTCTAATCAGCACGCAGCATACGGGAAATAACCTCGGAGACAACGATTCTGACGAAGAAAGACGTTGTGTCCGACCCACACTGGAGAGAGGAGATAAGGCTTCTTCTGGGGATATATATTACTTCGTATCCTCTGGGCACATACAAACTGGCTTATGCATTGATGCATGTTTGAATATTTCTATGGCATAATGCTCCATTTTGATGGATATGCTACGCTTTTGAGGATTTAATGTTATATGCGATGAATATTATATGCAGAGTGCCAAATAAAGGCATTAGTGAGGTAGGCACCAGGGAGAATCACCTTAGCTTTAAGGACCATGTAGAGATGCCAATAGATATTGGACTTTGACTTGTAAGATGCAAATTCTTGTTGTTGCCTTCCAGAACGTAGAATAACTTCTGACTTCTCACCACGTGCCACTGCTTGGAAGATTTCAACTGGAGGAGATTCCTTCGATTCACCATGTCGGGGATGAGAAAACCAGGTAAGGAGCCTTGGTTAGGGAGGTAGAACAACTCCTAGGAGAAATAAACTCCTATGCTTGAGGAATGGAACAAACTCTCAGGAGAAATAAACTCCTATGCTTGGGGAGAGAATAAGTTTCCAGGAGAAATAAACTCTTGTATTCGGGAGCAATCATATAACTCATAAGATTGTGCCCCAAGTTTCATGACCCATGAAGGAATTTGCCCTAAAGGATCCTTGGAGGGATTTGTCGAATCTCGACGTAACTGCCCCAGATTGGTTGAACTCAAGTGAGATTCTTCGACGTGATTGCCCCAGATTGATCCAGGCTTGAAGAGATTTATCGACATGTGTAGCGGGGAAAATTTGAGATCGAAGCCATAGGATTGACTCGACTCAATATTTCAGTGAAAGTCGCCACCGCGCTTTATTATTTCCAAAGGAAAAGGGAAAAGAACGAAAAAACCCGAAGTTTGCTTTTTAAAACAAAAGAAGAGATCTTAGGTACGGGTGTTGTTTATACAAGGGGAAGGTTTTAAGCACCCCTCATATCTGTGGTACTCCACAGGAACCTTTTTGAAAATCTGTGTCGTGTGTGCTAAAAAAGGGTTTGTTTTATTTTTAAAATAAGCTCGGCAAAGCATAAGCCTTGTGCCTACATACCTCCTCGGTGCAATGGAGAAGTCAGAGCTAATGTAGTTCCGCTAAAAGGGAAAACATTTTTAAAACGAATAAACACTTTATCGTCGTCGGAGAGAAATACTCAGCCATTGATCTTGAGCCTGAGAACAAACGAGTTCTTTGCTTCGCAAATGAAAGAAGGGCTCCAACTCGGATAAAATCGACGAGTATGCCACTAGCTCTCTCACGCAGAAAAGATCTCATTATATCAATCAATTTCAAAATCGTGGGGTATAACCACTCGTTTCGACAATTAACAGTGTCTAAACTTTTTGAAGAAAAAGGCCACTAAGGGCAAAAGATGTTTTTTAAAGAAAAGGTTTTGAAAAGGTTTGCAAACATAAGAATGTTTTGGAAAAAGGGAGAAGATTTTGAAAATTTAAGAAGGGGAGGAGATGAAGAGGCTATCCTATTGCGTAAAATAAAAGCTAAGGAAAGAAACGGTCTAACCGAAATAAGAAGCCAACACTTGACATTGTGAGTCAAGGTAGATTTCCCATCCTTTGGAATATCAATACTAAACCAACATTATCACTTGGGGATCCAGATGAATTTATTATCTTAGCACCATTTTGCATTAAGTACATTAAAAATTCTGACGAAAATCGGGCAGACTAACGGCTGTTTTCGGGTAAAATCCTTATATCAATGTCTTGGAATTAACCATCAAGGGCTTTCAAGGAAATACCTGCACATACAAACAGACAACAATCCAATGCCAGACAGACAGAATAACAACAGAGAACAATATCATAAGTGTCCAGAGGTACTAAATCCATAAGTCCGAATCTCCAAAATGCTAGGGATAGTAACCAATAGTCCAAAAGAGAGCCTTAAGTGTTTTTTAGATTTTTTGTTATTTATTAGTGTTTTAGCATAAAAGTAAAGTATGGTCCAAGTGGACAAAGAGAAAATAGCGGAAACATAAAAACATAGTGTCCAAGTGGACAAAGAGAAAATAGCGGAATATAAACGTCCAAATGGACAAAGAGAAAATAGCGGAATGTAAATATGATGAAATGATAAAATAAAGCGATAAAGCGAGAAATATAAAGAGCGGTATAATAAAATGCGGAAATTAAAGTTAGTTGTTAGATGTTAAAGATAACCATCTTGAAACTTGTCAAGTATGTTATCAAAGTTAGTAAGAAAGATCGATGTGAGTGAAGGATGTTCTCGGATTTAAATTCAATGGAATTTTATCAGAAGCTTGATAAAATCATAGCGACTACACGATAAATTTCCATAAGTCTTAAATTAACCGCATACAATTCTCTTCCATATTTGATCTTTTTTATTCAGGACACGAAATATTGCGCTATGTTAAGCAGATCGCCAAGTGATTTATGTAGAAATCACCCTACAACGAGGCCGGTCAAAACTTTATGTGCTAATGCATGCGAGAGAAATGATATGTAGATCATTCTCCGAAAGCAATACCGCATGAAAAGAAAATAGGTAACGATCTAGTCTTTACCAAGAATCCATAAGAATTCTCAAGGCGTTAAGACTTTCATCGATCAAAAGAAAAAAAGGAGAAGAAGAAGATAAAATGCATAAAGTAACATCAACTCACACTATCATTAATATCATTCATCTAATATTATGGATTTGGTCCTTTCAAACCTATCAACATCCTAGATCCAATGATATTAATGAAGTGGAGGAAGTAGGAAGCCAAAACAAGCATAAAAAAGGCAAAAAACCACATTCTGCCAGCAGGAAATCGATTTACCTCTATAGGAAATCGATTTCCTGAGTGCAGAGTTCAAATTTTGAAAAAAAATAAGGTGGAAATCGATTTCCTACAGAGGGAAATTGATTTCCTGCACGCAGCATTCAAAAAAATCAGCATTAGGAGGCATAAAACTTGACTTAAGCAAACATACAAACAGCTTATGATCACACATCAATTGGAGCACGAATTTTCCATCAATTCACCATCAAATAGGACCATTATAGCATCAAAGATGCATCACACACAAGCACAAAAGAATCACATTATGATGGATGAATAAAGATGAAGAAAATTACCAAATCTTGAACAAAACATAGATCTACTTCAAGAATCACCAACACAAATCTTAATTTCTCAACAATTGAAGAAAAAAGAGTGAAATGGATGGTGGTTTAGCTCAAAGTTTGTGAGGTTCAAGATGTGACTCACAAACTTTATGAAAGAAAAAGAGCTTTGGTGGATTTGGTAAGGATGAGGAGAGAAATTGCAAGGGGTTTTTTGGCTCTCAAAGCTTGAGAAATGAATTTGCAAGAACTTTTTTGGCTATCAAAAGCTTGAAAAATGAGGGAGTAGAGACCTCTATTTATAGGATGGGAGCAAGAGTAGTGGCAATTTGGTCTTTTTGCATTTGGTAATTAATTTGTGTTTAATTGGTGTTTAAATGGTATTTAAATGGTAACAATGGTAAAATGGGGTTAAAAAAAGGTTTAATGATGGGAATTAATTTTGATGAGGTGGAAAATTGGTAAAATGACAAAATGATCAAAGAAAATTGGTGTCAAATGATGTCATGCTTCCCTCCTTATATTTTTTTGAATTTCGCCCTAGGGAAATCGATTTCCCTCATGGGTAAATCGATTTCCATAGTGAAATCTTCAAAAATCTGTTTTCTTGCACTATTTTGATTTCTGCCCGATCTTTTACCTGTAAAATATGAACAAAAGAGACAAAATACATATTTTTGGATTTTGGTTAGTATAAAACAAATAAAAGCTAAAAGTGCTTGATGATTCCTCTCAAAGACAAACTGATACCTCAAGATTGTGATCTTGATTGATGATTGAAATGCAAATGATGTATGATCTTAGGGTCAAAAATTGGGGTATGAAAGATGCCCCTATTTAAGTTTCTTCTATCCGGAGATATGAGGGTTAAAATCCTCAGCTCGACGACGTAATTGAAGAGACTTAAATATAAAACACACAATTTTTAAACCTAAGGTATAATGCGATGCTAATGGATGCATCAAGTATGATTATAGAATAGAGAGGAGTATAACACCAGTGGGGAGATAAGAAAGGATTCCACTGGGGGAAAAGGTATACGTCATCTAGGAATAGAATCGGACTTAACAAAAGAAAGAAACAGTCGACAGAATCTTTCAAGATAAAACATGATTGAACTTCGAGAAGAGAATATCTGAGGCCTACATGAATGTGGCTACATCAAATGAATATCAAGGTAAAACATGATTGGACAACATCAAATGACAACCAAGGTAAAACGTGATTGGGCAACATCGAATGACAATCAAGGTAAAACATGATTAGATAATCATCACAGGTCCATCAAGGTAAAACATGATTGGATGTCATTAAGGGATAATCAAGGTAAAACATGATTGGATAACATCAAATGACAATCAAGATAAAACATGATGGAAGGTAACCAAGATAAAACATGGTCGAAAGTGATCAAGATAAAGCATGATCAGAGACAATCAAGATAAAACATGATTGAAGGGAACCAAGATAAAACATGGTGTAAGCGATCAGGATAAAGCATGATCAGAGACAATCAAGATAAAACATGATTGAAGGGAACCAAGATAAAACATGGTGTAAATCTTTCAGGAATGACACTGAAAGAAGAGAGAGAAATCATAACATCTAGGAATGGCCCTAAATGAAGAAAGGATATATCAAGGAACAACAATAGACGGACAAGACAAACAAGTATCTGTTTTGGATAGGTGCCAAGTAAGTTGGACTTTGATCTCAAGGTGAAGATGTTGATAGCAACAGGACCTCGAAAAATGCAAATGAGTATGAAATTTGTTTCAATGCATGATGTTGAATTTTTCTATGCATGATATATGATCAATGCAATGCAATTGTTTGTGACAACTGAGGGAGACTCTTTTGTGAGGCAAGATTAAAACCCTGATTCCTCAACACCAAAACTCTGCCAACTCTGCTTGGGAAGAAGATGCTTAAACACACTTCTATTACACCGGTAACTGTATCAAAACGATGATCCTTTGAGAAGGGCTGATAAAACTGCTTGGGGATTGCTGAAGAAGATTGCCCCTGATTGAGTGATTGTTGTAAGTTAACCGATCATGGCTTAAGTTGAACTGTATTGGGAATGAACTGATCATGGCTTCAGTTGAACTGTATGTTGGGATGGCTTGCCCCAATATAAGTCTTGAAAGGATATTTTGATCAACAAATATTGACTGAACATCTGAACAACAGGATCTTGAAATAACATGCCCCTGATAGGATCACTGATCAAGTTTCTCGACTGTTTGAACTTCCTGAAAGATGAGTGCTTACTTGCAAATAAAATGTTCGTTCAAGAATGGTAATTTTAATGCAATGCTCAAAGAATATTTTTGAAATCAAAATCATTATTGGAATGATGTTATTGATGTAAAGCAAATGGAATCACTGGTCAAAACATAAAGGTTAAGACATTCAAAGTGAAAGATAAAGCAAAGGTATGATATCAAAACAAATGATTGGAAAATCTCATGGGAGTCAGCTTACGCAACCTTGTTGTAGTATGCTTTCAAACAAACCTTGCTTCAATTAGGTCTTTCAAAGGTTGTAACGTGGCTAGGTTCACGGTTTAAGAAACAAAGGATATAAGGCTCAAAATTTGATTGTACCCACCCCCTTCGTGATGATCTTCAGTCCTAAGCTCAGTTAATTCAACTTATGCATTCAGGTTCCAAGAGACTTTTGGATTTGCACCTTTGATAATGATGATAGCTCACAAGCAAAGAGAACTTTTGAGATTGCAGTCACTTCTTCCTTTTTGTTGTCACAACATTTTGTTGCTTAAGGAATTTATTGACTTCTCTTTTTTTCATCTTTTTCTTTTGATATCCCTAACTTTTGCCTGAACTGTTTATTTTTGTACTTACAGTCAGCGGGATGCCTTTATTTTTGCCCAAGTCATTTTTTGGTTTTGACTTAGTAGGCTTTTCTTTGTATATATATTTTTCATTTTTTTTTGAAAGATAGTGACTGCCTTGCTTAATGATTGATGAACCATCATTGGCTTTTGATTGACATCTCCAACACTTCTTTGATGTATGCGGAGGAAGCTTGCGATTGAAACCTTTGTTGAAAGGTGTACTGCATGATTCTCTTAAAATAGAATGCACAGCCAAATTAACTGAGAACTATCCTGCCCCAGGTTAAAAATGCGGGTTTTTCGTACAGAAAGAAACACCAACTTCGAAGGCTCAGAGATGGGTTGACAAGGGATTAACTTCCTTATTTATCCAGTGTTTGGGAATTGAAACAATGCTTGTACATGTCGCGGGGAAAAATCGTTTGTCCTTTTTCTGGATGAGACACCTGATGCCTTCTTTGGGCTCGAGTGCTCAAAAAATGATTTTTCTTTTGTACCGACCAAACTTTTTATTGTTTCCAAAGTAGGAAAAGGAAAAAAGCTGCAATAACCTAAAAAGTGGGGGAGAGATTCCGGGTAAGAGGGTTGGTTATACGAAGGGAAGGTATTAGCACCCAACGTATCTATAGTACTCTATAGGTTTCTTTGTTTTGTTTATTCCATTCTTGTTGTGGTGGAGGTTCTTGTGAAATAGGTGGGACCTAAGGTGTTTGTTTGATTATGCTCGCAAAGATCATCGCGATCCTCTGCATACATATCCCTTAGAGGGAATCAGAGCATCTGTAGCTCGGGGTCTACGGGTGCTAAGGTTTGAATGGTTTTTTTTGTTTTGTTTTGCTCGCCAAGGATCGACCTTGTGCCTACGTATTCTCAAAGGGATGTTGAGAAAGTCAGAGCAATCGTAGTTCCCACTTATGCTAGTGGAAGCGAAGGAAAAGAGACAAATGTCATCTAAATGTTCGATGTATCTAATCTATATCATCACATACATCTGTTTGATTTTTTGTTTGAAAATCTTTTCATTATAAGCCCGGGGCCATGCCACTTAGGGTGCTTAGAATGATAAAGATGTTTTTGTTGTTTAACCAGCCTTGTGGCAAAAGTTTCAATGAAGTCAGCCTTGTGACAAAAACTTTGATTAATCAGCCAGCCTTGTGGCAAAAGTTTCAATGAAGTCAGCCTTGTGACAAAAACTTTGATTAATCATCCAGTACGGTGGTAAAACAGTTTGATTGATTAGCCAGCCTTGTGGCAAAAAAGTTTGATTGATTGATTGTTTGATTGTTTGTGATGATATTGAAGAGATACTCCTATCATAGAGATGATAAATGTCTAATCTCCTAGGGTATTTGTTTTGGATATTGGGGATGCTTATAAGAAGCCCGTGGGTCCTTGTACGAAGCCCAAGAGGAGGCTATCCGAGGGTCCTTGCATTGTAAGCCCAAGAGGAGGCTATGGGAGGGACAATCCAGGGTCCTTGCATTGTAAGCCCAAGAGGAGGCTATGGGAGGGTCACTCGTTTGTACAAAGCCCAAGGGGAGGCATGGTATAGTTGGTTTGAGCTCTTAGAGCGATTTCACCGGGAAACCATACTCTATCTCCTAACCTAAACTAGGGAGATTCTTTGCACGAAGCCCAATAGGAGGCTATGGGGAACCTAGTGTTGTACTAAGTTGAACAAGCATATAACACAATCACAAGTATGAACAAGTACGAACAAACATGAACAAGTACATGAACAAATATGAACAGTTATACATATATGACAAAGTGTGTGTATATAATGGAGTTTATGAAGGAAATATACCTGTAAGCATGATCCATTTGTATACACAGGGCTCGGGACTCACACTCGGGGAGAAGTCCACTTGAGTTTATTCAAAGCTATGTAAACAGGTATTTACAAAGGGGCTTGGGACTTATACCTACATGGAGGCCCATGGTATATTTTTGGGAAGATTTAAAGAAACCTTCATTTTTGTTTTTGTATTTCAAAGTTAAAAAACAAATTGATCGAGGTATGTACAAAAGTGTGTGTGTACAATGAAATACCTAATTTTATGTACAGGAATGGGTATGTACAAAAGGGGCTTGGGACTTATACCTACGTGGAGGCCCGTGTTTTATTTACAAAACATGGTTGATTGTTTATTTACAGACGCGTTGTTTGAAAAAACTGTTTGAAAGTTTTTGTTTTTTTTTGAAAGAGTTTTCTGTATAAAGAAAAACTTGTATAAAAGGAAAAAAGGAGTGGGTCTTATACTCTCTAATATTCGAGAGGCCCCACTGTTTTGAAAAACAATGGATGATTTGAAAGTGAATTGATTACTGTTGTGAAAACAGTTGATTGAGTTTTAGGCTTACCTCGAAGAATGAGAAAATTGGATTTCTGAGTTTGAGGTGTTACCGTGATCCTCAAGTGATGTGCTTGGAATAAATTAGGATTTAAACAGATGTTAAGCATCCTCACCAGCAGAAAAGAATGTCGAATAAGTTCACAGCTTTCAGCATTCCATGATCATCCAGTAATTGTTTATGGAATTCTACAGCAAATGGAAGACCAAACAAACAGACAAATCCAAAAGACAACAGAGAAATAATCTCTAAGTCTTGGATGAAGTGAGAAAGTTCAAGTGATATAATCAAATAAAAATTTAAATGATTAACTACACAAGATAATATGAAAATATCAAATTCAAACAAAATTAATCTAAGAAAATATATCTTTTTGTGATTTTTTCATGAAGGAAGAAAATAATTAGAAAACATAAAATTAAATATGCATCTAAAATATTTTTGGGATTTTTTTAATAAGGATTAGAAAAGAAAATTAAATCCTATATTAAATAAAATACTAATTCCTTTTTATGCAAACTATTTTTCTAAAGAAAATTAAAAGAAATAGTTAGTCAAAAAAACTAAGTAATTGGGCCAGTGGTGTTGAAAAATAAATTGGGGGTGCAGCCCAAACTGAAATAAAATAAAAAAGGATGGGCCGGACCGGGTCGGGTCAGATGGAACCCGGATCCGCCCAACTCTAGTAAGCAAGAGATGGGTTAGTGAAACCCTAAAACAAAACAAAGAGGCAGCGCCTCTTTTCTCTTTCTCTCTTTCACGATGTTTTCTGGAAAAAACAGAGAAACAACAAGTAATCAAACTCGGCTCACTCTCTCGGTTGCTCTTGCTCTCTCCAACCGAAAACAACAAGTAATCAAACCTCTCACTCGGTTTCTCCATCTCTCTCACGAGTTCTTTCTCTCGAAACAACAACAACAATCTAAAGCTCTCTCTCGGTTCTCTTGTAAATCAACAATGGTTTTTCTTGTTGCAAACCTCACCAAGATTCGATAGATGAAGGTATGATTCTCACAATTCCTTTTTCGATTTATGTATCTGAGTTTGAAGTTCATGTGACCATCAATTCTTGATTTCATTTTCAACAATTTCAAATTTAAATGATGACCGACATGAAATTTATGCAATTTAATGGTAGGAATTCGAATTTGTGCATCAAGATAGCATCAAAATTTATGGGAGGAAGTGGAGAAACATACCTGGCCGGAGCAAATCCGGCGAACCAATTCCGGCGGCGACTCTTTGGTAGGTACGAATTCGACTTCCTTCTGTTTTGCGTTTTTTTGATTCCACTGCTTCTGGAAATTTCTTGCTGTGTTGAAGTTGATTGTCTGGTGTATTAAGCTTAGTTTTACATAGAAAATTTAGTATGATCTTTCTCTGTATTTTTCAGTATAGTGATAATAACTCAAGCTTTCTCTGTTTTCAGTTTCAGACAATTCATCAGTATAACAATTAACAGCAATATTGAGTGTGAGGTATGAAGATAACTTACCTGCGGCTAGAAGATTTTAGCCGGATTACTATTGAAGATATGTTGTTTACCTTGCTTCTGGAAATTTGACAGAACAGTATTTGTTGCTGAATTTTTGAAACGTGTTGCTATTCACACCTGCAGGGCCGATTGGAAGCTCGAAGATGGTTTGATTTTTGAAAGTTTGCTGTGATGAGGATGAACAAACTGTAAGTTGCTCTTTCTTCTCCCTCCTTGCGGTTTGTGGAATCGAAACTGTGTTGTTGTTGATGATGAAACAACTTTGAATTGTTGTTACTAACAACCTCTCTTTTTTTGAAATTGTTGTAGGCTCTTTGATGAAGGTGATGCCTCAACACCTCTTTGGATATTAGGGAGGCTTGAAGATGGACTTCAAGTTGGAACTCTCCACCAAGGTATGAAGAATTTCTTCTTCACTCCCCTTCAAGAACTATGTAGCTAGAAACTCTTATTTTTTCAAGTAGTTTTCTTTGGTTTGAAGAATTTCTCCTTCTAACAAAGAAACATGAAAACTATAAGAGAAGAGGAAGAAGTGAGAAAGCTAGTAGTATAGTAGCTTTGGTGTGATTTTCTTCAATGAGAGAACTTCCTATTTATAGGCAAAGTTAAGGGCATGTTTGGATGATAATAAACTTGATATCCAAGTTTCAATCATTGCAAGAATATTCTTTGAGATATTTCTTATGACATGATCTATGCAAGTGGACATGAAATATCTCTTTGATTTCTCTTTTTTTTTTGTCTTGAATTATTCTTTTGTTAAATACACCCCTTTTTGTTTTGAATTATTTTGGGCTTTTGAATATTTCTTTTGTTGGATTTTTGCTAATCTCACCCCTTTTTGTTTCTTTTTTCATGCAACATGAGCATTCTTGAGAAAAGCATGAAGAAATTTGATTTTGAAGAATGAAGACTTTGAAGATTGGAGAGTTTAAGAAAGTCTTTGGAGCTTTTTTCCTTTTTTCTTGTAATTCCAATTTATTCCAACTTTAGATTGTATGAACTTTGAATGGAATTTTGAAATGATGCAATTCTTGAACTTTAGATAAAGTTCATTTGTAATTCATTTGGAAATTGGAATTTTTTCATGTAAAGAACTCCATTTGTAAATGCTTGAATTTCTCTTAGAATCCTTGAATGAAATTGTATGAAACTTGAATATTTCTTGAATGAATTTCAAATGCAATTTCTATGTCTTGAATCAATTCTTGAATTCCTTTGAATGATCCTTTTTCAAAAGGAAATGGTGGACTATCCTTGAAGTAGTGAAGTTTTGAATATCAAGTCTTGGAATATATTCTTGCACCATGAATTTGAAATGATCTTGAATTAAATTCCTTGAACCCATGATCTTGAATCATTTTTGAAGTAATTTTCCAACAATGGACTAAACATGATGTTTTCTTTGCAACTTTGATGAAATTTCCATTGGATATTGTCATAGGGATTATTTGAGGATGATTGAAACCTTTGATTGACTCCCTGGGGATTTTTAGGGTTTCCCAAATGTGATCCCTGATTTTAGTCCCTGATAGTTCAAAAACCTAATCTGATGATTTGCAATTTCACTGTTGATCAATCCTTGTGTAGGAGATGTCTTGAGTCAATGGATTAGGTCAAAATGATGCACTGGGAGTCTTGAGGTCATGTCCCAAGTCATTAGGTCAAATCCTGAGCAAAAGTCAGGAGTATACTATCTTCAGTCAAAACCCTAATCTGGTTGGTTCAGAGCCTTTGAGATTGTTGAAATGAATCTCTGAGGACCAAATGTTGATTATTGATGAAGATGATTCTTTTGAGATGAAGGGAGAACAAAACCCTAATTGATTGTTACTTGTACTGATGAGTGATTTCCAGATTAAATCCTGCTGAGTCACAAGTAGCAAACACAAACTATGCAATTTGTTAGAGATGCAAATGATGCATATGCAATGATATGAGGTGGTATCTTAGGTCAAAAATTGGGGTATGACAGATGCCCCTATTTAAGTTTCTTCAACCTGAGACATGAAGATTGAAAATCTTCGTTTTGATAGGGTGGAAGAGACTTAAATATCAGAAGACGCAAATTTTGGAACTAAGATACCAAAATTGCGAATGATGCAAGGATATCTTTACCGAGGGGATATCAAGAACTGACTCCACTGGGGAAAAGAGATTGGGAAGGATGTCTTAATCCGTTTTAGGAAGAGAATCCGTTTTTTCCTTTTCGGGAAAGCAAGTGTATGCTTCACCGGGGAATGATAGCTTTGTAAGAAAAGCTTACCTATCGACATTACCGACTATCAGCACAGGGATAGACTTGTTTAATAATGCGAAGGTGAGAGGTATGAAACTAGATTACCGACTACCAGCATGGTGATAGACTTGACAAGGTAAAAAGAGTTTCAAAGGTTCGGTTAATATTACCGACTATCACCCTTGTGATAGACATGTTTAATAATATAACCAGAACAAAAGGGTTACCGACTATCAGCCTTGTGACAGCGGTTTTGAAGACATGATCAATTATCAGCCGAGTGATAAAATGATCTTGGAGACTTTGCTAGGGAAATTACTGGTTATTCAGCCTTGTGAACAGTAATAAGGCCCTGATTGTCAAATGGTCTTCATGATTGATTTCCTTGAGAGGAAAAAGCTTTTGAAAGAGACATAAGCTGCTCAGATGATGAGGCTATTGCTTATTGTCTGTTTTTTTTTTTGACTCTGTTTGGGGAATCGGAATTTGAATCTCTGGTAAAGACAAGGTTCTAACCATGAATGAATTGGAAAGAAACAGTCAAACAAGACTTTGTTCCCATGAGGAATGAACTCAAATGGGGATTTTCTCCTTTGTTTTGAGAGGAGAAAACTAAAGCAACCTTCTTCCACGAGGAATGATCTCAGTGGGGAACTGGAGAAAGAATATGTTCTTTTCTGCTTATGGGTGACAACCTACTGGAGAGATGACACACCCGTACCTGTTTATTTTCTTCTTCTTTTTTTCTTCTTCTTTTTTTTTCTTTTTTTTGGGATAGGTATATCCTGGACAAGTGATTTTAGGCAAACATTGAAAAATGCAAGAATGCATAAATGATGCAAATATGTATGAATGATGAATGTCATGAATGTAGCATGCATGCTGACGATACTGACAGATAGAGAAGTATGCTGGAGAGGGACCGACGTCGCAATACAACCAGATACTTGGCAAATGTTCTTCAACACGGTGTAGATAACACAGGTGATGAATGATGCTGCGTGCTTTAGACTTCTCTGGGGAAGACTGGCATCTTTTCTTATTGAGATGGAAGAACTTCTTCACTGGAGATGGAAAATCCTCTTCACTGGGGATGAAGACCTTCTTCACTGGGGGATAGAAGACCTTTTCCTATCATAATCTTTGATTCATCCTATGGAGATAGCTGTTGATGTTCCTTCTGTTGTTCACAACTCGAAGGAAAGTTTCGCTTTTATTTTGAAAAAAGAAAAATGAGGTAAATTCATTTAAAACTTATTTTTTCTTTTTGTTTCAAATGTGAATAACACAATTAAAGCGTCATTTTGCAAGCTAGAAGAAATCAAGAATTGCAAACAAATGGGCACAAGGCTCAAATTTATTTAATAGGATGGTAATCAGCTAAAGGCGTGATTCCATGGAGTATTTACAAAAGTTGGAAATGGTAATTATGGGGAAAAGGCTACATTGAAAGCAATAACCACTATTCCCCCCAACAACTTTGAGTTCCAACTGTGCTTGTTGCTTCAGATTGGCAATGATTTGATTGAAGATCCTCTGATGAAGTAAAGACTCTTCAGGTGACGAAGTACAGACTGATGCAGTTACTTTGTCATAAATCCCTAATTTTTGCCTAGATTGCCCTTTCAGGTTTTCAATCTACCAGGATGAATTTTTTCTGTTTTTGTCTCTAATTTTTGCCTGGACCGCCCTTTCGGGTTTTCAGTCCACCGAGACGCTCATTTTTGCCTAAGTCGCCCTTTGCGGGTTTTCGACTTACCGAGCTGTTCTTTTGTATTTTTTAGACAAAGTATTTCTTGACTGCATCAGCATTCACAGGATGTGGGAGTTCATCACCATCCATGGTTGCAAGAATCATGGCGCCGCCAGAAAATGTTCTTTTGACAACATACGGGCCTTCATAATTAGGAGACCATTTTCCCCTAGAATCTGGTTGAAAAGACAAGATCTTTTTAAGCACGAGGTCGCCTTCTCGAAATTCACGAGGTCGAACCTTTTTGTTGAAGGCTTGTTTCATCCTTGCTTGGTATAACTGTCCATGGCATAGAGCAGTCATACGTTTTTCTTCGATTAAATTCAACTGATCGTATCTGCTTTGACACCATTCAGCCTCTGATAACTTAGTCTCCATGAGGACTCTCATTGATGGGATTTCAACTTCTACGGGGAGCACAGCTTCCATGCCGTATACTAGAGAAAAGGGAGTTGCCCCTGTTGAAGTACGCACTGAAGTTCGGTACCCATGTAAAGCAAATGGCAGCATTTCATGCCAGTCTTTGTAAGTGACGACCATTTTCTGGACGATCTTCTTAATATTCTTGTTGGCAGCTTCAACGGCGCCGTTCATTTTTGGTCTGTAAGGAGAAGAGTTATGATGCTCAATCTTGAATTCCTCACATAATTCTTTCATCATCTTGTTGTTCAAGTTTGAACCATTGTCAGTAATGATCTTGCTGGGAACACCATATCGGCAAATGATGTTATTCTTGATAAACCTCACAACCACTTGTCTTGTAACATTGGCGTAAGATGCTGCTTCGACCCATTTGGTGAAGCAATCAATTGCTACTAAGATGAAACGATGACCGTTTGAAGCTTTTGGTTCGATCATTCCAATCATGTCGATACCCCACATGGAGAAAGGCCATGGAGATGAGAGAACGTTGAGTAGAGTCGGTGGCACGTGGATCTTATCTGCGTAGATCTGGCACTTGTGACATCTCTTCACGTGTTTGTAACAGTCAGATTCCATTGTCAACCAATAGTATCCTGCTCTTAAGATCTTTTTGGACATTGCATGCCCATTTGAATGAGTTCCAAAGGACCCTTCATGCACTTCATGCATTAACATGTCTGCTTCGTGTCTGTCCACGCATCTGAGCAAAACCATGTCGAAATTTCTTTTGTATAGCACATCTTCGTTCAGGAAGAAACTGCCAGAAAGTCTCCTTAGAGTTTTCTTATCTTTGTTTGATGCCCCAAGTGGGTACTCTTGAGTTTGAAGGAAGCGCTTGATGTCGTGGAACCACGGTTTATCATCGATGACTGCTTCAGTTGCAAACACATAGGCGGGCCTTTCAAGGCGCGTGATTCTGACCTTAGGCACATCATTCCAATGATTGACTTTGAACATGGAAGATAGAGTAGCCAAGGCGTCTGCCATTCGATTCTGATCTCGAGGTATATGATGCAATTCAACCTTGTTGAAGAAAGTCAACAGACGTCTTGCATAATCTCTATAAGGAATCAAGCCAGGGTGGTAAGTTTCCCATTTGTCTTTGATTTGGTTGATCACGAGGGCTGAATCTCCATATATGTCGAGGATCTGTATCCTTAAGTCAATGGCTTCTTCTAGACCCATGATACAAGCTTCATATTCTACGATGTTGTTGGTGCAATCAAATAGCAATCTGGCGGAGAACGGGATATGAGTACCCTTGGGAGTGATGATGATTGCCCCAATTCCATTGCCAAAAGCGTTTACTGCTCCATCGAAAATTAGGCCCCATCTTGATCCAGGCTCAGGACCTTCTTCAGGTAACGGTTCGTCACAATCTTTCATTTTCAAGTACAAGACATCTTCATCAGGAAAGTCAAACTTGAGAGATTGATATTCATTAATTGGTTGATGTGCCAGGTGATCGGCGAGAATGCTTCCTTTGACCGCTTTTTGAGCACGGTACTCAATGTCATACTCAGATAACAGCATTTGCCATCGGGCAATCCTTCCTGTTAAGGCAGGCTTTTCAAAGACGTACTTGATCGGATCCATTTTGGAGATTAACCAAGTAGTATTGTTGATCATGTATTGGCGGAGACGTTTTGAAGCCCAAGCCAAAGCACAACATGTTTTTTCGAGCATGGAGTAACGAGACTCACAGTCTGTGAATTTCTTACTCAGGTAATAGATGGCATGCTCCTTCTTACCGGTTTCATCTTGTTGTCCAAGCATACAACCCATGGATTCTTCCAACACAGTAAGGTACATGATTAACGGTCTTCCTTCAACTGGAGGAATCAATATTGGTGGTTCTAACAGGTACTCTTTGATACTGTCGAACGCTTTCTGGCAATCTTCAGTCCATACAACCCCTTGATCTTTGCGGAGAAGCTTGAAAATTGGCCCACAAGTAGCAGTCATCTGAGAGATGAATCTGGAGATATAGTTCAATCGTCCGAGAAATCCTCTTACTTGCTTTTCAGTTCTTGGTGCAGGCATCTCTTGAATAGCTCTGACTTTGTCGGGATCTACTTCAATACCTCTTTGGCTGACAATGAAACCCAAGAGTTTTCCAGATCTAACCCCAAAAGTACATTTGTTAGGATTCAAGCGAAGCTGATATTTCCTTAGTCGTTGAAACAACTTCAAAAGGTATTCAATATGTTCTTCTTCTGTGCTGGACTTGGCTATCATGTCGTCCACATATACTTCAATTTCTTTATGCATCATGTCATGAAAGAGAGTAGTCATTGCCCTTTGGTAAGTTGCGCCTGCATTTTTTAATCCAAACGGCATCACTTTGTAGCAAAAGGTACCCCATGGAGTGATGAAAGATGTCTTCTCCATGTCTTCAGGAGCCATCTTAATCTGATTATAACCGAAGAAACCGTCCATGAAGGAAAAGACGTTGAACTTAGCGGTGTTATCAACCAGCATGTCGATATGTGGTAATGGAAAGTCATCTTTTGGACTGGCCTTGTTCAAGTCACGGTAGTCAACACACATTCGGACTTTGCCATCTTTTTTCGGAACTGGCACTATGTTGGCCAACCATTGAGGATACTCTGAGGTGACAAGAAAACCTGCGTCGAGTTGCTTTTGAACTTCCACTTTGATCTTGTTAGCCATATCAGGGTGAGTCCTTCGCAATTTCTGCTTAACTGGCGGACATTCTGGCTTCAATGGCAAGTAATGCTGAACAATATTGGTATCCAACCCAGGCATGTCTTGGTAGGACCAGGCAAACACGTCAACATATTCTTTGAGAAGGTCTGTCAACTTACTCTTGATATCAGCATCAAGCAGCGATCCAATGGTCACTTCTTTTTTGTCTTCTTCAGAACCCAAATTGATCTTTTCTAAAGGCTCTTTGTGAGGCAGAATGGCTCTTTCCTCGTGCTTAAGTAATCGAGAGATCTCGTCCGGAATCTCCTCTTCTTCCTCTTCCTCGGCTTCGAACACAGGAAACTCAAAGTTGGGAGAGGGCATAGGGTTATTGCATTCAATGGGTTTATCAATAGTAAATCTGCACATGTGATTTATATTTATTTCAGAAAATTTATGAATGCAAGAGTGTATGCAGATTTTTTTGAAAAGTTTTTTTTTTTTTTTTATTTTGGGTTTTTTAGGATTACCATTTCCAGAAAAAAAAGCAAAAATAAAACATATAATGTAGGGAATTCAAAATGACACTTTATTTATGATTCATTTTTGAAACAAAGCCCTAAACACAAACTCATTTGCCTTGGGCAGGACAAAGAGGGAAACTTTTAAAACAAAGCCCTATACACAAAGTTATTTGGGCGGAATATTTAAAAGCAAAGCCCTATAAAACATCTCTCTGCTTTGGGCAAGGCAGGAGGTCAAAATAACAACGAGGTGATTACTTTGAGCGGCGAACAACATTCGGAACGTCGACAGCCTTCCAGTAGCAACGAACTCCTCTGTGCATTATGTATTCAGGAAAATTCTCCCCAGAATTATCTTCAGTTTTGACATTGACCGCTGGTCGAGCAGGATTTGACGGTCCTGGTTTGTCAACCTTGTTCTTTGTAGAGTTGAAACGGTCTTCTTCTACTTCTTGAAGAGCATAAGACGAGTCACAATCTTCAGAATTTTCAGGATGCATTTCCCAGTCTCCAGGATGAAGAGACTCATTGTCAGCGACACTTTCTGAGTCAGTTGCGGGACCATCTTCCCCTTCATCTTCAAAAATGGCATTTATGTGATAATAAACCTTGGCAGATGCATTGAAGCTGAAATCTTCAGTAATTTCAAACTGCTGAGGAAATTGACAGGGCTGATAAGCCTCTTCTGGTTGACTATTATATTCGAAGGAATCTCCCCATCCAGTTGGTTGGATATCTTCAATCGCAATCTTTGAACTTTCAGGTGCAGTATATTTCACCATATAATCAAATTTTCCACTTGGCTGTCCCAAGGTGTCCCAAACCTCTGCAGGAATAGGCGGAATTTCTTTAGCACTTATTTTCTCTGAGGGGGGATATGGTTCTTCCTGAGATATGTATCCCGAGTCATTGAGATAACATTTCCATTCTTCTTCAGTATCGGAGAGACCTTCTTCGATGCATTCTTCAATAAGGACATTAACCTCTTGAGGAATTGGGTTAAGGAATCCTCCACTATGGAACGTTTCTTTGATCGGACGAAGGGTTTCATCCTTCTTGGTGCAGTTTGAGAATGTTGGTGAACATCCGAGACCTGCTCTGGTTTCGTTCTTAGTAGGGATCACAACTTGCCCCCAGCCAGTGGTAGTTCCATCTTTCACTACTTTCACTGCCTCTTTGTAAGAAGAGATCGATGCTTTCTTCTTGGAAGATTCGTCTTCTAAAGAGAGACCTTGGAACTGAGTTCCTTCCACATCATCAGCACTGATGAAAGAGAAATTGGATAAATGGCTCACCATCAAGGCTTGTTCTCCACTTATTATTACCAATTTTCCATTTGTTACAAATTTTAACTTTTGATGGAGCGTAGAAGTTACTGCCCCTGCTTCATGGATCCATGGTCGTCCTAACAGACAGCTATAAGCAGCTTGAATGTCCATGACCTGGAAAGTGATTTGAAATGTATGGGGACCAATTGTCATGGGAAGGTTGACTTCGCCGATAACTGATTTTCGCGATCCATCAAATGCTTTGACAACTACACCACTGAACTTCATAGGCATTCCTTGGTAAGACAAGCGAGCAAGAGTCGTCTTTGGCATCACATTCAAGGAAGATCCAGTGTCTACCAGCACATTGGACAAAGAATCTGACTGACAATTCATAGAAATGTGTAGAGCAAGGTTGTGATTTCTACCCTCTTCGGGGAGTTCTTCATCACAGAAGCTTAAATTGTTGCAAGTTGTTATGTTAGCTATTATCCCATCAAAATGATCAACAGTCACATCATGATCTACAAAAGCTTGATCTAAGACCTTCATCAGGGCTTCCCTGTGGGCTTCTGAGTTTAAAAGCAATGAAAGTATTGAGATTTTTGAAGGAGTCTGCATAAGCTGATCCACAATCTTGTATTCACTTCCTTTGATAAGCTTCAAAATTTCATCAAAATCTGGATTGACATTGGTTCCACTGGATTGACCAATATCAGTGTTTGTATTACTGACAGGAGTTTCCACAGGATTCCCCACTGGTGTATTGATAGGATTTTGCCCGGCTGCAGGAGCAACAGGCTGCTTTGAAGGTAGTGGAGTATACACACGTCCACTTCTTGTTACTCGACTCACATCAGCGATATTCACGACAGATGAGAGAGTTGGTAAAGGAACTTCTTGTCCATCCTTTATCATTGTTGCATTGTAGTTGTATGGAACTGCCTTGTTAGAGTCATAAGGAACAGGTCCAGGTAGACAAATGATCAAAGGAGCAACAGGAACCCTTGGCTTGTTGTAAGTAACTTCTATGCGCTCAGGCATGTTGAAATGAGGAACGATGACGTTAACTTTAGGCATTTCCGAGTTGATATCTGAGACTAAAAGCTCATGCGGATAACATCCTATCATGTTAACTTCATTTTCATCCCTATTTCGGTAGATCTGAAGAGTACCATTATCTAACAGAACTTGGAGATCTCTTCTCACAATCGAACACCCGTGAGGATCCACACAACATATTCTACAGGAACCGTATTGATGCTGGCGAAAATTCTGCCCCCGACAAAGAGTAGCGTGCATTTGTACCAAATCTGCTCTTGAGAAGTTGATATTATAGACTCGGTATTGGCCAGGACATCCATATACCATGTTTACAACATGCCCTCCCTGATTGGGCAGCGGATTTGCTTGCACATTTGGATTCAAATTTCTGAAAGAGAGGAGATTAGATCTAACCAACCTCTGAACTTCATATTTCAAAGCTATGCAATGCTCAAGATCATGGCCAGGTGCTCCTTGATGATAAGGGCATGAGACCTCAGCTTTGTACCACCATGGGAATCTCTCAGGTACTGGTGGTGGTGCTCTAGTTTGAACGAGACCTTTTTCAATCAAAGCAGGGTACAATTCTGTATAGGTCATTGGAATCGGATCAAACTGTGGAGCTCTTTGCACACGATTCTGATTGTTGTTAAGTTGTTGAGCCTGTTGTCGAGGCTGTTGTTGTTGAAACTGCGGGGTAAATCCCGGATTTGGCGTTGTATTAACGACTGGCGCAATAGCAGAAACCTGTTGTTGACGACTGACATTTCCTCTTGGCCTCCCTTGGGATACCATGTCAACACTTTGTTCTTTCTTCTTTGGGAAACCACTTCCGAACTTTTTGGTTCCACTCGAAGATCCACCTTCTTTAGTTAGACGTCCGGTTCGGACCCCTTCTTCTAGACGCATCCCCATGTTTACCATTTCGGTGAAATCACTTGGAGCACTAGCAATCATGCGTTCATAATAAAAGGGACTGAGAGTATTCAAGAAGATCTTTGTCATCTCTTTCTCTTTTAACGGTGGATTAATCTGAGCAGCAGTTTCTCTCCATCGTTGGGCATATTCTTTGAAAGCTTCATGGTCTTTCTGAGCCATGGACCGAAGCTGATCTCTGTCGGGAGCCATATCCGAGTTGTATTTGTATTGTCGGACAAAGGCCTCTCCTAGATCGTTGAAAGTTCGAATATTGGTGCTATCCAAACCTGTGTACCACTTCAGTGCGGCACCAGTCAAACTGTCTTGAAAGTAATGGATAAGCAACTGATGATTATCTGCATAAGTAGACATCTTTCTGGCATACATCACGAGATGACTTTGTGGACAAGAACTACCTTTGTACTTCTCAAAGTCTGGGACCTTGAATTTAGCTGGTATTTGTACACTGGGAACCAAACATAGCTCCTGGGCATTCTTTCCAAACAAATCTTTGCCACGAATAGCTTTGACTTCCAGTTGAATCTTGTTGAACTGTTCTTGGAGATCTTCCACAAGGTTACGCTGATTTGTGCTATCACCTTGATCATGATAAATCTCATTGCCATCATAAGGAACAGTGTGAACCGTAGGGGTCGGAACTGTCATAGTGGGTTGAGAAAGTGCCATAGTGATTTGGGAAAAAGTTACCCCTGAATGTGGAATAAATGCTGAACCTTGTGCAGCAGGTGCTTCAGTTGTAGCTGTTTGAACCCCAGAGAAATTATGGCGGAAACCTGTACCAAAACTGAAAGGCGGGCCCCAACCTTCTGGCATGGAGAAAGATGGAATGTTGAATGCAACTGTAGAAACTGGAGTAGTGACTTCAGATGTTACTGTTGCTTGACCGTTGGGTGGCGGCGGCTGATTCTGTGCGGCCATTAAGGAGTCAACCAGAGTAGTGAGACTTTCCAACTTTTCCTGAAGAGTGGTCACTGTACCACGGAGCTCAATATTCTCTTGTTCAGAGTGTTCCATTACTCTTCTTCTGCTTGAACGAGTATTGTATCTGTGATCTGATTGCGAACGCGGTCGAGAAACTTTGAGACGCGACAGCTTGACGATCTATTGGAGAAAGATCCAAAAGATAAGACTCTATACAACAGACTCGATATGCAGAATGATGTATGCAAAAAGAAATTTATGATTTTTCCAAACATTTTAAAGATTATTTCCTTGCAAACATTTGAACACAAACAATTCTTTTATTGAAATAATGGGAAATGTTACAACATTGGAGCGTAGCTCCTTACAGAATCAAATGATACATGAAAATCTAAACAAATCCTAAACATCTTCATCAGACGAAGAACCAAATGCGTTGTGCAGCTTGAGCTTCATGATTTCTTTCCCCTAGTAAGCTTTCAACTCGGCCTTTTCAGCTCTCAGCTTGTCAACAACATTCTTCCAATTGTCAGGCATCGGAGCGTTGCTTGTCGAGGCTTCAGGATTTTTCTTGCTTTCTTTGATGTATCTTCTGATTGCGGCGTCTTTCCGACGGATCTTCTCATCTTTGCTCATGAGCCATCCATCCTGATAATAGAGAGTTTCTTCGTGATCTTTCACCCTTTTCCTCAACTTTCTATTTTCCTCATCAGTTTTACGAAACTTTTCTTCCCAAGAGTCCTTTTCTAACCTTATCTTGGCTAAGATTTCCTGGTACTTTTCTACAGTGTTAATGGGAACATTGGGTAGTTGAGACACCACAGGGAACATGGGTTTTTCATAATCATAAGGCATTCGAAAACTCCTTTGCTCTTTTCTTCACCCAGCTGGTGTAGGCGTTCGTAGCAATGCAGTTCCTTATCTCACCTTTTCCTTTCCATCGAACGTCGTACCAAGCTCTTACCATTCTTGTCTTCAACCTTTGAGGATCCTCCCCTTCTCGGTAAAAGTAGCTTTCCACTGTGAGACCAACAGGTTTAACTGAATTTGCATACCCGAGTTGTCGTCGGGCTAGGACCGGATTGTAGTTAATTCCTCCTTGTGTACCAATGAGGGGTACATTGGCGAATTCTCCACAACTATCAATGATTTCTGTGCCGCAGCGAGCCAGAGCATACCAATGGATATCATTATTAGTAAGGGACATAAGTCTTCGAGGCCAATGCAAACCTTCTCGGTTTTCCGTGAAAATAGGAGACTTAGGTAAGTGTGAAACAATCCATTTGTACAAAAGAGGTGCACAACATACAATGATTCCACCACCTTGGCGATTTTTGTGATGAATAGAGAAATACATGTTACCAAGCAAAGTCGGAACAGGATTTCCATTCAGAAAGATCTTTATGGCGTTGATATCAACAAATTCGTTGATGTTGGGAAACAGAACCAACCCATAGATGAGCAAGGCTAGTACAGCTTCAAAAGCTATCATGCTACCAGTGTCAATGAAATCAAAAGCTTTCTTTATTAGAAACTGCGAAGTCAAACCCGGAAGGTTTCCTTTGGTAGTCCAATTACTTTCTATTTCAGATTTCTTCAAGTGGATACTTGCTGCAATGACTGGTGACTTAGGAATGGCTTCCAAACCATTGAAAGGTATTTTGTCAGACACAGGAATACCCAAAAGATTGGCATATTCTTCCAAGGTTGGTACCAACTGATAGTCTGGAAAGGTGAAACACCGGTAGACGGGATTATAGAACTGAACCAGAGTTTTGAGAAGTCCTTCATCAACATGAGTGTTCAAGATAGGCAAAAGCTTTCCATGGCTTTTCCTAAAATCGGAAGGATCTTGTACAAAAGATGCTAACTCTTTCAGTCTTTCTACATTAGGAGCTTTGAAACCGTACTTCTTGGTATGCCTTTTTACCCACTCCATAACTTAATCCTATAATGTTTGCAAGGAAAATTTCTAAATTTTTTTGGAAAAATCATGTTTTTATGGAAAAAGATGGGTTTTTTAATGAATGTATGAATGCATGGATGCATGGATGCCACATATTCAAACATGGTAAAGCAAACATGGTAGTTCAAACATGGTAACGCAAACATGGTACTACAAACATGGTAACACAAACATGGTACACACAAGTTCAACGGTCCAGCGTCACGAGCATGAGGTCAGAGAACCAAACATGGGATAGTACTAGGGTTTATCACCTGCAAAACATGTTCTACTGATACGTCAGAGTCCACATTTTTCTTTCGGATATTACCGGCTTGCACAACTGAACTTGTGAGCCAGCAATATTCTCAAGAAAAACTCGTCTGAGTGTGGTTCTCCGCATGACAACTAATCCAAGTCTACACCTGAATAGTTTCTGCACCACAACCTAATAAGGCCAGGATGGGTTGGGGTTCTACAGCCAACTCAGCTTCTACAGTTCAATGAAAGCAATAATGTCTTCGCAACTGAACTTGCTAAACATATACTACCAACAAGGAACCTCCACTGAGCGGAAGGATTCTCATGCTGACTTTTTAAGGACTGAACTCCTTGTATGCCATACATGACTATACCCTCCACCTAATTCTTATGTGTACTTAATCCGGGTTAGGATTTGTCCATAATGTATCACTTGTAACAGAACCACACAAGTAACAGAACCAAGGAACCACACACGTAACAAGAATAAAATAAAAAACAAAACAAATAGAAATAACCCTTTCTTTGGAAACAATAAAAAGTTTTGTCCCCAGTGAAGTCGCCATTTTTCTGTCGCGGGGAAAAATCGTTTGTCCTTTTTCTGGATGAGACACCTGATGCCTTCTTTGGGCTCGAGTGCTCAAAAAATGATTTTTCTTTTGTACCGACCAAACTTTTTATTGTTTCCAAAGTAGGAAAAGGAAAAAAGCTGCAATAACCTAAAAAGTGGGGGAGAGATTCCGGGTAAGAGGGTTGGTTATACGAAGGGAAGGTATTAGCACCCAACGTATCTATAGTACTCTATAGGTTTCTTTCTTTTGTTTATTCCATTCTTGTTGTGGTGGAGGTTCTTGTGAAATAGGTGGGACCTAAGGTGTTTGTTTGATTATGCTCGCAAAGATCATCGCGATCCTCTGCATACATATCCCTTAGAGGGAATCAGAGCATCTGTAGCTCGGGGTCTACGGGTGCTAAGGTTTGAATGGTTTTTTTTGTTTTGTTTTGCTCGCCAAGGATCGACCTTGTGCCTACGTATTCTCAAAGGGATGTTGAGAAAGTCAGAGCAATCGTAGTTCCCACTTATGCTAGTGGAAGCGAAGGAAAAGAGACAAATGTCATCTAAATGTTCGATGTATCTAATCTATGTCATCACATACATCTGTTTGATTTTTTGTTTGAAAATCTTTTCATTATAAGCCCGGGGCCATGCCACTTAGGGTGCTTAGAATGATAAAGATGTTTTTGTTGTTTAACCAGCCTTGTGGCAAAAGTTTCAATGAAGTCAGCCTTGTGACAAAAACTTTGATTAATCAGCCAGCCTTGTGGCAAAAGTTTCAATGAAGTCAGCCTTGTGACAAAAACTTTGATTAATCATCCAGTACGGTGGTAAAACAGTTTGATTGATTAGCCAGCCTTGTGGCAAAAAAGTTTGATTGATTGATTGTTTGATTGTTTGTGATGATATAGAAGAGATACTCCTATCATAGAGATGATAAATGTCTAATCTCCTAGGGTATTTGTTTTGGATATTGGGGATGCTTATAAGAAGCCCGTGGGTCCTTGTACGAAGCCCAAGAGGAGGCTATCCGAGGGTCCTTGCATTGTAAGCCCAAGAGGAGGCTATGGGAGGGACAATCCAGGGTCCTTGCATTGTAAGCCCAAGAGGAGGCTATGGGAGGGTCACTCGTTTGTACAAAGCCCAAGGGGAGGCATGGTATAGTTGGTTTGAGCTCTTAGAGCGATTTCACCGGGAAACCATACTCTATCTCCTAACCTAAACTAGGGAGATTCTTTGCACGAAGCCCAATAGGAGGCTATGGGGAACCTAGTGTTGTACTAAGTTGAACAAGCATATAACACAATCACAAGTATGAACAAGTACGAACAAACATGAACAAGTACATGAACAAATATGAACAGTTATACATATATGACAAAGTGTGTGTATATAATGGAGTTTATGAAGGAAATATACCTGTAAGCATGATCCATTTGTATACACAGGGCTCGGGACTCACACTCGGGGAGAAGTCCACTTGAGTTTATTCAAAGCTATGTAAACAGGTATTTACAAAGGGGCTTGGGACTTATACCTACATGGAGGCCCATGGTATATTTTTGGGAAGATTTAAAGAAACCTTCATTTTTGTTTTTGTATTTCAAAGTTAAAAAACAAATTGATCGAGGTATGTACAAAAGTGTGTGTGTACAATGAAATACCTAATTTTATGTACAGGAATGGGTATGTACAAAAGGGGCTTGGGACTTATACCTACGTGGAGGCCCGTGTTTTATTTACAAAACATGGTTGATTGTTTATTTACAGACGCGTTGTTTGAAAAAACTGTTTGAAAGTTTTTGTTTTTTTTTGAAAGAGTTTTCTGTATAAAGAAAAACTTGTATAAAAGGAAAAAAGGAGTGGGTCTTATACTCTCTAATATTCGAGAGGCCCCACTGTTTTGAAAAACAATGGATGATTTGAAAGTGAATTGATTACTGTTGTGAAAACAGTTGATTGAGTTTTAGGCTTACCTCGAAGAATGAGAAAATTGGATTTCTGAGTTTGAGGTGTTACCGTGATCCTCAAGTGATGTGCTTGGAATAAATTAGGATTTAAACAGATGTTAAGCATCCTCACCAGCAGAAAAGAATGTCGAATAAGTTCACAGCTTTCAGCATTCCATGATCATCCAGTAATTGTTTATGGAATTCTACAGCAAATGGAAGACCAAACAAACAGACAAATCCAAAAGACAACAGAGAAATAATCTCTAAGTCTTGGATGAAGTGAGAAAGTTCAAGTGATATAATCAAATAAAAATTTAAATGATTAACTACACAAGATAATATGAAAATATCAAATTCAAACAAAATTAATCTAAGAAAATATATCTTTTTGTGATTTTTTCATGAAGGAAGAAAATAATTAGAAAACATAAAATTAAATATGCATCTAAAATATTTTTGGGATTTTTTTAATAAGGATTAGAAAAGAAAATTAAATCCTATATTAAATAAAATACTAATTCCTTTTTATGCAAACTATTTTTCTAAAGAAAATTAAAAGAAATAGTTAGTCAAAAAAACTAAGTAATTGGGCCAGTGGTGTTGAAAAATAAATTGGGGGTGCAGCCCAAACTGAAATAAAATAAAAAAGGATGGGCCGGACCGGGTCGGGTCAGATGGAACCCGGATCCGCCCAACTCTAGTAAGCAAGAGATGGGTTAGTGAAACCCTAAAACAAAACAAAGAGGCAGCGCCTCTTTTCTCTTTCTCTCTTTCACGATGTTTTCTGGAAAAAACAGAGAAACAACAAGTAATCAAACTCGGCTCACTCTCTCGGTTGCTCTTGCTCTCTCCAACCGAAAACAACAAGTAATCAAACCTCTCACTCGGTTTCTCCATCTCTCTCACGAGTTCATTCTCTCGAAACAACAACAACAATCTAAAGCTCTCTCTCGGTTCTCTTGTAAATCAACAATGGTTTTTCTTGTTGCAAACCTCACCAAGATTCGATAGATGAAGGTATGATTCTCACAATTCCTTTTTCGATTTATGTATCTGAGTTTGAAGTTCATGTGACCATCAATTCTTGATTTCATTTTCAACAATTTCAAATTTAAATGATGACCGACATGAAATTTATGCAATTTAATGGTAGGAATTCGACTTTGTGCATCAAGATAGCATCAAAATTTATGGGAGGAAGTGGAGAAACATACCTGGCCGGAGCAAATCCGGCGAACCAATTCCGGCGGCGACTCTTTGGTAGGTACGAATTCGACTTCCTTCTGTTTTGCGTTTTTTTGATTCCACTGCTTCTGGAAATTTCTTGCTGTGTTGAAGTTGATTGTCTGGTGTATTAAGCTTAGTTTTACATAGAAAATTTAGTATGATCTTTCTCTGTATTTTTCAGTATAGTGATAATAACTCAAGCTTTCTCTGTTTTCAGTTTCAGACAATTCATCAGTATAACAATTAACAGCAATATTGAGTGTGAGGTATGAAGATAACTTACCTGCGGCTAGAAGATTTTAGCCGGATTACTATTGAAGGTATGTTGTTTACCTTGCTTCTGGAAATTTGACAGAACAGTATTTGTTGCTGAATTTTTGAAACGTGTTGCTATTCACACCTGCAGGGCCGATTGGAAGCTCGAAGATGGTTTGATTTTTGAAAGTTTGCTATGATGAGGATGAACAAACTGTAAGTTGCTCTTTCTTCTCCCTCCTTGCGGTTTGTGGAATCGAAACTGTGTTGTTGTTGATGATGAAACAACTTTGAATTGTTGTTACTAACAACCTCTCTTTTTTTGAAATTGTTGTAGGCTCTTTGATGAAGGTGATGCCTCAACACCTCTTTGGATATTAGGGAGGCTTGAAGATGGACTTCAAGTTGGAACTCTCCACCAAGGTATGAAGAATTTCTTCTTCACTCCCCTTCAAGAACTATGTAGCTAGAAACTCTTATTTTTTCAAGTAGTTTTCTTTGGTTTGAAGAATTTCTCCTTCTAACAAAGAAACATGAAAACTATAAGAGAAGAGGAAGAAGTGAGAAAGCTAGTAGTATAGTAGCTTTGGTGTGATTTTCTTCAATGAGAGAACTTCCTATTTATAGGCAAAGTTAAGGGCATGTTTGGATGATAATAAACTTGATATCCAAGTTTCAATCATTGCAAGAATATTCTTTGAGATATTTCTTATGACATGATCTATGCAAGTGGACATGAAATATCTCTTTGATTTCTCTTTTTTTTTGTCTTGAATTATTCTTTTGTTAAATACACCCCTTTTTGTTTTGAATTATTTTGGGCTTTTGAATATTTCTTTTGTTGGATTTTTGCTAATCTCACCCCTTTTTGTTTCTTTTTTCATGCAACATGAGCATTCTTGAGAAAAGCATGAAGAAATTTGATTTTGAAGAATGAAGACTTTGAAGATTGGAGAGTTTAAGAAAGTCTTTGGAGCTTTTTTCCTTTTTTCTTGTAATTCCAATTTATTCCAACTTTAGATTGTATGAACTTTGAATGGAATTTTGAAATGATGCAATTCTTGAACTTTAGATAAAGTTCATTTGTAATTCATTTGGAAATTGGAATTTTTTCATGTAAAGAACTCCATTTGTAAATGCTTGAATTTCTCTTAGAATCCTTGAATGAAATTGTATGAAACTTGAATATTTCTTGAATGAATTTCAAATGCAATTTCTATGTCTTGAATCAATTCTTGAATTCCTTTGAATGATCCTTTTTCAAAAGGAAATGGTGGACTATCCTTGAAGTAGTGAAGTTTTGAATATCAAGTCTTGGAATATATTCTTGCACCATGAATTTGAAATGATCTTGAATTAAATTCCTTGAACCCATGATCTTGAATCATTTTTGAAGTAATTTTCCAACAATGGACTAAACATGATGTTTTCTTTGCAACTTTGATGAAATTTCCATTGGATATTGTCATAGGGATTATTTGAGGATGATTGAAACCTTTGATTGACTCCCTGGGGATTTTTAGGGTTTCCCAAATGTGATCCCTGATTTTAGTCCCTGATAGTTCAAAACCCTAATCTGATGATTTGCAATTTCACTGTTGATCAATCCTTGTGTAGGAGATGTCTTGAGTCAATGGATTAGGTCAAAATGATGCACTGGGAGTCTTGAGGTCATGTCCCAAGTCATTAGGTCAAATCCTGAGCAAAAGTCAGGAGTATACTATCTTCAGTCAAAACCCTAATCTGGTTGGTTCAGAGCCTTTGAGATTGTTGAAATGAATCTCTGAGGACCAAATGTTGATTATTGATGAAGATGATTCTTTTGAGATGAAGGGAGAACAAAACCCTAATTGATTGTTACTTGTACTGATGAGTGATTTCCAGATTAAATCCTGCTGAGTCACAAGTAGCAAACACAAACTATGCAATTTGTTAGAGATGCAAATGATGCATATGCAATGATATGAGGTGGTATCTTAGGTCAAAAATTGGGGTATGACAGTACATCATCAGCAAAGTTTTATTCGAAAGCATACAGTTCAACAATTTGGGTATTTCGTTGTCATCATCCTCCCTCCAATCTTTGCATAAAACACAAGTTTGATCGAGAATAGCAGATGGAAGAAAAAGTTTTGTAAAAGAAGGCATAAACATAAACATAGTAGATGTTAATGAATTCAAAATATGCAATGCTCATTTCATTAAAATCACCATTCAGAAACAAATAAAGTCTAAAAGTAAACAGCACAATAAAGGAAATACGAACAGTACAGAAACAAGGCCTAGTGACTAATCAGCAACAAAGATGAGCTATCTCGTCTGAAACACTCGGCTTTAGAAAAATTGGGCTTTGACTTGTTTTCAGCCACTCTGATCTGGCAAAGGATTACTGACAACATTAGGACCCATATCCTTGAAAGAGAGCATCTTTGATCTAACCAACTCTTGAACTCTTTCCTTCAGAGGGAAACATCTTTCTAAATCATGGCCTGCTGCACCTTGATGGAAAGGACAATGAAGATCAGATCTGAAACCATCAGGGAGAGGATTTCGAGGAGGCGGCATAGCTCTTGTTGTAATCAACCCTTTCTGGACCAAAGCAGGATACATTTCCGTATAAGTCATGGGGATAGGATCAAAGTTGATCCTATTACGAATCTGATTTTGTTTAGCAGCTTGAGGTTGAGGAGCTTGAACTTGCACAGGAGCGACAGCGGCTACATAAGGTTGATCACCATTTTGAGGTCTACGACGAGATTCCCTTCTGTCATCTGACACAGCATTAGTCTCATTCTCTTTCTTCTTGTGGAAGTTTCCATAAGGTTTCTTCGATCCACCAGAAGATTCAGCAACATGAGTAACTTTCCCATTCTTGATTCCTTCTTCAAGTCTCTGGCCAATAGTAACCAAGTCTGTGAAGTTTGAAGACACACTTCCAATCATCTTCTCCCAATAGAAAGGTGAGAGAGTGTCCATAAACATGCCAGTCAGTTCCTTTTCAGCTAAAGGTGGCTCCACTTGAGAAGCTAGCTCTCTCCAGCGTTGAGCGTACTCCTTGAAAGATTCTTTCTCTTTTTGAGACATGCTTTGCAGTTGTCGGCGATCAAGTGCCATGTCCAGATTATACTTATATTGTTTCATGAAAGCATCACTCAGATCTTGGAAGCAATGAATGTGATTACTCTCAAGTCCCATATACCATTTCAGCGAAGCTCCACTCAAACTATCCTGAAAGCAATGGATCAGCAATTTATCATTCTGGGTATAAGCAGCCATTTTGCGATAGTACATGGTCAAATGGCTTCTTGGGCAAGTGTTCCCTTTATATTTCTCAAACTCAGGAGTCTTGAATTTTGCAGGCATGACAAAGTCGGAAACCAAACACATATTCTCAGCAGCAACCCCAAAGTAATCATTTCCTTCCATGGCTCTCAGGCGCTTTTCTAAAGTCTGATACCGCTCTTTGACATCTTCAATGTCTCCAGCATCTTCTTAACTTCCATTCTGGGAACGAGCAACTTGATATTCAAACAGAGGATTCGCATAAGTAGGCTGAGCAACAGTGTGCATGATAGGCTGAGATTCAGTGAACACAGGAGCATGAAAAACTGGATTTGAAGCTTGACCAATCACAAGTTGTGAAGACTGACCAATACCATGAGTCTTCTCAAAGGGAGGAGTGTAACCAGGTGGCAAACCAAACTCAGGCCATGTAGAGGGTGGTTGTTGAGTAGGTTGAGGGTCAACATCAGCACTTGAGACTTCAACAATGACAGTCTTCTGAGGTGGTTCTCCTCTAGCAATCAAAACTTGCAGCATCTCAGTGAGCTTGGTCATGCCTGATTTCAACTCTTCAATTTCCATTCTGACCTCTGCATTGTGTTGCTCTTGGTATTCCATTCTCAATCTGACGTTGGCTCTAGTTCCGTACCTGTGTGGAGGAATCAGCTTGACGGTAGACAGACAAACTCTGAATATGGAGACAGACAAGGATAAGTTTTCTGGACAACCTGGATGCATGTATGCAAATGATGCAATTGCTGTTTTTTTTGTTTTTTTATTTATTTATTTATTTGATTTTCAAGGAATTCAAGTTATTAATTTGTAAACATCAAAACATGAAGGAGGTAAATCTTATATTGGATCAAAGCTTTGATCAAGTTATCATCAAGATCAATCATCCATTTTGGTGGATTAAGGTTTTCACCTCATCAACACCCAAGATCCATTGAGTTTGATGAAACGTATGATGTTTACAAAGAAAGACCTATGATTTCCTTGGAAATCAAACGAATGCATGGATGAATGGTTTATGCATCAATCACAATCGAGATCACACATGGCCGCACGGACAAAGTTTAAAGGTTCGACGTCACGAGAATGAAGTCAAAGTTAAGAACCACCCACAAAGGTATGTACTAGGGAATTTTGTACCTGCCGAACGGGTTCTATAAAGGTTCCCAGAGTTTTCAATCTTCTATCGGATACTACCGGCACGCACAATTGCTCATGGGCGCCAATAATATGCCTAAAAAGACCTCGTCTGAGCGTAGCATCGCATGACAACAAGCTCAAATTGGTACTCGAACTTGTTTCTACGCTACATCCTAAAAAGGCTTAGATGGGTTAAAAGGGTTCTAGGTCATTCAGCTTCTACGGACACTCACTATTGAAAGTAATAGCGTTCTTACGATGGCTCGTAACAACAACTACTACCTTCCATGAGGCCTCCACTGAATGGGGTTCCACCATATGACGCTCATGTTAAGGATTGCTCCTGACATGCGACTATTGGTCTTACCACCTCCTATCTCAAGTTACTCACCAAAGTCCGGGTTAGGACTTTATCTCATCACAGAGGAACCATCGAGCACCAAAAAGAAAAAAAAGAAAATAAACAAACAAAGCACACAACAATATATACAGATAAAAACACACAGATAAACAAAAATAGGCTTAACACACTTAAAACTGGGTCCCCAGTGAAGTCGCCATTTTTTCTGTAGCGGGAAAAATCTGAGATCGAAGCCATAGGATTGACTCGACTCAATATTTCAGTGAAAGTCGCCACCGTGCTTTATTATTTCCAAAGGAAAAGGGAAAAGAACGAAAAAACCCGAAGTTTGCTTTTTAAAACAAAAGAAGAGATCTTAGGTACGGGTGTTGTTTATACAAGGGGAAGGTTTTAAGCACCCCTCATATCTGTGGTACTCCACAGGAACCTTTTTGAAAATCTGTGTCGTGTGTGCTAAAAAAGGGTTTGTTTTATTTTTAAAATAACCTCGGCAAAGCATAAGCCTTGTGCCTACATACCTCCTCGGTGCAATGGAGAAGTCAGAGCTAATGTAGTTCCGCTAAAAGGGAAAACATTTTTAAAACGAATAAACACTTTATCGTCGTCGGAGAGAAATACTCAGCCATTGATCTTGAGCCTGAGAACAAACGAGTTCTTTGCTTCTCAAATGAAAGAAGGGCTCCAACTCGGATAAAATCGACGAGTATGCCACTAGCTCTCTCACGCAGAAAAGATCTCATTATATCCATCAATTTCAAAATCGTGGGGTATAACCACTCGTTTCGACAATTAACAGTGTCTAAAATTTTTGAAGAAAAAGGCCTCTAAGGGCAAAAGATGTTTTTTAAAGAAAAGGTTTTGAAAAGGTTTGCAAACATAAGAATGTTTTGGAAAAAGGGAGAAGATTTTGAAAATTTAAGAAGGGGAGGAGATGAAGAGGCTATCCTATTGCGTAAAATAAAAGCTAAGGAAAGAAACGGTCTAACCGAAATAAGAAGCCAACACTTGACATTGTGAGTCAAGGTAGATTTCCCATCCTTTGGAATATCAATACTAAACCAACATCATCACTTGGGGATCCAGATGAATTTATTATCTTAGCACCACTTTGCATTAAGCACATTAAAAATTCTGACGAAAATCGGGCAGAGTAACGGCTGTTTTCGGGTAAAATCCTTATATCAATGCCTTGGAATTAATCATCAAGGGCTTTCAAGGAAATACCTTCACATTCAAACAGACAACAATCCAATGCCAGACAGACAGAATAACAACAGAGAACAATATCATAAGGGTCCAGAGGTACTAAATCCATAAGTCCGAATCTCCAAAATGCTAGGGATAGTAACCAATAGTCCAAAAGAGAGCCTTAAGTGTTTTTTAGATTTTTTGTTATTTATTAGTGTTTTAGCATAAAAGTAAAGTATGGTCCAAGTGGACAAAGAGAAAATAGCGGAAACATAAACATAGTGTCCAAGTGGACAAAGAGAAAATAGCGGAATATAAACGTCCAAATGGACAAAGAGAAAATAGCGGAATGTAAATATGATGAAATGATAAAATAAAGCGAGAAATATAAAGAGCGGTATAATAAAATGCGGAAATTAAAGTTAGTTGTTAGATGTTAAAGATAACCATCTTGAAACTTGTCAAGTATGTTATCAAAGTTAGTAAGAAAGATCGATGTGAGTGAAGGATGTTCTCGGATTTAAATTCAATGGAACTTTATCAGAAGCTTGATAAAATCATAGCGACTACACGATAAATTTCCAGAAGTCTTAAATTAACCGCATACAATTCTCTTCCATATTTGATCTTTTTTATTCGGGACACGAAATATTGCGCTATGTTAAGCAGATCGCCAAGTGATTTATGTAGAAATCACCCTACAACGAGGCCGGTCAAAACTTTATGTGCTAATGCATGCGAGAGAAATGATATGTAGATCATTCTCCGAAAGCAATACCGCACGAAAAGAAAATAGGTAACGATCTAGTCTTTACCAAGAATCCATAAGAATTCTCAAGGCGTTAAGACTTTCATCGATCAAAAGAAAAAAAGGAGAAGAAGAAGATAAAATGCATAAAGTAACATCAACTCACACTATCATTAATATCATTCATCTAATATTATGGATTTGGTCCTTTCAAACCTATCAACATCCTAGATCCAATGATATTAATGAAGTGGAGGAAGTAGGAAGCCAAAACAAGCATAAAAAAGGCAAAAAACCACATTCTGCCAGCAGGAAATCGATTTACCTCTGTTCTCTCTCGATTTCCTGAGTGCAGAGTTCAAATTTTGAAAAAAAATAAGGTGGAAATCGATTTCCTACAGAGGGAAATCGATTTCCTGCACGCAGCATTCAAAAAAATCAGCATTAGGAGGCATAAAACTTGACTTAAGCAAACATACAAACACCTTATGATCACACATCAATTGGAGCACGAATTTTCCATCAATTCACCATCAAATAGGACCAATATAGCATCAAAGATGCATCACACACAAGCACAAAAGAATCACATTATGATGGATGAATAAAGATGAATAAAATTACCAAATCTTGAACAAAACTTAGATCTACTTCAAGAATCACCAACACAAATCTTGATCTCTCAACAATTGAAGAAAAAAGAGTGAAATGGATGGTGGTTTAGCTCAAAGTTTGTGAGGTTCAAGATGTGACACACAAACGTTATGAAAGAAAAAGAGCTTTGGTGGATTTGGTAAGGATGAGGAGAGAAATTGCAAGGGGTTTTTTGGCTCTCAAAGCTTGAGAAATGAATTTGCAAGAACTTTTTTGGCTATCAAAAGCTTGAGAAATGAGGGAGTAGAGACCTCTATTTATAGGATGGGAGCAAGAGTAGTGGCAATTTGGTCTTTTTGCATTTGGTAATTAATTTGTGTTTAATTGGTGTTTAAATGGTATTTAAATGGTAAAAATGGTAAAATGGGGTTAAAAAAAGGTTTAATGAAGGGAATTAATTTTGATGAGGTGGAAAATTGGTAAAATGACAAAAATGATCAAAGAAAATTGGTGCCAAATGATGTCATGTTTCCCTCCTTATATTTTTTTGAATTTCGCCCCAGGGAAATCGATTTCCCTCATGGGTAAATCGATTTCCATAGTGAAATCTTCAAAAATCTGTTTTCTTGCACTGTTTTGATTTCTGCCCGATCTTTTACCTGTGAAATATGAACAAAAGAGACAAAATACATATTTTTGGATTTTGGTTAGTATAAAACAAATAAAAACTAAAAGTGCTTGATGATTCCTCTCAAAGACAAACTGATACCTCAAGATTGTGATCTTGATTGATGATTGAAATGCAAATGATGTATGATCTTAGGGTCAAAAATTGGGGTATGACAACATGATTTCCCCAGATATGCTAAATTTGAGAGGTCAAACCTCGATTCAATTGCCCCTAATTAGGTACATCTTACTAGAATCCTTAAGCTTTCTTTGTTTTGAAGTCAAACAAACATGGAAACAACTTTACCACATTCAACGGAGTCTTCAAACTCTGCCCCTTAGGGTAATCAAAGAAAGCATTAACTGTTCATGCCCAACGGAGTTTTTAGAGAACCTGCTCCTTGATGGTCAACATTTGAAATGATTAGCTTTTACTCCTTAGAGTTCTCAATTCTCTTGTACTTTGACATGATCAAGTTACTCACTGATTCTCATCCTTGAAAATTTCCTTGATGTTAAGCACATATTTTGTATGCAAAAGAATGTTAATTCTAAGAATGATAATTCTAATGCAAAGCCTACGTTAGTCTTGAAGTTTTAAAACTTTTTATGAAATGAGGTTGCGACCTCTTGTGACTTAATCACTAGTTGACACAACCTCGATTTTTGCATATGGAAGATAAAGCAAACGTACGATACCAACATGGATATGAGTTTCGCTTCATTGGGAGTCAGTTGAACGCTATCTCTTAGGAGTGCGCTTTCAAAATAAACCCTACATCAATTAGGACTTTTAAGGGTTGTAACTTGGTCGGGTTCACGGTTTTCAGAAAACAAAGGATTTTTAGGCTCAAAATTATTTGGTACCCACCTCCTTCGTGATGTTCTCCATTCCTAGGTTCAATTAACTCAACATGAGTGTTCATCCCTCACAAGGAATTTGGAATGGTTGAGGAATCAATGAGGTTTTTTGGACATGGCGGTCGCTCACCTTTTGTTCTTCTGATTCATTATCACACGACTTGGCAATTTCATCATCTTTTTTCTCATGCTTCTTTTGCCGTTTTTCTTTTCATCCTTTTCTTCTTATTATTTTTTGCCTTTTTTTTTGCTATTTTTTTTTTTGCTATATTTTTTTTTCTAAACAAGCCGTGTGACCTCGCATTATCTTTGATTCGTTGGAGGTGATTGCGAATGCCTCACTCCTTTGATTTGATGAAGGATTACCATTGTGGTATCGTCATCTCTTGATCTCTTGATGGAATAAGGATGACCATTGCAGTTTTGACATTCCTCAACCTTTTGAAGGATAACCATTGTTGTATCCTTAGATGCATATCCTTTTGGTGAGTTTTGAACACTCGATCAAGTTAAATGAACACTACCCTGCCCCAAGGTGAAAATAAGGGTTTTTATGATTAGGAAAGAAACTCCTACTTCAAGGCTCAAAGGGGTTGACGAGGGTCTATCTCCCTTATATCTCCGGTGTTTGGGGATTTGAAATAATGCCTGTACATCCTTAGTAGGGTTTTATTCAAAAACACACGATTAGAGATTTTGCATTTTTATTTTTCATCATTCTCCCTCAGCTTTTCGCCTAAGCAAGCGATTAGTAAAGTTGATATCGTAATGCCAAAAACATTTTATGAGTGATAACGAATGGATTACTTCAAGAGAAACATAAACAATGTATTATGATTTTCATTCAGAAATTAACAAGTTTTTACATGCTAGCAATGCTTAAACAAACAATGAAATGTTAAAAATGAGAATGCAATAAAGAACTAGATGGTTGCCATTGTTGAGAAGACTTGACTCTGTCTGGACTTATTGCTCTTGAATACTTTCTGCAATTTTGATACCCTTTTGAGACCTCAATTTGTGCATGAACCTCGTGATATGAATCAGCCATGTATTGCACCTTGTCTCTGAATGACATACAATCCTCTGTTGAATGGCTTTGTGCTTTAGCATGATAGTCACTTAGCGTTATCGTTACTTCCCAGAAGAAAATTCCAACGAAGTTGCCCAAGAGTTGTAAATTTTGCCTTACTTTAGGGATTCGAGCAATGCGAGTGATGCAATTCTCAAGATAAGAGTACGTCTTGCTTATCCCTCAATCGGGAGCCCAAAAGCATAGTTTCTAGAGTAGTAATCGCCATCATAAATGGAAGAACCTTGTATGGTCATTAAACTCAAGAGAGTTACTTGTGGTGAAGAAGAACCAATACACAAATCTTAACCAATTGAAATTCTGACGAATAGGGAAGCGAATGGGCATAAGGCGATAAAACCACATCAATTTATTTCTCATCATTTTTTTTGTCTCTGTTAACGAGCGAAGGCCATTGAGAAGGGAAATTTGAGAAGAGGCAATTAAGATATGAAGTAGAACCTTGATAATGAGAAGCGTTGTGTAAAACATTCTTGATTACCACACGGAAGAATATTCTGACGAAGTTACCTAGGAATTTGTAATGCTTTAAGGGATTCGAGCAACGCGAATGATGCAATGCTCAAGATAAGAGTACGTCTTGCTTATCCCTCGATCGGGAGCCCTAAGAAACTTCCACACATGTACAAGAGATGATTACCACTTTGACTTGAACGTCTAAACCATATAGAGTGAGAATAAATGACCTTTGTAGTTTTTTTTGACATCAGGCGCTAGGCACAAACCAACAATGTTTAAATCAATGGAGTCACAACCTTCTATGACTTTCAAACTTTCCTCCAAGAGGTGAAACCTTTTGTCAATTTCAATACTCGGAAACTTGAAGACTTCAATGATGTGAATTCTCCTTACCAAGAATAGGAATCTCAACATTGAATATTCTAATTCATACGACATTCTCGTGGGTGATATTAACTTTGCATTTGGCCTCTGAGGAAACTGTTCTCGATTCTTCTTGTCGAAGAGAAAACGCTTAAATAACCTCCATACACTGATTCGTCAGTCTCCATTTCTGTTCATATCTCATTCAAAAACCTCACGGAGTTGTTCCATTATTAACTTTTGAGCACGTAGCGGTGAGAAGTCAACTTTGTTGCTGAAGTCAGAATTTGAATAGAAAGGGCCCCATAAGCTTCTGAGAGAACCATGAAATGCATGATAGTATGAATGCTTGTTTCATTTATGGAGAATCTAAAGTCTTTTCAACACTTTCATTTTCTTTTCTCCCATTTTTTTTTTTGGGAATCAAAGCTTTTTTTGTATAGAATATCTTTTCTTTTTTTCTTCCTTTTTTCTCTGTTTTTTTTTTTTGAAATAAACTTTAGGATCCCCCATAAATAAAATGGATAAAGCAATGATATTATGCGATGCAACAACATGGGATCAAGGTCCATATAATCTTAGTAACCACTGTACAATCCTCTGAATAACTGATATAGGTCAGATGTCACGAGATCAATAGTCCGACATAGGTACCACACATCCATAGGAACAATAGTCACCAATAGAACAGAATAGTCACCAACGGTACCTGTCATGTATATCCCTCCCCACTCACAGGTGAATCTAGGTCAGGGTAAGGTCATGAAACGCAGTATACGGTCCGCTCGAAGGTAAGCACCATCACAGCGCAGATGCGGGTGACGATAATACCTCAGTTTGAAACCACTACTCTGCTCGTAGTCACATAATCCATCCCGAGACGTACACCTCGAGACAAACCATGCTCGCACTCTATCCTAGGGTACCTAAAGTGCACTCATAGCCTGTGTACTGGGCCTTTTACCTCATAGAATCATCCCACCCAACCTGCAAACAGAGAAAATATGTGGCCCCCACGGGGACCCATAATATAGTCCAGATGCATGTGGAAAGTAAACATGATATGCAAGAAAGAAATAAACATGATATGCAAGCATATATAGAAATGATGCAAACATATAAATAAACAAATAAATACCCAATAAACGAAACAAACAAAGGCTAGGATCGACTCGCTAAGAATGGACCAGCACAAGTCTATCACATCCCCAGCAGAGTCGCCAGCTGTCGCATGCTCGCGAAAAAATGAACAGAGTCGCCCCTAATATATTTATCCCAAAAGGAAAGGAATATTAGGAAACCTAACAAAGGAAGGAACAGGGTCGTGCGGCCAGAGAATCTAGGTACGGGAGTCAGTTACGCGAGGGGAAGGTATTAGCACCCCTCACGCCCATCGTACTCGATGGTATCCACCTATGTGTGTTTCTATTTAAAGGGTGTGTACTATGTCTATATTTATATGCGAAATGAATGCAGAATGTAGGGAAAAGAAAGAACTGTACTCGCACGGGCCCTACCCCGCTGCCTACGTATCCTTTTCAGGAATCAGAGTTGTCGTAGCTCGGCTCAAGATTTTTTGTTTGTTTTTGTGTTTTTTAGTCGGGCGAAGTTAACGTTCGCGCTCTTGCATAAGGGACGACCTACGATGCGATCGAGCGGAAATAACAATGCCCTTAGGTGCCAACGAGGCAAAAGAAAAAGAAATGATTGGTTTGTGTCTTTTAGGGTAGATAAGTGATGAACAGTTCCCAATACCGGGCCACTCACCACTTTCTCTACTTTGTTTTAATTTTGAACCATTATTAGGTGTTTTAAGTGTTTTTTGGTTGTGTGTGTTTTTTTAAGGGGAATTTGTTTGCGAGTTGAATCACATAAAAGTGTATAATGGTAGAGAAACAGATTAGGAAATGAATCCCACTCATTTCTCTTCCATTATATAGTGATCGAGAAACAGATTAGGGAATGAATCCCACTCATTTCTCTCCCACTAAGTGATTAAGAAACAGATTAGGGAATAAATCCCACTCATTTCTCTTCCATAATATAGCGATCGAGAAACAGATTAAGGAATAAATCCCACTCATTTCTCTCCTACTAAGTGATTAAGAAACAGATTAGGGAATAAATCCCACTCGTTTCTCTCACTATTAGTAACGTGTGATTCACATATTTTATTTATTAAGTGTTTTAAAAGTTGAAAAGAGAAAAGGAATGAACAAGGGAGACTAACATATTTCTCTAACCTAAGTGTTGTTTACAAGTCTAAATCCTAATGCTAACATGGTAATGGAATATATTCTAAAAGGAACATACAAATGAAGTCACAAAATAGGCCAAAATAAGGCCAAAAAATACAAGCGATAAAATCATACAAGAATCATGGAAATAGCACGAAAACACTTACAAGCATTAATGCAAAATTAAACTAAAAACTACTATTTTTTTATGGCATTTTAATGAAGGAAATCTCCTAAAAATCTAACAAAATTATAATGATTTTATTATCTCTTTATCAAGAAACTAACGAAGAAAATTGATTTTTATGTCATTTTTACTTCCTAAGATCTAACAAAAGTGAGTGATTTTCATCGTGTTTTTATTATCTAAAAAGTTAGAACAAAAGTATGTCAAAGATCCTAAATTCTAACAAGAAAGGCATGTAATCAGGGGGTGAAAGCTAAAAAGGGTGGTGCTGTCAGCATGAAGGCGCAAAGGCCCAGGGTCTTTTTTACTCAAATTTTGTTTGATCCAAATAATCTCCAACTAACCTCAAACTTTATAATAATAACATATTAACTTCTCAGATTAATTCAATTAAAACCAAATTAATTAAAAATAAAATAGAACTATAGAAAAGGGTAGAATTAGGGTTACGTGTGTGAGTTGAGCTTCCACGTTCTTCTTCTTCTCGCGAGCAACAGCGGCGTGCGACTTCTCCATCTCCGGTTCGAACTCAAGTGACGGCGGCAATGTTCTTCGTCTTCTCCGATCAAATCTTTCTTTGCCGTTCTCTCTGACTTGCTCACTCTCTCACGACCTCGTTCCCCGTTCTCTCTCGATCTCTTCTTGTTGCATTGTTGTTGTAGATTAGATCGTTGTTGCAGTTGAAGGTGATGAAGATACATAAATTGATTGGAGCGATGGATATTGCGTGAGGGAGTTCTTTGCAGAGCTTTGAGACTAATGAAGGCGTTGCGGATTGAAGCAAGATTGGTGATTGATGATGCTGAACGTAGTGGAGTATGGAGATACTCATGTAGATGAAGATGATGATGGTGTGAAGGCTTGATGAAGATGAGGATCGAGAGAGTTTTTTTTGGTTATCGTGATTGAGATTGAAGAGAGAGTTTGAAGAGTGATTGGGGATTGGTGTGTGAACGAAAAATGATGGAGAAAGAGAGATGAAGGAGATTCAGATTGAAGATTATGAAGAGAGCTGAATGAAGAATGGTGAATGAAGATTGTTGTAGAATCTGGAGATTCAAGGTTGATGGAGAGATGAAGCTGGAGTTGTGATGATGATCGAAGCCATGGTTAGAGAAGATTCTGGTGATTTGAGGTGTGAAGAAGACCAAGAGGGATTGTTCTCAGAAGTGAAGAATGGAGAGAGTATTGAAGATGGTGGGAAAATGGTGAAGTGAAGGTTATGATGAATGAAGAATCGAGAGCTGGAGAAGAGGTGATGACTGATTCTTTTATAAGGTTGGTTTCCCTTCTGATTTTTCTGTTACATTTTCTGTTAGAATGGTTAGGATTCAGTTAGAGTTTTGTGAAGTTAGTTATATGGATAACTGATTTTGTTAGAGCGGTTATAGGGTAGTTACAAATATGTTTTTCTGTTTTGGTTGTTAGGAGCTTGGAAGGCAGTTAGTTGATTTGTAGTTTGGGAACTATTAGGTTTGGTTTTGTTAGCTGTTAGTTGAATGGTAGTTAGCTTGAGAAGAACCGGTTATAGTTAGTATTAGTTTTGATTGCAGGGCTGGTTTATTCTCTGAGTTTTTGGCTCAGTCTCGGTTAATGGACCGTTAGTGTGTGTGATGGCTATATGTAAATGTGTATGTATGTATGATGTTATTGTTATGGTCTGATTGTATTTTCTCTGGTTTTTGTAGGTTCAGTTTTTATGAGGTTGAGTGCTGAACTGGTTTTATGCTAGTGCTGAAGGAATTTTTGGGCATGGATTGTAATTTGATGGAGCCATATGTCGCAGAGTGATATGTATGTGTGTATGCTGCAGGGGTGACCTCAATCAAATGTATGATGGAGCAAGGTATGGCTGCTGAATCTGGTATAAGCATTTGTGAAATTATGGACTGTTAATCTGAGTTAGAACTGAATGTGCAGGGCTACGGTTGATACTCGGTGAAGTTGGGCCGAATGTTTAACTTGGAGCATTGCACTGCATTTGCAATGTACAGGTCTGTTTTCTTTTTGAAATAAGCTTCATGTGCAACATTTTGTTAAGTGTTTGTAGACATTAACCTTTATTGAATCATGGAGGAACCAGAATTTTACTTGTGAGCGTGGGTTTGTCTTGAATATTTTTGAATTGGGTTTTTTTTTGTTTATTTCTGTACTGGTTCTGCAAGTAGCCTATGTAGGTATATGATGGCAAGGGGACAGATTATGAAGGCACTCGTTGGCGGACATGAATCACCATAATGAAGGAATTTGAATTCTCATGATTGGAGGATGGCCAAAAGGAAATGAGGATAGGATGGAGCATGGTAACCTGACATTGCAAATTTGGATGGAGCATGGGCATGAGGAGCAAAGGTGATGGGAAGTGATGTAGTTGAAGACTTAGAAAGAGTAGGCTTTTAGGACATTTGTTGGCTTTGAATGTAAAGTTTTGTAGTTTCTTTGAGATGTAATATATAAAATTTTGTAATATAAGATAGTGTATCTTGAGCTTGAAATTGTGAATGATGTGGACTTTTGTAATGTGATTTTTTGTAGTTAAAGAATGGATGGAGTTTGGAATGATCTCAACTTCGGTTATGTATCTTGAATGAATATATAAGTGTTGTTTTGAATAGAATTTGGATGATGGATGCTTGAATGGAATAGAAATGGTAATAAACCTTTGAGACCCACCATTGTCTTCATGCACTTTAAATCCACCTTTAGGTGTACTTTAACTTTTTCTTTTCAAATGCGCAATGATGAAAGTCTCATAAGTTAACCGAGATGAATCTTGAATTGACCACCTGGAGGGGATAGAGATAAAGAATACCATGCCGCCATATCTTGTAATCCAAACTTCAATTGATCCGAGAATAAACCAAAATCGTCTTAATGAAGCTCTCATATAGGAATTAGTTAATTTGGTGAAGAAGTATCAAAACCTTAACCTCCTCAATCATGATTAGTAAGAGAAACAAACTTGAATCTTTCTTGAAGTATAGTAAACCCTAGTTCTTCAACGTCTTTGATCCCAATGCCAGATTTATTGATTAATGATGCATGATGTGTTAAATGACCTAGTGGAGGTATGGAGATGAAATGTGAAGCTAAAGCCAGTTAGAAATTAATGGGTAGGACAAATTTGGGGTATGACATTCTTTCCACGGCAATCTTCCGGAAAATAGTTTTCCAAAAACGCATCGCGGAAAAGATCCCAAGTAACTTGAGTACCCTCCTTATCAAATCTTTGAGCCATATTTCCCTACCAATCTGCAGCTTCCTTTTCCAGCATGTGAGTACCAAACTGCACTCTCTGAGCATCGGTGCAATTCATGACCCGAAAAATCTTCTCAATCGCCTTCAACCAAGCTTGAGCTTTATCCGGCTCATGCTCTCCCTCAAAGGTAGGAGGATTGTTCCTCTGGAACTTCCCCAAAGCACGATACTCATCATCATCACCATTGCGATTTCCAGCATTAGCTTGAGGAATTTGACCAAGAGATCCAGCCAACATCCTCAATGCATCAGCAATGGCATCATCGTTCCTTCTAGCAACCATCGTCCTACGACAACCAACAACCAAAGCACACAAAACAATATCAATCATGTCAGATACACAAATCTGATACAATGGAAATAAAGACATTAACGATTCTGACCAACTGGTTGACCAGGCTCTGATACCGCTAATGTAACACCCCTTTTCTAACCCCAAATATATCATTCAATCACACAGAGTAATCATGCATAAGGAAAAAGGGAGTCACATGTTATTTTCATCGCAATGAAAACCTAAAACAAAACATCCAACATTCTTAATATGCAAAGATCATATTGTAACGCTATGTAAATCTCATGCTTTCATACACAATGCATAAACGCTTGCGGAAAAACAATTGAATTGCTATTAAAAGATTCAATGAATATATCCCATACTATATTCATCTACCAAATTCAAATTAACATTTAAGTCCACATACTAATTTGAAGTCCACGATCTTGGCCACATAGCCTTAAACAACATATCCGAGATCTCAAACAAATACATCTGAATATCCAACAAAACATAGGAAATAGCAATATCCAAACATAAGCATAAGTCTAAAGAAAATTCCCCCCAAGTGTTACATGATCAGAGCATATGACTCGCTACCTAATCCAATAACAAACTCAGGAGCTCCTCGGCTAAATCCTCGGACAAGCTACTACTCGTCGAAACCTGCACGTTATCAACGAAGGATAACATTCAAACAGAAGGGTGAGAATTCAACTTCTTATAGAAAACATAATAATGGGAAATGAAAACATAAACAAGCATACATTTTACTATTCATCACACTTCTCAATTAAGCAATTCACATATCATATACCAATCATCACTCCAAAACAAATCACATGTATACAAGACAATCACATAACACACAATGTGACTCGAAATGCAACAAATGTGACTCAATGCATGTGGTACCCAATGTGAATCCAATGTTTCACCGCTTTCTGATTCAATGGTTAGAATCCAAGCCACGCTCCCGATCCGGACAAGATCAAAGCCAATACGCCTATCTCCAATTAAGGATCACGTCTTCTACGCCTATTTCCATTCAAGGATCAACGTCTCTTACCATGTGAACCCAAGTTTCACCGCTTCCACCATAAATCCGACCATGCTATGAATGTATGTACAAATACCAACAATTTATGCAATTAAGATTATCTCATCAATCTTAACTTACCGCATATCACCATAATCCAACTCTATGAATTATCCGCCAATTGTACACAACATTTACAAACACAATTAACAATTGCAACAAGGCATAACAACCATCATATATCCAATCACATACATCATGAATACATCTACACAAAGTGTTCCAACAATTGTTATACATCACATACAAACATAACACACAAAAGACAATTACATGTCATTCCATATAATAACGTCACAATTAATCAATCAAGTGCAATTAAATCCTATACTATCATATAGAATATCACGATAGTTTTCTAACACTTCGAAAGGCGCATAAAACGGAGCTACGAATCAAAAGTTATGGCCTTTACAAAAATCTGTCAAAAATGGAATCTGCAGGTCGATGCAAGGAAAAGCATAGGTCGACGCATTGCTGTTTTCCATCTCTCTCGGGTATGCGCTCGTCGACTCATGTGTCGACGCAAGGATGCTATAGGTCGACTTACAGAACCTATAGGTCGACGCATGCTGAAGAAAAATGGATTTTCTGCTGTTTTAAGATGCTTAGGTCGACTCATGCCTCTGTGTAGGTCGACCTATGCTGCGTAAAACTCAGAAAATCACCATTTTTCTTCCCCATTCCCCTCATACAACACCCATTAACCCAAACACAATCCATGCATCAATTGAAAGCAAAATTGGTACACATATGATGTTCCTAATCATGTTTCTAACCATGGGTCATTCATACAACACATTAAACATGAACAAATCATAAAATCTCATTGTTTTATCATAACCCTAACATTTTTCCAAAACTATGAAATGAAGAGATGAAAGATTACACAACCATGCATTACCCAATCATGTAACTATAAGAACTTGGATTCAAACCCTTACCTCTTGAATTTCTCCTTCTAACTTCAAGAAATCTACAATCCTCTTCTCTTCTCTCTTCTATTCTTTTGCCTCTTTTCTCTTCTCTACTTTTCTTTCTATCTTTCTATCTAATTTAGGTTAACTCATAAATTCTCTTCTAACTCTCATTATCTCATTGGGCTTAACCCATCCACTATTCTCATTTCTAATTCCCATTAAGCCCAATAGCTAATTCTAATAAAATTCTACCATTTATTAATTAGCTAAATAACATATTACCACAAAATCAAATAATTATTACTCAAACAATAATTAAATAAACACACAAACAATACCAATTATCAAATAATCTTAATTAATTAAAATCTAATAAAAATAGGGTGTTACAAGGAACGTGGGCACTTGGTAACCAAGGTGAGTCCCCTTCCCCAAAACTTCAATAGGTTTAAGGTTTACCCTATTAACTTTCTGTCACCTTTCTTTACGTAGCCACAAACCTTACCTTAATACTATTAAGCCATAAAACTTTGCCTTAAATAAAACCTTAGGAAAGGGTTAAGGGTGCCTAACACCTTCCCTTGACCTGATTATAATAACTTACTCAGATCTCTAAAACTTCGTAGGGTTTCCTATTCGCCCTGGTAGAATAGGTGGCGACTCTAAAATCTAAATTTTTAGGGCAGGTTGCTACAACTAGGAGGCATTATGGCTGGCCAGCAAGTTGGGATAGGTATTGGGCAACGGCTTGCCATAAGCTTTGGACGTGGCGGGTGTCATACCCCAAAATTTGCCTACACTATTTCTCTTATACAAATTCAAATCAATACACAAAGCTCCTAGACATACTCTCCTATACAAGGCTCTGAAACTAGGGTTTGGCTTATTCAAAGGAAACTCAGTGAATCAATGGCTCCAAGGCATCTCATATGGCTCAATACATCTCACATCATCTCTATGACAAGTATCCAGGCTCAATTCAAAAGAATGGTCACTCAATTGTTCAGAAAGTCAACAGTTGACTATCTTGACCTAAAAGTCAACTGTGGTCAAAGTATAGTCAAAACTCCTGATTTTTTGTCAAGGTCCTCATATTGAAGTACCATTCACCATTTGATCAAGAATTGATCATGGTTCATCAAGGAAAGATCAGAAATCAACAATTTCAAAAGTTCTAAATTAGAGTTTGTAAGAGAAAGTCAACCCAATTTTGATTGAGCATATCTCTCTCATACTATATCAGAAGTTCCTCAAGCAAAGCTCATTTTGAAGAAAATTTAATTCTCTACAACTTTGGTGTTGGGTCCAAGATCCAGAAATGCTTCCGCATAAGAGATATAGGCCAAAACATTACAGGTCCTTCTAGAAGATCGCAAGAAGTTGTTTTTTGTCAGGAGCAATATCATCAAGATAAAATCTCCAAATGAAAAATATGTTCCAAAGTGGCTTATAGAGGGCATCTTGGGCTTTCCAAAAGTCCTAGAGCACCTTCATAGGACAAATATTGAGTGATTTATGATCGAGAAGCTGGGAAAACTTAAGAAGAGTCATGAAAGCCAAATTGAACAATTGTGGATTTCTTGATTAATAGACCTAATATTTTCACTTCAAACATGACCATAAGCCTAATAAGGACCTCTAAACCCATGTTCACATTTTTTTCATTTTTATTTACATTTATTTGAATTTTGTTCAATTAAATGGCAAAATAAATAACATAAAATATGAGATAAGTGAATAAAATATTATGGTCTTATTTTCTATCATCCAAAGGCCCCAAGAACTGTACGTGAGTGTCCAAAACGTGGAAAAGGGCTGAAATTAGAATGGGACCAAGAATGGTAAGTTTTGAATCAATTCCAAATCAAATCTCCATCTCACTCCAATCAAAGATTTGATCCATGCTGATAAACCTAATTCACACCACTACAAATAGGGGACACGATCAGACCCTGAGGGAGGGTTTTTTGGCTGCAAGAAACCTATTCCAACGCTTCAAGAATCGTGAATACAAAGGCATGGAGCAGACCACGTTTTAGGGCGATTCAGATCAATCCAAGCATTCCTATTTCCTATTGATTCCTCGATACATCTTGAACGTGAATCAATTCTCACCAGCGATCAGAACACGTTAAGACGTATCCTTGTATTCACGTTTTGTTCCAATTTTTTTTTAAGTTCGAATGCGTTCATAATCGCATCCTAGACCGTGTTTGGATACATCACTGTGTTTAGAATCATGCTTAGAAAATTTCTGGATAGTTTAATTTGAATCTCGTTGCAGGATGAGAGTTCCACCATGGCTAGGGTTCGTGGGTTCCAATTTGGGGATTTTCATTCAGAGACGAAATTAACACAAATCAATGGGCCTGTCATGTTTAGAAAAGGATTTCGGAACGAACCATGTGTTCGATTGGGATTTATTCGTGGTATTTTGTTGTTTACGCATTTGCAGGGATATGGCAACATAAGAAAACCGTAGGCAAAAGTGTTGCCTAATTCCAGAAATCTCACGAAGAAGAAGAAGGAGAACGGCGCGCGTTTGTGAATTTGAATCGTTCACTTTTGCTTATTAACGTATGCGTGGTTTACATAATCATGAAACGAAGCGTAGCGCAGGTGGCGAAGGGAACGTATTCGCAAGTCACTAGACCTGGGTTCGATCCCCAGGTTTTGTTATTATTTTTACAAATTGTTTAATGCAGATCCAGCGTGGCCGTTTAACTTGCGCCTACGATACACCTCCGATTATCAACCACCAGATCACCACTAGCAGCAGATCCAACAGCCCTCAACATGCAGGCGCAGCATACATCTTCAGACGCCAACCTCACCGGAACCCAAGCTGAGTTCCCTTTGTTATTTTAATTAAATAATTTGTTTTCTTTTATGTAAATGTTTTGTTTAATATTATTTCTTCTAAATTGTTTTTTTAATACTTCTTTAAATTTCCTTTTTATAAAATCATCTATTTTCAATAATCTTTATTTCATAATTTATTAATTAATTTAATTTGATTATTAATACTATTTTTATGATTAAATGTTTAAATTAGTTTAATCATTTAATTGTTTAATTATCCTATTGATTGATGAAAAATACATATTAGGGTTAGAGAATATAATCGAAACCCTATTTTTTCCGATTTAATTAATTAGGTTAAAAACCAATAATTAATTAATTCGATTTTATTTATTCTATTAATCATGGTTAACTTGTGCCTTGGTGAAGGTTTGTGAGGTTTGTCTTTAGTTCATTCATACACTAAAATCTTTCCTTGTGCAGTTTTTCAGGGTTAATCAGTCAAAGTCCTCCCGACTACGCGCCACGCCTCTTCCGAAGCTAAGTCTCGACTTTTATTTTATTATTTAAATTTCATTCGCATTATAAAATTATAATTAGGGTAAAAGCCTCGAAAGTCAATGGACTCTTTTGCACTCACGTCCTTTATTTATTTTTGCCTATTTTTTAGGGTTGACCTCGAGGCTACTTCCGACTACAAACCATAACAGATCAAATCAAAAGCTAAGTCCTATTTCGTATTTATTTTAAATAATCATTCTATTTTATTATGTTTTTTTATCCAATTAGGATTAAATTTAATTGTCATTGAATTAGCCATACACTCACTGCTTCCTATTATTTTCTATCAATTCTCAATGATCAGAGTCAATGCTTCATATTCAAGGCAAACCTTTGCCCATTAACCTTCATCAATCGAAGCTAAGTTTCTTTTACCCTTTTTCTGTGGGTAAATGTTATGTTTATTTTTTAGGTTAACCCTAGTTGCCTCTGAACAAATAATACACTCACTCTCTTCTGTTTATTCTTTCCTTTTCAATTTTCAGGGTTTGTTGACCGCCAAGGCTACGAGTTTTGGTAACCCTAAACTCTAACCTTTTATTCTTCTGTTTTTAATTATTACTTATGTCAAACCCTATTAAGGGATCCGCTGGTTACCATTTCCCTCCCCATATCTGTTTTGGTTATATTATTTAAATGCGTGGTTAGTAATCCTAGGGAGTGCAACTTTTGAATTGAACATAGAACCACTAAATTTACAAGATAATATATTCGAATATGATCACGTGATTGATGCACACACGCACACTTTTGGGTAACCCCTCTGTTGCCTTGTTGCCTGTTGCCTGTTGCCTTTATGTTTGTTTTGCAGAATAAGCCATGTCCCTCGAATACGAGGATACCTCAGCCATGCTGCCTCGATATGTAAAGGTCATACGACCCTAAATGATGCTGCCTTCGATACACAAATATGACCTCGACCCTCGGAAGTTGCCTACGGAAAAAGGCTGAGGTATCTTCTGGCTGCCTACGAATAAGGCTTATTCTGATCCTTACCTTAGACTACCTGCCCTCCTATGGCATGGGACAGTCTTATGGCAAAGGATGTTTCGATGACCCTTCTACCTCCAAACGAAAGGCTTCCTGCCCTCTTATGGCAAGGATTGACCCTTTCATTCTGAAAGGCTAAAAAGAGACCTATCATCTGAGTTTAAGGTAATTGCCCCTAATTGCCTTGCCATGCTCTATTTTCTATATTCTTTCTCAAAATTCTTCAAAAGCTGGCTACGCTCATTTACGAGCTAAAGTCCATTTTTTTTCCTCTTTCATCTACATTTTCTGAAAACGAGCGAGCAAAGCAATTAAGAGCCCATGGAAAACCATGGATGCAAAGGGTGCCTTACACCTTCCCTTTGCATAAATTACCCCCCGAACTTAGATTTCTTTAAAAGGTTTTTTTTCTGTTTCTTTTAGCCTTTCTGAATTTGTTTGGATAAAATAAAAGTCGGTGGCGACTCTTGCTTACCGCGACATTTCGATCGATAAAAAGTCAGTTCACCGTATTACAGAACTGGCGACTCTGCTGGGGATCTAATTTCGATAAAAGAGGGGTTACCTTAAAAGTTTAGGAATCACTTAATTGTTTTCTATTGTTTGCTTTGCTTGTTTTATTTTTTCAGGGCTGTTTTGGGAAAATTGAAGGACGAATCCTATTCCCGGATTCAAGAACACCTAAGATTAGGAGTGGCATAGTCATGGCGACCTCTTTCACATATGTGGGAGATGAGTCAATTTGAAGTTCACGCTTGAGTTAGGACTCCATAGCATATGCACACCTTTCTCAAATGAGGGAGGTCTATGTATGTGTCTGTGGGTGCGCCGGAGCTCAAGGACCTTTAGTTACCCTTAACCCATCCTGGCCTTTAGGAACGTAGTGGGGGGACTACTCTTGACAAATGTTAAGAACTAGTCGCTACCCGATGCTACAATTCAGATAGGTTCTTTCTCAAAGTATCATTGCATGGTGCGAATGCATCATGTCCGAGGGTGCTTTAGAAGGGCTGACAATTCTGGATAACTTGTAGAACCCGTTGCTGAAATCTCCTTATCCATAGAAATACCATTGGGAAGGACACCTGATCAGACTCCATGCAAGCCTTAAGCCAAAAATTGTGTGACTTGTGTGACTTGTTTGTGTTTACTACTAACCTTCACTTCCTTACAGGTTTTGTTAAAAGGACTTGTTTGTCCTTACTATCTCACACTATGCCTAATGAATTGCATCCGCATAACATTCATGACATCATGACATCATAAGCATAACATGATTAACTAACCCTTTCAAGGATCTTAGGGATTTAGGGCGCACAATTTCAGGTGCTCTTATCAAGGACTGAATTCCTAATCAAGGGGCAAGAGGATTTACTTTCCTCTGGCCATATATCTTCCAATTCAAAGACTCGATACCTAGCAAGGGGCAAGAGGATTTATTTTCCTCTAGCCATATACTTTCAATTTTAGAAGTATCCCGAATCAGAGGCGATGACCCACTCGATATGGTGAGCTTGATTCTCAAAGAAAGACGTTCAAATCAAAGTTCAGATTTCTTCAGACCAAGGCGCGACCAAATCATTTTCTAATGTTGCTAACTAAATGCCTAAAGAACCTTGAAAATATTGCATTTGCATTCATAACATCGCATAACAGGTTTCTCACAACAGGTATCTCTTCCTCTCTTGTTGTTTACTTCAGCATAAATGGATTTCGAGCAATCAGTCAAACACCTCCAGGCTCGGAATACCCGATCCCAGACTTTGATTCTGAACTCACCTAAGGGGCAAGAAGAATTGAAGGCACTCATATTCTTGGGGTACAATTACAATGCGAGATGCGCTTATTATTCGAACAATCATGGTTATAGTGTAAAGGATGGTAGACCGATGAAGCGTGCGATTAAAGATTTAATCATGACACTCAAATCAGAAAAGACCACGACAATGAAGTCACGACAACTGAGTCACGACAATGAAGTCACGACAACTGAGTCACGACAATAAAGTCACGACATCTGAGTCACGACAACAAAGTCACGACAACTGAGTCACGATAATGGAATCACGACAACTGAGTCACGATAATGGAATCTCGGCAACCGAGTCACGATAATGGAATCGCGACCACAAAGTCACGACAACTGAGTCACGATAATGGAATCACGACAACTGAGTCACGATAATGGAATCACGACAACGAAGTCACGACAACTGAGTCACGATAATGGAATCATGACAACTGAGTCACGATAATGGAATCACGACAACAAAGTCACGACAACTGAGTCACGATAATGGAATCACGACAACTGAGTCACGATAATAGAATCACGACAACGAAGTCACGACAACTGAGTCACGATAATGGAATCATGACAACTGAGTCACGATAATGGAATCACGACAACAAAGTCACGACAACTGAGTCACGATAATGGAATCACGACAACTGAGTCACAACAATCAATTCACTCATATGATCCAGATGCTCGGGGCAATTGAGCCAACGAATTCTAACACCACCCTCCTGAGACTCCTGTAGTAATCACCATTCCCATGCCTAGTCATGACAAGACTGATTGATGTCTAAATGGATGAACTTTTAATCATTAGCTTTACTTTCATTTGCAATTTCTATTCTGTTTGTTTAAACATTTGAATTATGATAGACATTATCTGTTTTAATAATCATCGTCAGTGCATTGCATATGTTTGTCTTGAATAAATTATTTCGCTACCACTCATTTTAAATTGTGTCTATACTCTGCATATATTTTGTGATATTCAAGTCCTGCTAAAGCTGTATACCTTTTGAGGGAGGATGACGAAAACGATACCGCAACCTCATACAATATGCTTTCGAGCAGACTATGCTGACGATGTACAGGCATTGTTTCAATTCCTAAACAGTGGAGATATAAGGATGATAATCCCTCGTCAACCCCTTTGAGCCTAAGGAGTAGAAGTTTTCTTTCTAAATAAAACCCTTGATCATAACCTGGGGCAGGGTAGTTCTCAGTTAATTTGGCTGTGCATTCTATTTTAAGAGAATCATTCAGTACACCTTTCAACAAAGGTCTCAATCACAAACGTTCAACCGCACACATCAAAGAAGTGTTGGAGATGTCAGTCAAAAGACAATGATGGTTCATCAATCATTAAGCAAGACAGTCAATATCAAAAAAAAAAATGAAAGAAACATATGTACAAAGAAAAGCCTGCTAAGTCAAAAATCAAAAAGATGACTTAGGCAAAAATCAAGGCATCCCGCTGACTGTAAACTCAAAATAAACAGTTCAGGCAAAAGTTAGGGATATCGAAAAGACGAAAAAAGAGAAGTCAATAAATTCCTGAACAACACAATGCTGTGACTACTAAAAGAAGGAAGTGACTGCCGTCTCAAAAGTTCTCTTTGCTCGTGAACCATCGTCATTACTAAAGGTGTAAATCCAAAAGTCTCTTGGAATCTGAATGCATAAGACGAATCAACTGAGCTTAGGACTGAAGATCATCACGGAGAGGGGTGGGTACAATAAAAATTTGAGCCTTTATCCTTTGTTTCTTAAACCGTGAACCAAGCCACGTTACAACCCTTGAAAGTCCTAATTGAAGCTTGGTTAGTTCGAAAGCATACTGTCACCAAAAAAGGTATCCCGACTCCTTAAGGTTTACTACAAATGTTAAGTTGATATCCTGTTTTTACAAACATCACATTGTTACAAATAGCATGTTTTTACAAATATCACGCTTTTACATCTTTTGTTTTAATGTTTTCAAAAACTCAAGACAAACGTATGCATTGCATTTCATGAATTCATTATTAAACATATTCTGCTACATAATTTCAAATGTTAGCACCAGAAAGAACTTGCACATGATGCAACTAATGACTGAAAGTTATCCCGACGGACAAGACTACTCCGAGAAGCAATGTCTCTACGTATACAAGGGGCATGGCCCGTTTTGCCCAATCAATCTGGGGCAATCAAGTCAAGAGTCGAAGAATCTCTCAAATGCCAAAAAGTCAAGAGGCATACATCGCAAGAGGGTTTCGAACTATGTCACGATCAAATATGGGGCAATCAAGTCAAGATTCCGAGAATCTCTTATGGATACTCGAGCAATCAGGGGCACACATCCAAGTACACCTAAAGATACCCCCCAATCAACATGGGGCATTGTCTTGAGCCTATGAGCGCTGGGAGCATATCACCCATAGTGTACCTTTCATAAAGTCCTCGCGAGGCGAATCTTACCAAAGTTCCTGCTAACTGGGGCAAATCTATGCAAGTCCAGTTTGACATCTTCGATCAACACTCAGTGGCATGTCCTGAATCAAGTAGTAAGTTACTATGATACTGGGGGCAACTTTCCAGACACCCACATCTCCCCACAAAGCCACGTTCGTAAGATCATATCCCCACAGAGCAATTCTCAAGAAGATATCTTCAAACATATTCGTCTCAACAAAGACATGACTCCCCAACAGAGTTTACATCTCCCGCATTACCGGTCATCCAATATGTTGCTCTTCTCCAACATGGTTTATCTCTAAAATCAGGGTACATCAAGTCACTGATCATCTCCAAGCAGAAATCATAAATTCCCAGTTGAGCATCTTCAAGACAAGATCAGACAGTACAATTACAAGGACATAAAGATCTACTTTCTTAATCAAAGACAACAAAAATCATATTCACATATCATATGTCATAAACATATTCATACACTGCATACATTACCTCATAATGAACTCATACATAACATGCAAAAGCTCTCATTTATTTGAGGGATTCATTACATAACCCATGCATCATGACATGGCATAAAGATTACCTTTTTCAGAATACAGGTACCGACAAATGAACGAAATCTCCAACTTTCCAAGATCTAATTCAGCTACTACGAATGGTACTGACACGATCAACGCTCGAAGATCTAATTCATTTACCACGAACGGTAATGACACGATCACTTTCAAAGTCTAATTCAGCTACTACGAACAGTACTGACACGACAAAAGATCTAATTCGGTTACTACGAACGGTACTGACACGGTCAACTCTCAGAGATCTAATTCTATCATCACGAACGGTGTAGACACGATCACTGACCTTCTCAGTCTAATTCAGCTACTACGAACGGTACTGACACGACAGAAGATCTAATTCAGATACTACGAACGGTACTGACACGATCAAATTTCAGAGGTCTAATTCTATCATCACGAACGGTGTAGACACGATCACTGACGTCCACGGTCTAATTCAGTTACTACGAACGGTGCTGACACGACAAGAGAGTCTAATTCTATCATCACGAACGATGTAGACACGATTATCTCTCCAAAAGATCTAATTCATTTACTACGAACGGTAATGACACGATCAACGCGCAAACGACATTTCTCAAACTTCAACTACCAGATGGCATCCACAAGCCCATCTCCGACAAAAGTCCCTACTTCAAGTAGGGCAAATTTCTTGGTATTCTAGTATTCAATCATCTTCCACCTTCAGATACCGACTGACATACAAACCACTCTACATCTTCAGGTTTAAGATAATTGAACAGGGGCAGCTGTCATACCCCAAAATTTGCCTACACTATTTCTCTTATACAAATTCAAATCAATACACAAAGCTCCTAGACATACTCTCCTATACAAGGCTCTGAAACTAGGGTTTGGCTTATTCAAAGGAAACTCAGTGAATCAATGGCTCCAAGGCATCTCATATGGCTCAATACATCTCACATCATCTCTATGACAAGTATCCAGGCTCAATTCAAAAGAATGGTCACTCAATTGTTCAGAAAGTCAACAGTTGACTATCTTGACCTAAAAGTCAACTGTGGTCAAAGTATAGTCAAAACTCCTGATTTTTTGTCAAGGTCCTCATATTGAAGTACCATTCACCATTTGATCAAGAATTGATCATGGTTCATCAAGGAAAGATCAGAAATCAACAATTTCAAAAGTTCTAAATTAGAGTTTGTAAGAGAAAGTCAACCCAATTTTGATTGAGCATATCTCTCTCATACTATATCAGAAGTTCCTCAAGCAAAGCTCATTTTGAAGAAAATTTAATTCTCTACAACTTTGGTGTTGGGTCCAAGATCCAGAAATGCTTCCGCATAAGAGATATAGGCCAAAACATTACAGGTCCTTCTAGAAGATCGCAAGAAGTTGTTTTTTGTCAGGAGCAATATCATCAAGATAAAATCTCCAAATGAAAAATATGTTCCAAAGTGGCTTATAGAGGGCATCTTGGGCTTTCCAAAAGTCCTAGAGCACCTTCATAGGACAAATATTGAGTGATTTATGATCGAGAAGCTGGGAAAACTTAAGAAGAGTCATGAAAGCCAAATTGAACAATTGTGGATTTCTTGATTAATAGACCTAATATTTTCACTTCAAACATGACCATAAGCCTAATAAGGACCTCTAAACCCATGTTCACATTTTTTTCATTTTTATTTACATTTATTTGAATTTTGTTCAATTAAATGGCAAAATAAATAACATAAAATATGAGATAAGTGAATAAAATATTATGGTCTTATTTTCTATCATCCAAAGGCCCCAAGAACTGTACGTGAGTGTCCAAAACGTGGAAAAGGGCTGAAATTAGAATGGGACCAAGAATGGTAAGTTTTGAATCAATTCCAAATCAAATCTCCATCTCACTCCAATCAAAGATTTGATCCATGCTGATAAACCTAATTCACACCACTACAAATAGGGGACACGATCAGACCCTGAGGGAGGGTTTTTTGGCTGCAAGAAACCTATTCCAACGCTTCAAGAATCGTGAATACAAAGGCATGGAGCAGACCACGTTTTAGGGCGATTCAGATCAATCCAAGCATTCCTATTTCCTATTGATTCCTCGATACATCTTGAACGTGAATCAATTCTCACCAGCGATCAGAACACGTTAAGACGTATCCTTGTATTCACGTTTTGTTCCAATTTTTTTTTAAGTTCGAATGCGTTCATAATCGCATCCTAGACCGTGTTTGGATACATCACTGTGTTTAGAATCATGCTTAGAAAATTTCTGGATAGTTTAATTTGAATCTCGTTGCAGGATGAGAGTTCCACCATGGCTAGGGTTCGTGGGTTCCAATTTGGGGATTTTCATTCAGAGACGAAATTAACACAAATCAATGGGCCTGTCATGTTTAGAAAAGGATTTCGGAACGAACCATGTGTTCGATTGGGATTTATTCGTGGTATTTTGTTGTTTACGCATTTGCAGGGATATGGCAACATAAGAAAACCGTAGGCAAAAGTGTTGCCTAATTCCAGAAATCTCACGAAGAAGAAGAAGGAGAACGGCGCGCGTTTGTGAATTTGAATCGTTCACTTTTGCTTATTAACGTATGCGTGGTTTACATAATCATGAAACGAAGCGTAGCGCAGGTGGCGAAGGGAACGTATTCGCAAGTCACTAGACCTGGGTTCGATCCCCAGGTTTTGTTATTATTTTTACAAATTGTTTAATGCAGATCCAGCGTGGCCGTTTAACTTGCGCCTACGATACACCTCCGATTATCAACCACCAGATCACCACTAGCAGCAGATCCAACAGCCCTCAACATGCAGGCGCAGCATACATCTTCAGACGCCAACCTCACCGGAACCCAAGCTGAGTTCCCTTTGTTATTTTAATTAAATAATTTGTTTTCTTTTATGTAAATGTTTTGTTTAATATTATTTCTTCTAAATTGTTTTTTTAATACTTCTTTAAATTTCCTTTTTATAAAATCATCTATTTTCAATAATCTTTATTTCATAATTTATTAATTAATTTAATTTGATTATTAATACTATTTTTATGATTAAATGTTTAAATTAGTTTAATCATTTAATTGTTTAATTATCCTATTGATTGATGAAAAATACATATTAGGGTTAGAGAATATAATCGAAACCCTATTTTTTCCGATTTAATTAATTAGGTTAAAAACCAATAATTAATTAATTCGATTTTATTTATTCTATTAATCATGGTTAACTTGTGCCTTGGTGAAGGTTTGTGAGGTTTGTCTTTAGTTCATTCATACACTAAAATCTTTCCTTGTGCAGTTTTTCAGGGTTAATCAGTCAAAGTCCTCCCGACTACGCGCCACGCCTCTTCCGAAGCTAAGTCTCGACTTTTATTTTATTATTTAAATTTCATTCGCATTATAAAATTATAATTAGGGTAAAAGCCTCGAAAGTCAATGGACTCTTTTGCACTCACGTCCTTTATTTATTTTTGCCTATTTTTTAGGGTTGACCTCGAGGCTACTTCCGACTACAAACCATAACAGATCAAATCAAAAGCTAAGTCCTATTTCGTATTTATTTTAAATAATCATTCTATTTTATTATGTTTTTTTATCCAATTAGGATTAAATTTAATTGTCATTGAATTAGCCATACACTCACTGCTTCCTATTATTTTCTATCAATTCTCAATGATCAGAGTCAATGCTTCATATTCAAGGCAAACCTTTGCCCATTAACCTTCATCAATCGAAGCTAAGTTTCTTTTACCCTTTTTCTGTGGGTAAATGTTATGTTTATTTTTTAGGTTAACCCTAGTTGCCTCTGAACAAATAATACACTCACTCTCTTCTGTTTATTCTTTCCTTTTCAATTTTCAGGGTTTGTTGACCGCCAAGGCTACGAGTTTTGGTAACCCTAAACTCTAACCTTTTATTCTTCTGTTTTTAATTATTACTTATGTCAAACCCTATTAAGGGATCCGCTGGTTACCATTTCCCTCCCCATATCTGTTTTGGTTATATTATTTAAATGCGTGGTTAGTAATCCTAGGGAGTGCAACTTTTGAATTGAACATAGAACCACTAAATTTACAAGATAATATATTCGAATATGATCACGTGATTGATGCACACACGCACACTTTTGGGTAACCCCTCTGTTGCCTTGTTGCCTGTTGCCTGTTGCCTTTATGTTTGTTTTGCAGAATAAGCCATGTCCCTCGAATACGAGGATACCTCAGCCATGCTGCCTCGATATGTAAAGGTCATACGACCCTAAATGATGCTGCCTTCGATACACAAATATGACCTCGACCCTCGGAAGTTGCCTACGGAAAAAGGCTGAGGTATCTTCTGGCTGCCTACGAATAAGGCTTATTCTGATCCTTACCTTAGACTACCTGCCCTCCTATGGCATGGGACAGTCTTATGGCAAAGGATGTTTCGATGACCCTTCTACCTCCAAACGAAAGGCTTCCTGCCCTCTTATGGCAAGGATTGACCCTTTCATTCTGAAAGGCTAAAAAGAGACCTATCATCTGAGTTTAAGGTAATTGCCCCTAATTGCCTTGCCATGCTCTATTTTCTATATTCTTTCTCAAAATTCTTCAAAAGCTGGCTACGCTCATTTACGAGCTAAAGTCCATTTTTTTTCCTCTTTCATCTACATTTTCTGAAAACGAGCGAGCAAAGCAATTAAGAGCCCATGGAAAACCATGGATGCAAAGGGTGCCTTACACCTTCCCTTTGCATAAATTACCCCCCGAACTTAGATTTCTTTAAAAAAGGTTTTTTTTCTGTTTCTTTTAGCCTTTCTGAATTTGTTTGGATAAAATAAAAGTCGGTGGCGACTCTTGCTTACCGCGACATTTCGATCGATAAAAAGTCAGTTCACCGTATTACAGCGGGATAAAGAGAACCACGACAAAGACTTTGTGAGACCTCATAATCAAGTGGAACACGTGAAGTAAATGATAGAGTATTATGGATTGGCGGAAGCTATAATGAAGAAGAAGTGCATGGGGCGTAGTGTAACACTGAACGTTCACTTTGAATTTCCGATGCGGGGATGGATATGCATAAATGTAGATGGAGCATGTTAGAATGGCATTATTGGCTATGGTGGAGTAGCTCGAGGGGATGTGGGTGAATGGATCTCGGGGTTCTCAAATTTATTGGCCGAGGGAATCCTTGCATAGCGAAATTTTGGGGTTATATAAAGGATTGTAGCTGGCCAGGAAGTTAAAGTTTGATAAGGTTGAGATTCGGGTAGATTCAACAGCTGTGGTGCAAGATTTTTGCGGAAAGCGAAGTATCCAGCGCCATGGGAACAATTTGTTGTCCAAGACAACTTATGTGAGTTAGATTGGGAGGTGAACATCACGCATATTCATAGGGAAGCGAATCACCTAGCAGATGCTATGGCCAACTTTAGCTACTCATTGAAAGAAAATTACAAACTGTTTGTGGATTGTCCAAGAATTTGAGGATATATACTGTGTAGATCTTCACATAATTGGTAGTTCTAGAGATGTTATTCTGTAGTTTGTCTTTGTCGGGCTTTTAGCCATCTATTCTATCAAAAATAGAATATGTAAACCAATGTAGATAGTCTTAATAATAAAAAAACTAATTTTATTAAGAAAATACAATAAGCACACAAAACATGGCCTGATATATATTTGACAAATTCGTAGACATGTTGATAAATGTTGTCAAAATAATAAATGACAAGAGAAAAACATGGCAAGACATTGACAAGTTGTTTTCAAAAATCAAAATCATCCTGATTAGGCTTTGGTGAAGTTAACAAAGCTGTGTAGAGTCGAAGCCTATCCTCTCCCAAGGAAGAGCATCTTGACAAGGGTCTTCTGGGTCTTATAAAAGACAATGAGTTCAATGTCAACCTATGTCTGTACCTTCTCCATGCCAACTGAATGGCCACAGCACCCCAAGTTCTCCACCCTGGTGAATAATACCTAGCACTTCTCTTGACCTTTTCCTTCACAAACGTGTATCTGAAATGTTGTGTGACATACTTGACATCTTCTGCTTCAAGACCGAAAGCCTCTGTTGTTTCAAGTGTGACAAGAGTTGATGTTGACAGAGGAAGCCGCTCTATGAAGGGTCTTCTCAAACACCATGAAAGAAGCTCATCACCACTGAAATTTCCTGGCCCTAACATGCAACAACTTTTTAACCCGTCTCTTAATACTTGGCTACTTTGAAGGTGACCCCTCACCACAAATAGCATTCTTTGAACTGGGTCTCCTTCTCTTGCTATCTGCAATTCAATTCATATATTATTTCTTGCTAATTTATCTATTAATTAATAATAATTTTTGAAGAATACATATAGCTTACTGTTTCTCCCTTGGTGAATATGAGCGATTTGACTCGGTCACATATATTCTCTAGAACCAGCTCGTCCATATGTTGAAACAACGGCACCTGAAAACCAATATGTGAGCGACTTAAGAAGCTTTCTCCCATATTTGGATTAATTCCCTCATCTAATACAATTTTACCTGTCTGACCAAATCCAAACAAAGATGATATTTAATGTCTCTTCTTAAACCTTCGGGAAGATTTTTGGTCATTTCACATTCATCAACCCCACGCATAGCAGCCCAACGTTGTCTTTCATAGTTACGCACACGTTGTCGAAACCCCTGCGGCAAATGTTTTTTCCTCATCCACCATTCAACATTTCTCATCTTCAATTGCATCACTTGTTTCTTTGATGTTGTTGCATGTAAAAACACCTGCATCATAATTGAAACTCTCATTATATATATATATATATATATATCAAGTCAAGGTTAAAAAACGATCTAGGTGATTGATTTACCTTGATGTTTCCTATTAACATAGTCACAAGAAGAAGCCCACTAGTCAAGACTATGATATTGAAAACTACTTCTAGCCAGTCCGTTGTGCTTTCTAGGTTCCCGAACGTGCTTATCACATTAAAAATAGACAAGTTATATATTATGAATATGATAGAGGAGGAAGGAATTATAAAAAGTTAAAAGCATGTTAGAGATAATGTACCTGAGAGTCATTAGTCCCCAAAAGATAGGAAAAAGTATCTTTTCAAGCCTGTTATCATTAATGACAAGTTGAACAGTCCATTTATAAGCTCCATAGTTGAAGTTATCTGGACCATTTATGCATGTAGACCTTGCTTCCCTGTTCTCTGCCCACCACATTCTTCCAATATCTTTATTCAACAATCTTGTACTTCCATAATATATTGGCTTATGACAAGACAATATTTTTATGCCACAACCATTTGTTTTCACACATTGCTCTTTTAGACATTTCGTTGCTCTTTGGATCCCCAACAAGTACCAACATGCCCCTGCAGCCTATTAATTTAACTTTATTAAAAAAAAGGTATGTATTACATGACAATATCTTCTCAGATTTTGATGGTATGAAGCTTACATGGGAAGCTACAAAATAGGCGATCATGTTAAGAGCAATACCCCACCAAACAGTTCCAAAAATGTAGCCAGACAGGTTTTGTGTGCGTCTCAAATGGCATACTGAGTGATAAATTTTGGGAAGGTATTGGAACAAAAATACAATTAATAATACTGTCATCACCAACGTGACTGAACCTTGCTCTAACAGAGAAGGGATTGCCACCCAAAGCACAATCTGAACAACAACAAGAACAAATTATTATTATTACTCAAAGCTAAAAATAAAATTTTAGATCTTATTATTAATATTAGATTATTTTCAAAACTTTAATTAAAATTTGAAACTATCATTCACCGAACAAGAAATGGTCTCAAGCTGAATATATATTTCCTAACATCTTATTACTTCAGTCATATAATCAACCGAAATAATAATTTTTATTTAGGCGCCTTTATTTATTAAAATACTTTGCACCACAGTCTATACTCCCAACCGTTGTGATAGATAAATGGTTACATGTTTTGAATCTCAAAACTAGTATTTTTTTTCATTTTTTCGTTACAAAAAAGGGAATGTTCCCAAACTAGTTTGAATCTCAAAATTTTAATTTTAACCATGGTGACAATTCACTATGGTTCTTTTTATCAATCGTGGTGAAATATATTACCTATAAAAGGTAACTCATATCATTTTAGAATAGACCACACTCATATAAAATCCTAACTTCTCTCGCCTTAACCCCAACTCTCGAAACTCAAACATAGTATCTCAAACTAGTATGAATAGAGAAAAGGTTACACGAATCCTTGAAAGACGAAACAAGTACCTCATATCTTTGTCTTCATTTTCCATGAATATTTTCAATGAAAGGTACTTTTATGAATCTTAGTATGGGTTATATTGTTTCTAGTTTTTCTTTTCTAGGAAGCACGTAGCCTTCTGGTTGCTCCATGTAGATTTCCTCATCGAGATCTCCATTTAGGAATGTTGTTTTAACATCCATTTGATGAACAATAAGGTTATTCAAGGAAGCTAATGCAAGCAATATTCTAATGGTTGCAGTTTTTGCTACTGGTTCATATGTGTCAAAGTAATCCACACCTTCCTTTTGTCTAAACCATTTTGCTACCAATCTAGCCTTGTAGGTGTTTAATGTACCATTACTGTGATACTTTTTTCTAAATACCCATTTGCATCCAATGGGTCTTGATCCCTTGGGAAGATCCACTAGTTCCCAAGTGTGGTTTGATATAATTGAACCCATTTCGTCTTGAATAACATCCTTCCAAGAAGAAGCATCCCTTGAAGCTACTGCTTAATTATAGGTTTTAGGATAATCTTCCACTTGAAGAATAATAGAAATCTTATAAACATCATTCTTACTATTTCCTTCAACTAGATAAACGAAAATAAGTTAAGAATCAATTTCATTTGGTCCTAGATCCTTAGCTTTTCGTGCCCTTTTTCTTTCTCCTAGGTTCGGGTTGTTTTTCAATAATCTGCATAGAATCTTTATTATGAGATTCTTCAATCGTGGGATTCTCAGGTTCCTTATCCTTTGTGATAAGACTTTCGAAGAATTCCACATCTTGGGATTCAAAAATTACATTAGACTCTAGGTTAAAAAATCTAGATGCTTTGCTGTTGGATGCATATCCTATGAAGGCACATCTGATCTCTCGAGGACCTAATTTAGTTCTTTTAGGATCCATAGTCTTGTAATATGCTACACACCCCTACACTCTAAAATAACCAATATTTGGTGATCTTCCTTTCCATTTCTCATATGGAGAAATATCAGTTGTTTTCAAAGGAATCATGTTCATTATGTGACATGCGGATAATAATGCTTCACCCCACAAAGTAAATGACAATTCAGAATGCATTAACATATAATTTATCATTTCTTGATATGTTCTATTCTTTCTTTCGGCTAGGCCATTTTTTTGTGGTGTACGAGGTGCAAAACATTCATGTATAATGTCACATTCTTCACAATATGCTTCAAATTCTGCAGAAAAGTACTCACCGCCTCTATCTCTTCTAAGTACTTGCATACTTTTACTTAATTGATTTTCTACTTTCTCTTTATAGGCCTTAAAGGCATTAAAAGCATCATCTTTATGCTTTAAAAGATATACATGTGTGAACCTAGAATAATCATCGATAAACATTATAAAATAGTGGTTTTCCCCACGGGTCAGCATACCATTAAACTCACACAAATGAGAGTGCACAAGATCAAGCACATTTGTTTTTCTTTCAACACTTTTGAAAGGTTTCTTGATCATTTTTTATTTAACATATATTTCACATTTTTTGAAATCATGAATGTTACATGAGATTAATCCGAATATAATTATTCTATTCATAGTACTAATACCAATATGCGCTAATCTAGAGTTCCATAAGGATATAAATTCAAGCATATAAGTAGAATTAGAAATTTCATTAATAATATTGTCGGTAGTACAAAGTTTGATCATTCCTTCAGCTGAATATCCTTTTCCTACAAATACACCATTGCAGGTCAATATTAGTTTTCCCAATTCATATACAGATTTAATACCTGGTTTTCCCAACTAGTTCCCACTAACAAGGTTTTTATTCATGTCGAGTACATGAAGTACATTAACAAGAGTGACTTTCTTTTTGGAAGTGAAGTTGAGTTCGACGGAACCCGTTCCAACAACTATAGATCGTACTTTATTTCTCATCTGCACTTCTTGTCCATCATTGACTTTGAATTAGGTTTTAAATGCTACTTTGTCATAAGATACATGCACGGTTGCACATGTGTCAAACCACCATCCTTGGACTTTGCCTTTGATTGCCATAATTTCGCTTACCATAGCGATTATGTCGTCATCAACATGAACCACATTAACCTTATTTTTGGGCTTATTGTGCCTGCAATCTCGAGCATAGTGTCCGGGTTTTCCATATACATAGCTTTCATTTTTTGTACCTTTTGGTCTTCCAGAGTTTTTGAACTTGTTATGTTCTTTCTTAGGGCCGAGATGGTTCTTCATGCCATCATGTTTTTTCTTTCCTTTTTAGCGACAGCATTTGCCTTAGCAAATCTAGCGGACTCAATTTTTTTCTCGATCTTTCGTCTCTTCCTCGATTCGAAGGAGTTTCTAAAGTTTCTCCAATGAGAAATCCTCAGAACTATGCAACAATTTCTTTCTGTATCCTTTCCACGAAGGTGGAAACTTTGCTATAATTTCACCGATTTGGAAAGCTTTAGGAATGTTGATTTTCACGGCTTTTATTTTATTTACGAGAACCTGTAACTTGTGTACTTGTGCAAGAATCGGCTTGGAATCCAACATTTTAAAATCAAAGTATTTAGATATTAAGAACTTTTTCGTACCTTCTTCTTCGGCCTTGAATTTGAATTCAAGAGCTTTCCAGATTTCCTTTGCAGATGCAGTATTTGTGTATAGATCATAGAGACGATCAAATAATGTGTTTAGAATATGTCCACGACAAAGCAATTCATCTTCCTTTCGTTTCTTTTGTTCCTTTTTTATTTCATCAGTGTCATTTTCAGTTGGTTCTGGAATTTCTTCCAAATCAGGATCTAAGACGTATTGAATTTTCAGGGGAATCAAGAGAAAAGTAATTTTTTCTTGCCAACGGGTGTAGTTTGTTCCATCAAAACGATCCAACTTAACAATGTCCTAGTTCATCAGTTTGATGTTTGAAACAGAAGCGTTGATGACCATGATTTGGGATACTATAAGACTGTTAGATAACACTTCGAAATTAAACAGATCCAGGCTTGAATCGTGAACGAAACACTTTCCTTATAGTATTGCAAGCACTCTCGAATGTCTTAGAGTTTTGATGCAGGAACACCCATAATAATTCAGCCTTCTCGAGTTTGCACAAGACAGATGAAAACTCGAATGTAGCGAAGAGTGTCTGGAATTAAATTAGAGGATATGCTACTTTTCGTTGTTGTGAATTTCTGAATCCAAAATGAGGTTTTTATAGGCCATTTTAGTATTATTTCACAAGGTAGAGCGACCCTTGATGAAACAATTTCTTTTTCCAAAAATTACAATGCTTGGCCTATTACAATATTTACCAAGAGTTGCAAGTTTTCATTTTGCAACACTTCATGAAGTGTTGTCAACTTTCGAATTCAAAATTCAAAACATAAGCAACGACCAAAACAGCCCAGCTGAAGGCCAGCCGCCGGAGTGGTGTTGACTTATTAACGTCGCGAATAGCCCAATTGCTCCGATATGTCGTGCTCAAGTGCCCCTACAAGCCGCCACTAGAGCCTTACATCCACGCCCTCGGACATGGAGTCAATGTCGTCTGTGGCGACATCGGCGAGGTGTTGTATCAATGAGATAAGTGGCATAATCCTTGGGACTACCACAATTGTCCATGTGACACTTTATCCTCTTTTGTCCTTTTGTTGAGTTAATAATATTAACTCTTTATAAAAGCTTTCAATGTGAGTAAATCTTTCAATATAAAACTATATCTCATGCATTTATTAGCGTTTACTTACTTTCACTATTTTGTTTAAAATATACTTAAATTACAACAAATATAACGCTATTTTTTAACAACAAATAATTCTACAATGGTTCATAATCTCAAAAGATAATATAATAAAACACTAGATTAAACTACAAATAATTCTACAATTGTTCATAATCTCCAAAGATAACGATTTCTTTTATTGCCATAAATTCTTTTATGTATGTATAAGCAACTTATACATCATTTATCTCTCATGTAAGTTTGCATTTGATTGTCAAGAATATTCATAGCAAAAAAAGTCTTCCAATTATTAGTCATTATTATTAATTTTAAAAATAACTCTCAATTGTGAGTCTTTTGTTTTAGTTTTTTTAAAATAATTTTTTAATATTATATTTTATGTTTAAGAGAAATTTACACATAATTCTTTTAAAAAATTAAAATAAAATGTTTATTTAATTTTTTTAAGTGAGATAATTAATATTTTATCATTTTAATAAATTAAATAAATTTATATGATACCTTTATATATATATATATATATATATATATATATATATATATATATATATATATATATATATATATATATATATATATATATATATATATATATATAGTCATTAAATAAATTAAGTTTTAGATTTTTTCAATGTATTATAATTTAATGATAAAATCTATTCAACATTTTTTTCGATGAATAAAACATTTTTTGTGGAATAGGTTGATGTCCATCTTTAACAAAATATGCTCTCCGAAAGACTTGACATATTTTCATATCTATTTTAGTCAATTGATTTATTAGAATAGATATCCATCCGCACTTATAAAATCAAAGTCAAATTGTTGCGTAAGATTTAAACCACACATAATTTTCTTTTTAATCATAGTTGTTTGTATAGGATTTTTTTTTTAAAATAAACATTTGAATTACAACCATAACATAAGGGATTTAGTTGTTTGTATAGGATTTTTTTTAAATAAACATTTGAATTACAACCAATAACATAAGGGTTATCAAAAATAAATATTGAGGAAAAAGGAAATGCAATAATGGTGTATTTCTCTCAACCAATAAGAGAAATATATTATAATAAATTATATTTTTATTTTTTATATATTAAAATAGGATAATTTAAGAATTTTGATTGATTGTATACATAAAATTATTTTACGCTACATTACTTTATATTTAAAGTCATTAATATTTACAAACAAATTAGTAAAATTTACATTTATAGTAAAAAATAAAATTATTTAAATTATATTTATATATTTTATTAGTTGCTTTCATAAAATATTTTTAAAATTTTATAAAAATGAGTTCAAAAAACTTATAAAAATATCATAAATTATTTTAAACAATATCACAAAATCTATGTCAAATAAATTACTCCGGATTAGTCGATTCAAACAAAATGAAATAATGAATAATGGACAAAAATCATGACATATACGTACCACGAATGAATTGTTCTAAATATGAAAATGTAGTTTTGTACTGATCTTCTCGGGGACCACATGGTTTGTTACTTATAATTTTATTAGATACAAGTTATTCTTCATTATTGCAAGATGATTACGACACCTATATTCTAATAATGAAGGCAAAGAACTCTCCACAAATTTTTATTAGATACAAGTTATAATAACCGGTGTTAAAATTTTCATATTTTTAAAGATTTTAATTAGATATTACGGATTTCTTTAACCTTTAAATATTAAAAATATTTAAAGATACTCACTCTATGGCTTGAAAAGTTGCACTAAGCCTTACTTCAATTTGGATTTATGTTTGGCAAATATGGTTATTTTCTTTTTGTTTACAAACATCATGGAGTTACATTATATTATATGCACTAGTTTATATTGAAGATATTTTCATTACTGATAGAACATCTGCATCGATTTATAATCACATCACAAAGTTATATGATAAATATGCTCTAGAGAAGTTTGGTGTACCAAAATATTTTTCTATGGATTAAAGTTCATGTATCAGTCAAGTGGATTTGAATTACTCGCATAATTCAAATATATCAAGGATCTCTTTAGTAAAGTCAATATTTCATATGCAAATTGAGTCACAACTCCCATGTTTAGTCATTGCAAGTTGAGCAAATATGGCTCAAATGTGTTATCAGATCCAGCTATGTACGTGTCCATCTTAGGCAGACTACAATATGTGACTCTCACGCGATCAGACATTGCCTTTTGTGTAAACAAAGCATGTCAATTCACGTCCTTGCCACTTGAGTAGATTGGAGTATGGTTAAGTAGGTCCTATAATATCTCAATGGGACTATCACACATGGGATGTTGTTATCACCTACTAATCAACTTCATCCAAAATCATTGTGAGATTATCGTGATTCAGACTGAGCAAGTGACTTGGACAAAAGCATCATGCGGTTGGTTGGGAGACGATCACTCAACCTAGAATCCTTGGTGGGTTGGGGCTTTGGCGGTTGCATGTCATTAATAAGACATGCATTATAAAGCTTGTTTGTGGACTGCATATTGATTAACAAGACTTGTGGTGTCAAGTTCTTTATGGAAAATATCAGCGAAATAAGGGCGATGATATTGCGGTAGTGCGGCCTACTGATTCTCATTTATGGAGGAGTATAGTCAAGTTGTGACCTTTGATGGAAGATTATGGGGAATGGCTAGTTAGAGATGGGAGGAGGATTGAGTTATGCAATGATATGTGGATAGCAGAAGGTATTAGATTGGTTAAGTTAAACTTGGATATACTAGATAATTGCAAACAAGCAAAGCTGGCAGATGTTGTTATCGACAGGCAATGGAATTGAAATATTCTTCATTGGATTCTTGCAAATCTCTTAGGAAAAATTGGTATTATTCTGCCTCCTCAGGATAATTACGGTACTGATGAGAGGGTGGGTTGGGATATGGATCTGAATCAATTTTATGTTGCGAAAATGTATTATGCGATATGCAAGTTTCAGAATCGGGAGGGGGACAATGCTTGGAAACAGATGTGGCAGTTAAAAGTCCCAGAGCGGGTTCAGGTGTTTATTTGGCAAGTTAAGCATAATTAATTGCTAACCAATGTTTGGAAGCACCGTATGGGGCTTGGCATGAGAAATTATGGTTACTTTAATGGCTTCCTAGAAACGATTCTTCACGTGCTGCAAGATCGTAAGTTGGCGTATCTGTTTTGGAGCAGTATTGTTCCAAATATCAGAAGGTATAGCTTTTTCATGTATAATTTGTCGTCATGGATCAACATGAATATAGGCAATAAGCGGAACCTTGGTTTGCGGAAAATTGGGATAGGTTTTGAGCAAATTATTGCCATATGTTATGGATGTGGAGGAATAAAGAGAAGTATAATGAAGGTTTCGTTAGGCCGCATAATCAGGTGGAGAGAGTGAGGGGGTGATTGGGTGTTACGCAGTATCGAATGGAATCATGAGAGAGTGTTATATGGGGAAAGAAATGACTATGCAAATTCACTTTGTTCCTCTAAGAAGTGGGTGGATTTGCATTAATATGGATGGAACTTGTAAAAATGGTATTATTAGTTGTGGAGGTATGATTCGAGGGGATGTTGGTGAATGGATTAGTGTTTTTTTGAAATTTATTGGGTGATGTCAATCTATATCTTGCTGAAATATGGGGTCTCTATGAAGGGTTGCAGATTGCTAGGAATATGAACTTTCGTAAGATAGAGTTAAGGATGAATTCATTGGTAGTGGTGCAAGGTGTCAAAGAGAGGAGGAATATCCATCGAGGAGGGAATAATCTATTGTCCAAGATAACTAGCATGTGGAATTTAGACTGGGAGTTAGAAATCATAGATTTCACAGGGAAGCTAATCAACTAGCGGACGCACTGACAAATCATAGTTTTTCCTTGAAGCAAGAGTATAGTATTTTTGCAGATTGTCCTGTTTATTTTGAGTATATTTGTAGAGCTGGTGAGAACAACGTTAGTATTCTTAGAGTTATCTGTCCGTAGTTTTCTTTCTCCAGACTTTTAGCCCTCTCTTTAATAAAAAAATTAAATAATAATAATAGAGATATAACGTTTTTGAAAATTTTATATATAGATTTTAAATTTTATAAGTATAGTGTGAAATGATCTTCTTAATAATAATTATTTTATTCTATAATTTATTAGTTAGACTCAAACACCTTGATAATGGAAAAGCATGGAATTTTAAATTTAAATCTGATCCCTAAAGCATCAACGTCTTAGCTACTACTAATTACGTGACAAGTATACAGATGGATTTTCTTCATAATTAAATGAAGGTAAAGACTTTGATTGTAGTGATAAGTTATCAGCAATATATTGTGGATTCAAACTGGTGCTTCTTTGCTTGATATCCTTACACAAATACCAACTTATATGTCTTAATGAGACTGTTTGTTTTTTTCATGAATAAATATGAAAAATATAGATGGATTTTCTTTTTTTAGTTTGGAAATAGTATATTTCTATGTTAGTGATGAATTCACACTTTTTTCCTTATCATTTAAGATCTCTATCATTTGTCTTAACCAATAGTAGTTTAAAAGCCTATAACCTTGTCCCATGGTTGGAAAGTGGTTATGGTACTTCGTGGTTATGGTAATTCTCTTAAAAAAAATTTTTTTCTTCTGTTAATGGTGATTCTAGTGACTTGAGCTTTAGTATGTGCCGTTAAAGAGTTAGACTATGTTAGAATTGGTGGTATGAGATGAGATTGAATGGTAATTAATGAGATTTTATTGTTTGGATTCGTAAATAATTGATGGAATAATCCATTCCATCTCACTCCTTCTAATTCTCTATTTTTTGTTCCATCCAATTTGAAATGTATGTAATGGAATGAAACATTATTTAAATAAAATAATCAAATAATAGAGTGAGATCTATATTTCATCCACTTCTCTCCATTCCGCTCTACTCCATTATATTCTATCAATTCAAACATAATCTTAGATTTTTTTGTCTAAATTTTTTTTTCAAGAGTTAATTTTTTTATGGCTTTTTTATTTTTCAGACCTTTTTGACTATCTTGTTTTGTTTTCTTTTTAATAAAATTTATTGAAAGGAGAATAAGTGTTACTCCAACCCATATAATAGAAAGAGAATCTCAAAACTTAAAAAAGATAACACTAATAGATATATACCAGAATATAATAGTTCTAGATAAAAATATTCTAAAATGCTAGACATTAATCACTTATATATAAAGTACAGATGAATAAATTTATATTACTTATTTTTATAGTAAAAAGTAAAATAAATATTTTTATACATGTTTTAAGAATTTATTATTATAATTTATTTTGAAAAATTTATATAAATAAATTCAAAAAATATTTTAAAAGTTATTTTAATAAAACATCCTATAAATAGTATTGTGAACCACATAAAGCATATTTTTATTTACCATGTAATTTGTACTTTATTTCAGAGCAGTTTTGTGAGTAATTAAATTTGCGCTAGTATGTCCAGTTAAAGCAGCTTATTTACATGACTTCAAACCCGCCACATAGCTAGTGTAAAATCCATGTTTAAATCGTCATACTATACGAATAGCACATGGAGATGCCGTATGTCCCGACAACCATCATCAATGATAATGTCCGCATGCAAGCAACGACATACAACACATATCCTCTCTAATCTATTTTGTTTTTTTGTTTTCTTTTCCTCTTTCATCAACCAAAATAAAAAACAAAAATCTATCCCTGAGAGGAGCCGTATATATAACCTGCCAAACTTCATAATTGAGTTGGATAACGTAGTTACAACGGAATGTCGTAAAACCAATTATATTAAGGGGACAACTTCTCTACCCATCACAAAAAGTTGAGTAGTGTACCTTCAACCAATCACATGATTCCATCTCATTTAACACATTTAATTATTTATTAAAATAATACAAATATTTATTGTTTTCAAAACATTTTACAAAGTAGGTAACTTTACCCAACTTTTTGAGTTGGGTAGATAAGAATTCACCTTATATTAAACTATTTTTTTCAATTTCAACAAAAATAAACTATTTCAATCATTTTTAATTAATATATTTTTCTTAGAAATCTGTAAAAATTTATGAAGGAAGACATCTCTCAACCAGATTCCAACAACTATTCATCACGTTTTAGACATAGTCTCTTATATTAATTCTATAAACCTTAAAGCACTCACAAAAAAACAATTTAATAAACAAAAAAGTGAAGAAATAAAATTCTGACCTGAGGTATAGGAAGAATAACGAAGAGATCAAAGAAGAAGCCGCGGCGGGACTTAAGATAAGCAAGAGCGACCGAGCAGCGGGCATCAGCTCCGGCAGTATCACCGGAGAAAACGAATGAGCTGCGTTTTGCCATTTTAAAGCGGAGGAAGATATGCCAAAGGTGCAAGGCGTCAGTCATGCAACGGAGCACCGTTACAGTGATGGCGAACCAGCCGTCGATGAAGAGGCACATAAATGAGTCGCTGATGGAAAGGGCGTAGAAGAACAGTGGGTCCACAAACAACCCTGCTCCGCATACTAGCAAGAACACTCTGTTCCATTCTTGCACCCATTTTTCTCTTGGGTCTACAACTCGACTAATACCTGCATAATTCACTGCTTGCTGCTCTTCTTCTTCTTCTTCATCTTCTCCATGATTTTCCTCAATTACATCTTCGTCTTCGTCCGTGACGGTGTCGTGCATGTGAAAACCACGTGAGATGTTTTGTTCTGTGGTTGGCGTGGCCATGGATATGGTTAGGTGAGAGTTAGTTGAGACGGAGGGATTTTTGTTTCTCGTGTGAATAAGAAGTGAACAAGTGATATATAGAGCTTTCCTAGTTTTACACCATATTGTACATACATCATACATCATAGGTTACACCGTATACAAAGCAAAATAACTTGGCACAAAGATCAATGTAAAAATAAATTATTAAAAAATAAAATTAGTATATTTTGTGTATCAAAATACGGTCTAGTGTTATAAAATGGTGTTATCTTCGCATAGATTCTCACATTTCCAACCCTTTTTTTTATTAAGATATCAATATATAGAAAGAAAAAAAAAGAATTAATACAAGGCGGACTAGGTCAAAACCCTCTTAATGAGTCGAAAACTTAACTTATTTTTTACAAAATCAGCTCTCAAATATAAGGGAACCGAATCAAAATGAATAAAATCATCAATAGTGAGACCTAAGTTAGTTAGAGAGTCTGCACAAGTATTCCCTTATATAAAAATATGATAAATTTTATAGGGAGGTTTGAAAGCCTGAACAACCGCAAAATAATTAGATTTGAGCCAGAAATTAGTCCAACCCTTCTCATAGGCGAACTCAATAACTAACATAGTTTCCGAGAATTCAGCGATGGGAAATTTGGAAGCCCAAAAAATTGAGAAAAAGCACCGAGAAAACATCCTCCATGGTATCTAAAAATATCTCCACAAGCCGAAATCTCCAAATTGTTTAAAGAAGCTCCGTCACAATTAACTTTAATCCATCTCTACAAGAGAAGTTTTCAAATAACTTCAACAATTTTAGGCGTATTAGGCGGCCGGATAATGACTTTAAAACTCTTCAAAACAGTGAATGTTAATATGAGATGTCAAATTAATGTTTTTAATGACCTTGTTTCGACAATATGCTCAATAGTAATTTTTTAAAAATAATTTTAGTTAATAGTTTGTAAAATTTTAGTTAATATTCATGATTTGGTAATTACAAGTTATGACATTAAAAAGTAGTTGTAATTTGTAAGTGATGAAATAAAGTTGATTAATAAAAGATAAAAAATTGGTTAATATAATTTATAATTTAAATATTGAATGATCATATTAAAATGTAATTTTATATGATAAATGAAAGATGATTAATAATGGTGAAAAGTTTGTTAATAAAATTCAAAATTTGGTTAATGAGTGTTCAAATATAAAAAAAAATTAAATAGTAAAATAAAATTGATTAGTTGAATAAAGATTGGTATATAATTAATAATTTAATGTTTGAAGTGTTTAAATGAAATAGTCAATGAACTATAAACAAAATAATTGATTAGTAATATAGTTTTTGTGGTTAATTATTTCTTATATATTTTGAAAATAAAATATTTTATTATAAATAATATTTGTTTTAAAAAATTGAAATAATATTGTTCATTGTATAAATACAATGAATAGTATGTGTCGGTATTTGTGTAAAATATTATTTCAATATAGCACCGCTGATAGTATTAGTATAAGAGTTTAATTTATATGCACTGACAGTATAAAATTATTTTACACTGTCATTCAATAAAAAATTACCAAAGTACTTTGTCATTAAAATAATTTTTTAATTAAAGTGTGATTTATTCTAATACAAAATTGTGATTGATTGATGAACGTTTTTCTCTTGTATAATATGCTCCTTTGTGTATTTGCAGACAATGCTTAATATATAGAAATTTATATAAGTCAAGATTTGTCATTTCGTCCCTTTTATGTAATCATCTCTTCTTTTTAATTAAGCGATAAATGGCCAATAAAAAAAATAATCTAGAAGAGAAAGAAAAAAAAAAAAAAGAGTGAATGATCAAGACTAATGAAGAATGAATCGAGTGAATGATCAAGATTAGTGAAGAATGAATAGTTGGATAATTTTATTAATTTATTTAATATTATTAAGGTAAATAATAGTCCGGCTGTAAATTTTTTTTATTAATAATAAATATTATGAGAAAATATATGTGGGTAGGGTTGTTCATGGTACAGTTTAACTAAAAAACCGAACCGAATTGAAGTGAACCAAAACAATTATTTATTAGTACTGAACCGAATTGTTTTAAATTTTTCAGAATTGAATCGAACCAAATTATTGGTTTGTTGGTTTGGTTCACCGATCTTGAATTCCAAACTGAACCAAACCGAACAATTACTTTTTTAAAGAACCATTAAATATTTTATAATAAAAAATTATTTTAGATTTTTATTTTTGTATTTTTCTATACGCATGTTTTTTAGATAATTGATTATAAAATTATATAAGAAAATAATAATTAAAAATTAATTAAAACAATTATTTTAATTTCAAAATAAAATTATTTTAAAAAAATATATTATACACAATTATAATTAAATTATTAAAATTATTTTTATATAAAATTCTGAAACACATAATACTTAAATTAAAATTAATCATGTATACTCTATCATTTAAAAACAGTTAACGTAATACAAAACTTAGAAGTTAAATTTATTTATTAACCATTAACCATTAAATTTAATTTATTTATTTTATTTTATAATTTAAAATAAGAGTTTAAAGATAGTGTCTATCAGTGTAAAACAGTTTTACACATACAACCAATCAAAATGCTTTAATTTATCATATAATTTTAGTTTTTTAAAATTAAAAATGAAATTTATTCTGATGTATGTATCTCATTAATTGACAGTGTAAAATACTTTATACTTTCAATGCATTTTTTTTTCCATTAAAATAAACGTCAAGTTTATCTTTATAACAGTGAACCAATTAAAATAGCAAAATAGAGTATTGCAATGTGCCAGTGGCAAGTAATACCAGCAAACAATATATACCAATGCAATGACGTTAATTCATAATTCTATACCATACTAATATGTATGGTTAATAACTGTGGTTCGGTTCTTTTGGTTTTAATTTGATTATTTATGGTTCAGTTTGGTTATTAAACTATTTTATTAGATATTATAGTTCAGTTCACTAATTTAATAAATGGTTCGACTATTTAATAATGGTTTAATTTGGTTTTATAATTTGGTATGGTTTTATGAATTTTTTGAACAGTCCTATTTGTGGGTGTTCAAAAAGCAATACTCCCTCCGTTTTTTATTATAAGTCATTTTGAAAAAAAATTTTGTATTTAAATATAAGTCGCTTTACAATTCCAATGAATAATTAATGCTATTTTTTCTATTATATCCTTAAATATTTATTATTCTCTCTCCTTTCAATTATATAAATTTATCTTCCACATGTCATTAATGAAGGATAATTTTATAAAAACCTTCATAATTTCTCATTTTCATACAACAATTATTATTTTTCTTAAACTGTGTGAAAAGTCTAAAACGACTTATAATAAAAAACGGAGAGAGTAGTATTCAATTCAACGATAATGTGTGAAATAATAGTAATGAGAGCCAAATTAAGAAGTTTCAAACAATAATAACAATTTCTTGGTGTTTAAAGCACAAAGATAAAAGTCTGGTCTAAGTGGAAAAAAGAAAAATGACATAAACATGATAATAAATGATAGATGGTAATATAAAGCATAAAGCATAAAATTAAAGAAGATAGGCTAAATTACCTAGAGAGTCCTTTAAGTTATTTAATTGTAACAAATCACTCCTTTATGTTTTTTCCGCTACCTTTGGTTCCTTTATGTTAACTAACGTCTTCACCCTTGATCTTTTTTCTGCTTTATTTTGTTCTATTAATTTTATTTTAACTTCTAAAATTCATATTAAATCCATTTTTGGTCCAAAAATTATGAGAAAATTCCTAAAAATATTTCTTCTCATTTTACACTTTTTGTCATTTTATGAAATTTTTATTTTCTTATTTACTATTTTTCTTTAATTTCGTCCTTTGCGTGCATTTTAATTAGTTTAAAAATATTTTTATGCACTAAAAAGTTCTGAAAATTTTATTATATGATCCAATGATGATCTCTAACCTATGTTAAGTAACATATCTGTAACATTAATGTCACTTCATCTTTTTTGAAAAGGAGTTTGGGAAGAAGGTCAACGGTGCAGACGTTAGTTAACATAAAGGACCTACATGTAGCGAAAAAAACATAAAGGATTAACTTGTTACAATTAAATAACTTAAAGGACCCTAGAGGTAATTTATCAAAGAAGATAACAAAAGAAGCATAAAGTACAAGTTAGATGTTAATAGTTAGTAATTAGTAGTCAATAGTTAGCTTGAATGATCAATAATGGATGACCAATGAACTTATGTCAAAGTTTATGAAAACTTGTCAGAAGATTGATAGAATCAAAACCTCTACACAACAAGCTTTCAAAGTTTTTGAACCAGTTGTCAAATAGTCAACCATCCTTGGGCTTGTAAACATAGGTTTAGGCCACGAATGATCATTCTCCGATACGGGACAAAGAAAAAGGAAGAAGAAGAAGTGGATCAGAACCATAATGTCCAGGTGAATTTCTTTTGATTATTATGGGATTTCATCTTGATGATTCATCAGAGGATTGATAGAATCAAAACCTCTACACAATGAATTCAAACAAGACTTACACCTACTAATAAAAAAAAGGCAAGAATAGAGGGAAGAAAATTCAAACTATCATTAATATTATTCATCTAATATTATGGATTCAGTTCTTTCAAACCTACCAACATCTTAGATCCAATGATATTAATGAAGTTAAGTCAAAATATCATAAAATATTCACAAAGTCAAAACCAATCATAAAAGAAATAAAACTATTATTTAAAACATATAAAATGAATTTTAAAATGGTCAAAAATAAGAAATTATTTATGAAATACTTGAGTGGTATCCAAACACCAAATAAATTTCTCACAAGACCATAATAAAACTAGAAAAAACTATATATGATTTTTAAAAAAAGGTTTCATAAATTTTCAGAAATTCAAAATTATTTAAAAGTGACAAAAAAATGATTAATTAATTAGAATTTGGTGATGAAATACATAAATGATATCATAACATCAAACAAAAATCCCAAAATTTAACCATAGGTTAAACATAAGTCAACAAGTGTTGACAATTTTTTTTTTATAATTTTTGAAAGTCAGAAAACAATTTTAAACCAATTAAAACAAAGCTAAATAAGCAAAAAACAAGAAAAATATTAAAACCAATAATAAAAATATAAATCAGGAAAAAAAAATAAAAGAAGATTTTAGAAAAAAACAATGGTATTTTTGGAATTAAAATTAAATAGTTATTAATTTTTAAAGTTAAATAAAGTAAAAAACCAAATAAAAGAAAAAGAAAATAAAATAGAAAAGATGTAGACCATTGGTTCAATGTCAAAACGCGCTATTAATTAGATCCAAGGATCCAGCGCGCTGTGCATGATATGGTCATTAGTGAATAAACCACATGATCCCAAACGTTTAAAATAAATCAGAATCAGATTTGAAAAAAAATGCATGGCACGCGATCATTGGTTGGAGACGTCCACGTAGGTCGTCTTCAACCTCTAGCCAACCTCAAACCATGATTCTTAAACTGTAAAATTAACAAACCACACAGGTATCATTGTGTTCATCTCTTCAAGACGATCTGAATGGTATCCTCGCGCCAAATTTATATTTGCTACATCTTACTCGTTTTGAGAAAAACCAGAGAAAGTTTTGAAAAGGGATTTAAAAATACACAAGCTAAACTCACTTCCAGTTAACAATAAACCATACCACAAGCATCAGAGTGATGAGAGCTACATTATAGCCACAAATTTGAGTTGAATTGATGAAGAAATCTACCTGTAGAAGTTTAACTTGGAAGCTTTGAAAATGAAGTTCGTGTGCTTGATTCAGGGAGTTAAGGCTTGATTCTTGCTCGGTTAGCTTAAGGAAGTATCAAGGAAGCTAAATCAACAAATAATTTTGAGTGAATTCAAAGGAAAGAGTGAGTTCGAATCTCAATTTTGGTGAAGGGTAGTGTGAGTTGCAGTAGGGGTGTTTTGGCTCTCAAAGCTTGGGAATTAATGAGGAATGATACTCTATTTATAGGGGAGCTGATGGAATCAAGAAGCGTGTGAAATGATCAAAGATTGAGTCAAATTGTGTGAAGGTCAAAGCAAGAGAAGTGTGACTTACAATTCACTCAAAACGCAACCAAAACTTGAGTTTTAATGCACTAAACTCCTTTTGGAAAGTTGCTAAACATGTTTGAGAGCAAAAACTCGTGCCACATTGGATTAAAATTGAGTAATTTGGAGATTAAAACAAAGTGAACATGAGCTTTCTTCAGCTTCGAGGTATCAACTTCATCATCATGAGGCAACTTGTGTAGGGACCTTTATGCTACAATCTTGGGCTCTTTTGAAAGAGGGCCTTGCAAGCTTCACAATATGCCAAGAAAGGTTGCGTTTAGTGATCTGAATTGAAAGTTATGGCTTCTCAAAATGGATGAAAAAGATGCCTAAAGCACTTATCCAAATTTAGCAATTGTAGGCACTCTTGGTCAACACACTTCAACCTTAGGCCTATACCAATTGGCTCGTGCGTTTTCCAATCTTTCTTGAGCCAAAAATCTTCTCATTACATAAAACATGATGCAAAAAGAATGGGATCCATTGGGCAATTGAGGAGAGATATATGCTTTTGGAAAGTTGGGGAAAGACAAGTCATTTTCCCAAAGTCATTTCATCAAACACCTTGGTGCATATGCCAAAAGTGCATCTTAGAGCTTGAAATTTCCAAAAGTCCCAACATGAAAGTTGTATAGAATGAAAAAATAAGCGCAATTACAAAAGTTATGAAAGAGAAAGTGAAATTTGAATCATTTGGCCTTGTGACAGTCTTGCACACAAGTTCTGCCTTGAAACCCTAGGTATACCAACATGACCTATATTGTTTCTCCTTCAAACATGATCTTCCACTTATATTTTGCTCTTTAACTTCAAAGATGGGTCAAAGTAGACTCACTCAAGATTACTATGCAAAAATAACAGACTCAATATGACAAAATTTGAGCAAGTTATGATCCTTTGAAGTTGGTAGACAATTTCTTAACTTTCAAATGAGACTTGTAATGTCTTCTAACTTTTGATGACTTTCTTCATAAAATTTATTCTTGAATTTTGAAAAGAAGTTTTTTATGATGTCAAGGAGAGTATTTTGCAAAAATAAGCACTAAAAAATGTTGAAAATTGATAAAGTTATGCCCTTCAAACCATAGAATCAAGAACTTGTCCAATTAGGTCTATCTTTTTGAATCTGTTAGAACAAGAATTGTTCTGATCAATATTCTTAGTTTTGATGATAACAATGTATATGAATTTTGTATAAGACAATGTGGTACTCTAATCCTATGCATTTTCCATTTCAGGAAATATATAAAGAGTATGCACAATTCAGCGCAAGAAGGACTGACTCAGAAGGTTCAAGTATGCAACATCAGAACATGCTCTAGCAAGACATCAGAAGATGGTCAAGCAGAATCAGAACATGGTCTATTGAAGCATCAGAAGAACTTGAGTTCAGAAGCAGAAACACTGATGTTCATATGGTATCACGCTAGAAGCACTTCAAAGTCAGAAGACAAGAAGATGCTCTGCACCAAGCTGTTTGACTCTGATTAATTCAAACGTTGTATTTACAAAGATCAGATCAGAAGCAAGTACAAGATGACAGGCTACGCTAACTGACAAAAGGAACGTTAGAAGCTATTAAAGGCAAAGTCAGTTAAAGCAAGAAAAGCAAGGCTCGAGGTAGTTGACAAAAGAGTGAAACATTAAATGCAATGCTGTACGGATCACGCAGCGCATTAAATTCTCCCAACGGTCATCTTCTCAAAACGCCTATAAATAGTGAAGTTCTGATCAGAAGCAAGGTTACCAATTCACGAACAACTCTTTCAATCTTGCTGAAACGCTGCTGAATCAAAAGCTCTCAAACTTCATTTTCAACCTCACTAATCTTGTAATATCTTAGTGAGATTTAAGCTTAGAACTTAAGAGAAATATCACAGTTGTGATTATAGCTTATTAAGAAGCATTGTAATACTCTTGTAAGAATTTGTTTACATTAATTTGTAAAAGGTTCCTAGAGTGATCAAGGTGTGATCAGAATACTCTAGAAGACTTAGAGGGTATCTAAGTGGAAAACCATTGTAATCAAGGTTGATTAGTGGATTAAATCCTCAGGTGAGGTAAATCACTCTAAGGGGGTGGACTGGAGTAGTTTCGTTAACAACGAACCAGGATAAAAATCATTGTGCAATTGTTTTTATCTTAAGAGTTTTTAAAGTCACACTTATTCAAACCCCCCCTTTCTAAGTGTTTTTCTATCCTTCAGAATCAACTTGAAATCCTTTGAACTTTTCTTGTATGATAAAACATGAGGAAGTACATAAGACCTTGAATTGAATTTATTGTGAGGTCCATAACACATGAAACTTATTGAAGAAGGCATGAAAATAAACACATGGACCTATGAAGCTTCTTGATGAATCAAACCACACAATCTTGAGATAAGCTTGACCAAATGAAGTGGGGAAATGCTTAGAACATGACACTTGATGATAAGAAGTCCCTCTTCAATTCAATCCATTTAGCTTCCATGAATGCTCAGTGAATTGGGAGATTACCTTCAAAACCTACCTTGCATCAAAAAAACATTGGAGGCAAAGACATATTTTTGTATTTTGATTAGTGTGGTATATATACAAGATAAAATATAGGTGCTTGATGGTCCCTCCTAATGATAAGATAAGCACCACATCGAAAGAACAATCCTCAAAATTGTGATCTTGATCCATGATTATAATGCAAATGATGGATAATCTTAGGGTCAAAAATTGGGGTATGACACTACCATTAGATTTGGATATAGAGAAAGTCGCATGAGCACTTTGTAAAGCAAAGATAGAAGCATTGTTAGATGAACAGCAAAAAGAGGAATGTGACATGACAAATCCACCAAGCCAAATGTTGGGAGATTATTGTCGACAGATAGATTCTGGTCAAATCTCACTAGGATTTCAACCGACGAATCCAATTAGTTTGGATATTAAGATTTCTGTGCTACAGGGCCTACGAGACAATCCCTTTGATGGGCAGACAATTCGAGACCCATGGGAGCACCTTGCTAAGGTTTATGAGACTTGTTCCATGTGAAAACAAACAAGAGATGGCATAACTGATGACCAGTTGAAATTAAGACTTTTTGGATTTTCATTAATTAGTAGAGCAAAAGATTGGTTGCAGTGTATTCTCGATGGGAAGATCAAAACATGGAAGGATTTAGAAGATAAGTTCCTATAGAGATACTATTCAAATGTGCTGTTTGTTGAAAGAAAAGTGGAAATTTCAAATTTTATCCAAGAAGAGAATGAATCTTCGTTAGATCTGTGCGAGAGGTTTAAGTTGTTGCTCTGCAAGTGCCCAAATCACAACATGCACTACTACAAATAATACATTTCATGACGAAGCTTTCACCTCATGCAAAAATAAACCGAGGTATAATGCCAAGGCGCACCATATCTATTTTTTTATATATAAAAAAACAACATAGTAAAAACCGAGGGGACAAACAATTCTTGACATGCTTCGAATTCCAGCTATTGCAGTTTATATTTTTATTTCTTTATAAGTGTAAACTAAATGATTTATCCCTTTGGTTTTCATAATAATCGAAGGATAAAATAATCAGATTTTACTATAAAAGCACTCGTTAAACAGCTTTTACCCTATCCTAACTTAGATGTCTCCGCCCCATACTCGTATGCATTATTCTTTTGGGATGAATTGCAAGACAGAAAAAATCTTCAATGTTTTTCTGTCTAGAACAAAATATTTTTTCTGTTCTTGCAATCTATCTCATATAATGGTGTTGATTTTGATGTTGTTGTATTTTTGGAATAACCTTTCAATGTTGTCAATCAAAGAAAACATCAATGCTTTTCTTGGGTTGACAACATTGAGAAATTTATTCCTAAAAATGGTGTAAAATGCATACAAAAATTGGTGATGGGTAAAAAATTAAAATAAAAACATGACATGTCACTTTCAATTTTTTGTCATTCACCATTTTTTGTGTGAAACCTAATACCTTGGTTTTTTACTAAAAAAGAAAATACTCTTCCTTGTTTTTTAAAACACTTCAGGTTTTATTACATAGCCACAACAACAAATGTCTACCATAATTTCATAAAGTAATAACACTCAAGATATTGCTAATTAAGTAATCCACAACAAACTATCTACATCCACCACTACATCTTTCTTGTGCAAGCATTTTCCATGAAAATATTTGCTCAAGATAATGAAATCTTGGAATTTAAAGAAGCTTGGAAAACTCCTTTGTGATGAATTGCAAGTGCAGAAATAAATTTTCAATGTTTGGGAAAGATAACTCCTTAGAAGTTAGATGCATTCAATCCTTAGAAGTTGGAATGACATCGACTATGATGAAACTGCATTTTTTGTAATAATGTATTTTAATATTTTTTGTAAACAATGTAATTTAAAAAGAAGCTTCTTCACCTCCGTTTTCTAATGAAACTAAGAAGTAAACTTGTTTTACTTCAATTTTGTCGGGGGTATAATTATGGCGTGATTATTGAGGATATTGATCACCATTCTTAAGCAAATATTCACCGTCCATTTCATTAGTACCAATGCTCAAGACACTACCATTATCAAAGCATTCTGAATATAAAAAAAAGATAATGAAACATTATGAAGCACTGGAAACTATCTACATACAACACTTTAAGGTCTTCAAGAGCATTTTCCATGAAAAGATCTCTATGATGGATATCAAGAGCATAAAATTATTTGGGTTTAAGGTTTGTGATCTTTGAAATTCTGGTATGACAGACTCAGGATGTCACTTACGATGTCAAGACATCTGATCTGTTATTAACTTAGCAAAGGCATAATAGAAAGATCCCCAATTTTAAATTACCCCTAAGAAGGAGTCCATGAGTACTAGGATCATATATGTTCAGTCAACATAACCAGATTGTAAACTTTATTGGTTCTGTAAAGGAACAGCTATCAAACCTGAACCTGATGTTATACACGATGTTACATCATCCATGACTGAACAAATAATACAATGCAGAAGATAAATAACACAGTTAATTGTTAACCCAGTTCGGTTTAACAACCTACTCTGGGGGCTACCAAGCCAGGAAGAAGATTTCACTATCAGTAGTACTATTTTATGTAAACAACCTCTGGTTTACAGATAAAAAACCTCTGGTTTACCTAGTCACTACCTAATGCAACCTTTATCTCAGATATCCATCCAAGACAAGAGAACCTCTGCTCACTCCCGAGAGATACCTAACTGTTACAACCATGTAATAGCTATTTACACAATTAACAATAAACAATAACTTGATCTTGCTTCACAGCTTCAATCAAGAACACAATACTCAACTCTTACCTGTAGGTTTCGAGTGAGAACAATCACTTCTCTTACCTACAGGTTTCGAGAAGGACAAGGCAGCCATCCCACAACCTGGGTGGTCTACCTATAGAAACCCTAAAGACTACATCTTTTCTAAACAAGGTTTTCTATATTTTTTCGATACAAAACTAGGTTACAAAGGTTTCTATTTATAACCTATTCCAAATTGGACTTGGGCTTACAAATTGCAGCACTCCTTGCTGTTACAAATCAGCAGATATATTCTGCTACAATCAAGGTCTTTTAATCATAAGTTTCCTAATTTATCTCCTAAATTAGAAACTGCTGAATCTTCAATCTTCTGATCTGATTCTTCAATATTCTGACCTGATTCTTTTGACCTTTAAATTTGTGCCATATTAGATTACAAAAAAATCCACGAATATTCTGTATCTGTTGAGTATCAGACTGAATCTTCATTCCAGTTCTGCAGGCGTGATGTCATGAGTTGATGTCATGACATTCCATATAAAATCTTGCTTGTACCTGTTTTGTTCTTTTATATTTGCAAGACTTATACATTGTATTACATTTTGCTGCTATTATGTTTTAAAAAAACATAGATGCCAATCAGCCAATAAAAGCACCAACAATCTCCCCCTTTGGCATATTTTGGCTAAAACTATACATTCATTAAAAATGCAGCAAAATGTAAATGCTTCAATTTTCAAGACAACAAAGAACAGACTTTTACATTCTCAGAATTGGGCTCTTCTGTTCTTCAGGTCTTAAACCACATTATAACATCTTCAGTCTGCACTGTCTTTACACTACAAAATCCTTTGTTTCTTTTGACACTAGCAAAATCAGATGATACTTCTCCCCCCTTTTAGCCATAATATGACAAAGATTGGACCGATGTCATAATATGCAGTGGAACATCTTCATGCAACACTGATGTACACGAGGAAGACGATGGGAGAAGGCCTTTGTCTTGGAGGACCAATGGTGGCATAAGAAAACCCTTACTCAGTCTTGGACTAGAAACAAAATCCTAGCTTAGAGCCTGAGAGAGGACTTGAGTGAAAACTGTCCACCAGTCCTAGTAACTCAGAACACAAATTACAATTGTGTTCATAACTCAGATCACAAATCACAACGAAAATAGTTCCTATACTGATGGTTGTATATGATGGAACATCTTTGTTGTTATTGCATAAAAACCCATGGTAGAGACCACCAACATCCCCAACCCGTGTTTTTTTTCTGGATAGGTTTTGGTAAAGCAATCCATCACAATACCAAACCAAGACACGACTCATAAGGACACACACGAATGACATCTTGAGAGAGTTTGATTTCTGTAGTCTGTGGAGACGCCATTATATAGCCATTGGAGATTATAGGAAATAACGATGGTCTTTGGTCTTGTTCAACGGTCAAACGGTTAATTAGGAAATAGTTCCAAAAGCAATTACTCTTTCCCAAGCAGTTTTTGACTATTTTTCTGATAGGAGTTATCTTAAAATACTAGTGCATGCATAGTCATTGATTGTACTTTACACTGACCACTGATGTGTAGATAAACTTCAAGACAAATTTCCTTATTGGACTTAGCAGATTCAATGTCTTCAAACATGTCATGACATCTTGTCAGACTTTGTCATTTTTCTTCCCCTTAAGCACATAGCTCAAGATTCTTTCAAAGATTATGACAAAGCATGCTATGGACCAAGTAAAAGACCTCCTACTTACTCTTCTGACTCATTAGTCATAGACATAGACTTCTATTGTTCTGAACACCTTGAGACTGTTTAATGCAACCGTGAAGAATCTTCCAACACTTGTTGACACACAGTTACCTCATCAGACCAGAGAAAGAATTGTGGATTCCTGTTGCACATGGTTAGATTCAACCATTCACTGACAATAATGTAACATTTTCTTCATGATGTTAAAGTATGTTTGATCAAGACATTTTTCTTGACATAAGAAGTTACTCCCCCTATCTGAGATAGTCTAGGCTTCTTCAAGGAAGACCTTGTAATGATGAATAGAAAACATAAGACGCATCTTCATATCTTCAAGAGCCTCACCCTCTGTTCAACTATCCTGCTAAACACACTCACTATAGCAACGTTGCTCCTTTACAATAGATACTCACACCAGAAATTGAGATGTTATGACACTGTGTCTGACATTAATACTGCTAGTATCTTCCATCAGGTTCATATCTCTTTCAACAACAGACCCTTGTCTATCAACGTATCTCCACCAGAAATGATCAATTGATGACCTCTTGACATTAGATGCACCCACAGAGAGGTTGCCACAGCCTCAACATAAAGAACTGCCACTTCTTGTACTTTGTTGAGCATAACCTTACCATGTTTGTATCAGATCATGGTCTGCTTAAGAAAATTTGAAATCCTTCTTGACAAGATTAACAAGCCTTTTATCTTGAATCTGAAGAATCCTCCTTATCTTCAGCTCTGTTGATCAGATCATAGAAATTTTGTCTTCATAGTCATATTCACGAAGTGAAATCTTCATTATAAGAGTAATTATGTATTTCCAGAACACATTACCAACATCCAGATCAGAATCTTCCCATTCTAATCCACATTATGTCTGAACTGTCACTTTAGACAATAATGTCGCTTTTTCAAACTTCGTATGCATATTCCTAGACATTCTTCCAGGATAATAGCACATTGTGATGTTGACATCACCTAAGGCATAAGTTCTTCTGACACCCAAACTCAAACAAACTCTAACTATCCATAGAGATAACACGTCTCTATAGAATGACTTGGAACACAAGAAACAATTTTTGTTCACGACATGAAACAAGAATCTACTCTTTACAAAACAACTGTAAAGAATGACCTCAGACTTAACAATGTCTGAACACTACCCTTAAACCCTATGCTTGTCACAATTTGACAACCACAACCTAGACTCTAGACTTTCCTCATATCTGAAAGAAGAACATGAGAGACTTAAACCAGACTCAAACAAAATGGAAAAGACTCTAGAAACCTGAGCAATTTAAACAACATACTTGGACTTTAACCAAAGTCTCGATCAAGAGATGTTATTTGAAGAGGAACTGCATCAGGTGGACTTGTGCAAAGGTTGGAACATGCACTAAGTCAAAACAAGTGATACACACCATTAATACATGTCTTCAGATGATAATGCAAAGAATATTCCTTGCTGGTCTTTAAGAATAAACATGTGCTGAGTTATATTCTGACATCTTGTATGACATTGTTCTTCTGGCTTAAAGATTAGTCTATGAGAGACTTTCCAGTTGGATAGAAGCAGAATAACATTGTCTTTGCTGATCTTCATACTCTCTTACTCCCCTTAAGATCTACAAATTTAGGAGTCATTTGCCCTGCTTCGGACAAATTTACCTGCACCAATAGGATCCCTTGCCCTGGTTCGGACAAGTTTACCTGCACCAATAGGATCCCTTGCCCTGGTTCGGACAAGTTCACCTGCACCAATAGGATCCCTTGCCCTGGTTCGGACAAATTTCACCTGCACCAATAGGATCACTTGCCCTGGTTCGGACAAGTTTACCTGCACCATTAGGATTACTTGTCATAGTTCTGACAAGCTCACCTGCACCATTAGGATTATTTGCCCTGATTCGGACAAATTTCACCTGCACCAATAGGATTACTTGTCATAGTTCTGACAAGCTCACCTGCACCATTAGGATTATTTGCCCTGATTCGGACAAATTTCACCTGCACCAATAGGATCACTTGCCCTGGTTCGGATAAGTTTACCTGCACCATTAGGAGTCACTTGCCCTGGTTCGGACAAGTTTACCTGCACCATTAGGAGTCACTTGCCCTTGTTCGGACAAGCTTACCCGCACCAATAGGAGTCACTTGCCCTGGTTCGGACAAGTTTACCTGCACCAATAGGAATTATTTGCTATAGTTCTAGCAAACTTACCTGTATCAGAGGAATTACCTGCCATGGTTCTGACAAGCGTACCTGCATAAAAAAGAATCGTTTGCTATGGAGACTCACGACTCGAGGGTCATAAAAGAAACGATATGTTTAGAAACTTACGACTCGAGGGTCGGACATTCACGACTCGAGGGTCGGAAAACAAACCAATCACAACACGAGGGTTGGAAAATCATGACTCGAGGGTCGGAAAACAAACCAATCACAACACGAGGGTTGGAAAATCATGACTCAAGGGTCGGAAAACAAAACAATCATAACACGAGGGTTAGGAACTCACGACTCGAGGGTCGGAAAACAAACCAATCACAACACGAGGGTTGGAAACTCACGACCCGAGGGTCAGAAACTGGGCTTTTGTAATATGTGAATACACTAGATGATATGCATATGGTAATGCGTATGTATGTATGCTGATGCAATCCCGAGATTTTATCTCCTTAAACCCATTGAACCTGTTTAATCCACGTTTGCCCCTACACCACGACTATGCTTATGCCGGCTTGGTAATGTTTATGTATGTGAATAAAGCTTATGCTTATGTATATGTTGATTGAAGTAACGAGTGGAATGAGGTAATGTCTTCTATAAGACTACCTGAAAAGGTTTCTGGAATGGAAATGAACATTTGTCTTAAAGAAGACTACCTGAAAAGGTTCTTAGCAAAGGATGAGGAATGTCTTAAAGAAGACTACCTGGAACGGCTGAAAAATGTCTTAAAAAGACTACCTAAAAAGGTTCTTGGGAAGGACAATGAATGACTTAGAAAAGACTACCCAGAGAGGTTCTTAGAATGTCTTAAAGAAGACTACCTGAAGAGGTTCCTGAAAAGGATGACAATTTGTCTTAAAGAAGACTACCTGAGAAGGTTCTTAGAAAGAAAATGTCTTAAAGAAAACTACCTAAAAAGGTTCTTGGAAATGGAGATGATTGTCTTAGAGAAGACTACCTAGAAAGGTTCTTCGAAAAAGAATGTCTTAAAAAAGACTACCTAAAAAGGTTCTTGGAAATGACGATGATGAATGTCTTAGAAAAGACTACCTAGAAAGGCTCTTAGAAAAAGAATGTCTTAAAGAAGACTACCAGGAGCGGTTCCTAGAAAGGATCGTGAGATTTGTCTTAAAGAAGACTACCTAAAAAGGTATGGTGTAATGTATCAACCAATGTATGTAATGCATGACTTATGTGTATTTGCATGATGCTCCAATGTTAGGTTGTTGATAACCAAAGCGTATATAGTTCGCTAACGTTATAAGGTTGTTGGATGCTAGCGCGTTTTCCCAATATCTGTTTTTTGAACTTTGAAGATCGTAGTTAGGAGAAAGATTGATTCGAGGTTGTAAAGTGTGAGAACACCTTTTCCTTATGCTGAGCGCCTTGCCCCAGTTTGGCTTTTTGAAATACTCTACGCCTTTAACCCTTCGAGTTTTCTTTATGGATTTGATATCCAATGCCCCAATGTTTTCGTGGGAAAAGATGCTTATGATCTCCAAGTCATGAGAGAAGTGCCCCGGGAAATAACCTTGTCATATACTTCGACGTTTAGATTGAAGGGTATGCCCTTGATTTCCGGGATATGGAGAGTTATCCATAGTGTTCTATCCTTTTGGTTTGAATTCTTCCCATGTTTGACATGCCCCTGATTGAGATTGTTTCGAGATGTGACTAAAGTCGATTGAACCTTAGGATGAATGCCCCTTGTTTGATCGTATGCCCCTATAATCCTTGAAATTTTTGCCCCTGTTTAGGAAAACCCTCTGGACATGGTTTCCCCATTCAAGGGTCTTTATTAGTAATGATCGCCTTTGATTAACCAATTACGAGATCTACTCGATGCTAAGTGTATATTCGCAGATGACGTTGTACCCTTTGAGAAGTAACTCCAATGCAACGTGTATGCAAGTTTTGAAATCGAAGTCCGTTATGAATTAGGACTGGATGATTAGAATTGAATGCTTGAAGAAGCGCAATGGTTAGAAATAGTTTTAACAAACTTAGGAGTCAGTATAACAAAATCTTGCTTAATATGCTTTCGTAGTTAACCTTGCCTCAATTAGGACTTTTGAATGTTGTAACTTGGCCTGGTTCGTGTTTTAAGAAACAACGGATATATGGCTCAAAATTTATTTAACCACCCCTTTCTCCTTGATGTACTCCAAATCCTAAAAATTCGCCTAATCCAATGAATGTGCTTTCTGTGTAAGAGAATCGTTTCAGTTATGATGTTGAGCAGAAGCCTTAGTAGAGATCCAAGCACCGATGAAGAATATTTTAGAGATCCAAGCATTGATGGGAAGCTTCAATGATTTAGCAGTCACAAAATTGTCCTTTGTATTTCGCCTTTGTTTTTTTATCCCTTATTTTTGCATGAGCCAATTCTTTTGAATTTGATCCATCGGGATGCCCTAATTTTTGCCTAAGTCGTTTTGTTTTCTTTTATGGAATTTTCCATTTTGACTTAGCGGGCGTTTTCCTCCTTTTTTTTGAATGCTCCTTTTGAAATATTGATCCTTGGATATTGAATGTTGTGACTGCCATGTTGATTTTGATTTGTAAGCTTCGACTTTGATACTTCCTTGATCTGGAATGATGTATTGAGGAAGAAGATATTGGGAATTTTATCTCCATTGCATCCTCAATCTTGGATGAATGCGAGGAAGAAGATATGCTTGAACCTTTGCTTCAACCTTATGCTTGAATCCTTGTTTGGATTGACTGTTTCTCTTGACAACCAAAATACACCATTGAATTAGTCGAAATCTACCCTGCCCCTGGTTGAAATCAAGGTTTATTTGAAAAGTAGAAACAAACTGCAACTCCTGGCTCGAGGGGGATGACGAGGGATTAACATCCTTATATCTCCACTATTTAGGAATCGAAACAATGCCTGTACATCGTCGGCTCGGTCTTACCTTGAAAGCATATGTTTAGCAAGATTTAGTTATTTGTATTCGTCATTCTCCGCCATGTTTGTTAATAACCCTAAATTTGAAATTGAAATTCGTAGCAGTGAGCGAATGAAGCGAATGCATCGATTCCAAAACCTGCATGGTCATCCCATTAGAATTGCTAATCCGAAGGTGCAACTTTTTTCCTGAGTAACACTTAGCGATCATAAGGGCTGAAATTCTGAGCATGACAAAACCTATTGGTCCTAGGGACAATCTCCTTTGCAAATCCGTTGACCTTGCTTTACTCCTTAGTTCCTAGACTTGTAGGAGTAAAAGGGTAACCTCGAATTTTCCTTGGGCACGTCAAACTTGTCGGGAATAAATTGTTAGCGGTGGGTTTTCGTCGTTTCAGAACTTCATGAGTTTCCTTTGACTGAACCTCTTTTGCTTTTCTTAAGGATAGTATCACACCGTTCCCAACCTTCAGAGTTTGTAGATGTAGCAACCTGCCTAAAAATTTATGCTTTCGAGTCGCCACCTATTCTGAAGGGCGAATAGGAACCCTACGCAGATAAGAGATTGAGGGTAAGTTATTATAATCAGGCTGAGGGAAGGTATGAGGCACCCTCAGCCCTTTCCTAAAGGCTAACATTCAAAGATTAGGGTTGCATGGCAGGAATTAGGGAGAAATGTGGCAAACAGAATTTTAGGACACGATTGAGATTTTGAAGAGGGGGACTCGCCTTGTTGCCAAATGCCTACGTACCTCCTTATGGAGGATCAGAGTCTACGTAGTTCGGGAACAGGGTTGTACGCCTTAGAATTGAATTTGATTGTATTTGAAGTTGTTTTGAAATTGTTTTGAAATGCGAAGTTCGAAGGTATTTTGAATTACCTTATCGTAGTTGTGAACATCACAGTGTTGAAAAACTGTAGTATCGTGGTTTAGTGTGTTTTAAGTGTTTGGGCGTACAACCCTGATTTTAATTTGTACTATTAATCGCGATGATCAATAGGTTTGATCACCATAATTAACAGATTAATAAAAGCATTGCTAATTATTCTAATCGATTGATTCGATTATCATCGTTAGCAAATTGATGTGTTTTAATAATTAATTATTGACTTTATCGTTATCCCTCGTAATCGATAGATTCGATTACAAATAATAACGAGTTTTAAAAGGTATGCTAATCATCGTAACCAATAGATTTGGTTAAAACCATTTAGCAAAATAAATGTTATTTTTATTTATATTTAAGAATTAAATAATTATTTGATTATTACCCACCGCGATCAATTGATTTAATCGTAGCGAATAATAAATTAAATCTTATTATTATGGCTAAAAAGGCTAATGGGATTGGACAAACCCTAATATCTATAACCTTTCTAGGGATTTTTTGTGATTTTTATTAATTAAATTTAGTTAAATAAATTAAATTGATAATCGAATAATCGGGGAAAATAATCGGGACAATCCTAATGTTAATTATACTACTAATCCTAATTTTAAAACCAAGTCATATGTACATAAAATATATATTAAGTTTTAATCAAATAACCTAATCAAATAATATAAAAAAAACAATGAAAATAATAAAAAAAACCAAAAAAACCTGGGCGCATGATTATGTATGGGTGCCTCCTGAGTGAGTATGATGTGCCTCCAAATCTGATGCGTTGGATCTGCTTCCATGATGATCCAGTGGTTGATAGCGAGGGTGCATGATGGTCCTGTTTTGATCATGAGCGCTGGATCCGCGAGTAACTTAGAACCAAATGTTTGCAAAAAATTATATGTCTCTCGCAGGGATCGAACTGGCGATTTGGAGTATGTGCACGCCTTCATCTTACCAACGGAGCTGGAGTGTTTAGTTGTGTTGTAATGAATCTAAGAGTAAATATATAAACACAAAACGAATTTTAAATTGCAAGAATTGCCACGCCCAGCACTACTCGTCTTCCCCAAGAGATCTGTTTTTTTCTTGCTACTGCGAACCTCTCCCATGGCTGTTTCCTGCAAATTCGAACCTCACACCATACATAATATAAATCCCAAAAAAATTATATGTTTCAAGTGCAAATTTCATTCTAAACATGATAGAATCTATGATTTGTCCCAATTTTATCCCTTTCGAAAATCCCCAAATCAGAACCTTGAAACCCCAGCTATGGTAATTCCTTCAAACGGTGACCAAAATTAAATTAGTTATCCAGAAACCTTTAAAACATCCATCTAAACTCAAACCTGCAATCGAAATTCATTCATGATACGTAAATTGTAAATTGTTGTTTGATATGAAATTTTGAGGTTCTATGTGAAGAGAGTTGTTGTTGGACGGTTCTGTTCTACTTTCTGCAAAAAAATACCGCTACATAAATCGTAAAAATTATATTAGTATTATCAGTATGTTCTCATATGTTAGTGAAAAGTGAAAAGGATAAGTCAAACTTCCCTTCTTTATTCAAAAATTAAAAAAAAGAAATGTTAATAGTTGCAAAAGAAGAATTAGTTTATAATATACAGATCTTGCAAGAGGTATTCATGACAAAAAACCGTGATTGTTAAACTGTGAAAGTATGTACAAAGTATAAAACTTGTTGGATCTCTCCCGACAGAACTTGTTAGTGCCTGCAAAAAAACTTGATATCACCAAAACGTGAAAAAGAGAATATGTCCAGTTAAAAAAGTCGGCCTCCTCTTTGTTAGAAAATATCTTTCTTTTATATTGGTCGATTTAGGGTTTTTCTATACCTAATGGGCCTATTGCCCAACTAACCTAATAATTATAAAAAGATTAAAAATAATCTTGATAATACTAATATTTACATTAATACTAATGATCCTAACAATATATAATTAATAAAAATCTAAAAAAATAGTAAACCCAATTAATTGAACCTGATACTAATCATAATATTAATAAAATTAATAATGCTAAAATATTAATAATTAGTCGTGATAAAAAAAATAAAAAAAATAAAAAATAAAAAATAAAAAAAATGATAATAATCAAGACAAATGTTAGTAAAATCCAAAATACCCCGAACAATGATAAAACTCTTGTAACAGTCGGGCCCAATGTTCGGGTCCTAAACATCTGTTACTTACGCCCTTGTGTTTACTCAACCTGATTTATAAGAGAGCGGGTTTGACAATAGAAATGTCAAACCCCATGACTCTTAATTTTGAACCTTGATGGATTAACGGACATAGATTTGATCGAGAAAATTTTAGGGTATGACAGTAGATTGATAGAGAAAATCTATGACCCATTTACCCCTTGGTGGGGGTTAACACATGTCGCCTTCCCTCCATCGTATCTTCGTTCAGGGTATTACCCCTGTTGGACTGACCCTTGCCCCCAAGTTATCATAGAGCATCCTTGTAAGTTTTGCTATGTTCATAGATGAACCCCTTTATGACTAGATACCCCTTGAGTGTATCTATGAGGGAACTTCTTTGTTGAACTAATCCTTGCTCGACGATAACCTTTGTTGTATTTATAATCCTGTTAAGACAAGGCATGGACATGTGGCTGGCATGGTGAAAGACATCCTCTTTTCCTTAGTAAGACTAAGATCATTCTCAATAATTTATCCTCCTTTCTCTATAGTTTGTGATCCTTTGATCTTCTTCGCGAGTCTCGGGAAATTGGCTAGCGCGGTAAGTGTGGATGCGGGCGAAGGTATGAATGCAAATGTAAATGTCAATGTAAATGTATGAATGCATGAAAATGCAAATGCATGCGTATGCAAAAGACTCCTCGTATTATAACTCCTTGTATGCAATGCAGACGTGTGACGTGTAATCCTAGGGATAGCCTTAGAGGTGACATTAGACCCTGGTGAAATCCTTGCAAGATAGATGTTATGACACGCCGATGGAAATCCCTTAGATTAGGGAGTATGAAGAAGGTAGCGGCTGGTGACCGTTCGAGACAGTCACCAAATCTCATGGCCATCGAGAGGCTGTTCGACGTGTACCAATGAAGTTGTCCCTTGTGGGAAGGTTCTCTGTGCGGAACACAACCTATCTAAGGACGATATCGGACGAAGTGAAATCCCTACAGGCTAGGGATGAAAGATGTATAGATGGAAATCCAAAACCCTACAAGTTAGGGGGTGCACGGGAGCAAGCACGGGTTGACCGTTCAAGACAGTTACCAGCTCTCATGTTGTTACAAATCAGCAAATATCTTCTGCTACAATCAAGGTCTTTTAATCATAAGTTTCCTAATTTATCTCCTAAATTAGAAACTGCTGAATCTTCAATCTTCTGATCTGATTCTTTAATATTCTGACTTGATTCTTTTGACCTTTAAATTTGCGCCATATTGGATTACAAAATATTCCACGAATATTCTGTATCTGTTGAGTATCAAAAACTTGATCGGAAAAATAGCAAGTGTATTATTTTCACCGATGTAGTAATAATGGGTTTTACCCCAAGTATCGATCACAAGGATTGCGTAGGAAACACAAGTTATTTAAGTCAATTAAACAAAAGAGCAAATAGGTGTTTTGTTATAATGCAATAAGTAAATTTAAATAAAAGAAATAATAAAAATAAGCTGAAATTAGAGTTTGACTTTTTAGATGTAATTTGAGGTAATGCCAGGGTAGGTGTTTGATCTTCCTTATAATGACTCTGTAAAAAGATCTCTTCAACAAGTTCATAGACTGCAACTATTTGTTCTTAAGGGTGTTTCCCTAAGTCCTTAGTGGAAAGCCTTTTGGTTTGCAATCCTATTGCCTAAGTCCTTAGAAACAAAGGTTTGCAAACCAAAGATGTAAATAATCAAGAATGTTCAAATAACCTTTCGGTATCCCTAGTCCTAGGTGATAACTACTAGATCAAATTGTTTAAAAACCTTAACAACCGTAGTCCTACAAATTGTTAACCGTAGATCAATCTTTGTTTTTCCGACAAAGAAGGCATAAAAACATTAAACAATCAAATTGCAGAAAACTAATACTTGATTAAAGAAATACGGAATTCAAAAGTCATTACAATTCAAATCAGGGACACCCCCCTGGCATTGGGGGGTTTAGCCTCTCATAATATTCAAGAAAGACAAAGTAAAGAATTTAGACATTACAAAGATAATTGGGAACTTTGATCTTCAATGGTGTCCACCGTTGAATCTCTCCGTCTCCGAAACCCTTGATGAAGCTATCTTCTCTCTTCTGTGAATTTCTATCGTATAATGCAAAAAAAAGTCCCAAAATAACTTAAAACCTAAACCTAAATAGTCTCCATACAAGCCTTTAGTAGTACAAAGTCAAAAGTGCCCCTGGAATAAGTTGGAATGTCCCAAGACCCAAAAATTGATCACCAATGCGCCTACCAACACGGGCCGTGCGCAGGCACACGGGCGGCCGTGTTGGTCCCCTGGTTGCTTCTATGGGCAGCTGCTGAACACCAACACGGGCCGTGCTCAGGCACACGGGCGGCCGTGTTGGTCCCCTGGTTTTTCCATGGCATTGGTTCTGTGCTCCAACACGGGCCGTGTGCTGAAGCACGGCCGGCCGTGTTTGCCCCCAGACTTGTAATTTTTCATCTCTTTCTTGCTCTTCCTTCTTCCTTGATGCTTGGACACTCAAGATGCTTTGTTCAAACCTGCAACTTGTACACAACTAAACAAAAGGCATAAAAAGCATCTAAATAACTTAAATTAAAACATAATGCAAAGTAAACATAAAAACAATCAAACATGAAATACTTAAACAAAAACAATAAAACATTGATCAAAGTGTTACCGAATCAACAAATTTAGACCGAATCCATGATAGAAGTTAGGTAGAAATGGTGACCGATCACAACCCCAAACTTATCTCATTGCTTGTCCTCAAGTGATGCAAGAGACTAAACAGAGGTCACCCTGGATTTTTCTTTCCACAACACTGCCGATGTTATTCGCGACTTGTGTCTACCTTTTTAATCAATCTCTGGCTTGCCGAAGCAGACTTTCTACCACACTTCCACATCAGAGTACCTTTTTGCCTGCAAGCTTTTTCACACTTCTCACCAAATCTCTCAAGGTTAAAGTGTTTTGCACTCACAAAATCAAAGTATGCAATATCAACTCTTAATTTTTGAATACATTCTACCTTCACTACACTAACAAAGTTCACACACTTTTCGAGGTCTTTTGGGTTGTAATGGGGTTTAGGTACGGTGGGATACACGAGGAAATGGATAAACAAATGGTTTTGGGTTCGACATTCATGTTGTGTTTTTCGTAATTGTGCTCAACTTGTTACACTGGGAATTTATTCGACTTAGACTCTTTTGCTTCACTCATTCTTCCGTGAGTGCTTAATGTAACTGAGTCTTTCATTCGGGCAAGTTTTTCTCTTTCTTTCTTTTTTTTTTATGGGACATACATTCATATGTCTCAAAAATTTTATTTTCATTTTTTTTACTTGCCCTCTTCTTTGATGATTACTACCCCAAACTTAGATTTTAGCACAACTCTGAAAACGACAACATTTATGCCGAGCAAGGGTAGGAAGTGTTTGGCTGCGGGTTACAGATATGGTTATAACAAACAAAAGGATATGGCTCAACTGGGGTAACAACGGATAAACATATAATCTAGGATGGCTAGAAAGGCTCAGGTGGTAAAACAAACAAATGCCTCAGTGTGTGTCCTCATATTATGCTGTGTCAGTAGAACATACGCAAAATCAGAATGATAAAGTCATACCTGAATGAACTCTCATGATGATTATTTGTTGTGTTTGGCTTTTTGTAACCTCACCATGTTGGATAAGCTTACAGGTTCCAAAGCACTCCTCGTGTCATATGGCTCCTTTCCGGTGCAGGTATACCATACAATCCTCTTTGTCCAGTATCAGCAAGTCGCGTCCAACAGTTACTTTTCTTTCGGCTGCATCAACTTCCAGGGTGCCTTGGGGGAATAGGTTCAGGTTGCACCTTTCATCCACTAAATACCATTCATCATTCATTCGGCATCCATAAGTCAATCTATAACACAATGTCAACATAACACACAAACAAAAACAAAAATGGAAAACAACTAAAAGCAAATGAAAAGAACCCCTCCCACACTTGAACCAAACATTGTCCTCAATGTTTTAGACACTGAAAATGCCCTAAAATTTGCTTCTGTCGGGAAGAAGTTCTGTGAGGGATGGGCTTATAGATGCCACCCAAGGTAGATACCATTCTTCTAAGTGTGAAGCACACGCCTTTTGGAAGGAACCAAGTGATTTTTTTTGTAGCACGGCCTGAAAAGGCAATCTGAATTTTATGCAATGGTATGATGCATGCGATGCATGATGCAGTGAGCTTCTCAAAATAAATGAGAGCGATGTATGTATATGTACTATGTACGAATGAAGTATGTTAGTTGAATGATGTTTTGGAGAGTATCACTGCCGAGGGACTAACGTGGTAAACCCAATTGAGAAATTGTTTGAAAAATCTTGTATGCTTGGAAAAGCTCCTAGAAAGGATGGAATACGTCTTGAAGAAGACTTCCTGGAAAGGTTCCTGAAAAGGAATAGCGAGGACCTTCTGTTGGTTGTGTAATTGGCTTGCTATGGTCAGCAAGCTTCCGCAGTTTGTGAACCCCCACTTACTATAGTTCTAGTAAGTTTCCGTAGTTTGTGAACCCCCACTTACTGTAGTTCTAGTAAGTTTTCGCAGTTTGTGGACCCCAATAGGATTGCTTGCTATAGTTCTAGCAATTTCACCTGTACTGACAGGGTTATCTACGAATCTCATCGCGGAATTTACCTGTACCACCAATAGGGTTATTCACGAGTGTTATCGTGAAATTTACCTATATTATCAGGGTTATCTGCGAATGCTATCGCAGAATTTACCTGTACCACCAATAGGGTTATTCACGAATGTTATCGCGAAATTTACCTATATTATCAGGGTTATCTACGAATGCTATCGCAGAATTTACCTGTACCACCAATAGGGTTATTCACGAATGTTATCGCGAAATTTACCTATATTATCAGGGTTATCTACGAATGCTATCGCAGAATTTACCTGTACCACCAATAGGGTTATTCACGAGTGTTATCGTGAAATTTACCTATATTATCAGGGTTATCTGCGAATGCTATCGCAGAATTTACCTGTACCACCAATAGGGTTATTCACAAATGTTATCGCGAAATTTACCTATATTATCAGGGTTATCTACGAATGCTATCGCAGAATTTACCTGTACCACCAATAGGGTTATTCACGAATGTTATCGCGAAATTTACCTATATTATCAGGGTTATCTACGAATGCTATCGCAGAATTTACCTGTACCACCAATAGGGTTATTCACGAATGTTTTCGCGAAATTTACCTATATTATCAGGGTTATCTACGAATGCTATCGCAGAATTTACCTGTACCACCAATAGGGTTATTCACGAATGTTATCGCGAAATTTACCTATATAATCAGGGTTATCTACGAATGCTATCGCAGAATTTACCTGTACCACCAATAGGGTTATTCACGAGTGTCGTCGCGAAATTTACCTATATTATCAGGGTTATCTACGAATGCTATCGCAGAATTTACCTGTACCACCAATAGGGTTATTCACGAATGTTATCGCGAAATTTACCTATATAGAATTTTGTTTTGTAAATGCGCATGCATCATGCTTATGCGTTATGTACATGCCCCTGTTGTTTGTATAATGCGTATGTGTGAATGCTTACACATGTATATGTTGTATGTATACTGATGAAACGGTCAGACGAGGACTGACTACCAGACGGGAACCGGACTTTGTAATGGTTTGGATTGCCAATAAAAATTGGGCTTTTGTGATATGTATACGCTAATGCTAATGCGTATGCATGTATGCTAATGCTGATGCAATCTCATGGTTTTATCTCCTCAAACCCTTTGAACTTGTTTATTCCATGCTTGCACTTATACCCTGACTATGCTTATGCTGGCTTTGTAATGTTTATGTATGCTTATGCATATGCGTATGCTTGGTTGACGTAATGAGTGGAACGAAGTAATGTCTTCTGTAAGATTACCCGAAAAAGGTCTTTTGAATGGATGTGAATGTTTGTCTTGAAGAAGACCACATAAAGAGTTACGGTGTAATGTATCAACCAATGTATGTAATGCGTAGTTTGTATGAATTTGTGTGATGCTCCAACGGTAGGTTATTAATAACCAAAGCGTATATAGTTCGCTGGAGTTGCAGGTCTGTTTGCAAGGATGGGGTGTGATGCTAGCGCGATTTCCCAATACCTGTCTTGTTTGAGCTCGGAAGATCGTAGTTAGGAGAAAGAGTTTGCTCGATGTTGTAAAGTGCGAGAACGCTTTTTTCCTTTTGTTGTGTGTCTTGCGGATTTGATATCCATTGCCCCAGTATTTTCATGGAGAAAGATGCTTATGAAGGAAGTGCCCCAGGGAATAGCCTTGTCATATGCTTCGATGTTTAGATTGAAGGGTGTGCCCCTGATCTCCAGGTCATAGAAGGTTATCCATAGTGTTCTATCCTCTGAATTTGAATTCTTCCCATGTCTGACATGCCCCTGTTTGAGATTGCTTTGAGATGTGCCCCAAGTCGATTGAACCTTAGGAAGACTGCCCCTAGTTAATAGGATGTTCGATTGTATGCCCCTGTGCTCCTTGAAATTTTTGCCCCTGTTTAGGAGAACCCCCTAGATGTGGTTCCCCCGACTCCAAGGTCTTTATTAGAAATGATCACCTTTGATTAACCCATTTCGAGATTCCCTCGATGCTAAGTGTATACTCGTAGATGGTGTTGTACTTTTTGAGAAGTAGCTCCAATGGAATGCGTATGCAAGTTTTGAAATCGAAGTCCGTTATGAATTAGGACTGGATGGTTTTGAAAAGAATGTTTGAAGAAGCATAGTGTTTAGAAGTAGTTTTAACAAACATAGGAGTCAGTATTCCTGCTTAATATGCTTTCGTAGTTAACCTTGCCTCAATTAGGACTTTTAAATGTTGTAACTTGGCCTGGTTCATGTTTTAAGAAACAATGGATATAAGGCTCAAAATTTTATTCATCCCACCCCTTTCTCCTTGATGTTCTCCAGATCCTAAAAATTCTACTAATCCAATGGATGTGCTTTGTTTGCAAGAGAATCGTTTCAGTTTCGATGTTGAGCAGAAGCCTTAGTAGAGGTCCAAGCATTGATGAAAATATTATGAAGATCCAAGCATGGATGCGAAGCTTTGATGATTTAGCAGTCACCAGATTATCCATTGTATTTAGCCTTTGTTTTTATCCCTTATTTTTGTATGAACCAATTCTTTTGAATTTGATCCATCGGGATGCCCTAAATTTTGCCTAAGTCATTTTTTTTTATTCATGGAATTTTTTGACTTAGCGGGCGCTTTTCTCCTTTTTCTTTTGAATACTCCTTTTGAGATTGATCCTTGGATATTGAATATTGTGACTGCCATGTCGACTTTGATTTGCAAGCTTCGACTTTGATACTTCCTCGATCTTAATGATGTATTGAGGAAGAAGATGTTTGTGAATGTTATCTCCATTGCTTCCTCAATCTTGGATGAACGCGAGGAAGAAGATATGCTTGAACCTTTGCTTGAATTGACTGATTCTCTTGGCAACCAAAATACATCATTGAATTAGTTGATATCTACCCTGCCCCTGGTTAAAATCAAGGTTCTTTTGAAAAGTAGAAACAAACTCCAACTCCTGGCTCGAGGGGGTAACCAGGGATTAACATCCTTATATCTCCACTGTTTGGGAATGGAAACAATGCCTGTACATCCTCGGTTCGGTTTTACCTTGAAAGCATATGTTTAGCGAGACTTAGTTATTTGTATTCGTCATTCTCCCTCAAGTTTGTTAATACCCTTAGATTTGAAATTGATAACAGAGTAGAAGCGTGCGAGTGGAAAATCGTAGTAGTGAGCGAATGAATTGATTTCAAAACATGCATGATTATTTTATTGAATTATTATTCGAAAGGTACAACGTTTTACATCAAATAGCATTTTGTGATCGTAGGGTTTACAATTTTGACATGATAAACATCTATTAATCCTAGGGACAATCTCCTTTGTTGATCCATTGACCTTGTTTCACTCCTTAGTTCTTTAGACTTGTAGAAGTGGAGGATAACCTCGAATTCTCTTTGGGCACGTCAAACCTGTCAGGAATAAACTGTTAGCATGGGTTTTCGTCGTTTCGGAACTTCATGAGTTTCCTTAGACTGAACCTCTTTTGCTTTTTCTCAGGATAGTATCACACCATTTGCAACCTTCAGCGTTTGTAAATTAATGAAGAAAATCTATGACCCTTTCTCCCTTGGCGTGGAGTTAACACAGGTCGCCTTCCCTTCATAGTAGTCATGCATCTTTGTTCAGGATTTTGCCCCAGTTGGACTAATCCTTGCTTCCAGGTTATCGTAGAGCGTCCTTGAAGGTTTGATATGTTCTAAGATGAACCCCTTTATGATTAGACACATCTTGAGTGTATCTATGAGGGAACTCTTCGTTGAACTAATCCTTACTCGATGATAACCTTTGTTGTATTTGTAATCTTGTTTTGACAAAGGCATGAACACGTGGTTGGCGCAGTGGAAGACATCCTTTTTTTTTTAGTAAGACTAAGGTCGTTCTCAATCTATCCTCCTTTCTCCATAGAATACGATCCTTTGATTTTTTTTGCGAGTCTCAGGAAATCGGCTAGCACGGTTGGTACGGATGCGGGCAAAGGTAGAAATATGAATGTGAATGCAAATGTATGAACGCATGAAAATGCGAATGCATGCGTATGCAAAGGACTCTTTTATTTTTTTGTCTATTGTAACTCCTTATATGCAATGCAATGCGGACGTGTGACGTGTAATCCCAGGGATAGCCTTAGAGGCGACATTAGACCCTCTTGGAACCTTTGCAGGATAAATGTTATGACGTGCTAAGGGAAATCCCTTGGATTCGAGAGTATGCAGAAGATAGCGGCTAGTGACCGTTCAAGACAGTCACTAAATCTCATGGCCATCGAGAGGCCAATCAACGTGTACCAATGAATTTGTCCCTCGTGGGAAGGTCCTCTATGCGGAACACAACCTATCTAAGGACAGTATGGACGAAGAGAAATCCCTACGGGCTAGGGATGTGATGTGTAAATGGAGATCCAAACCCTACAAGTCAGAGGGTGCGCGGGAATAAGCATGGAGCGACCGTTCAGGACAGTCACTATATTTCATAGCCATCGAGAGGCCAATCGAACGCATGCTAATGGAGTTGTCCTTCGGGGAAGGACGCGTCGTTGTGAAAACGCACGAGTGTGAAAGAAAATCCCTATAGGCTAGGGAGTGCGTAGGTGTAGGCACGAGGTGACTGTTCGAGACAGTCACTAGATCGCATGGCCATCGAGGGGCCAATTGACGTGCGTTAATGGAAATGTCCTTCGTGGGAGGACACGCAGTTGTAGATACAAGGATATAAAAGTAAAATCCCTACAGGTTAGGGAGTGCGTAGGTGCGGGCGCGGAGTGACTGTTCATGACAGTCATTTAGTCTCATGGCTATCGAGAAGCCAATTGACATGCGTAAGCGAAGATGTCCTTCGTGGGAAGGACACGTATTTGCAAGAATACAAGGATATAAAAATAAAATCCCCACAGGCTAGGGGATGCATAGATGGTGATGTCTTCCGTGGGAAAGACACGGTCTTTTAGAAATTAGAGTCCCTACAGGCTAGGGACCACGCAGGGATACCTGCAAAAATCCAAACGCATAGATATCCAAAGCAAATAAGTTGCAAACATATAATAAGCACATGAGTACGAAAGTCCTAGGTTCATAGGTTCGACGTGGGGGGCTCTAGGGAGCCAACCTTTTTATGGGAGTGTTCTAGAAGGTCTCATGGGGTCGTTCGTAGCCTCCGAGACTTTTTGTCCCTTTGGATTTTAGAACAACTCATTTTATCCATGAGGTTCGAATTTTTGGGGTAGGTTCTCGGAGAGATCAGCCAAGTATCCAGTCCTGCCCTCAACAAAGTCAAGCCTCGTTTTGGACATTTTCGAATACTCAACCCACTCCGAGTGGAATTATCAATGAGACTCGTAAGAGATTCATACTCCCCTATTGGTCTCAAAGTTAACTCCCACACTTAGGGTTTAACATAACATAAAAAAAAACACCAGCAAATATAATAGGAATAAATATTCACTTAAATAAATATTTAATCAAATTGCAGTAATGAAATTGAAAAGGAAAATAAATAAATAAATAAAATTTAAATATTTAAAACTAACCTTGAACTCCAGCCGCTTGCGATTTAAAAAAAAAAAATACAATACGCAGCAAATATTTAAATAAACATATACTTTTTTTTTTTCATAAACAGGTATTTATTTAATTGATGTAAAAGATGAAATTATAAATAAATAAATAAAGTAAAAACTTTAAATATTTAAATATAAATAAAACCTACTTTTGGCAAATTAGCCAAACCCTAAAAGAAGTCTGCCAAAAACCTAAACCCTGCCAAAACCTATAGGAGCATAATAATTCACCATTATAGTGTCCCCAACAGAGTCGCCAGCTGTAGCAACCTGCCTAAAAATTTATGCTTTCGAGTCGCCACCTATTCTGAAGGGCGAATAGGAACCCTACGCAGATAAGAGATTGAGGGTAAGTTATTATAATCAGGCTGAGGGAAGGTATGAGGCACCCTCAGCCCTTTCCTAAAGGCTAACATTCAAAGATTAGGGTTGCATGGCAGGAATTAGGGAGAAATGTGGCAAACAGAATTTTAGGACACGATTGAGATTTTGAAGAGGGGGACTCGCCTTGTTGCCAAATGCCTACGTACCTCCTTATGGAGGATCAGAGTCTACGTAGTTCGGGAACAGGGTTGTACGCCTTAGAATTGAATTTGATTGTATTTGAAGTTGTTTTGAAATTGTTTTGAAATGCGAAGTTCGAAGGTATTTTGAATTACCTTATCGTAGTTGTGAACATCACAGTGTTGAAAAACTGTAGTATCGTGGTTTAGTGTGTTTTAAGTGTTTGGGCGTACAACCCTGATTTTAATTTGTACTATTAATCGCGATGATCAATAGGTTTGATCACCATAATTAACAGATTAATAAAAGCATTGCTAATTATTCTAATCGATTGATTCGATTATCATCGTTAGCAAATTGATGTGTTTTAATAATTAATTATTGACTTTATCGTTATCCCTCGTAATCGATAGATTCGATTACAAATAATAACGAGTTTTAAAAGGTATGCTAATCATCGTAACCAATAGATTTGGTTAAAACCATTTAGCAAAATAAATGTTATTTTTATTTATATTTAAGAATTAAATAATTATTTGATTATTACCCACCGCGATCAATTGATTTAATCGTAGCGAATAATAAATTAAATCTTATTATTATGGCTAAAAAGGCTAATGGGATTGGACAAACCCTAATATCTATAACCTTTCTAGGGATTTTTTGTGATTTTTATTAATTAAATTTAGTTAAATAAATTAAATTGATAATCGAATAATCGGGGAAAATAATCGGGACAATCCTAATGTTAATTATACTACTAATCCTAATTTTAAAACCAAGTCATATGTACATAAAATATATATTAAGTTTTAATCAAATAACCTAATCAAATAATATAAAAAAAACAATGAAAATAATAAAAAAAACCAAAAAAACCTGGGCGCATGATTATGTATGGGTGCCTCCTGAGTGAGTATGATGTGCCTCCAAATCTGATGCGTTGGATCTGCTTCCATGATGATCCAGTGGTTGATAGCGAGGGTGCATGATGGTCCTGTTTTGATCATGAGCGCTGGATCCGCGAGTAACTTAGAACCAAATGTTTGCAAAAAATTATATGTCTCTCGCAGGGATCGAACTGGCGATTTGGAGTATGTGCACGCCTTCATCTTACCAACGGAGCTGGAGTGTTTAGTTGTGTTGTAATGAATCTAAGAGTAAATATATAAACACAAAACGAATTTTAAATTGCAAGAATTGCCACGCCCAGCACTACTCGTCTTCCCCAAGAGATCTGTTTTTTTCTTGCTACTGCGAACCTCTCCCATGGCTGTTTCCTGCAAATTCGAACCTCACACCATACATAATATAAATCCCAAAAAAATTATATGTTTCAAGTGCAAATTTCATTCTAAACATGATAGAATCTATGATTTGTCCCAATTTTATCCCTTTCGAAAATCCCCAAATCAGAACCTTGAAACCCCAGCTATGGTAATTCCTTCAAACGGTGACCAAAATTAAATTAGTTATCCAGAAACCTTTAAAACATCCATCTAAACTCAAACCTGCAATCGAAATTCATTCATGATACGTAAATTGTAAATTGTTGTTTGATATGAAATTTTGAGGTTCTATGTGAAGAGAGTTGTTGTTGGACGGTTCTGTTCTACTTTCTGCAAAAAAATACCGCTACATAAATCGTAAAAATTATATTAGTATTATCAGTATGTTCTCATATGTTAGTGAAAAGTGAAAAGGATAAGTCAAACTTCCCTTCTTTATTCAAAAATTAAAAAAAAGAAATGTTAATAGTTGCAAAAGAAGAATTAGTTTATAATATACAGATCTTGCAAGAGGTATTCATGACAAAAAACCGTGATTGTTAAACTGTGAAAGTATGTACAAAGTATAAAACTTGTTGGATCTCTCCCGACAGAACTTGTTAGTGCCTGCAAAAAAACTTGATATCACCAAAACGTGAAAAAGAGAATATGTCCAGTTAAAAAAGTCGGCCTCCTCTTTGTTAGAAAATATCTTTCTTTTATATTGGTCGATTTAGGGTTTTTCTATACCTAATGGGCCTATTGCCCAACTAACCTAATAATTATAAAAAGATTAAAAATAATCTTGATAATACTAATATTTACATTAATACTAATGATCCTAACAATATATAATTAATAAAAATCTAAAAAAATAGTAAACCCAATTAATTGAACCTGATACTAATCATAATATTAATAAAATTAATAATGCTAAAATATTAATAATTAGTCGTGATAAAAAAAATAAAAAAAATAAAAAATAAAAAATAAAAAAAATGATAATAATCAAGACAAATGTTAGTAAAATCCAAAATACCCCGAACAATGATAAAACTCTTGTAACAGTCGGGCCCAATGTTCGGGTCCTAAACATCTGTTACTTACGCCCTTGTGTTTACTCAACCTGATTTATAAGAGAGCGGGTTTGACAATAGAAATGTCAAACCCCATGACTCTTAATTTTGAACCTTGATGGATTAACGGACATAGATTTGATCGAGAAAATTTTAGGGTATGACAGTAGATTGATAGAGAAAATCTATGACCCATTTACCCCTTGGTGGGGGTTAACACATGTCGCCTTCCCTCCATCGTATCTTCGTTCAGGGTATTACCCCTGTTGGACTGACCCTTGCCCCCAAGTTATCATAGAGCATCCTTGTAAGTTTTGCTATGTTCATAGATGAACCCCTTTATGACTAGATACCCCTTGAGTGTATCTATGAGGGAACTTCTTTGTTGAACTAATCCTTGCTCGACGATAACCTTTGTTGTATTTATAATCCTGTTAAGACAAGGCATGGACATGTGGCTGGCATGGTGAAAGACATCCTCTTTTCCTTAGTAAGACTAAGATCATTCTCAATAATTTATCCTCCTTTCTCTATAGTTTGTGATCCTTTGATCTTCTTCGCGAGTCTCGGGAAATTGGCTAGCGCGGTAAGTGTGGATGCGGGCGAAGGTATGAATGCAAATGTAAATGTCAATGTAAATGTATGAATGCATGAAAATGCAAATGCATGCGTATGCAAAAGACTCCTCGTATTATAACTCCTTGTATGCAATGCAGACGTGTGACGTGTAATCCTAGGGATAGCCTTAGAGGTGACATTAGACCCTGGTGAAATCCTTGCAAGATAGATGTTATGACACGCCGATGGAAATCCCTTAGATTAGGGAGTATGAAGAAGGTAGCGGCTGGTGACCGTTCGAGACAGTCACCAAATCTCATGGCCATCGAGAGGCTGTTCGACGTGTACCAATGAAGTTGTCCCTTGTGGGAAGGTTCTCTGTGCGGAACACAACCTATCTAAGGACGATATCGGACGAAGTGAAATCCCTACAGGCTAGGGATGAAAGATGTATAGATGGAAATCCAAAACCCTACAAGTTAGGGGGTGCACGGGAGCAAGCACGGGTTGACCGTTCAAGACAGTTACCAGCTCTCATGTTGTTACAAATCAGCAAATATCTTCTGCTACAATCAAGGTCTTTTAATCATAAGTTTCCTAATTTATCTCCTAAATTAGAAACTGCTGAATCTTCAATCTTCTGATCTGATTCTTTAATATTCTGACTTGATTCTTTTGACCTTTAAATTTGCGCCATATTGGATTACAAAATATTCCACGAATATTCTGTATCTGTTGAGTATCAAAAACTTGATCGGAAAAATAGCAAGTGTATTATTTTCACCGATGTAGTAATAATGGGTTTTACCCCAAGTATCGATCACAAGGATTGCGTAGGAAACACAAGTTATTTAAGTCAATTAAACAAAAGAGCAAATAGGTGTTTTGTTATAATGCAATAAGTAAATTTAAATAAAAGAAATAATAAAAATAAGCTGAAATTAGAGTTTGACTTTTTAGATGTAATTTGAGGTAATGCCAGGGTAGGTGTTTGATCTTCCTTATAATGACTCTGTAAAAAGATCTCTTCAACAAGTTCATAGACTGCAACTATTTGTTCTTAAGGGTGTTTCCCTAAGTCCTTAGTGGAAAGCCTTTTGGTTTGCAATCCTATTGCCTAAGTCCTTAGAAACAAAGGTTTGCAAACCAAAGATGTAAATAATCAAGAATGTTCAAATAACCTTTCGGTATCCCTAGTCCTAGGTGATAACTACTAGATCAAATTGTTTAAAAACCTTAACAACCGTAGTCCTACAAATTGTTAACCGTAGATCAATCTTTGTTTTTCCGACAAAGAAGGCATAAAAACATTAAACAATCAAATTGCAGAAAACTAATACTTGATTAAAGAAATACGGAATTCAAAAGTCATTACAATTCAAATCAGGGACACCCCCCTGGCATTGGGGGGTTTGGCCTCTCATAATATTCAAGAAAGACAAAGTAAAGAATTTAGACATTACAAAGATAATTGGGAACTTTGATCTTCAATGGTGTCCACCGTTGAATCTCTCCGTCTCCGAAACCCTTGATGAAGCTATCTTCTCTCTTCTGTGAATTTCTATCGTATAATGCAAAAAAAAGTCCCAAAATAACTTAAAACCTAAACCTAAATAGTCTCCATACAAGCCTTTAGTAGTACAAAGTCAAAAGTGCCCCTGGAATAAGTTGGAATGTCCCAAGACCCAAAAATTGATCACCAATGCGCCTACCAACACGGGCCGTGCGCAGGCACACGGGCGGCCGTGTTGGTCCCCTGGTTGCTTCTATGGGCAGCTGCTGAACACCAACACGGGCCGTGCTCAGGCACACGGGCGGCCGTGTTGGTCCCCTGGTTTTTCCATGGCATTGGTTCTGTGCTCCAACACGGGCCGTGTGCTGAAGCACGGCCGGCCGTGTTTGCCCCCAGACTTGTAATTTTTCATCTCTTTCTTGCTCTTCCTTCTTCCTTGATGCTTGGACACTCAAGATGCTTTGTTCAAACCTGCAACTTGTACACAACTAAACAAAAGGCATAAAAAGCATCTAAATAACTTAAATTAAAACATAATGCAAAGTAAACATAAAAACAATCAAACATGAAATACTTAAACAAAAACAATAAAACATTGATCAAAGTGTTACCGAATCAACAAATTTAGACCGAATCCATGATAGAAGTTAGGTAGAAATGGTGACCGATCACAACCCCAAACTTATCTCATTGCTTGTCCTCAAGTGATGCAAGAGACTAAACAGAGGTCACCCTGGATTTTTCTTTCCACAACACTGCCGATGTTATTCGCGACTTGTGTCTACCTTTTTAATCAATCTCTGGCTTGCCGAAGCAGACTTTCTACCACACTTCCACATCAGAGTACCTTTTTGCCTGCAAGCTTTTTCACACTTCTCACCAAATCTCTCAAGGTTAAAGTGTTTTGCACTCACAAAATCAAAGTATGCAATATCAACTCTTAATTTTTGAATACATTCTACCTTCACTACACTAACAAAGTTCACACACTTTTCGAGGTCTTTTGGGTTGTAATGGGGTTTAGGTACGGTGGGATACATGAGGAAATGGATAAACAAATGGTTTTGGGTTCGACATTCATGTTGTGTTTTTCGTAATTGTGCTCAACTTGTTACACTGGGAATTTATTCGACTTAGACTCTTTTGCTTCACTCATTCTTCCGTGAGTGCTTAATGTAACTGAGTCTTTCATTCGGGCAAGTTTTTCTCTTTCTTTCTTTTTTTTTTATGGGACATACATTCATATGTCTCAAAAATTTTATTTTCATTTTTTTTACTTGCCCTCTTCTTTGATGATTACTACCCCAAACTTAGATTTTAGCACAACTCTGAAAACGACAACATTTATGCCGAGCAAGGGTAGGAAGTGTTTGGCTGCGGGTTACAGATATGGTTATAACAAACAAAAGGATATGGCTCAACTGGGGTAACAACGGATAAACATATAATCTAGGATGGCTAGAAAGGCTCAGGTGGTAAAACAAACAAATGCCTCAGTGTGTGTCCTCATATTATGTTGTGTCAGTAGAACATACGCAAAATCAGAATGATAAAGTCATACCTGAATGAACTCTCATGATGATTATTTGTTGTGTTTGGCTTTTTGTAACCTCACCATGTTGGATAAGCTTACAGGTTCCAAAGCACTCCTCGTGTCATATGGCTCCTTTCCGGTGCAGGTATACCATACAATCCTCTTTGTCCAGTATCAGCAAGTCGCGTCCAACAGTTACTTTTCTTTCGGCTGCATCAACTTCCAGGGTGCCTTGGGGGAATAGGTTCAGGTTGCACCTTTCATCCACTAAATACCATTCATCATTCATTCGGCATCCATAAGTCAATCTATAACACAATGTCAACATAACACACAAACAAAAACAAAAATGGAAAACAACTAAAAGCAAATGAAAAGAACCCCTCCCACACTTGAACCAAACATTGTCCTCAATGTTTTAGAACCAGCCTCAGAGAGGTTGCTTACAGAGTTATTGCATTCCAATGATCACTTCCTAGCTTCCACTAGAGATGCTCTCTTTTATTTCCTGAAAATAAAACAAACAAACAAAGAAATTAATTATTAAAACCATGGGTTGCCTCCCACGAAGCGCTTCGTTTAACGTCGCATGGCTCGACGGTCCATTACCCTTTATTATGGAGGGTATTTCCTTCTCCAAACCTTGTTGCTTGTTACTTTCTCCACCAAAAACTCATGGAAATGAAAAGCATGGACCACTTTTCTCTTTAACTCACTTTCAACCTTCATCTTCTCACCTTGGTTTTCTTCTTTCTTTTTCTTCTTAACTTCTATAGCGACCTTAGGACTTTTGATAGAAACATGAGCTAGTTCCACCTGAGAAGCTATGCTTGAAACTTTTTCTTGGAGATGTTTAGGGCTTTTGTATTCTCCCTCACTTTCGATCATACCAACAGAAGCTTGATCATTTACAACCGCCATATGTTTCTGAACTCCTAACATCTTCAAGGTTACTTCTTCATCAAAAGATCTCAGTGTTAGTGTCCCTTTTTCAATGTCGAGGTTGCAGCGGCCTGTCGACAAAAATGGTCTCCCAAGAAGGATAGGAGTTTCTTCGTCTTCCGGAATGTCCATGATGTGGAAGTCAACAGGGAATACAAACTTATCAACTTCCACTAGTACATCTTCAGCTACCCCATATGATTTCTTAACGGTGTGATCAGCAAACCTTAATTGTGTCTTACTTTCACTAATCTTTTCCAATTCAAGCTTTTTGTTAGCCATAGATTAATCCTTATTTGACCGATAAAGAAAACAAGAAGAACATTGCATAATTTAACTGAATAATATAAACCAATGTATTGACGAAATCACAAATTCATCGTTATTACAAAAACCAAATCAGGACCACCCCCCTAGCATTGGGGGGTTTAGCCTCTCATAATATTCAAGAAAGACATAGTAAAGAATTTAGACATTACAAAGATAATTGGGAACTTTGATCTTCAATGGTGTCCACCGTTGAATCTCTCCGTCTCCGAAATCCTTGATGAAGCTATCTTCTCTCTTCTGTGATTTTCTATCGTATGATGCAAAAGTCCCAAAATAATTCTCTCAAACTCAATTAAATAGTCTAGGTACAAATCTCAGGCAAAAGAAATGTCTAAAGTACCCTCAAGGTGGAGATTTGGTGAAAAAGCCCTAAAATTGGAAGTTTTTACGCTCACAGCAGCACTGGCCGTGCTTGGACGCACGGGCGGCCGTGCTACTTTTATTTTTATTTTTGCTCCCAGCCATCCTGACACGGGCCGTGCGTGGAAGCACGGGCGGCCGTGCGTGGTCCCTGGATTTTGTATGGAGAATGCCATTCTCCTGACACGGGCCGTGCGTGGAAGCACGGGCGGCCGTGTTAGACCCCAGAACCTTGAATTTTCATCTTTCTCTTGCCTCTCCTTCCTTCATAGTTGCTTTGACACTTAAGATGAGTTGTTCAAACCTGAAATTCGTACACAACTAACCAAACGGCATAAAAAGCATCTAAATAACTTAAATTAAAACATAATGCAAAGTAAACATAAAAACAATCAAACATGAAATACTTAAACAAAAACAATAAAACATTGATCAAAATGTTACCGAATCAACAAATTTAGACAGAATCCATGATAGAAATTAGGTAGAAATGGTGACCGATCACAACCCCAAACTTATCTCATTGCTTGTCCTCAAGCGATGCAAGAGACCAAACAGAGGTCACCCTGGATTTTTCTTTCCACAACACTGCCGATGTTATTCGCAACTTGCGTCTACCTTTCTAATAGAATCTCTGGCTTGCCGAACCAAACTTTCTACCACACTTCCACTTCAGAGTACCTTTTTACCTGCAAGCTTTTTTCACACCTCTCACCAAATCTCTCAGGGTTAAGGTGTTTTGCACTCACAAAATAAAGGTATGCAATATCAATTCTTAATTTTGAATAAATTCTACCTTCACTACACTAACAAAGTTCACACACTTTTTTGAGGTCTTCTGGGTTGTAATGGGGTTTAGGTACGGTGGGATACACAAGGAAGTGGATAAACAAATGGTTTTGGGTTCGACATTCATGTTGTGTTTTTCGTAATTGTGCTCAACTTGTTACACTGGGAATTTATTCGACTTAAACTGTTTTGCTTCACTCATTCTTCTGTGAGTGCTTAATGTAACTGAGTCTTTCAATCGGGCAAGTTTTTCTCTTTCTTTCTTTTTTTTATGGGGCATACATTCATATGTCTCAAAAAATTTATTTTCATTTTTTTTTACTTGCCCTCTTCTTTGATGATTACTACCCCAAACTTAGATTTTAGCACAACTCTGAAAACCACAACATTTATGCCGAGCAAGGGTTGGAAGTGTTTGGCTGCGGGTTACATATATGGTTATAACAAACAAAAGGATATGGCTCAACTGGGGTAACAACGGATAAACATATAATTTCGATGGCTACAAAAGGCTCAGGTAGTAAAACAAACAAATGCCTCAGTGTGTGTCCTCATATTATGATGTGTCAGTAGAACATACGCAAAATCAGAATGATAAAGTCATACCTGAATGAACTCTCATGATGATAGTCTGTTGTGTTTGGCTTTTTATAACCTCACCATGTTGGGTAAGCTTACAGGTTCCAAAGCACTCCTCGTGTCATGTGGCTTCTTTCCGGCGTAGGTACACCATACAATCCTCTTTGTCCAGTATCAGCAAGTTGCGTCCAACAGTTACTTTTCTTTCGGCTGCATCAACTTCCAGGGTGCCTCGGGGGAATAGGTTCAGGTTGCACCTTTCATCCACTAAATACCATTCATCATTCATTTGGCATCCATAAGTCGATCTATAACACAATGTCAACATAACACACAAACAAAAACAAAAATGGAAAACAATTAAAAGCAAATGAAAAGAACCCCTCCCACACTTGAACCAAACATTGTCCTCAATGTTTTAGAACAAGCCTTGGAGAGGTTACTTACAGAGGGTATTGCACTCCAATGATTACTTCCGAGCTTTCACTAGAGATGCCCTCTTTTATTTCCTGAAAATAAAATAAACAAACAGAGAAATAAATTATTAAAACTGTGGGTTGCCTCCCACGAAGCGCTTCGTTTAACGTCGCATGGCTCGACGGTCCATTACCCTTTATTATGGAGGGTATTTCCTTTTCCAAACTTTGTTGCTTGTTACTTTCTCACCCAAGAACTCATGAAGATGATAAGCATGGACCACTTTTCTCTTCAACTCACTTCCCGCATTCTTCTTGACTTCCTTAGCCCTCTTCGGACTTTTGATAGCTCCCTGAGTTGTTTCCACCCGAGAGGCTATGCTTGAGGCTTTTTCTTGGAGCTGTTCAGGCCTTTTGTCTTTTTTTCCACTTTCCGCCATATCCACAGAAGTTTGATCATTTACACCTGTCCTATGTTTCTTAACTCCTAACATCTTCAAGGTTACTTCTTCATCAAATGATTTTAATGTTAGTGTCCCTTTTTCAATGTCAAAGTTGCAGCGTCCTGTCAACAAAAAGGGTCTCCCAAGAAGGATAGGTGTTTCTTCGTCTTCCGGAATGTCCATGATATGGAAGTCAACAGGGAATACAAATTTGTCAACCTCCACTAGTACATCTTCAGCTACCCCATAAGATTTCTTGGTGGTGTGATCAGCGAACCTTAACTTTTTCTTACTTTCCTTAACCTCTCCCAATTCAAGCTTTTTGAAAATAGATAGTGGCATTAAACTCACACTGGAACCAGAATCAATGAGTGCCTTTTTGAACATTCGATTCTTGATAGTGCATGGTATCGCCACAGCTCCAGGGTCTTTCCTCTTGGTTGGGATCTTCCTTACTGACGAGACTAAACCGCACTTCTCAGTTGCCATCTTTTGTTCTCCTTCCACTGATCTCTTCTTTGTCATTACCTCCTTCAGAAATTTCTTATACAATGGCATGTGCTCAAGTGCTTCGAAGAAGGGTAAATTCACCTCTAGCTTTTTGAAATTCAGTAAATTTCTCAAAGTCTTTGTCTTTTGAATCCTTCTTTGTCACTCTGGAAGGGAAAGGTAGTTTGATCGCCTGTTCAGCCTTTTTCTTATTTTTCTCTTCAACTGGTTTAACCGGTGGTATCACAACTTCTGGCTCTTTTGGGTTTTCTCTTATTTCCAAATCCACCTCTATTACCATGGGGTCATCTATTTCCTCTTTTTCTTTTTCCGATTCTGCCACTTTCTTACTTCTTGTAGTAACAGCATTAATCTTCTCTTGATCTTTCGGATTTTTCACAGTTGCGCTCGGAAAGCTACCTTGTGCCTGTAGAGTGAGATGTTGTGCTATTTGACCCACTTGAACTTCTAGATTTTTGATCGAAGCTGTGGTGTTCCTTTGGTTGTTTCTGGTTTCTTCTTGAAACTGAGAGCATTGTCCAACCAGTCTCTCAATAGCTACTTCCCACTCTGCCTTCTGAGGATTTTGTTGTTGATCTTTCCAAGCAAAGTTGGGATGATTCTTCCACCCTGGATTATAGGTGTTAGAATACGGATTGTTTTGTCTTATGAATTTGATTTCTTCAATCTGCTTGGGCGTAGCAACACAGTATACAGTTTGGTGAGGACCTTGGCAAATGTCACAACTTACAGGTTGAGCTTGTTGAACTTGAGCCACCTGTTGTGTACCTATGTTCATAGCCTTCAGTCTCTTTTCAACTTCTGCAGCTATAGCATCTTCAACCCGGATTTTTGAAGTTTCCAATTTAAGGTCAATGATTCCCTCCGGTTTGCTAGCACACCTGTCATACAACTCCAAATGTTCATTTGCAGCTATTGCTTCAATGATTTTGATGATGCCGGAGGCTGTTGTGAAATTTGTTGAGCCTCCAGCTGCTGTATCAATCAACTGCTTTGTTTTCATTCTGAGCCCATTGACAAATACTTGCATTTGTTCAGTCTTGTCCATATTATGAGTGGGACATGCTACTAGAATTCTTTTGAATCTTTTGTAGGCATCTCCTAAAGGTTCACCCTCTTTCTGCTTGAAGTTCAAGATATCATACCTCTTCCTTATAAATACAGATGCGGGAAAATACTCATTCAAGAAAGCCTTCTCCATCTCTTCCCATGATGTGATACTACCTGCTGGAAGAGAATAGAACCACTCTTCTGCTTCCTCGGCTAATGTGAACGGGAACATTCTCAGCTTCTTTGCCTCTTCTGTATGCCCTTCAATTTTTAGAGTTGTACTCATGGTCAGAAATCTCTGTAGGTGCTTGTTTGCATCTTCATTAACCTTTCCGGTGAAAGGTTTTCGTTCCAGCTGATTTATTGTACTCGGATGCAATTGAAAATTTGCCGCGTTTACCGGTTGGTTGACAATTGTTAGTCTACCACCCGGTGTGTTCGTAGCACCATAGTCTCCGAGAAGCCTCTCAGGTGGCGGTGGATTCTCGCCCATAATTTCTTCTTCACTTTCAGAATCTGAACCAGAATGAACTGAAATAATCTCTTCTTCAGATTCCAGTTTTTCTCGACGAGCTTGTCTGCGCCTTGCGTGCAAGGTTCTTTCAATTTCTGCGTCAAAAAGAAATTCAGCTGAGGCCTTACCTCGCATAAACAGATTAGACAACTATTAGAATAATACAAAAAAATAAAAATGCAGAAAATAAAATTTTAGTCGCAGAGCAACAAAATTTCAATTGAACTTAAGTTAAAAATCTGTATTTTGGCAGTCCCCGGCAACGGCGCCAAAAACTTGATCGAAAAAATTAGCAAGTGTACTATTTTCACCGATGTAGTAATAATGGGTTTTACCCCAAGTATCGATCACGAGGATTGCGTAGGAAACACAAGTTATTTAAGTCAATTAAACAAAAGAGCAAATAGGTGTTTTGTTATAATGCAATAAGTAAATTTAAATAAAAGAAATAATAAAAATAAGCTGAAATTAAAGTTTGACTTTTTAGATGTAATTTGAGGTAATGCCAGGGTAGGTGTTTGATCTTCCTTATAATGACTCTGTAAAAAGATCTCTTCAACAAGTTCATAGACTGCAACTACTTGTTCTTAAGGGTGTTTCCCTAAGTCCTTAGTGGAAAGCCTTTTGGTTTGCAATCCTATTGCCTAAGTCCTTAGAAACAAAGGTTTGCAAACCAAAGATGTAAATAATCAAGAATGTTCAAATAACCTTTCGGTATCCCTAGTCCTAGGTGATAACTACTAGATCAAATTGTTTAAAAACCTTAACAACCGTAGTCCTACAAATTGTTAACCGTAGATCAATCTTTGTTTTTCCGACAAAGAAGGCATAAAAACATTAAACAATCAAATTGCATAAAACTAATACTTGATTAAAGAAATACGGAATTCAAAAGTCATTACAATTCAAATCAGGGACACCCCCCTGGCATTGGGGGGTTTAGCCTCTCATAATATTCAAGAAAGACAAAGTAAAGAATTTAGACATTACAAAGATAATTGGGAACTTTGATCTTCAATGGTGTCCACCGTTGAATCTCTCCGTCTCCGAAACCCTTGATGAAGCTATCTTCTCTCTTCTGTTATTTTCTATCGTATGATTCAAAAGTCCCAAAATAACTTAAAACCTAAACCTAAATAGTCTCCATACAAGCCTTTAGTAGTACAAAGTCAAAAGTGCCCCTGGAATAAGTTGGAATGTCCCAAGACCCAAAAATTGATCACCAATGCGCCTACCAACACGGGCCGTGCGCAGGCACACGGGCGGCCATGTTGGTCCCCTGGTTGCTTCTATGGGCAGCTGCTGAACACCAACACGGGCCGTGCTCAGGCACACGGGCGGCCGTGTTGGTCCCCTGGTTTTTCTATGGCATTGGTTCTGTGCTCCAACACGGGCCGTGTGCTGAAGCACGGCCGGCCGTGTTTGCCCCCAGACTTGTAATTTTTCATCTCTTTCTTGCTCTTCCTTCTTCCTTGATGCTTGGACACTCAAGATGCTTTGTTCAAACCTGCAACTTGTACACAACTAAACAAAAGGCATAAAAAGCATCTAAATAACTTAAATTAAAACATAATGCAAAGTAAACATAAAAACAATCAAACATGAAATACTTAAACAAAAACAATAAAACATTGATCAAAGTGTTACCGAATCAAAAAATTTAGACCGAATCCATGATAGAAATTAGGTAGAAATGGTGACCGATCACAACCCCAAACTTATCTCATTGCTTGTCCTCAAGTGATGCAAGAGACTAAACAGAGGTCACCCTGGATTTTTCTTTCCACAACACTGCCGATGTTATTCGCGACTTGTGTCTACCTTTTTAATCGAATCTCTGGCTTGCCAAACCAGACTTTCTACCACACTTCCACATCAGAGTACCTTTTTGCCTGCAAGCTTTTTCACACTTCTCACCAAATCTCTCAGGGTTAAAGTGTTTTGCACTCACAAAATCAAAGTATGCAATATCAACTCTTAATTTTTGAATACATTCTACCTTCACTACACTAACAAAGTTCACACACTTTTCGAGGTCTTTTGGGTTGTAATGGGGTTTAGGTACGGTGGGATACACGAGGAAATGGATAAACAAATGGTTTTGGGTTCGATATTCATGTTGTGTTTTTCGTAATTGTGCTCAACTTGTTACACTGGGAATTTATTCGACTTAGACTCTTTTGCTTCACTCATTCTTCCGTGAGTGCTTAATGTAACTGAGTCTTTCATTCGGGCAAGTTTTTCTCTTTCTTTCTTTTTTTTATGGGACATACATTCATATGTCTCAAAAATTTTATTTTCATTTTTTTACTTGCCCTCTTCTTTGATGATTACTACCCCAAACTTAGATTTTAGCACAACTCTGAAAACGACAACATTTATGCCGAGCAAGGGTTGGAAGTGTTTGGCTGCGGGTTACAGATATGGTTATAACAAACAAAAGGATATGGCTCAACTGGGGTAACAACGGATAAACATATAATTTAGGATGGCTAGAAAGGCTCAGGTGGTAAAACAAACAAATGCCTCAGTGTGTGTCCTCATATTATGCTGTGTCAGTAGAACATACGCAAAATCAGAATGATAAAGTCATACCTGAATGAACTCTCATGATGATTATTTGTTGTGTTTGGCTTTTTGTAACCTCACCATGTTGGATAAGCTTACAGGTTCCAAAGCACTCCTCGTGTCATATGGCTCCTTTCCGGTGCAGGTATACCATACAATCCTCTTGGTCCAGTATCAGCAAGTCGCGTCCAACAGTTACTTTTCTTTCGGCTGCATCAACTTCCAGGGTGCCTTGGGGGAATAGGTTCAGGTTGCACCTTTCATCCACTAAATACCATTCATCATTCATTCGGCATCCATAAGTCAATCTATAACACAATGTCAACATAACACACAAACAAAAACAAAAATGGAAAACAACTAAAAGCAAATGAAAAGAACCCCTCCCACACTTGAACCAAACATTGTCCTCAATGTTTTAGAACCAGCCTCAGAGAGGTTGCTTACAGAGTTATTGCATTCCAATGATCACTTCCTAGCTTCCACTAGAGATGCTCTCTTTTATTTCCTGAAAATAAAACAAACAAACAAAGAAATTAATTATTAAAACCATGGGTTGCCTCCCATGAAGCGCTTCGTTTAACGTCGCATGGCTCGACGGTCCATTACCCTTTATTATGGAGGGTATTTCCTTCTCCAAACCTTGTTGCTTGTTACTTTCTCCACCAAAAACTCATGGAGATGAAAAGCATGGACCACTTTTCTCTTTAACTCACTTTCAACCTTCATCTTCTCACCTTGGTTTTCTTCTTTCTTTTTCTTCTTAACTTCTATAGCGACCTTAGGACTTTTGATAGAAACATGAGCTAGTTCCACCTGAGAAGCTATGCTTGAAACTTTTTCTTGGAGATGTTTAGGGCTTTTGTATTCTCCCTCACTTTCGATCATACCAACAGAAGCTTGATCATTTACAACCGCCATATGTTTCTGAACTCCTAACATCTTCAAGGTTACTTCTTCATCAAAAGATCTCAGTGTTAGTGTCCCTTTTTCAATGTCGAGGTTGCAGCGGCCTGTCGACAAAAATGGTCTCCCAAGAAGGATAGGAGTTTCTTCGTCTTCCGGAATGTCCATGATGTGGAAGTCAACAGGGAATACAAACTTATCAACTTCCACTAGTACATCTTCAGCTACCCCATATGATTTCTTAACGGTGTGATCAGCAAACCTTAATTGTGTCTTACTTTCACTAATCTTTTCCAATTCAAGCTTTTTGAAAATGGATAAAGGCATTAAACTTACACTAGAACCAGAATCGAGGAGTACCTTTTTAAATGCTATATTCTTGATAGTGCATGGTATCGCCACCGGCCCAGGGTCTTTCCTCTTAATTGGGATCTTTCTTGCTGAAGAGACTATACCACACTTCTCGATTTCAATTTCTGGTTCTCCTCCTAGTGATCTCTTTTTCGCCAACACCTCCTTCATAAATTTCTTATACAAAGGCATGTGCTCAAGTGCTTCAAAAAAAGGTAGATTCACCTCTAACCTTTTGAACAATTTAGTGAACTTCTTAAAGTCTTTCTCTTTTGAATTCTTCTTTGTTATTCTTGAAGGGAAGGGTAGTTTAATTTCCGGTTTGGCACCTTTTTTAATTTTTTCTTCAGCTGGTTTAACCGGTGGTATCACCACTTCTGGCTCTCTTGGGTTCTCTCTTATTTCCAAATCTACCTCTATCACCATAGGGTCATCTAACTCTTCTTTTTCCTTTTCCAGTTCTAACACCTTTTTACTCCTTGTTGTAACAGCATTGATCTTCTCTAGATTTTTTTGATCTTTCACAGTTTCGTTCGGAAAGTTTCCTTGTGCCTGTAGAGTGAGATGTTGTGCTATTTGACCCATTTGAACTTCAAGATTTTTGATTGAATCCGTGGTGTTCCTGAGGTTGGCTCTTGTCTCTTCTTGAAACTGAGAGTTTTGAGTTGCCACTTTTTCAAGAGCGATCTCCCAATCTTCTTTCTTTGGTACCTGTTGTTGAAATTGTTGAGGATGATGTTGGAATTGTTGTTGATATGGAAGTTGTTGTTGTGGAGGTCTGTGTTGTTGTGATTGCGCTGGAGTTTGAAATTGGGTTGATCCTTGCTTTTGAAAGTTACCTTGTTGGTCCTTCCATGCGAAATTAGGATGATTTTTCCAACCCGGATTATAAGTATTGGCGTATGGATTATTTTGCCTCAACATATGAATCTGTTCCACCTGTTCCTGCGTTGCCACACAATGCATAGCAAAATGTGGTCCACTACATATTTCACATACAACTGAGGCCGCTGGTTCAATTTGTGCTACCTTTTGTTCACTAAGATTCATCTTCTTCAGTCTTCTTTCTACTTCAGCTGCAATTTGGTCTTCCATTTTAACTACCTGATCAGCAAGCTTCAAATCAATTTTTCCTTCCGGTTGGCTCATTGCACGGTCATATAACTCGATGTGCTCATTAGCAGCAATAGCTTCTATGATCTTCTTGATACCCGTGGCTGTTGAAAAATTAGTTGAGCCACCGGCAGCCGTATCAATAAGCTGTTTTGTCTTAATTCGGAGACCATTTACGAAAGTCTGCATTTGCTCGGTTGGGTCCATATTATGAGTAGGACATGCAACCAAACATCTCTTGAACCTTTTGTACGCATCCCCCAACGATTCCCCTTCTTTCTGCTTGAAGTTTACAATATCATATCTTTTTCGGATGAAAACTGATGCGGGGAAGTATTCGTTCAAGAAAGCGGTTTCCATCTGTTGCCATGTTGTGATGCTTCCAGCTGGAAGTGAGTAAAACCACTCTTCCGCATCTTCAGATAAGGTAAAAGGAAACATTACAAGTCTCTTAGCTTCTTCAGAATGACCTTCAATCTTTAATGACGTTGTCATGGTGAGGAATCTTTGTAGATGCTTATTTGCATCTTCATTGATTCGTCCCGCAAACGGCTTGCTCTCCAACTGTCGGATAGTTGAAGGATGAAGTTGGAAGTGTGCAACATTGACCGGTTGGTTTACAATGGTCATTCTTCCAAGCGGTGCATTGGCCCTTCCATAATCACCCAAAAGTCTCTCTGGAGGAGGTGGATCAGCTGCCATAGTTTCAGGCTCAGAATCTGACTGCTCGGACTGAATAGATATTACTTCTTCGTCTTCTGATTCTGAAACTACAGGGGAGTCTTCTTTCGATGCCAGTCTTTTTCGCTTGACTTCTCGGAGTCATGCTCTCAATAGTCTTTCTGGTTCTGCGTTAAAAAGAAGTTCAGCTGAGGCCTTACCTCGCATACAAGATTAGAAATCGATTAGTAGATAAGTTAAAAAAATAAAATTAAATTAAGCAAATAAAAATTTCAGCAAAAAGAATTTTAATTGCAGAGCAATAAAATTTTAATTGACTAAAATAAAACTTATATTTTGGCAATCCCCAGCAACGGCGCCAAAAACTTGATCGGAAAAATAGCAAGTGTACTATTTTCACCGATGTAGTAATAATGGGTTTTACCCCAAGTATCGATCACGAGGATTGCGTAGGAAACACAAGTTATTTAAGTCAATTAAACAAAAGAGCAAATAGGTGTTTTGTTATAATGCAATAAGTAAATTTAAATAAAAGAAATAATAAAAATAAGCTGAAATTAGAGTTTGACTTTTTAGATGTAATTTGAGGTAATGCCAGGGTAGGTGTTTGATCTTCCTTATAATGACTCTGTAAAAAGATCTCTTCAACAAGTTCATAGACTGCAACTATTTGTTCTTAAGGGTGTTTCCCTAAGTCCTTAGTGGAAAGCCTTTTGGTTTGCAATCCTATTGCCTAAGTCCTTAGAAACAAAGGTTTGCAAACCAAAGATGTAAATAATCAAGAATGTTCAAATAACCTTTCGGTATCCCTAGTCCTAGGTGATAACTACTAGATCAAATTGTTTAAAAACCTTAACAACCGTAGTCCTACAAATTGTTAACCGTAGATCAATCTTTGTTTTTCCGACAAAGAAGGCATAAAAACATTAAACAATCAAATTGCATAAAACTAATACTTGATTAAAGAAATACGGAATTCAAAAGTCATTACAATTCAAATCAGGGACACCCCCTGGCATTGGGGGGTTTAGCCTCTCATAATATTCAAGAAAGACAAAGTAAAGAATTTAGACATTACAATGATAATTGGGAACTTTGATCTTCAATGGTGTCCACCGTTGAATCTCTCCGTCTCCGAAACCCTTGATGAAGCTATCTTCTCTCTTCTGTGAATTTCTATCGTATGATGCAAAAGTCCCAAAATAACTTAAAACCTAAACCTAAATAGTCTCCATACAAGCCTTTAGTAGTACAAAGTCAAAAGTGCCCCTGGAATAAGTTGGAATGTCCCAAGACCCAAAAATTGATCACCAATGCGCCTACCAACACGGGCCGTGCGCAGGCACACGGGCGGCCGTGTTGGTCCCCTGGTTGCTTCTATGGGCAGCTGCTGAACACCAACACGGGCCGTGCTCAGGCACACGGGCGGCCGTGTTGGTCCCCTGGTTTTTCTATGGCATTGGTTCTGTGCTCCAACACGGGCCGTGTGCTGAAGCACGGCCGGCCGTGTTTGCCCCCAGACTTGTAATTTTTCATCTCTTTCTTGCTCTTCCTTCTTCCTTGATGCTTGGACACTCAAGATGCTTTGTTCAAACCTGCAACTTGTACACAACTAAACAAAAGGCATAAAAAGCATCTAAATAACTTAAATTAAAACATAATGCAAAGTAAACATAAAAACAATCAAACATGAAATACTTAAACAAAAACAATAAAACATTGATCAAAGTGTTACCGAATCAACAAATTTAGACCGAATCCATGATAGAAATTAGGTAGAAATGGTGACCGATCAGTATCAGACTGAATCTTCATTCCAGTTCTGCAGGCACGATGTCATGAGTTGATGTCATGACATTCCATATAACATCTTGCTTGTACCTGTTTTGTTCTTTTATATTTGCAAGACTTATACATTGTATTACATTTTGCTGCTATTATGTTTTAGCCAAACATAGATGCCAATCCGCCAATAAAAGCACCAACAATCTTAAATATTCATTTGAGCAGAAAATCATTTATTTATCTAACCCTTTTTATGTTTTATATCTGAAACAAATGCAAGCAAAAGTCATAGAGAATATTTTGCACCCAACATTTGATCTACCTCAAAATCTAATGATTCGAAGATTCAACATTTTATCTTCATTGACAAATTATTTTTTACTTTAATATTTTGTGTAAACAATGTAAAATTTCGGGTAAACAACGTAGTTTGTTAACAAATTAATTTTTTAATATTTTTTGTAAACAATAAAAAAAATCTATCTTGCCCCTCGATTTTATAGATAAATTGAGAGGTATGATGCTCTAGTTTTGAAATTATTAAAATTCAGATGTTGGGGTTCGAACCCATGCGTAGATATCTTTACCCCTTGGTTTTTAAAACACTAAGGGGTAAAGTGTCAGTTTTTATGACGCCTTTTGTTACCTCGCTTCTGTAGTCGGGGTTAAAAGCATTTCGCGTATGAGGTGTAATATGTTTTTTTGTAGTAGTTATAAGTTTGATGGAACAAATGACACATTTAATAAGCAGGTTTGACAACCCCCGCTCGAAGGCTTCTTGATGCATCAGCTAGAGGCACATTGAGAGCAAATACTAATGAAGAAGTTAAGACACTAGTTGAAAATATGTGTCAGAACGAGTACCGCTTGTTGCACCCCAAAATTTACCCTCCTTTTTCTTTTAACTGGCTTACGCTTCACATTAGGACCTATGCATATCATTCATATATCATTCATAGCATTGGCTCTGTGATCGTAGGATCAAGGTTCGATTCCTTAAGATCTCATCGAGAACCAATCAAATCCTTGTCACGACAAAGGTCTAGCATTCCAGTGTATTTTGTATCAAGAGTTTCCGCTGTTTCCGAGACAGTTCAAAGGAAAAGTCATTTTGTGGCATCTTTGCAAAATTCATAACTCTAAACTGAAAGGCCGTATGAGCTCGGATCTCACGCCACCAATACCGTTTTGGCGTTCTCTGCAACTTTTATGTGCGGCTTGGAAGCCAGTTCTTTGAGGAAGACCTTCGAATTTGAGGTTTATGTGTAGCCGGTGGTGTTGAACCGTCATTTTCAAATGGTAAAATAATCATAACTCCTGAACCGTTTACCCAATTGAGCTGAAATTTTACTGGCATCTTTGTCTCGATATTCCCGACATTTCGTTTGTTCGGTCCGAAGGTTGATTCTGTACCGAAAACTACAGAAAAATTCAAGAGCGTCGGAGTTTGTTTGCGGAAACACGCTTAGAAAGGGCGATTTGGGAATTGCGCCTATTTGGTCACTCTGTATATTCTTTCACCTCTCATTTCACAAGGGGGTTCTCATAATTTCTTTCACCATAAAAAAAATCAAAACATTCTCTCTTTTCCTCAAGGATCAAACATTCTATTTTTCTTAAAATCTTCAACAATCTTATCAAGAATGCGAAGGTTGATTTTTCGAAATTTTCATCTTCTCTCCCCTTCTACAAGCATTGCGTCTCTCTCTCTCTCTCTCTCTCTCTCTCTCTCTCTCTCTCTCTTTCTCTCTCTCTCTCTCTCTCTCTCCATCTTCTCATCCGGATTCGCACTCTCATCTTCGATTCGCACTCGTGTTTGCGCGTCGCTTCGATCTCCATTTTCGCTTGTGCAAGGCTTCGAGGGACGCTTTTTGATAGTCACGTGCGTGTTGTGTTCCACTTTATTTGTGGGCCACGACCTCTTTCAATCGCAATTATTTTTTTGTTGTTGCTTGTTTGGATGTTGTTTTCCTCACAGGTGTCATGGGATGTGTACGAATGCATGTTCCAACTCGTGATTTATTTTCACGGTGTTGTTTTAACGCTTATGTCGAATGATTAGCCTTTGTGACTCGTGTTGTTATTGATGTCAGCTTACTCGAAGTTTCCTGGACTTCTTTACTTTCGCTTGCTAGCTCATTACGGATTTGTTATCCGTTTAGTATTTTCTTGAGTTCCCTTTTATTCTTCTTCCGCATCATATATTTACATGAGAAGTAGGGTAGACATTCATCATACTTTCCATGAGAAGTAGGATTAGACATCCCGCATCAGGCTAAGTCCTCATGTGAGGCTCTGTTTTTGTCGGTGTGTTTACATTTATACTTTGCGGCAGGGAGTCACGGTGCAATAAGACCTCTTTATAGGCCAAGCCGTTAAATCCTCATTGAAGGCATGTAGAGAGGATTCGCAATCAACCCCTACCCAGTCTTATCGTGTGCGTTTAGTTAGCGCACGCCACGCGTTGCTTGCTTTTGAACTAGCCTAAGATCCTGTTATCGAGTATGTCAAGTGGAAGGACCATGTAGTCGGATCCCCATGCTCTGTCTAGCTCGCGTCTCCTAACGCTAAGGCTTTGTGCATGAACGCACAAGTTATTTTCCCCCTTTCTTCCCATTGCTAGCTTGTTTGTCTCGGGTGGCTTTCCGTGATTGATTAAGGCCCCCCCTTGATAGCTTGTTTGTCCCGGGTGGCTTTCCCCGGTTGACTAAAGCTCCATTTGGTCGGCTTGTTTGCTTCGGGTGGATTTCACCGTTAGCTAAAGCTTATTGTTTGCTGTCTCGGGTGGCTTTCCCCGTTGACTGAGGCAATTCCGCTGTCCCCAAGTCACTACTCTGGTAGTTATTTGCTTTACGAGCCGAGCTCGATTGTATGCCATTGTGTGCTCATGTTTGTTGTATGCTGTCTGATATACCATTCTTTTATTTGCTATGCCTTTTAGTATGATATCACTTGTGATGCATGTTCACACACTTCACGCATGTTAATTTGACTTACATGTTGTGTTTTGTTTATCTTCACGCATGTCGATTTGACTTACATGTTGTGTTCTGTTTATCTTCACGCATGTTGATTTGACTTACATGTTCTGTTTCGTTTATCTTTGCACATGTTTATTTGACTTACATGTTGTGTTTGTGATTCCTGTTCGCTTTGTTCCTATCTCTAATTCCTGTTCACACACTTCGCGTAAGTTGATTTAACTTACATGTTGTGTCTGCGAATCCTATTGGCTTTGTTCCTACCTCTGATTTCTATTCACATTGTGATTCCTGTTCACACGCTTTACACATGTTGATTTGACTTACATGTTGTGTTTGCGATTCCCGTTCGCTTTGTTCCTATTTGTGATTCATGTTCACATTGTGATTCCTGTTCACACACTTCACACATGTTGATTTAACTTAAATGTTATGTTTGCGATTCCTGTTCGTTTGTTTCTATTTGTGATGTCTGTTCACATGCTTACCTGCTACTTGTTTACCATGTCATGCTTTGTGATGCCTGTTCACATGTCATTATTTTGCGATTCCTGTTCGCATGTTATTATTCTGTGATGCCTGTTTACATACCATATATGATGTTTTCTAGGATCTTTGTGACGTTACTTGTTCGTTTCATGCTCCCTTATATGTCGGGTTCTGTTTCTCTAGGAGATGTGAATCGAGATAGAAACAAAAACTTTTGAGCCGAACTACGGCGCTCTGACTTCTCCATTGCACGAGGGAGGTACATAGGCACTGGGTACGGACGCCCTAGCGAGTGAACTTTTCTTTTCTTATTTTTGTTCGATTTTCTTGCTATCTTGCTTGTTTTTCCATTGCATGTTTCCCTTATCACATTGCATGATACACACACACACACACCCTAGCGAGCGGACTTTACTTTTCTTATTTTTGTCTGATTTTCTTGATATCTTGCTTGTTTTTCCATTGCATGTTTCCCTTATCACATTGCATGATACACACACACACACCCTTAGATTAGAAATCTAGCAAGAATGGATCCTGTGGAGTACCACAGATGTGAAGGGTGCTAATACCTTCCCATTGCATAACAGAAACCCTTACCCTTTCTCTGTGACCATTGCTTGTTTTATTTGGTTTTCTTTGATATTTTCCATTCCTTCGCATTAGATAAATATATGTTCGATGGCGACTTCATTGTTTATTTGATGAGTTTTCCATTTGCTTCAGCTGGCGACTTCACTGGAGAGTCCCGAGTCCCAATTCAGTTGGCAACTTCATTAGGGAACTCATCCCGAGTGTCGTTCCTAGTTCTTGCTTGCTTTCTTCTCTCTGGGTGTTTGTGTGGTTATTGATATCATCATGTATATATTGCTTGCATGCATTTACATCTATGTTATCATACCCTAATTTTTGACTCCCCTGAGATGTCACTTCTCAACTACTTCATCAACTCAAAACAAATACCAAGAGCAGTCACTTGTTCACCAAGCACTCAGGTTAGGGTTTAAAGTTAGGAAATTCAGGAAAAGGATCAATCAAAGATGGAATTTATCCTCTACACAATCATATGGCTCAATATGTTTCATTCATCTATATATGATCTCTAATATCAAGGCATCAAGCCTCAAATCCATCAAGGTCACCAAATTAGGGTTTTGAGCCTATCAGGGACTGAAATCAGGGCTTTCATTTGGGAAGACTCATAAATCTTCAAGACATGATTCAAAGATCTCAACCATCTTCAAATGATTTCTACATTAATATAAAATGCAAGATGTACTTCAATTCAAGTTCAACAACTCCCAATTTCATCTGGTCAACAATTAGGGTTTTTGACCTAATTCACCTGGAAAGTTGACTTTTGACCAGGACAAGATCCCATGGCTCAAACCATAGTTCAAGGGTCTCTAATGCTCCAATATTATCCACTCATAACATTAATTTGAATAAGAGAGCTTGATTCATTTGAAATCTCTGAGAAACACAATTCATTTGAAAAAGTCAATTGTTGGAGATCACCTTTGACTTCTTGGAATTTTGGTCAACTATGGACTTTTAAGGATCAAAATCATCAACATATGATTATTGCAGTCATTTGATCAAAGAAATTCAAGAAAATCAATCAAAGATAAAAAAGTCAACAAAAGTCAAAGGTGGAAATTTAAAAGACTTGGAATTTTTCTAAGTGTTTTAAGCATTTTTGTCATAACTTCATGGGCAACTAACTTCAATTTTCAAGTACAAAGTGAAGAAAACTTCCAACATGAAAGTTTTAGATCTTGATCCAATAAACAACTTTGTCACACTCAAAATTTCCTTAAAAGATCAACTATTTGAGAGATATGGGTACATAAAGTACCTGCCAAAGAACACTTAAGTATTAAACCCTAATTTTTTTCTCAACTTTATGGCCAATTTTCACCAAGATCCAAGATGAATCCTTCCAAGATCTTAACAAATGAATTGAATTATATCCTCTAAGCTTTCCAAAGAGTCCTAAATCACTCCTTTATTCAATTTGAGCAAGGAGTTATGAATGATCAAAGTAAGGCATTTGAAGTTGGATTTTAAGGCATGACCAACTTTGCAATTTGCCAATTTTGTGCAAATGCCTCTACCAATTAGTGCATCCTCATTCACGTGATATTAGAATAGATCGAGAGGAATCAAATGCATCATTACATCATTTTTGGCCAATTACAAGAATTTTCAAAACCATGTGATTATGTAATGATTACAAAATGGAATTTATGGAAAATTAGTGAATCATCAAAGGAACCTTCTCTAAACCAATTAGAATTCTCCTACACATCAAAAATCAGCCCCAAGATCAGATGGAATCAATGGCTAGGGCTTGGGATCAAATGGAATAAAAAAACCATCATTGCATTTTAAGGATATTTCTCATTTTCTTCACTACTAAGTTTCATTCAAAGTGACATCACCAAGCTTGCATCACTCTTCTATGAACTTAATCCAATTGCCTATAAATAGAAGGCTCTCTTTCATCCAAAATTACACCAAAGCAACTTCATTCCTTGCTTTCTTCATTTCTCCCTTTTGCTTATGATTTTCAAGCGACCTCTTGGCAAGAAGAAGTGAATTCTTCAAACCAGAGCTTCTTCCTTAAAAGTAAGAATTTTAACACTTCATATGTGCTATATGGTAGTGATCCAAGTCCTCTTTCCAGGTCTGTAAGTGCAAGATCACCCTATCCACTTTCAGCTTGGAGCTTAAGCAAGTGGAGTCGAGTAGAAGAGTTCAGAGGGTGTCAAACCAATTGGAACACATCAACATCTTCCTTGAGGCATAAAGAAGCTATCCAGATGCCTGCAACACATCTCTAACAACAGTATCATCATCCTCCATTTTCACTTCAAGCTTGAGCAAGTGGAGCCGAGTAGAGCAATTCAGAGTGATTCAAGGAGAAGTAAGCATCATTTTAGTATCATTGAGGTACTAGGAAGCTTTTCCAATCATCAGAACCTTGCCGGAAGCTCTCCACCTAATCCCTCGATCTCAGTTTCAGAGGTAGGTTCTCAAACTCTAATTCTCTTATTTATGTACCTATATCAATAAAGCTCGATTCTATCTTGTACAACTTTATGTACCTATTTCAATAAAGCTCGATTCTATCTTGTACAACTTTTCCAATCATCAGATGTCATGTTAACCTTTTTTTTTCAAATTTCATCCATGGAAATCAATTTCCCATATGGGTAAATCGATTTCCTCAGCGAAATTTTCAAAAACTTTCCTTTTTGATCTGCTTTGGCTCTTGATCGATCGTTTACCTGTAAAACAGAAACAAAAGAAACTAAATGCATATTTTTTGAATTTGGTTAGTATAAAACAAATTAAACAAATATGGGTGCTTGATGGTTCCCCTTAGAGATGAAGTAAGCACAACACCAAAAACAAAGCTTCAAAATGGAGCTCTTGATTAATGGTTGAGATGCAAACAATGTATGATCTTAGGGTCAAAAATTGGGGTATGACAGGTGCCCCTATTTAAGTTTCTTCTATCCAGAGACACAAGGATTGGAAATCTTCGTTTCGCTTGATTGAAGAGACTAAAATATAAAACACAATTTTTGAACCTAAGATATAATGCAATGCTAATGAATGCATCAGACACGATTACGAAATATGGGGAAACCTATCATCACCGGGGAAAAATCTACCGTGGAAGATAAAGATCTGGTGGGAAGAACTCCATTGGGGAAAACAAGACTTTGTTGGGAAAAGATACTTTACTAGGGAAGATATTTTACACCAGAAAGGTTAAAGTATCATCTTTCACTAGAGATGAAAGAATACACCAACTTTTACTGAAGGTGGACTACCGACTTTTACTGAAGGTAGGAAAAGAATACACCAACTTTTATTGAAAGTGAGCTACCAGTTTTTATTGAAGGTAGGAAAAGAATACACCAACTTTTACTGAAGGTGGAGATGATCTAAACATCGACTTTTACTGAAGATGTAGATACAAAAGATTGCATCGACTTTTACTAAAGGTTAACTACCGACTTTTACTGAAGGCAGGAAAGGATCTAAACATCGATTTTTACTGAAGATGTAGATACAAAAGGATACACCGATTTTTACTGAAGGTGAACTACCAGATTTTACTGAAGGTAGAAAAATAAGACACCAACGTTTACTGAAGGTGGACTACCAGCTTTTACTGAAGATGAAAAAAGATTGCACTGACTTTTACTGAAGGTGAACTATCAACTTTTAATGAAGGTAAAAAAAGATTGCACCGACTTTTACTGAAGGTGAATTACCGGCTTTTACTGAAGGTAGGAAAACAAACAAAGGTATATCAACAAGCTTTGTTTTTCAAAGATCAAGGGTGCAAACACAAGTGCACAATCTCAAGAGTCATCCAACGACCGAATTTCAATCCATGAACAAATGGAAAGAAACTATCAAATAAGACAGGATCAAGTGAGGGCATAACTCACTAGATTTTTCTGTTTACAAATAGGTTTGAACATCAGTACTGAAAAATAAATCATTCACAAATAGGAAGCGAACACTTTTATGCCTAGAGATTCTCTAAATGAAAGGAGACTCTGGTGAAAGTAAACTTTCTATGACGGAAAAATGAATGTATGACTGTTTTTTATGCATGCCAATGATGTATATGCTGCCAAAACTAGCACAAAAATTAAATCATTGTAAATAGAGTATAACAATAGTACAGTCAAAGATGTCTCAAGCACAACACTCGAGGTATCATCTGCAAAAATGAGCAAAGAGTTTCCACAACAAACTTCCGATGGCTTGGAATGACATCTGCCAACACTGGGGTTAATGCCAGACGGGAAATTACTGGTTGCTAGGTCCTATGACATCTTAAACCATATCGAGAACACACCAAACCAGATATATTCTTTTTTAACCATTAAGGCACAATTTCCATTCCTTTTGGTATACTCATGAATTAAAATAAATCCCTTTTATATTTTTTCAAAAGAATTTGTTGGAATTTTAATTTTCCTTTTTGTTTCAAAAATTACTATCAACAATAAATGACATTTAAGAAATAGAAAGAAGTAAGATTGCAAATAATTGGATAAAGGCTCAAACTTTATAAATAGAATGGTAGCCTGCAAATGGCAAGACTCCATGGATGATTACAAAGTTTGGAAAGTGGTAATTTTGTGGAAGAGATACATTGAAATATAATGACCCTATCCTCTCTAACAACTTTGAATCTCTAAGCTAAGGCTTCCGTCGAAATGTGTTGAACTTCTCATGATAAACAAATGATTGCTGATGATCAAATCTTGTATGATGTAGTTACTTGCCATGAATCCCTAACTTTTTCCTGGACCTCCTTTTCAGGTTTTTAGTCCACCGGGTAATTTACTTTGTTTATGTCTCTAACTTTTTCCTGGACCGCCCTTTCGGGTTTTCAATCCACCGAGATGCTCTTTTTTGCCTAACTCGCCCTTTCGGGTTTTTGACTTAGCGAACTGTTCATTTATTATTTTTAGGCAAAGAATTAATGCACCGCCAGAGAAGGCTTTCTAAGCAACATATGGTCCTTCAAAATTAGGAGTCCACTTGCCCCTTGAATCAGAGGTGAAAGGTAAGATCCTTTTGAGCACGAGGTCGCCTTCTTTGAATACACGAGGTCGAACCTTCTTATCAAAAGCTTTCTTCATTCTTTTCTGGTACAACTGACCATGGCATAAAGCCGTCATTCTCTTTTCTTCTATCACATTCAATTAATCAAACCTGCTATGACACCATTCAACCTCAGACAACTTGGTTTCCATTAAAACTCTTAATGATGGAATTTCAACCTCAACTTGGTTTCTATACCATAAACCAAAGAAAAGGGAGTTTCCCCTATTGAAGTACGAACGAATGTACGATACTCATGCAAGCAAACAAGAGCATCTAATGCCAATCTTTGTACGTAAAAACCATTTTCTGAACAATCTTCTTAATATTTTTATTTGCTGCTTCAACTGCTCCATTCATCTCTGGCCTGTAAGGCGAATTGTTGTGGTGTTCAATCTTGAAGCTTTCACACAGTTCTCTCATCATACGATTATTCAGATTTGAACCATTATCGGTAATGATTTTGCTTGGCCCACCATATCTGCAAATGATGTTGTTCTTGATAAATTTGACCACAACTTGCCTAGTCACATTAGCGTAGGAAGCAGCTTCTACCCACTTGGTGAAGTAATCAATTGTTACAAGAATTAATCAATGTCCATTCGAGGCTTTATGTTCAATCATCCCGATCATATCGATGCCTCTCATAGAGAAAGGCCATGGAGAAGAAATAATATTGAGAAGTGTCGGAGGCACATGAATCTTATCGGCATACACTTGACACTTGTGACACTTCTTTACAAACTTATAGCAATTAGATTACATTGTCACCCAATAGTAACCTTCCCTAAGCATCTTCTTAGCCATCGAATGTCCATTGGCATGGGTACCAAATGAACCTTCATGAATTTCATGCATCAACATGTCTACTTCGTGTCTATCCACACATCTGAGCAAGACCATGTCATAATTTCTCTTAAACAAAACACCACCATTGAAGAAGTAACTGCCAGCTAATCTCCTCAGAGTTTTCTTATCTTTGTTTGATGCCCCAAGCGGGTACTCTTGAGTCTGAAGAAAATGCTTTATATGATAATACCAAGGCTTTTCATCTGTTACCTCCCCAACTGCAAACACATGAGCATGTCTATCAATACGCCTGATTGTAATTCGAGGTTCATCATTATGGAAATTCACTTTATACATGGAAGACAATGTAGCCGAAGCATCAACCATATGATTCTCATCTCGAGGGATGTGATTGAATTCAGCTTTGTTGAAGAATGTCAACAGCCTTCTAGTATAATCTTTGTAAGGGATCAAGCCAGGATGACGCGTTTCTCATTCTCCTTTAATCTGATTGATCACGAGTGCAGAATCTCCAAAAACATCAAGAATCTTAATTCTGAGATTAATGACTTCCTCGAGGCCCATGATGCAAGCTTCATATTCAAAAATATTATTTGTACAATCAAAACATATCATTGCAGTAAAAGGAATATGTGAACCTTGTGGAGTGATAATAACTGCACCAACTCTATGACCATGAACATTAGAAGCTCCATAAGAAACTAAACCCCATCGGGATCCAGGTTCCGGTCCTTCTTCTAGCAATGGCACATCAGAATCTCGAGCTCTCAAATACATCACATCCTCATTTGGCAAATCCATTCTGACAGACTGATAATCCTCAATCGGTTGGTGAGCAAGGTACTCTGCCAACACACTACCTTTCACGGCTTTTTGAGCGCGATATTCATTGTCATATTCGGATAACAACATTTGCCATCGAGAAATCCTTTGAGTTAACGCAGGCTTTTCAAATATATACTTGATTGGATCCATTTTGAAAATCAACAAGGTGGTGTGAACCAACATATACTGTCTTAGTCGGCGAGCAGCCCACACTAAAGCGCAACAAGTTTTCTCAAGTAGCTTGTATCTTGTTTCGCACTCGGTAAACTTTTTGATAAGGTAGTATATTGCATGCTCTTTTCGACAAGACTCGTCATGTTGACCCAACACATATTCCATTAAATTCTCAAGCACTCTGAGGTACATAATCAAAGGCCTTCCTTCAACTGGAGGGAGCAAAATAGGAGGTTCAAGCAGATATTCCTTGATACTTTCAAAAGCTTTTTGACAATCCTCAGTCCACTCACATCCCTGATTTTTCCTTAACAAATTGAAATTTGGTTCACAGGTAGCAGTCATATTGGAGATGAACCTGAAGATATAATTCAAACGCCCGAGGAAACCTCTCACTTGTTTCTCAGTTCTTGGTGCTGGCATATCTTGAATAGCTTTGACTTTATCGGGATCTATTTTGATTCCTTTCTGACTGACAATAAAACCCAACAACTTTCCGGAACGGACACCAAAAGTACAATTGTTTGGATTCAAGCGGAGACAATACTTCCTCAAACATTGAAACAACTTCAGTAGATCTTCCATGTGCCTTTCCTCTGATTGAGACTTGGAAATCATGTCATCCACATATACCTTAATTTCTTTTTGCATCATATCATGGAAAAGGGTAATCATGGCCCTCAGGTACGTCGCACATGCATTCTTCAACCCAAAAGGCATTACTCTATAACAGAATGTTCCCCATGGTGTGATGAATGTGGTCTTTTCCATGTCTTACGGCGCCATCTTGATCTGGTTGTATCCTGAAAAGCCATCCATAAAGGAGAACACCTCAAACTTTGTCATACTATCTACCAACATATCAATGTGAGGCAGAGGAAAATCATCTTTTGGACTGGCTTTATTCAAATCTCTACAATCAACACACATGCGGACTTTTCCATCTTTCTTCGGAACCGGCACAATGTTGGCAATCCACTGAGGGTATATAGACTTGACAATAAAACTTGCATCTATTTTCTTTCGAACTTCACTTTTGATCTTCTCCGTCATATCGGGATGACTTCTTCTTAGCTTTTGCTTGACATGAGGGTATTCGGGCTTCAACGAAAAACGATGCTCCACAATATCTGTGTCCAACCCAGACATATCTTGGTAGGACCAAGCAAAAATGTCAACATACTCTTTCAGAAGCTCTACCATCCTCTTCTTAACATCTTGACCAAGCAGTGCCCCAATCTTGACTCCCTTCTTATCTTCTTCAGAACCCAAGTTGATGACTTCTAATGGCTCTTGGTACAGCTGAATGGTGTCTTCCTAGTGCTCAAAGCAATCGGGAAATTTCATCAGGAATGCATTCTTCACTTTCTTTTTCTACCTCATACACAGGATATTCAATGTTGGGAGAGAGTGCAGGGTCATTATTTTCAACGATTTTATTGATTAATCTGCACATGTGATTATTTTTATTTTAGGAAAATAAAAGATATATGCAAATAAGTAATCATGCAGATTATGACAATTATTAACACATTTTTTAAGGTTTTTTGTGTTACCACTTTCCAAAAAAACCAAAAAAATAAAAATCACATATATGCGGGAACAAAATATATTTTATTGATGATCTTAATGTTTGAAACAGACAGTAAAAGCCCCAACAATATCACTTTCACCATGGGCAGAGTGAAAGGATTTTGAAAAACATAAAACAAATTACTTTGAAACATGAGTACACTCAAGAACATCTACGGTGATCCAATTCTTGGTCAACTTTCCACGGGTCACAAAGTTTGGCGTCTCGGGCTCTGGTTCAACTTCAATAATGGCATATACCTCTGGAGGAGTTGGATGTAGGAACCCAACGCTACGAAATATCACCTGATAAGGGCAAGAAGCAGATTCTGACTTCACCATTGACTTGTCTGAGGAAGAAAATCCCAAGCCAACTATATTCTTGTTTTGTTACAGACTCACCACTTGTCCCCATACACCTGAGGGTCCTCTCCGCACCACTTGCTGAGCTTCTTTGAAAGATGTAATGGAAGCTTCATCTTTCTTGGATTCATCATTCACAAACAAGGCTTGAAACGCCGTTCTGATGACAGTTTCATCAACTTCTATAGGTACGGAATGAAGGGAGATGACTAATCAACAAAGCTTGCTCTCCATTCATAACAACCAACTTTCCGTTCTTCACAAATTTTATCTTTTGATGCAAGGTGGAAGTAACTGCCCTAGCTTCATGTATCCATGGGCGCTCCAACAAACAACTATATGCCGGAAACATGTCCATGAACTAAAAAGTGACCGAAAAAACAAATGGACCAATACAAATTGGCAAATCAATTTCCCCAATTACTGACTTCTTTGATCCATCAAAAGCTTTTACTATCACATTGCTATATCTCATTGGCGCGCCTCCATAAAAATACTTAGCAAGAATAGTTTTCCACATAACATTCAACGATGAACCAGTATCAATCAACACATTCGACAGAGAATCCTCTTTACAACTAACAAAGATATGTAAAGACAAGTTGTGATTTCTTCCTTCCTCAGGAAAATCTTCATCACTGAACCTCAAGTTGTTACACACAGTAATATTACTCACCATTCCATAAAATTGGGCCACAAGCAACCTGTGATCTACCTGAGTGTGGTCTATCTTGGCGTCTAATAATTCCAAGCCTATTAAAGTTTGAACATCATCTTGGAGGGAGGCACACCCCATAGGATCTTCCCCACACAAAGGACAACCATCATTACTAAAATCAATCACTCCCTTCCTAACAAACATCTCATGTATCTCTTTCAAAGATCTACGTAAAGCACAAATATCAGGTACACGACAGTGTCTCAAACTACGTTCAACCATGTTGACAGCTGTGGACCTCCGATTTTTTTAATACCGGGCCATACCTCTGATCTGTAGAGATACGTGAACTGACTCTTTTTTGTCGCTTAATGCTTTCGCATTTTTGAAAATATCACAGAGTCGCCACCGACCTTTTATTTTATCCAATTAAGGAAAGGTTTATAAAAGAAACAGAAAAAAGACCTTTAAGAAATTCTGGGTAAGGGGGTAGGTTATACAAAGGGAAGGTGTTAGCACCCTTTGTATCCATGGTTATCCATGGGCTCTTAAGTTTGCTTAGCTCACTTGTTTTTCGATCACTTTTCAATTGCTCTGAAATTGCTCATATGTGGTTTCAAATACTTTTGTAATTTGAATTTTGTAATGATCCGTGTGTGGATGTATACAAAATGCTTGTTTATCTTTCGAAAGATGTTTTGAAAAGAACGTTAACTTTGTAATAATCCGTGTTTGGATGTATACAAAGTATTGTCTTTTTTTTGAAAGTTTTGAAAAATCAACAGTGTATGAGAATTTTGTTTGTTTTGATTTGAGCAAGCAAACTAGGAGGTCTACCCTGAGTTGTAAGGTCTTTATCCTATTTCCTTTAAAAATCTATCCTTTCACTGGATATAAAAGCAAGGTTCGATTTTGTACTCAAAACAGTGGAATTTTGACTTTGATTTTGAAAGATTGTAAAAGGATTACCTGAAGAGGTGCAAGTGTGCTTGTGATTGGATTCAGATATTTATCTTTGAAGTTAGCGATCTAACGGTTCAATTTTATCTTTGACATACACGCAGTTTATATTTGCTGGAAATTAAAGTGCGGAAATGTAAAGTGCGGAAAGTAAATCTACGCTATTACATCGATTGTGCGGGAAATGTAAACTAGCCTATTTACATGAATTTGACATCCTATACATTTATCTAGGAATTTTAAATTGCAAGAAAAATAAAAGGCATGTTTTTGGAATTTTTATGATTGGTTTTAATTATAATTAATGCATGATTAATTAAATTAAAATGAAGAAAAAAGATGAAAATGGATTTAAACCTAGAAATTAAGTTTAAAATGTGTACAAAATATTTGTCAATTAACTTTAAAACAAAACTAATTTTTTTGGATTTTTTGAAATTGATTTGAAGTTGATTTAAGTTAATTAAAACATAATTATGCAAATAATTATACAAATAATTAAAACTTAAAGATAAAATTATTCAAAATATGTACAAAATTAGTTTATAATATATAAACAATATTTAATACAAAGAACAATTTTTTTTATGATTTTTTGATTGGTTGGAATAATTAAAAAGCAAATATATAAATATATACTAATTAATTATGCAAAATATTGAAATTTTGAAGAAAATAAAATATTTTTATTTCAGAAAATAATATATTATTTTAGAAGTCTAAAAATATTTTTTGTGTATTTTTTGGATTTTTAAAACTATTTTTAATTAATTTAACAAAGAAATTAAAATAAAAATAGAAAATAAAAATAGAAATAAAGGATACTGATCCTGTGTGGTTGTGTGTGAGGGAGCATGGTGTACATGCGTGTTCTGAGGCGTTGGATGAGTTGATGGATGGATCAGAAGGCCCAGATGGTGAGGGAGCACAACACGTGGAACACCTGCAAAACACTGAATTCCAAGTCAGTTTAAAAAAAAACACGCGCGCGCCTCCCAGCGAATCAGAGGGCGCCACGCATCATCTTCAACCTTCAGATAGGTTTTTACACCGTTCATTTGCAGGTGGTGTAAAAAACCCAATCTTTTACACCTGGTAATAATAGCGAATACAAGCAAACGTGAGTATAAATTTTGCGCGATGGTATGGTTGAGTTCGTATTGTTCATGCGAACTCAATGGTACTATTCAGAACCTGTAATTTTGCCTAATTTAGAAAACCCTAATTTTGGGATGAAGAACCCTAAAATGGTGGTTTCGTTTATACGTGTCCAAACTTCAATTAAGTTTCCAGAAATGATCTACACCTCAAACCAAACTCAATAGTATGTCTACATCTTGTTAAACATGTGTGAATAACCAGATACGAATTGATTTTAGTTTGAACAAATTTTGACCTGTGTAGCTCGATTCAGTGAGCTTCAAGACTTGTAATTGATTGAGATAGTTTCAGTGATGTTTAAGGAAGGTGTATGAATGCTTAGTTTGTATTGAAATGGACTGAAATTACAAATTCGAATTTGAGTTTTTCTTTGAATTTTTTGAAGTGATTACAAGTGTTATATGCTATGCTATGCTTCTGAATTCGTGTCTTTTCCTTTGCTGAACTAAGATAGCTTATTTATAAGCTATGTGTGCTTAGAAATGAAGCTAAGATGTGTCTTAGTTGCCTTTGTTGAAACTTTGCATTTTTTTAATATAAAAAAGCTTGAATTCTTGACCAAGTCATCTTGCCTTCAATGCACCTGCCTTGTCCTTCAATCCTCTGCAGAAAGATGAAGATTCTTTGAGGTGAGTCATGCTTGATTTGTAAGCTAACCTTTATCCATGCATTTTCCTTTTAATTTTAATCTTAAAGTAAGATAAAATCATGCAAAAATGGATAAAAAAAGGTATGGGCTTAGTCTTGGTCGTGGGAGGCCCATAGTAACATGGAAATGATGTTTGAATGCTGAAAACTTGGCCCCATTTGGAAAAAATACATTTTTGAGCAATGTTGATTTCATGCATTTTACCAAAATTTAGCCAACTTCAACAAGGTGTAAATCCTTCAATTTTTGTCATATGAAGAAGATCTTGCACTTTTTGGAAACCTCAAAGAGTCCTCTAACCAATGTCTTTTGTCTCATGTCAAAATTATTTTTGAAGCTCCTTGTGTGTCCTTTTGAAAAAAGTGTCTTTTTGTTGACTTTGAAAATGACCTGTAATGTCTTTGGTCATATTTTTCAAATGGTGAATCCAATGACCATGGGATCAATGGCATTTGAAAGATAATTGAATTTCCTTCAAAACAAGCTTTGGTTTGAATTTTTTGGATGAAGGATGAGAGAGTTATGATCAGTCAAAGTTGAGTTGACTTTTCAGGCAAAAACCCTAATTTTGAATCTTAGGGTTTTGTTGATTTTTGATCTTTCCTTGATGACTTATGATCATCCAATGATCAAATGATGAATCCTTTGAAAAAATATGGACTTTGACAAAAAATTTCATTTTTGACTGTCTGTTGACTTTTTTGGTCAAACGGGTCGTCTGTTGACTGTTTGAGCTGCTGACGGTGCGTCTGAGTGATTTGAAGTTTGAAAATTTGTATGATGGTACTTTGAGATATATGGATGTATATGAAATCCATTTGAGCTCTCAAAAACTTGTTGCCCCTGTAAAAACAAGAAAAACCCTGATTAGGGACTGTTTGTGTAGGAGACAGTTAAGCGTACCTGATTTTTGTGCAGTGTTGAGTCTCTGCTAATCATGTGATATTCAGAAGACTTCTTTGAACAAAAATCTTGGAATTTTGAATTGTGAAAGATTGATTTGATTGATGGTACAAAACACTGAGAATTGTACTGCCAGCAGTTTGGCTGTCGACTGACTGTTCAGGTATTGACGTAGCAGTTAGAGTGAAAAATCAACAGTCGAAGTTAATTTTCTTTTTTGTTGTTTTTTTTTGTTTTTGTTTTATGTAAAAAATGAAAGTTTATTTACATGACTTGTTAGAAAAACACAGACATAATAAATAACTAATATTTACGGTATGCGGGCAAAATTACCGATAATAACCCTGAAAATCATTTAATGCACAGAAATAGGAATATTTGACTGGCAGAAAACACACAAAATATTATCTTAGTAATTAAGCAATATTATGACAAATAGTACAACATTTAATACTGACAGTACAAATATCACATACTATATTGAACGGTACGACGAATAAACGGTACATTTAAGAAATAAGAAATACGGTAAATTTTAAGAATGACGATTAATGACCCATGCTATGAACAATAACATGTAGATGATTGGGAGTGCAACTATTGCAGGTCCACACTCCTCAGGACTATGCAGGCAGAAGAAAGTCATGATCACCGTAGCAATGGTGATGACTGTAAGAAACAGTGTCTCTATCCACTTTACCATTCTTGTTAGGGAAGAAGAGAAAATAGATATGAGATAGGAATTTGAAAGATGAATTGGAATTTGATGTGAGATTTTATGGAAGAAAATGAGAGGTATTTATAGAATGGAAAGAAGGAAAGAGACGTTGGGGAATGATGTGATTCCGTACAAAAGGAAAATTTGAGTGGAAGTAAGATTTGAAAGAAAGAGTATGATAGTGTTGGAAAAAGGAGAGATTTGATTTTTGAAAAAGAGATTTGAAAAGATTTTTGCAAATAATGGAATATAGTACAAAAATTAGTGGGAAACAAAAGATAATAATAATCTAATTGTTACCAGTACAGTCTGAGTTTCCTGATTCTGCGCCTGCAAAAAGATTTAACTCTGTACCAATTGTGTCAGTACTATTTATCTGTAAATAAATAAATAGCATGTGTGAAGTAATAAACAGTATTTGGCGTTTGCGTAAGAATAAATTCAACTGCAGGCCAAATTACCGTATACGAAAAAATTCTAAAAACTAAGTGTTTCACATGTTAGGACATTTGTTGAAATAAAAATCCATGATTATATGAGACCCTTAATTTTCAGATTGGAGTTTTCTTGAAAAATATGTGGGCAAATTTTGGGGTATAACAACAGCAGACGCTTCATGAGGAGGTAAGGGATTATTTTGCACACTAGGACCAACGTCACGAAATGAAAGCATACCAGAATGAACCAATTTTTGAACTTCAACTTTTAGAGGCACGCAATCCTCTAAACCATGCCTAGGGGTATTCTGATGAAAAGCACAAGTAGCGTCAGCTTTGTACCACCAAGGGGTCTTCTCAAGAATAGGAGGTGGTGGCCTTGTTTGAAATAAATTCTTACGAATCAAAGCAGGGAACAATTCCTTGTAGGTTATAGGGATATGATCAAAGTTAACTCGAGGATACGGATTTCGTCTGGCGGGCTATTGATTAGTAAGAGCCAAAAAAAACTGAATTCATAATGGGAGTCATTGACGCCACTTGTTGAGGTTGATAAGTAGCTTTTCCTTTAGATCGACTATTCCTTCCATAAGAGACAACATTAGCATCTGATTCCTTCTTCTTCTTTTGAAAAGATGAGCCATACCTATTTGCACTAATAGATGGATTGTCATTCTGAACCAGACGACCTTCTCTCACAGCTTCTTCAAGTCTAACACCCATACCCATCATTTTAGTGAAATCTACAGGAGCACTTGTAATCATGTTCTCATAGTAAAAAGGTCTAAGAGTCTTCAGGAAAATCTCAGTCATCTCCCTCTCTTCCATGGGAGGAATCACTTGGGCGGCTATTTCACGCCATCTCTGAGCATATTCCTTAAAGGGTTCTTTTTCTTTCTGAGCCATAGCTCTCAGCTGATCACGATCAGGTGCCATATCAACATTGTAGTTGTATTGCTTAACAAAATCCTCATCTAAGTCGTTGAAAGTGCGAATATGGGTACTATCAAGGCCCATATACCATTTGGAAGCAGCTCCAGTCAAACTATCTTGGAAATGATGGATCAACAGGCGTTGATCATTAGTGTGAGTTGACATCTTTCTCACATACATCACCAGGTGTGCGTGAGGACATAAATTTCCCTTATACTTCTCAAATTCTGGTAACTTAAATTTAGTAGGAACATTCACATTGGGAACAAGTCAAAGATCATGCATATTCTTTCCAAAAAATTCATTCCCATGAAGGGCTTTCATCTCTTTCTGCAACTCTTCGAACTCATTTTGAAAACCACCAATTATGTCATGAATCCCAAACCATCACTAGGTGCAGCATCATAAATGGGCTCTAGGACAAAAGGACTTCACGTAGCTCTCTATTCTCTTGCTCGAGTCCTTCCGTCTTCTTTTTGTAGTTAGCTCGGGTGTTATACCAGTAAGACAACTTGGTTCAGTATGAAAAACACTTAATAAGATCTTGGAGAACTCTTGAAAGCAATACCAAAATGAGACATGATGCATGAAATGAAAAATGCAAATGGTTTATTATTTTTATTATTTGTATTTCAAGGAACTTTAAGATGATAGACAATTTGAAAACATCAAAAAGGAACACAAATTAAAATAACTGAACAACTCATTTTATTAATGGATAAAAGGATTACAAATGAAGTATAATCCTATCTAAAACAAAAAGAAGTCTAAGTCCTAGCCAAATCAGGAAGACATCCTAATAGTGGTCTGCAACATCTTCTTGAGCTTCCTAATCTTGGACTCATAGTGCTCTTTCATCTTGGTCTTCTCCTTGATCAATTGTCTTAGTAATTCCACCTTCTCTACATCAGAAGGATGAAATTTTTCTTTCCACTCATCTCTCTCTGTCTTCAGTTGGTCATAAGTAGCTTGAGGATCCTCCAAGTCTTCAGTAGGAATGATAGGATGATGGGAGCAACAGGAGTAACAATAGAATCAACAAGATCCACAAGAGTAACAAGATCAACAAAAGTAACAGGTAATGGAGGATATGAAGGATATGTCATCTTTAGCTTGATTTCCCTATCAGTCATCCATTTCACATACACTTCTCTAGCTACACAATCCTTCTTTCCAAGTTCTTATCTACCCTTCCTACAGATGTTGTGCCAAGCATGAAAAATCTCCTTTCTCATCTTTCTAAATCATGGAAAAGAATCCTTCTACCAAGAGATTACCAGGTTTGTCATTCAAAGGATACCCCATCTGACGTCTAGCTAAAATAGGGTTGTAGTTGATTCCTCCTTGTGTACCAAGAAGGGGTACATTGGAGAACCTACCACAACTATCAATAATCTTAGTATAGAAGTAATCATGAGAATACCATTCAATATCATAACTAGTGAGATAAATAATCCTTTGAGACCACCTCAAACACTCTTTGTTGTCCCAGAAAGCACGAGTGTCAAGAAGGTGCGAAATAAACCACCTATACAAAAAAGATGCACAACATACAATAATCCCCTTGCGGTTATCGGTCCTCAAGTGAATGGAATGATAAGTATTACCTAGAAGAGTAAGAATAGGTTTTTTGATCATGAAAATCCAGATAGCATTAACATCAACAAAATTGTTAATGTTAGGGAACAAAACCAAACCATAGACCAAAAGAGCTAGAATATCCTCAAAAGCAGCCATACTACCAGCAGTAGCAAAGTAAGTAGCCTTCCTTATCAAAAACTCAGCATCAAAACCCTTAAGGTTTCATCCTTTAGTGATGAGATTGGAATATACCTCGGTTTTCTTCAAGTGAAGAATGCTAGCAATCTCCTTAGACTTAGGAATTTCCTCCAAACTGGTGAATGAGATTTTATTGGAAACAGGAATTCCAACCAAATTAGCATACTCCTCTAATGTAGGTAACAACTGGTAATAAGAAAATGTGAAACATCGGTAGACCATATCATAAAACTGGACCAAAGTGTTAAGAAGTCCCTCTACAACTTTGGTGGATAAGATATACAAAACTCTTCCATGACGCTTCGCGACACCATCACCATCCATAACCAAAGTGGATAACTTTCTCAACTCTTCCAACTTAGGCTCTAGGAAACTGTACTTGTGAGTAAACCTCCTTCCAGGTTCCATGGTCTCTATATCTGTTAGTTTGCAAATAGAAATTCTTAGTTCCTTGAAACTCAAATAGAAAAGATCTATTTTTATGGATTCATGAATGCATGAATGCAACCACCACAGTCAAAACCACACAAAGGCACACAAGATCACACAAGCAAGATTCATAGGTTCGACGTCACGAGCATGGAGCCATGCGTGTACCCAACCACAAGGTGTGTGCTAAGGTGTTTTTGTACTTGTAAAACGGGTTCTAAAAAGTTCCCGAGGTCTGCATTCCATCTTTAGAATATTATCGATTTAAGTAATTACTCACCAACCAATTATATTCTCAAGAGAAACTCGCCAAGTGTAGTATCGCGTGACAACTAATTAGGTCTACACCCAACTAGTCTCTGCACTACGTCCTAAAAGGCTAAGATGGGTTAAGGGGTTCTAAGGTCCTCAGCTTTACAAACCCAACTAAAAGTAACAATGCTTTCACGGCTGACTCGTTCAACACTATCACCTTTAGCCAAGCCATTTTCCACTGAGTGGTGGATCTCAAGTCATCTCATTAAGGATTAACTCCACATTAGCCAAAATGACTATACCACCTCCTATTATAAAGTACACTCAAGTCCGGGTATAAGACTTATCTGATCACAAAGGAACCACCAAGCACCCAAATAAAAAGATCAAACAAATAGACAAAACGCACAATGGTATATACAAATAATAATATACACAGATAAACAAAAATAGACTTAACACACTTAGAGGAATACTCCCTAGGGGAGTCGCCAATTTTTTCTGTAGCGGGGAAAATTTGAGATCAAAGCCATTGGATTGACTTGACTCATTATTTCAATGAAAGTCGCCACTGCGCTTTATTGTTTCCAAAGGAAATGGGAAAAGAGAGAAATAAACCCAAAAGAAGAAGTTTTTGAAACAAAAACAACAAAAAGAGATCTTAGGTGTGGGTGTTGACTATACAAGGGGAAGGTTTTAAGCACCCCTCATATTCGTGGTACTCCACGGGAACCTTTTTGAAAATCTGTGTAAAAAAAAGATGTTGTGCGCAAAAGAAAGGGTTTTGTTTGTTTTTAAAATAAGCCCAGCAAGACATTACATCTTGTGCCTACATACCTCCTCGGTGCAATGGAGAAGTCAAAACTAATGTAGTTCCACTTAAAAGTGAAAAGGTTTTTAAAAAGGAATAAACACTTTATCATCATAGGAAAGAATACTCAGCCAGTGATCTTAAACATGAAAACAAATGGATCCTTTGCATCACAAATAAAAGAAAGGCTCCAACTTTGATAAAATCAACAAGTATGCCACTAACTCTCTCAAGTGGAAAAGGTTCCATCATATCAATCAATATCAAGATCGTGGGGTATCACAACTCACCGCAACAATTAATCGTGTCTAAACTTTTAAAGAAAAGCCACTAAGGGCAAAATATATTTTTAAGAAAGGATTTAAAAGAAGTTTGCAAACATAAGAAGGTTTTAGAAAAAGGGAGAAGATTTTGAAAATCTAAGAAAGGGGAGGAGATAAAGGGACTATCCTAGAGCATAAAGTAAAAGCCAAGGAAAAGAACGATCTAACCAAGAAAGAAGCCAACACTTGACATCAAGAGTCAATGTAGATTTCCCATCCTTTGGACTACCAATATAATACTAATTGGAGATCCAGATGAACTTGATTATGTTTAACACAATTGTAAAGACAAGTCTTCTACAACTTTATTTTGATGAATACAAGCTTTCAATTGCAAAAGGAATGGATCAAGTATTTTAAAGAACAAGATTCAAGATTTCCTCAATAGTTTCAAGCTTGATTGATCTAAGGTATTAAGGTTAATGGCAAAGCAAGTCTATTAATGCATAAGAAGTGTTTTCAAACATATATACATCACCCATAAATCTTACATGCATCAAAGAACCATTCCAAACCTTTAAAACTAAGTTTTTTTTTTGGTTTTTCATACTTGGGAACCGGGTTCCACTTTAGAGGAACCGGTTCCCCAAGACCTATGGCACGTTATATTTACGTTAAAAGGGATGGGAACTGAGTTCCAACTTTTGGGAACCGGTTCCCCAGTTCAATATTTCAAAAATTTTTTAACATTGGGTTAGGGAACCCGGGTTCTGATTTATGGGAACTGGTTCCCCTGTACAAATTTTGAAAAATTCTGAATTTCTCCAATAGCTTTGTGTCATACCTCTTCACCATAAATCCTTACAACCTTCCATGGATAATGACCTTTTGTAGGGGTGTCTTAGAGGCTATAAAACCCAGTTTTTCTGAATTTGACAAATTACCTCTTTCATTCAAAAATTCAAACAATTCAATTGTCCATATCTTTCACAAAATTACCAAGTGTTTATACTTCATTTTCATTGAAACTTTGTGCATATAACCTTCATTCAAATTACCAAAGTTTCGTACCATACATCCATTAAACACTTATATATAATTAAAGGAATTGTGTGCTTAAAAGGGAATATCAATCAAGTGATTGATATATTGTTCAACTTCAAAAACTCTTGTAAAAATTCAAACGTATTGTTCTTTACTTATTTTCCAGGATTGTTGGAATTAAGTGTGTGCATTGAAGAGGATTGTTCTTCTTGCACTTAGTATTGAAGATATTAAAGGTTTTAAGAGTCTTTGATCTTTCTATAGGTTAGATAGTAAAGCATCACATTTGGTCTGGATAGGCTTGTACAATTATTCTAACTATAGTGAAATCTCTTTCATGTTGAAAGGGGATTGGAGTACTCTCGGACTATGAGGGGAACCAATATATATCGTTGTGTCTTTTATCTTTCCGCATTTTATTGCTTTATCCTCACTTAACCAAACCAGAAAATAAGAACATTCTTGTCTCTAAAACCAGAATTTTTTATTGGTTCTAATTCACCCTCCCTCTTAGGCGCACTTCACACTTACAATTGGCATCGGAGCAGGTTATAGATAACCTATTCCTAAAAGATCCAGATGGCTTCCGCAAATCAAAATCCAATTTGTAGAGATGGTGGTAGCAACAACAAACCTCCATTATTCTGTGGACAATACTTTGACTTTTGGAAAATTCGTATGAAGGCTCATTTAGAAGCACAAGGAGAAGAAGTATGGGAGGCTGTCCTAGAAGGTCCTCATATTCCTGTAATTGTCGTCATTGGTGTTGGATCAGATTAACCCTAAAGCTTCATGGGATGATAATGATAGGAAGAAGGTTCTTGTTAACAAAAATACTATCAATCTTCTTCAAGGAGCACTTAGCATGGACGAGTTCTTTCGTGTTTCGGCATGTACAACGGCTAAACAAATATGGGATACGTTAGTAGAAACTCATGAAGGTACCGTTGAAGTTAAGAGATCTCGATTAAATAATTTGAGTCAAGAATATGAGTTATTTAGAATGCAGGCCGGAGAAACCATTCTTGATTTACAAAAGAGATTTGTTCACTTTGTAAATCATCTAGACACTCTTGGAAAGAAAATATCTACCGAGGAACAAAATATTAAAGTTCTAAGATCCTTAACCAGAGGTAACGACAATATCTGAAAAGAAGACTTTAACTAAAATGACTTCCGCTACACTGTTTGGAAAACTTCAAGAATACGAAAAAGAACTCGGAAGACTTAAAAAACATGAAAGTTTAGATACAAAATACAAAGGCATCGCTTTGAAAGTAGATTCTATGTACGATGATCGACCGGTGGAAGATGAAAATTTCATGTTCCTTGTTAAAAGACTTGGTAATTTCTTTGGTAAAAATAATAAATCCTCTCATGTAAAAAGAAATAACCATTTTAGGAAAAAGGAGGCTTCCACTTCAACACAAGATGTCACATGTTATGAATGTGGCAAGCAAGGTCATATAAAACCAGATTCTCCTAAACTTTCCAAGAATGGTGGTGTCAAAGGAAAAAAGGACTTCAATAATAAAAAGGCTTATGTTTAATGGGAAGATAATGATATAAGTTCATCATCCGATTCAGATAGCGACGAAAGTGTAAATCTAGCATTGATGGCTTCACACCATTCCGATGATGAGAACGACGAGGTTAGTAATGAATTTTCCATTTATGAAATTGATGCTCAAGGTGTCAAAAACGAATTATTAAATGAATGCAAAATGCTATATAGAACCATTTCAACAAAAGAAAAACAAATCAAATCTCTTGAAGAGAAAACTGATACTATGCAAAAAGATTTCGAGGTTGAAAAGAAACAATATGTTGATAAAGAGGAACAAAAATCTACATGTGAAAATTGTGAATCACTTTCTTTTCAAATTGTCCAATTAAAAATAGTTCTTGAATGATATGAAAAAGGACAAATTGGTTTAGAGGATGTCCTTAGTCAACAAAGATATTCTAATGATAAAAGTGGGCTTGGCTATTCAAAAATATCAAAACCAAGTTCTAACAAAACTATTTTCGTTAAGGCTAGTGACCAAACATCTCAAGAGAAATTTAACAAGCCTAAAATGGTTCATCACCATCCTAAGAAAAAATTTCCTAAAAAGAAACCTTATGTTCCTAGATATAGAAGTAATTTTGTTCCTACATGTTTCTATTGTGGTATAAGTGGCCATACACCTAATGCTTGCTATGTTAGAAACTTTAGTGTAGCAAGTGGGAATGTGTGGGTAAAGAAAGGTACTAATTATGAAGGACCCAGAGCAATTTGGGTACCTAACAAAACTTAATTTGTTTTGTAGGTATGCTTGAAGACCATATCAAATCTATGGTACCTCGATAGTGGTTGTTCCAAGCATATGACGGCAGACATCAAAAAATTTTCAAATCTAAAGCTTAAGGCCAATGGTTATGTTACTTATGGAGATAACAATAAAGGAAAGATTCTTGGCATAGGCAAAGTTGGTGCACCATCTTTCACATCAATTAAAGATGTTCTTTATGTTGAAGGACTAAAGCACAATCTTCTTAGTATTAACCAACTATGTGAAAAAGAATTCAAGATCAAGTTCACTAAAGATGAATGCTTGATAGAAGACGAAGTCACACATGAGGGTAAACTTAAAGGTAAAAAAATCAATAATATATTTATGATTTCTCTTGATGACTTGTCTTTGAAGGTAAAATGTCTCATGGCGAACAATAACGACTCATGGCTTTGGCACAAAAGAATGTGGTGTCCATTACAAGGCCACTACAATTGTTACACATGGACTTGTTCGGTCCATCAAGAATAAGGAGTCTCGGAGGTAATGTATATGCTTTAGTTATTGTTGACGATTTCTCTAGATATACTTGGACATTCTTTTTAGTGTAGAAAAATGATGCATTTAAAGCATTCAAGAAATATGCAAAGCAAATTCAAAATGAGAAGTCAATAAAAATTGCCTCCATAAGAAGTGACCATGGTGGAGAATTTCAAAATGCTTCATTTGAAGAATTTTGCGAAGAACATGGAATATCTTATAATTTCTCGGCACCAAGGAATCCTCAACAAAATGGAGTAGTGGAAAGAAAGAATAGGTCACTTGTGGAACTTGCAAGAACGATGCTTAGTGATTCAAATCTTCCAAAATACTTTTGGACGGATGCGGTAAGCACAACATGTTTTGTAAGTAATAGAGTTAATATTAGACCTATCTTAAAAAAAGACTCTATATGCACTATTCAAAGGGAGGTAACCAAACTTTGCTTATTTTCACATCGTTGGATGCAAATGTTTTGTCTTATTTTCACATCTTTTGATTAAAAATCTGATGAAGGTATTTTTCTTGGTTATTCTCTTTCTAGTAAAGCCTTTAGAATATATAATAAAAGAACTTTAAAAATTGAAGAATCTATGCATGTATCTTTTGATGAATCTAACCCCTCCTAGGAGGATATTATTTATAATGACGATGATGATGATGATGACGATGATGTAGTAGTAGTCCCTCAAGAAGATTCTTCAAAGATGAATAATAAGAATCAATCGGAGAATCACGAAGATAATTAGAATTAAGTAGAACCTATTTGTAACAAAACAAGGGTTTTAGAGGAAAATAGAATTAGACGCTCATTTGGGAATTTTGGTGAAAGAAGAGAAGAGAGAAGAGAGATTAAAGGTTAGAGTTGGCTTCAATCCAAATCCTAAGGTAAGGGTGGGGTTCTTTCATGCTAAAGGGATGATAATGATGTTTAGGGTGGAGTTTTGATTATGTGTTGTACCCATGAATTTGTGTATAAAATGTTAGGGTTTATGATAAAAATGTATGAATCTTTGATTGGGAGTGTGTTTTAATTAATGTTTGATGATAGATGATGACATATTTCGTGTTTATATGTGTTTAATCGATGTTTAGAATGAGTTTTGGTTGATGGATGTGTGATTTCGCAGTTCTGTGCCTTTTGTTATTTTCTGCATAATCGCACGTCCGCTAAGTGGATGCGAGGCCGCTAAGCGGACACTGTTTGTTTTTAAAAAATTAAAAGAGCTTGCTAAGCGGAAAGATTCCGCTAAGCGGATCTCAGAAATTGCTCATTTATGTTGTGGACGCTTGAAGCGGGGTTGTTGATTTTTGCAATTGCACAAGCGCGCTTGAGGGTCGCTAAGCGGACCCTGTTGTGCAAAACTTGTTCAAACTTCGACATGATGTACCTTTTGATCTGTAACTCCTTTTTAAGCACCGTTTGAACCTCCGTGAAGCTTAAATTGATGTCTTTCTAATGAATATGATTTGAAACCCCTTTAGATACCTTTTTAATTTTTCCCTAAATGAAATGGTTTGATGTTTGTGACAAGATGAATTGTGGATGTTTGTTGTAACATGATGAATTGTGACGTTTTGTGAAGTGAAGTGATGCATTCTTATGAATGACGATGATTTGTTGTTGTTGAAGTTCGACATTATGGTGATAATGTTTGATGGTGATTTAGACGATGTTGTGACATACTGTTGTGATGTATGTTGTGTTTGTATGGATGTTGCATTCATTTAGTCACATCCATTGCATAAAAGAGACGTGGCCTTAATAGAAAATAGCGACGTGTGCCTAATGGCAAACTTTGAGATGTGGGAGTTTTACTCCAAATGGTACCACATGCATTTTCACGAGTCAAGTCACATGTGAATTGCATTTGAGTCTAAATTGATTATATTGTTATGACTTGATGAAGATATGTTTGTTGTGATGTGATGACTTGAGGATGAGATGTTTTTCATGATGTGTTGGAATCTCACTCGTGAATTGCATATATTGTCATGGTTGATTGTTGACATCGTTTCCTTTTCATAAGTGATTATGTGATGTGAATCGTTATATTAAGTGTTGTGATGAGAAGTGGTGACCAATGTATGATATATTCTCCTGCTTTGAATATTATCATATGTTTCTTTATAATGAATGATATCTCACCCCTTATGTTTGAATGTTGCCCTTTGTTGGTAACGTGTAAGTAACGACGTGGAGTAGCCGGTTACCTATTAGCTCGAGTCGGTGTGTATATGCTCTGATACGTGACACTCGGGGGATGTCTAGATTTTTTTGATTATGCCATGTTATCTTGTCGTTTTGTTGCTATATTTGGATATTGTTATCTCTCAGTGGATTATGTTGTTATGTCCTATGGAGATATGTAGGATATTTTTAGTTGCCCATGTTTGGCACGTATGATTTGAATATTGTTGTCGATGTTGTTCCGCTGCGATATTATGCAATGTTTTGGTTTAGAAGTTTAATGAAGCATGATTCCTCCATTTGTATATATTATGTATCTATGATTATGAGCATGATTTGTGATTTGTTAAGTCGATAATTTGTGACACCTCAAATGTGATGTATGTTTTGAGAATTTGCACTATGATTTTCCTGTACATTTGTAGGGTAGTTTTGGGGTGTTATAATGTCCACCTTTGAACCTCAACAAATACAACATTCAGACATATATGTATATGATGATCCCACACCAATTCCTAACCCTATCCCAACTGATTTTTCTGTATATTTGCGGGGTAGTTTTGGGGTGTTACACTATTCAACAAGAATCGAATATCAATGATCTACCTTAGAAATGGAGAACTCATAAAGACCATCCAATTGATAAAGTCATTGGTGATATTAGTCAAGGTGTTACAACAAGACTAAACCTTCAAGATGCTTGCTTAAACATGGCGCTTGTCTCTCAAATTGAAACTTCCAAAGTTGACGAAGCCTTAGGAGACAACCAATGGATAATTGCTATGGAAGAAGATTTAAACCAATTCGAAAGGAACCAAGTTTAGGAACTTGTTCCTAGACCAAGTGATAAACACATCGTAGGTACAAGATGGGTGTTTAAGAATAAGCTTGATGAGAATGGAATAATTGTTCGAAACAAAGCAAGGTTGGTGGCTCAAGGATATAATCAAGAAGAAGAAATCGACTTTGAAGAAAATTTTGCTCCGGTTGCAAGGTTAGAAGCTATTCGTCTTTTACTTGCTTATGCTTGCTCTTTAAATTTTTAGCTTTTTCAAATGGATGTCAAAAGTGCCTTCCTAAATGGATACATAAACGAAGAAGTCTATGTCAAACAACCCCCGGGCTTTGAAGACTTCAAGAATCCCTCGCATGTATTCAAGTTGAAAAAGGCTCTCTATGGCTTAAAGCAAGCACCAAGGGCATGGTATGATCGTCTTAGCAACTTTCAATGCGAAAAAGGTTTTGAAAAAGGTAAAGTTGATAAAACTTTGTTTTTAAAAAAAATTAAAAAGCATACTTTATTAGTTCAAGTCTATGTTGACAACATCATATTCAGTTCAACAAACACACAAATGTGTGAAGAATTCTCATCAATAATGCAAGGAGAATTTGGGATGTCTATGATGGGTAAGATGAACTATTTCCTTGGACTACAAATTAAACAATTAAAGGATAGCATCTTTATCAACCAATCCAAGTATTACAAAGAATTGTTGAAAAGATTCAATATGGATAATTGTAAAACAATGTCTACTCCTATGGGATCCGGTACGTATGTTGATCAAGATGAATCCGGTGTCTCAATTGATATTACGAAATATCGAGGTATGATTGGTTCACTTTTATATTTGACGGCAAGTCGTCCTGACATAATGTTTAGTGTTTGTTTGTGTGCCCGTTTTCAAGCAAACCCGAAGGAATCTTATCTCATGGCGGTAAAAAGGATCATGAAGTATATGGTATCCAAAAGGTAGTATATGTGATTTACTTGGTTATTCTGACACGGATTATGCAGGTTGCAAAACTGATTGCAAAAGTACAAGTGGAACTTGTCACATCTTAGGAAATGCTTTAGTATCATGGTCATGCAAGAAACAAGCATGTGCCTCTCTTAGCACCGCTGAAGCAGAATACTTTGCAGTCAGAAGTTGTTGCGCTCAAATCTTATGGCTAAAACAATAACTCAGTGACTACGGCTTATATCTTGGATGCATCCCTCTTCGATGCGTCAACACAAGTGCGATCAATATTTCAAAGAATCGCTCATGCATTCTCGTACCAAACACATTGACATTCGACATCATTTTCTTCGCAATCATGTGCTTAAAGGAGATGTCGAAGTTAATTTCATTGATACTCATAATTAACTAGCATATATTTTTACAAAGTCGCTTGCAAAAGAACCTTTCTTCAAAATTCGACGAGAACTCGGTATATTGGACGAACATGATATATAAATATAGACAAAAGAATGTTCCATCATATAAGGTACACATGTCATATATTCTATATTTTAATCTTTTTTTTTTCATAGTTTAAATTTTTTATATTTTTGCTTTTTGGGCTTTGGAACCCGGGTTCCCATTTAGGGAAACCGGTTCCTGCGTGTTTTTTTGGCCCAGGTTTTCATCTTTTGTGAAGGGAAACCAGGTTCCTATTTGGGGGAACCAGTTCCTACAGACCAAATTTTGAATTTTTTTCTCTAGAATCCTCCCTTTTGTTGTTTTTTGGTTAAATTATATTATTGTTTTAATATGTGTGTATCTTGGAAAGAGTTTTTGGTCAAACCTCATTCATCTCTCTTCAACCTTGGTTCTCACAAACTCTCTCTTCAACTCTGGTTCTCCCCACCATTACTCATTCTTCCATTCTCATTAAACCAGACTCATTCCAAATTTCTTCCACCAAAATTTAAAACCCACTCATCCAAACAACTATGTATCTCTTCCTAACCTCAAAAATCATATCACAAATTCCTCTACTCTCCCAAATCCGAAAATCCTCTTTCAAAAGCTTCATATCCATGGCTTCTTCCTCAAGAGCATCCAAGAAAAGAAAAAGGCTACTAATGATTTTGATGAACCCACACCAGCTCCAAAGAATATGAGGCTCAACTTTCAGAATCGACAACTTTTGTCCTTAAAGTATGGTAACCTCCAATCCTTTCCTTCTCATAGCTTTATTTTTCCGGAAAAATTACAATATCAAGGAGTGTACAACTTTGTTAGTGACTATGGAAAAATATACCCGGATTTGGTTAGGGAATTTTATGAAAATTTGAGTATTGTGTTTGGTGATGATTTTACTAAGTTGGATGAAATTAAGTTAACAACTTTGGTACATAATAAGGAAATCAGGATGGATTTAGAGTCTTTTGGAAATTGCTTAGGAATTCCTACTAACGGACAAATTTTGCTAGCCGGATATACACCCGAGTGGGAAGGCTTTAGCAAAACTCAAAGCTTTCTCGATATGATTCGACCTTTTCAAACCGTTGTTGTTGTTCGACAAAATCCTCTCATCAACAAGTTTAACATGTTTGGCTCCAACTTTCCCGTTAATGAAAGAATGCTTCACTTTATAATTTCTTATGTTTTGCTCGCAAAACATTCAAATCATTCTCGTGTAAATGAGTTGGAATTTCAAATCCTTTTTTGTATCAAAAACAACATCAAGATTAATTGGGCTTTCGCTATTTTGCATCACATGCATAGGCTACAACATTTAAGTGGTGGCTTGCCCTATAGTAGACCAACCACTCATATCTTGAAAGCTGCTGGTGTCAATCTTAAGAACCATTCCTCACAACTTATGACTACAAGGGAATGCTAAATCAATGACAAAACTGCTCTAAAAAATATCGGTATTGTCTTAGCCTTGGACAGAACTTTTATTTACAAAGACGATGGTTTAACCGATGTTCCGCCACCCATTTCGGAAGGAGGTGTTACAATGGATATTCTCTTTAACAAAATTTTCTATATAGAAACCATAATGGCCAACAACTATAGGGACCAACAAGCTGAAAAATGCCTTCTTTCTCCAACAATTTGAAAATCTCCTCAATTACCATAACCAAGCCAATGAAGAACAAGAGGATAATGGTGACCAAGGGCAAAATGAAGAAGAGAATGATGAAATGGATGATGAATGATCCTTATGTCTTTGATTAATTTCCGTTCTGTTTAATGAACTTTTCGTTTTATGCATTTCTATCTTGAACTATGTTTTATGTTATGTTATGTTTTGTTATGTTTCAATTCCTATGTTGTACGACTTATGCTATTTCTTATCATTATATATTAGTTATATTTTGTGTTATCATACATGATGCTTCATTCTTTCATTCTTGTCTCTAAAACCATAAATTTTTATTGGTCCTAATTCACCCCCTCTTAGGCGCACTTCACACTTACGATAACTTGCACCAAGCCTTTGGAATGCATCATAAACTCTTGACGAAAATCGGGCAGAGTAACGGCTGTGTACAGATGAATTCCTTATCACAATGCCTTGGAATTAACCATCAAGAACTTTCAAGGAAATACCTGCATACACAAAAAGAAAACAACCCAATGCCTTGGAGTAAACTCCAAGGACATCCAGACAGAATAACAACAATATAACAAGGTCTAGAGATATCAAGGTAACAAGCATCCTAATTCTAAGTCCAAGAGGTCCAGATCTCCAAAGTGCTCAGGATAATAACCAATAGTCCACAAAGAGCCTTAAGTCTTTTAAAGATTCAAGTTTATTATTAGTGTTTTAAGCATAAAAATAGAGTATGGTCCAAATGGACAAAAGGAAAATAGCATAAGCATAAAAAAATAAGTCCAAATGGACAAAGAAAAAAAAGGACATATACATAAAGATGATGAATGATAAATGGTAAAATAAAGCGTAAAGTGTAACAGCCCAAATTTAATTAACTGACTAATTAAATTAAATAAGGATTTATTTACTTAATTTGGACGAAGTTTGATAATTAATTGGATCGTCGGTGTTATTGAGAAACATGTTCGGATTATTAAGTGAATTTGGAATTTATTCGGTTAATCGAAGAATTAATAAAGTGGAATATGTAGAGAAATAATATTAGAAATAATATTATTATTGGATTTTTATTTAATTGAGATAAAGTCGGATTTAATTGGATTAATCGGAAAATAATATTAAGGGAAATAATATTATTTGTTGGAGCATAATTATTTATTTGAACTACTCTATTTCATCAATTAGGCCTAATTAGTTAGGAAGTGGAATTATATGGGTTAAGCCCAATATGAATAATATAGTAAGGGTTGGAAGAGTAGAAGTATCATAACTTTGTTCATTTGCAAAAGAAGAGGAGAAAGGAGGCTAAGAGAGGAGAAAGGAGAAAAAGCTAGGGGAAGAACAACAAGGGAGAAAACTAGCGTTTGAAGCACATTGAAGAGGTAAGGGGGAGAATTCCTATTATTATGGGTTAGTATGATGGGGATAGTGGGTAGATTAACATGATTAGGTTTAATTTAATTGAATCTATAATGTTGTCTTGAACTGTGTTGTATTTGATTTGTATGCTATGGTTTGCTATTGTACTCACGTAGAATGAATTAGTGAATGAAATAGGAAACAAATTGAAACTGAAACAAAATACTGTATGGTGGAAAGGAATTGAATCTGGAAAATTCAAGCGTGCTTTCACCCATTGACGATCGGTATTGAGGCCACCTTGAAGGACGTCGGGCGTATGGCAATGAAGGGTGCCGTTCGACAACCCTGTATCTCACTTTTTTCTTTTTGTTCATATACTATTTCATCAATGTGATATGCTTCTGTATTTCATAAATATGATATGCTGCTACTTGGTTCTTTACCCTTTCTCGTATATGCCATGTTCTAGCTCATGTTTACATAATGTAATAAAATATAACAACATTATAAATGAAAATGAATCATGGGATATGTAATGAAAAATATAATTGAATTGATATAACAGTAAGTTATAGAAAAATGAAATGCAAAACAGTCCCGTTTGTCCGAATAGCGGAATTAAGCGGTATAATTAGTTGTCCGGAATTTGATGAAAATCTACGTGATAGCTAAGTTAAATTAGTAGGTTAACATGGTAGTGTTATTTTGTTGAAATGGTAATATTTTACGAACCGACCGAATTTGTGTGGAATTGGATATTTTATATTAAAGTGTTGGTTTTGTAAGAGAGAATGAAGTAGTAAATTGGAATTAATATAATGGGATATTAATTGGGGTGATTAAGGTAATAGTCGAATTAGTTTCAATAAGTTTAATTGATTGGAATAACTTGGAAGTAATTAGAATTAGATCGATTATTTGGTTTATCGGTAAATTGCGGTATTTTGTGAAATGAACCGAATTTGTATTTTGGCTTAAATATTTATGTTGAGGATAAACTATTGCTATGCCAATTATGTCGTTTTGCGAATGTTCTCTGTGGGTAGCCGTATGGCGTGAATACCAGTGATTAGATGATGTTTGTGAAAACGTGTATTCATTATATTTTAGAAAACATGTTTTAAAATGAGATAGTATGATTTACTAGTGTTAATTGCATTTGTGAATCATAATTGGATATTTGGTTCTATTATGTTGATTGATGTCAATGTGTTGTGAATGTTGTGTACAATTGAATATATAATTCATAGAGTTGGATTATTGTTGGTATGCGGTAAGTTAAGATTGATGAGATAATCTTAATTGCATAGTTGGTTGGTAATTGTACATACATTCATGGCATAGTCGGCTTTATTGTGGAAGCGGTGAAACTGTGGGTTCACATGGTGATAGACAGTGATCCTTGATTGGAAATAGACGTAGCAGACGTTAATCCTTAATTTGGATTAGGCGTAGTGGCTTTGATCTTGTCCGAATCGGAAGTGTGGCTTGGATTCTAAATATTGAATCGGAAAGCGGTGAAACTTTGGGTTCACATTGAGGTACCACATGCATAGTGTCACATATCTTGCATTGAGTCACACTAGAGTTATGTGATAATTGAATATGTGAAATTGATGTTGTTGTGATACGTGTATGAGCTTGATAATTGAAATGGGTGATGTTTGGATACATACTTGGTTTAATGTGTGAATATGTGATAATTATAGTTAGGTGCATGGTTGAAAAATATCGTATTGAAATTGGAATATCACACTTTTATACTTGTTGAATGCTTAATATATGTGAATATATGGAATAGTATTCTTTTACATGATTAGGCAAGGTGTGATAGATTCCTATAATTGTTGATTTAACCATTATATCTTATAATACTTTCTTCATAATGATTTGTATTCTCACCCTTCTGTTTTAATGTTACCCTCGTTTGGCGACATGCAGGTTCTGGAGTTAGTAGCTCGCGTGTGATCTTAGTTAGACTTTCTTCCGAGTTATTTGGAGATTAGGTAATGAGTCGATGGTCTGGTCATGTAACACTGGGTAGACTAGTTATTTGAACTCATGTTTCTATTCGGTTATGTATTAAGTTTGATTTGAGAACCTGTTATGTTACTACTTGTTGTTTGATAGGCTCTTAAGCCAAATATTCTGAATTATGTTTTAATTTATGTTGATATGATTATTGAGACTTGATCATGGTATGGGACATGGATCATTTTATGAAACACACGAGTATTTAGTAGTTTCCGCTGTGAATGCATATTCTGGATAAAGTATGATTAATTGAGAAGTGTTATTTGAAATGACCAGGTGTATCATATATTGTAAGTAATTGTTGTTGGTTTTTAAAGGCTTTTAGTTTTTTGAAAACATCGATGTGACGCCCTTTTGTTATATGCATGCTTATTCCCTGATTATATGCTTATTTATTTTGGGGTATAAAAGGGGTGTTACATAAAGCGTAAAAAAAAATAAAGAACGGTATAGAAAATAGCGGAAAGCAAAGTTAATTATTAATAGTTAGTAAATGAAGATCGATGGTGAGTGAATGATGAACTCAGGTTAAATTCAATGAAAGCTCGTCAGAAGATTGATAAAATCAAAGCAACTACATGATAAGCTTTCAAAAGTCTTAAACCAACCGTAAACAATCTCTGCCATTTTTTATCTTTTTTCGATTCGGGACAAGTAATGTAGCGCTATGTTAAGCAATCGCCAAGTAACTTATATAGAAGTCACCCTACAATGAGGCTGGTCAATAACGATTTGTATGCTAATGCATGCCAGAGAAACGGTATGTAGATTGTTTTCTGAAAGCGATGCCGCACGAAAAGAAAAGAGGTAACAGTCTAATCTTCATCGAGAACTCAAAAGAATTCCAATGATATCGAAGATTTTCATCAACCAAAACAAAAGAGAAGAAAAAGATGGAATCACATTAAAGGTTCCTTCCATCTTCAAGTTCAATCACATAATATTTTGGATTAGGATTTTCATCCCATCAACACCCTAAGTCCATTGAAATTAAAGATGAATTAGACCTCTAAATTAGCAATTCGATGAAAATATCAAAAGAAGAAAGTATAAGAAAAGATATAAAAAACAAGTTAAAAAGGTAAAAAAAACAGCATTCTGCCTGCAGGAAATTAATTTACCTCTGTAGGAAATCGATTTATTGCACGCAATTTTCAAATCTGCACAAATCAGCGCAATTTTCAAAAAAACAGCATTAAAGGGTACCAAACCTTGATCAAACATATCATCAAATACCTTATGATCTTGGATACCATTATACACGAAAATACCATCTAATCACCAACATATAGCACCAAAGTAATACCATAAATGTGGCACACATAATCAACAAAGGATCACATCTTGAAGGATGGAAGTGGATCTAGATATTTACCAATTTTTGCACAAACTTTGAATCAACTTCAAGGACAACCACCAAATGCTTTGATCTACCAACAATTGATGAAGAAAAGGTGAATGGATGGAGGTTTAGCTCAAAGATTAGTAAGATTCAATGTGAATCTTACTAACTTTATGAAAAGTGAGCTTTCAGTGATTGGGTTTTGGAGAGAAAAGTTTGAGGAGAAATTCTTGCAAAGTTGAGTTTGGCTCTCAAAAGCTTGTGAAATGAAGGAGAGGAGACCTATATTTATAGAATTGGGAATGAGGGTAATGGAAAATTGGTAATTGTCCTTGGAGATTAATTTGAATTTAATTGGTAAGAAATGGGATTAAAATGGGGTTTATTGTAACAGCCCGATTTTATTAGTATTTTTATTAATTATATTTGTAATTATATTATTTGATGTTTTTAATAATTATTTATTTATTTAGTTATTATGTGATATAATATATATTTGAATATTTAATTATATGTGTTTTGTGCTAATTTGATTTATTGGACTATTAGTGAATATTAGGAGATAAGAGTTAATGGGCTTAGTTAACTAGAATGAGAGTTGGGGGAGTTAAGTCTAAATGATAAAATAAATATAGTAGAGGTTAGGTGAGGAAACCTAGAAGAGGAGAATAGAAAGAAAGAGGCTAGAGCGAAGAGGAGAGAAAGAAGAGAAGAACAAAGAGGACAGGATTGGTAGATTTCATCAAAAGGGTGGATTAAGAGCTAGAGGTAAGGGTTTGAATCCAAGTTCTTGTAGAATCTATGATTGGGTAAATATTTGTTTGTGTATGTGAATCTCTTCATCTCTCAATTTTATAGTTTTGGAAATGTTAGGGTTTATGTATCTTTTGCTCATTTTGTGAATCTCCTGTTGTTATATTGTTATGTGGTGATAAATGATGTTATTGTTACATGAATTGGGTGTTTAATGAGTTGATTTGATGATTCTAAATGCTTATGTTCGTTTGGGTAGGACTGGGTATGATTGGAAATGTGTTTTGCTTTCAAAACTATCAGGTAAGAAGAGGGAATGTCCAATGAGGTAATGTTTTGAGGATGTTTTGATTCTAAGAGTGACGATGAACATACTGAACATTAAGGATTGTGTAATGGATGTTGAAATAGAATAAGTTTGTGCGAAGCCTTCTAAATGTGAGTTATGGTTGGAAGAAGTGAACTTTCTTGGATATGAGATTCGAGATGAGGTGAGTTGATGCAGATATCGACAAGTGGTAGTTTATACTTCAAGGTAATTTTAAGTTCATGAGAAGAATTATTCGATGTATACATTGGAGTTGTTTGTCGTTGTGTATTTTTTTGGAACATAAGAGGCATTATTGTTTGGATCGAGAATTGAGGCGCGTAGTGTGTAACAGCCCGATTTTATTAGATATTTTATTTATTAGCTTATTTGTGTGTTTTGTTAATTATTTGTTTATTTAATTATCCTGTGGTATTACTAATTAATTGAAACATCTAATTATATGCATATTTGTGTTTTATGGTTTAATTAGGTTATTAGTAGTATACTATGTATTGGGCCTAATTAATAATTGGATGGGTGGATAATAACATAACTAAGCCCATTAAGAGAAAAATAGTAAGAAGAGGAAAACTAGGGTTTTAAAGATAACACAATTTAGGGGAAAGGAAGAGAAAGAAGAGAAGAGAGGAGAAAGAACATAGAAGAGAAGAAGAAGGAAATTGTAGATTTCTTGAAGAGGGTGGATTTAAGAGTTATAGGTAAGGGTTTGAATCCAAGTTCTTATAGACTATATGATTGGGTAATGTGTGTTGTTGTGATTATCTCTTCATCTTTGCAATTTCATGGAAACATAGAAAAGTTAGGGTTTATGAACAAATGCATGAATTTATGATTTAAAATGTGTTTTAATTGATGTTTGATGATGTTATGATGTTAGAAGATTCATAATATGTGTTATGTTTGTGGTTATAACATGTATTCTATTGTTGTTCGTGATGGTTGGTGTTTTTCAGCTTGATTGGGTTGAGTTTAGGGGATTTGGAATGGAATTCGTATCATGTTTTCTGAGATTTGGGATTTTCTGAATTCGGCAGTTTACGCCACGAACTATTGATCGAGCCGCGAACTGCTTGGCAGAAACTCACGAATATTTGATTCACTCAGTTCGCGCCGCGAACCCTGTTTTACAAAACTTTTTCCAAACTTTGAAAGGCCATAACTTTTGATCCGTAGCTCCGTTTTATGCGTCGTTCAAAGCGTTAGGAAGCTAATGAGATTATCTATATGATAGGGTAGATTTGGTTGATGTTGAATGGTTTAATTTTGATGTTAATATATAGATAACATGTGACTTACTTATGTGTACATGGTGAATTAATGACTTGTGATTAATATTCATAGATGTGTTAAGTGATGTGATATCCATGATATGTTAGGATGAATATATATACTATTTGAATGTGCCTCGTAGATAATTATCATTTAAAGGTGTATGTATTGAGATGTGGATTGAATACATGTAAATGCTTTTATGTGCGTTACGTTTTGCTATGTACTGAATAACAACTATTGGTAAGATGTGTGGTAATATATTCATGATGATTGTGACTGGATGTATGATGGTTGTTATGCCTTGTTGTAATTGTTAATTGTGTTGTGAATGTTGTGTACAATTGGTGGATAATTCATAGATTTGGATTATTGTGGTATGCGGTAAGTTAAGATTGATGAGATAATCTTAATTGCATAAATTGTTGGTAATTGTACATACATTCACAGCATGGTCGGATTTATGGTGGAAGCGGTGAAACTTGGGTTCACATGGTAAGAGACGCTGATCCTTGAATGGAAACAGGCGTAGCAGACGTGATCCTTAATTGGAAATAGGCGTGTTGGCTTTGATCTTGTCCGGATCGGGAGCGTGGCTTGGATTCTAGATATTGAATCGGAAGCGGTGAAATGCTGGGTTCACATTGGGTACCACATGCGTAGAGTCACATGTCTTGCATTGAGTCACATTGGTGTTATGTGATGTTTGAACGTATGGAATTATGTGATTGTTATGTGTGTATGAGATGTGATAAGTGAATTTGGTGATTCATTTGATATGAATGATTGTTGTGTTATAATTGTGATATATGTGATTGAAACATATGTGATGTAGATGTGAAATTATATGTACTTAGAATCTAGATGTTGGTGAAATATGATTATGTACATTGTTTAGTAATCATGTATGATTATGTGGAATTGAATGAACCAGGTTGTATGGCATGAACATGTGAATCTTGATTAATGGCATATGATGCATGTTTATGTGAAGAGTGATGAATTCTTGAAATGTATTCTTTTTGTGTTTTACATTTCCCATATTATGTTTATTTATAAGAAGTTGAATTCTCACCCTTCTGTTTGAATGTTATCCTTTGTTGGTAACGTGCAGGTTTTGTGGATAGTGATGCTTCGAAGGAGGTTTAGCGTCGAGATTTAGATCTCTAATAGGGTGTCGTGACTAAGTAGTCACTTGTGCTCTGGTGATATGTAACACATGGGGTTGGGTTTATATTTTATAACTTGTCGTTATGAGATAATTGTTTACTCATATTGTGTTTTGTATTTGAATACGTTATTTTGTTAATGTGTGGCCATGAGCCAAGATGTTGAGACATGGTGGATGATGTATGGGAATCATCCGACTTTACCATTTATTTGATGAGATGATTATTCCGCTGTGGTTTACATGTTGTTTTAAATCCCGTGTTATTTGGAAATTACCATTGCATGTCTAAAGATAAAATTTTTGTTTTATTTTGAATTATGTGTAACGCCCTCGTGAGATGCATGCTTCTTTACTCTGATTTACGCAAATATATGCCTTATTTGTTTAGTATAGAATTGGGGGTGTTACATAGTGGTATCAGAGCACGGTCGGTCAGTTGGTCAGGTCATTTATGTTTTCCTATCCTTTTGTATTGGATTTATGTGTCTTACACGATCGATACTGTTTGTTTTTCACTCGTTGGATGTCTTAGGACAATGGCTGCAAGAAGGAATGTTGACATTAATGTTGAGGCGGTAATGAGGTGGACTGGTGCAATTGGACAAGTGCCGTAATAGAATGCCGGTTATGGAGGAAAGGATGAGTTCTGTGCTTTTGGAGATTTCCTAAGGTGCAATCCGCCGACTTTTGAAGGAAAGTATGGACCGGACAAAGCACATGCATGGATGAGAGAAATGGAAAAGATTTTTCAAATCATGATTTGTACGGATGTATAGAAGGTGCAGTTGGGTACTTAGATGCTGACGAAAGGAGCTGACGATTAGTGGAGTAATACTATGCGGAGATTTGAAAGAGAAGGTATTGAAGTCACTTGGACTCTTTTTCGTGATACATTTTTGGAAAACTATTTTCCAGAAGATGTGCGTAGGAAGAAAGAAGTGGAGTTTCCTAAGTTGAAACGATGAAGAGGACAATCTAGTGGGAGACCGTATAATATCAAGAGAAAACTATCTGGTTTTGGCAAGAAGCTAAGTGGGGGAGGGACTCCTACTCCACTTAAGTGTTTCAGATGTGGTGTTGAAGGTCATCGTGTTGCTGAGTGTAAGAAAGAGGTTACTACTTGTTTCAAGTGTGGCAGGCCAGGCCACATAGCTACTAATTGTAGAGAGGGTTCGAGGGTGACTTGCTACAACTGTGGAGAGCAAGGTTACATTAGTACCAAGTGTGACAAACCGAAGAAGGAACAAGTGAGTGGGAGAGTACTTGCGTTGTCTGGTGCTGAGACCACTACTAAGGATAAGCTAATCTGAGGTACGTGCTTTATTGTTGATAATGGTGCAACGTATTCATTTATTTCTTTGGATTGTGCTAAGAGGTTGAATCTTGTGTTATGTGATATGCGTGGAAGTATGGTTATTGATACGCCTGCTATGAGTTTTGTTTCTATTTCTTATGTGTGTTTGAATTGTCTGTTGAGTATCTTTGGTAGAGATTTTGGGAATTGATTTGATTTAGTTTATTTTCGTTAGAGCAAGTTGATGAGAATTTTGGTATGAATTTTTTGGAGTTGAAGCAAGTAATTGTAATCTTAAGAGGAATTTTGGATCTTGTTGTTTTAAGTAATTTTGAGAGTGAGTTCTGAAGGAACACTATTATGGTTTAGTAACGATGGTTTATGTTTCATTATGATTGTCGACTGTCTATTGACAAATTGAGGACTTGATCACCCTTAATCTGTTGTTGATAGAAAACGAGATCGTATTGCACGAGATAAACTTCTCTTGCTAACTTGGTATTTTGTAAAGCAACTAAGGAGAGGTTAAAGAGTCGAATTGAGGAGTATTTGAGAAGAGGTTCATTTGTCTAAGTGTATGGTCATGGAGTTGCACTTGTTTTGTCGAGTAAGAAGAAGGAATGTCCTAATGAGGTATTGTTTTGAGGATGTTTTGATTCTAAGAATGAAGATGATCATGCTGAGCTTTTGAGAATTTTCTTGTCAGTATTGAAAGAGAAGAGATTGTTTGCTAAAATTTCGAAGTGTGAATTTTAGTTAAAGGAAGTGAGTTTTATTGGCCATGTGATCTCTAGTGGAGGTATTTCTGTTGACCCGTCGAAGATTGAAGCTATATCTCAATGGGAAGCTCCTAAGTCTGTTTCTGAGATTATAAGTTTTCTTGTTTTGGCTGGTTATTATAGGAAGTTCATTGAGGGATTTTCTAAGTTATATTTGCCGTTGACGTTGTTGACTAGGAAAGGTCAAGCTTTAATTTGGACTTCGCAATATGAAGCGAATTTTCAAGAGCTTAAGAGAAGGTTGACTTCTGCTCCTATTTTGATTTTGCCAGATCCGTTTGAACCGTTTGTGGTGTATTGTGATGCCTCATTGTTGGGTTTCGGAGGCGTTTTGATGCAAAAAGGGTAAGTGTTAGCGTATGCTTCAAGGCAACTTAAAATTCATGAGAGGAATTATCCGACGCATGATTTAGAGTTGGCCGCCGTTGTGTTTGTTTTGAAACTTTGGAGGCATTATTTGTTTGGATCAAGATTTGATGTGTATAGTGATCACAAGAGTTTTGGGTATTTGTTTGATCAAAGAGAGTTGAATATGAGGCAACGAAGATGGTTGGAATTCTTGAGAGATTATGATTCTAGTTTGAACTACCATAATGGAAAAGTGAATGTTGTAGCCGATGCATTGAATAGGAAATCGTTGCATATGTCTATGTTAATGATTCGAGAGTTGAAAATTGTTGGAAGAGTTTTCGAGATTTGAGTTTGGTTGTGAAGCGACATCTTGTGTTAAGCTTAGTATGTTAAAGCCTACGTCTGGTGTTCTTGACGAGATTAGGGAGAGTCTGAAATTGGATTGCAATTGGTTGACGAGATGACATTGATTAATCAAGGTAAAGGTAATCACTTTCGGATTGACGAGGTTAGAGTCCTAAGATGTCGTGATCGAGTTTATATTCCGGATGTTATGGATTTGAGAAAGAGAATTTTGAATGAAGGACATCGTAATGGTTTGAGTATACATCATAATGCTACTAAAATGTAACATGATTTGAGGAAAATGTTTAGTGGTAAAGTATGAAGAGGGATATAGTGGAATTATGTATTTGAGTTGGACTTGTCAGAAACCGTTTAGTTGGTACAACAGTTATCTATTCCCGTGTGGAAGTGGGATCGTATTTCTACAGATTTTGTTTCGGGTTTCTCGAGAACGTCGAGTAATTATGAAGCGATCTGGATTATTATGGATAGACGGACAAATGTGTTTATTTTATTCCGATAAGGATGGATTATTTGATGGAATGACTTGCTAAGTTGTACATCGAGAGGATTGTGTGTTTGCATGGTATTCTGTCAAGTATTGTTTTGGATAAACTCCGAGGTTTTCTTTTGGATTTTGAAGAGGTTTGCGGAGTGATTTGAGATTAGAAGAGAAGATACTTGAAGGTTGAATGAAGGATTTGTACTTGGGGTTAGTGCTTGAAGAGAATTTTCGAGGACGCAAATCTTTTAAGTGGGGGAGAGTTGTAACAGCCCGATTTTATTAGATATTTTATTTATTAGCTTATTTGTGTGTTTTGTTAATTATTTGTTTATTTAATTACTATGTGGTATTACTAATTAATTGAAACATCTAATTATATGCATATTTGTGTTTTATGGTTTAATTAGGTTATTATTAGTATACTATGTATTGGGCATAATTAATAATTGGATGGGTGGGTAATAACATAACTAAGCCCATTAAGAGAAAAATAGTAAGAAGAGGAAAACTAGGGTTTTAGAGATAACACAATTTGGGGGAAAGGAAGAGAAAGAAGAGAAGAGAGGAGAAAGAACATAGAAGAGAAGAAGAAGGAAATTGTAGATTTCTTGAAGAGGGTGGATTTAAGAGCTAGAGGTAAGGGTTTGAATCCAAGTTCTTATAGACTATATGATTGGGTAATGTGTGTTTTTATGATTATCTCTTCATCTTTGCAATTTCATGGAAACATAGAAAAGTTAGGGTTTATGAACAAATGCATGAATTTATGATTTAAAATGTGTTTTAATTGATGTTTGATGATGTTATGATGTTAGAAGATTCATAATATGTGTTATGTTTGTGGTTATAACATTTATTCTATTGTTGTTCGTGATGGTTGGTGTTTTTCAGCTTGATTGGGTTGAGTTTAGGGGATTTGGAATGGAATTCGTATGCTGTTTTTTGAGATTTGGGATTTTCTGAAATCAGCAGTTCGCACCGCGAACTATTGTTCGAGCCGCGAACTATTGTTCGAGCCGCGAACTGCTTGGCAGAAACTCAGGAATATTTGATTCACTCAGTTCGCGCCGCGAACTTTGTCGGCGCCGCGAACCCTGTTTTACAGAACTTTTTCCAAACTTTGAAAGGCCATAACTTTTGATCCGTAGCTCCGTTTTATGCGCCGTTCGAAGCGTTAGGAAGCTAATGAGATTATCTATATGATAGGGTAGATTTGGTTGATGTTGAATGGTTTAATTTTGATGTTAATATATGGATAACATGTGACTTACTTATGTGTACATGATGAATTAATGACTTGTGATTAATATTCATAGATGTGTTAAGTGATGTGATATCCATGATATGTTAGGATGAATATATATACTATTTGAATGTGCCTCGTAGATAATTATCATTTGAAGGTGTATGTATTGAGATGTGGATTTAATACATGTAAATGCTTTTATGTGCGTTACGTTTTGGTATGTACTGAATAACAACTATTAGTAAGATGTGTGGTAATATATTCATGATGATTGTGACTGGATATATGATGGTTGTTATGCCTTGTTGTAATTGTTAATTGTGTTGTGAATGTTGTGTACAATTGGTGGATAATTCATAGAGTTGGATTATTATGCTATGCGGTAAGTTAAGATTGATGAGATAATCTTAACTGAATAAATTGTTGGTAATTGTACATACATTCATAGCATGGTCGGCTTTATGGTGGAAGCGGTGAAACTTGGGTTCACATGGTAAGAGACGTTGATCCTTGAATGGAAACAGGCGTAGCAGACGTGATCCTTAATTGGAAATAGGCGTGTTGGCTTTGATCTTGTCCGGATCGGGAGCGTGGCTTGGATTCTAGATATTGAATCGGAAGCGGTGAAATGCCGGGTTCATATTGGGTACCACATGCATAGAGTCACATGTCTTGCATTGAGTCACATTGGTGTTATGTGATGTTTGAACGTATACCATTATGTGATTGTTATGTGTGTATGAGATGTGATAAGTGAATTTGGTGATTCATTTGATATGAATGATTGTTGTGTTATAATTGTGATATATGTGATTGAAACATATGTGACGTAGATGTGAAATTATATGTTTATAGAATCTAGATGTTGGTGAAATATGATTATGTACATTGTTTAGTAATCATGTATGATTATGTGGAATTGAATGAACTAGGTTGTATGGCATGAACATGTGAATCTTGATTAATGGCATATGATGCATGTTTATGTGAAGAGTGATGAATTCTTGAAATGTATTCTTGTTGTGTTTTACATTTCCCATATTATGTTTATCTATAAGAAGTTGAATTCTCACCCTTCTGTTTGAATGTTATCCTTTGTTGGTAACGTGCAGGTTTCATGGACAATGATGCTTCGAAGGAGGTTTAGCGTCGAGATTTAGATCACTAGTAAGGTGTCGTGACTAAGTAGTCACTTGTGCTCTGGTCATATGTAACACATGGGGTTGGGTTTATATTTTATAACTTGTCATTATTAGATAATTGTTTACTCGTATTGTATTTTGTATTTGAATATGTTATTTTGTTAATGTGTGGCCATGAGCCAAGATGTTGAGACATGGTGGATGATGTATGGGAATCATCCGACTTTACCATTTATTTGATGAGATGATTATTCCGTTGTGGTTTGCATGTTGTTTTAAATCCCGTGTTATTTGGAAATGACCATTGCATGTCTAAAGATAAAATGTTTGTTTTATTTTGAATTATGTGTAACGCCCTCGTGAGATGCATGCTTCTTTACTATAATTTACGTAAATATATGCCTTATTTTCTTAGTATAGAATTGGGGGTGTTACATAGTGACTACAAGAGTTAAGAATGAAGTAAAGAAGATGGTTAGATTCTTGAGAGATTAGGATTTTGGTTTGAATTACCATCTTGGAAGGGCGAACGTTGTAGCTGATGCATTGAGTAGGAAATCATTGCATATTTCTATGTTGAGGATTCAAGAGTTGGAATTGTTGGAACAATTTCGAGATTTGAGCTTGGTTGTGAAGCGACGTCTTCTTACGTTAAGTTTAGTATGTTGAAGCCTACGTGTGGTGTTCTTAACAAATTAGAGAGAGTTAGAAATTGGATTTGCAATTGGTTGTCGGGATGACATTGATTAATCAAGGTAAAGGTAATCACTTTCGGATTGACGAGATTAGAGTCATGAAAGGTCGAGTTCGAGTTTGCATTTCTGATATTTTGAAGTTGGAAAAGAGAATGTTGAATTAAGGACATCGTAATGGTTTGAGTATACATCATAATGCTACTAAAATGTATCAATATTTGAGGAAAATGTTTAGTGGTAAAGTATGAAAAGGGATATAGCGGAATTGTGTAATTGAGCTGGACTTGTCAGAAACCGTTTAGTTGGTGCAACAATTATACTATTAGAGTGGAAGTGAGACAGTATCTCTATGGATTTTATTCCGGGTTTACTGAAAACATCGAGTAGTTGTGAAGTGATTCGAGTTATTATGGATAAGTGGACAAGATGCACTTATTCTATTCCAATGAGGATGGATTATAGGATGGGGAGACATGCTAGGTTTTATGTTGAGAGAACTATGTGTTGCATGGTATTCCATTCGGGTATTGGAGTGGTATCTTTTACAGCCTTGTATAGTTGAAGACGTGGAACGTTTTGTTTTGGTGTGAATCTGGAGGAAGGAGATGTGGTTTCGGTATTGAGATGGCTGTGTCGACTGAATTTTCGAGGACGAAAATCTTTTAAGTGGAGGAGAGTTGTAACAGCCCGATTTTATTAGTATTTTTATTAATTATATTAGCAATTATATTATCTGTTGTTTTTAATAATTATTTATTTATTTAGTTACTATGTGATATAATAATTATTTGAATATTTAATTATATGCGTTTTATGCTAACTTGATTTATTGGACTATTAGTGAATATTAGGAGATAAGAGTTATTGGGATTAGTTAACTAGAATGAGAGTTGGGTGGGTTAAGTCCAAAAGATAAAATAAATATAGTAGAGGTTAGGTGAGGAAACCTAGAAGAGGAGAATAGAAAGAAAGAGGCTAGAGAGAAGAGGAGAGAAAGAAGAGAAGAACAAAGAGGAGAGGATTGGTATATTTCATCAAGAGGATGGATTAAGAGCTAGAGACAAGGGTTTGAATCCAAGTTCTTGTAGAATTTATGATTGGGTAATTGTTTGTTTGTGTATGTGAATCTCTTCATCTCTCAATTTCATAGTTTTGGAAATGTTAGGGTTTATGTAACTTTTGCTCATTTTGTGAATCTCTTGTTGTTATATTGTTATGTGGTGATAAATGATGTTATTGTTGCATGAATTGGGTGTTTAATGAGTTGATTTGATGATTCTAAATGCTTATGTTCGTTTGGGTTGGATTGGGTATGATTGGAAATGTGTTTTGTTGTCAAAACTATCAATTTTTCTGCTACTATTACGTGGGAACCGGTTCCCAGATGTGCCAACCCGGTTTCCCATAGTAAAAACCAGAAACGAGCTTTTTAGGAAGTCATAACCCGGTTCCCACATGGGGAGGAACCGAGTTCCACTGTGCATCTTGGAAAAATGTTTGTAACTTAGAATTAGCATAACTTTTGATCCGTAACTCCTTTTTAGTTGCTGTTTGAAGTATATTGAAGCTTAAATAATTGTCTATATGATACAGTAGGATTAGTTGGCAATTGTTTAATTTAATTATGATGTTAATTGGGAATAACATGTAATTTTATGTGTATGTTATGGATGGATTGTGCATGATCAATGTTCATGAATGCATTATGTGATATGATAACCGTGAATTATTTGATTGATTGCTAAATGCTAGTTGATGTGGAATAGTTTAAATTTGGTGTAAATATATGGATAAAATGTGATTACTTATGTGTGCATTATAAATTAATGACTTGTGATTAATATTCATAGATGTGTTAAGTGATGTGATATCCATGATATGTTGGAATGAATATATATATTTATATGTACTATATGAATGTATCTTATTGATAAGGATCATTTAAATGTGTATGTATCAAGATGTGGATTGAATAAATGATAATGCTAGACTTGAATACATGTGATTGATTGATGTGTGCTAGGTGATGCATTGTTTGGAAGAGAAGTCATGTTGTGTAATGTTGTGCAAAGTTGTAAAGATGTTATTGTGTAGTTTAAGAGATAGAGAGATCGTCTTAAATGCATGAGTCTTGTTTTGTTGCACACGTACACAAGCATGAGTCTTTGAAAGTGGCAATGTTGGGTAATCTCGCGAAGGTTATTTACTTGTCCCAAATCTAACGAGTATGAGGTTTGAAAGCTTAACGAGTATGGGGCTTTGAGGTGGTTATCTTGTCCATAGAGAGTGGCAATCGGCATGACCGAAAATGATAAAGGAGGGATCCACATGCATATCGCACACAGTCACACTTGAGTCACACGTGTCGGTGTGAAATGTTGTTATGTGTGATTATGTGGTATAAATGTGTGGATGAGAATTTGATTGATATGCATATATGTGGAATGATGAATCATTTGATATGGATTGGTGAATGTGATGAGAATGAGATATATGTTATTAATACATATTTGACATGGAATGTGAAATATATATATGTATGGGTGATATATGTGTATATATGTAAATCATCAATATATGAGGTTGTGAATTTGATTGTGATACTTAATTGTATTAAACATGTTAACTTTATATTGGTGATAAATGCATGTTTTGAGAAGAGTGAATAATTGTGAAATGTATGCTTACTTATGTTGCATTTTCCCATTATTATATTTTCTATTAGATTTTGAATTCTCACCCTTCTGTTTGAATGTTATCCTTTGTTGGTAATGTGCAGGTTTCGTGAATAGTGATGCTTCGAAGGAGGCTTAGCTTAGAGATTTAGATCTCTAGTAGGGTGTCGTGACTAAGTAGTCGCTTATGCTCTGGTCATATGTAACACATGGGGTTGGGTTTATATTTTCATAACTCTATGATACGAGATATTTGTTTACTCATTTTGTATTCCGTATTTGAATATGTTATTTTATTAATGAGTGGCCTTGAGCCGAGATATTGAGATATGGTGGATGATGTATGGGAATCATCCGATTTACCCTTTATTTGATGAGATGATTATTCCGCTGTGTTTTCGTATGTTGCTTTAAATCCCGTGTTATTCGGAAATGACCATTGCATGTTGTTTTATTTTGAAATATGTGTAACGCCCTCGTGAGATACACGCTTCTTTACTATGATATATGCAAATGTATGCCTTATTTTCTTAGTATAGAATTGGGGGTGTTACATAGTGGCATCAGAGCACGGTCGGTCAGTTGGCCAGGTCATTTATGTTTTCCTATCCCTTTTGTATTGGATTTGTGTACCTGACACGATTGATACTGTTTGTTTGTCGGTCGTTGGATGTCTTAGGACAATGGCTGCAGGAAGGAATGTTGACGTTAATGTTGAGGCGGTGATGACGTGGACTGGTGCGATTGGACAAGTGCCACAAGAGAATGTCGATTATGGAGGAAAGGATGAGTTTTGTGCTTTTGGAGACTTCCTAAGGTGCAATCCGCCGACTTTTGAAGGAAATTATGGACCGGACAAAGCACATGCATGGATGAGAGAAATGGAAAAGATTTTTCAAATCATGATTTGTACGGATGTACAGAAGGTGCAGTTGGGTACTCACATGCTGACGAAAGGAGCTAACGATTGGTGGAGTAATACTGTGTAGAGATTTGACAGAGAAGGTGTTGAAGTTTCTTGGACTCTTTTTTGTGATGCATTTTTAGAAACTATTTTCCAGAAGATGTGCGTAGGAAGAAAGAAGTGGAGTTTCTAAAGTTGAAACGAGGAAGAGGACAATCTAGTGGGAGACTGTATGATATCAACAGGAAACAATCTGGTTTTGGCAAGAAGCTAAGGGGGGGAGGGGCTCCTACTCCACTTAAGTGTTTCAAATGTGGTGCTGAAGGTCATCGTGCTGCTGAGTGTAAGAAAAAGGTTGCTACTTGTTTCAAGTGTGGCTGGCCAGGCCACGTAGCTGCTAATTGTAAAGCGGGTTCGAGGGTGACTTGCTACAACTGTGGAGAGCAAGGTCACATTAGTACCAAGTGTGACAAACCGAAGAAGGAACAAGCGAAGGGAAAAGTACTTGCGCTATCTGGTACTAGGACCACTACTAAGGATAAGCTAATCTGAGGTACGTGCTTTATTAGTATAATGGTGCAACGTATTCATTTATTTCTTTGGATTGTGCTAAGAGGTTGAATCTTGTGTTATCTGATATGCGTAGAAGTATGGTTATTGATACATCTGCAATGGGTTTTGTTTCTACTTCTTGTGTGTGTTTGAATTGTCTGTTGAGTATCTTTGGTAGAGATTTTGAGAATTGATTTAGTTTATTTTTGTTAGAACAAGTTGATGAGAATTTTGGTATGAATTGTTTGGAGTTGAAGCAAGTAATGGTAATCTTAAAAGGGATTTTGGATCTTAGTGTTTTAACTAATTTCGAGTGCGAGTTTTGATGGAACACTATTATGGTTTAGTAACGATGGTTTATGTTTCATTATGATTGTCGACTGTTTATTGAAAAATTGAGGACTTGATCACCCTTAATCTATTGTTGATAAAAAAAGAGATCGTATTGAACGAGATAAACTTCTCTTACTAAATTGGTATTGTGTAAAGAAACTAAGGAGAGGTTGAAGAGTCTAATTGAGGAGTTAATGAGAAGAGGTTCATTTGTCTAAGTGTATGGTCGTAGAGTTGCACTTGTTTTGTCGGGTAATAAGAAGGAATGTCCTATGAGGTAATGTTTTGAGGATGTTTTGATTCTAAGAGTGACGATGAAAATACTGAACATTAAGGATTGTGTAATGGATGTTGAAATAGAATAAGTTTGTGCAAAGCCTTCTGAATGTGAGTTTTGGTTGGAAGAAGTGAATTTTCTTGGATATGAGATTCGAGATGAGGTGAGTTAATGCAGATATCGGCAAGTGGTAGGTTATACTTCAAGGTAATTTTACGTTCATGAGAAGAATTATTCGATGTATACATTGGAGTTGTTTGTCGTTGTGTTTGTTTTGGAACACAAGAGGTATTATTGTTTGGATCGAGAATTGAGGCGCATAGTGACTACAAGAGTTAAGAATGAAGTAAAGAAGATGGTTAGATTCTTGAGAGATTAGGATTTTGGTTTGAATTACCATCTTGGAAGAGCGAACATTGTAGCCGATGCATTGAGTAGGAAATCATTGCATATTTCTATGTTGAGGATTCAAGAGTTGGAATTGTTGGAACAATTTCGAGATTTGAGCTTGGTTGTGAAGCGACGTCTTCTTGCGTTAAGCTTAGTATTTGAAGCCTACGTGTGGTGTTCTTAACGAGATTAGAGAGAGTTAGAAAATGGATTTGCAATTGGTTGACGAGATGACATTGATTAATCAAGGTAAAGGTAATCACATTAGGATTGACGAGATTAGAGTCATGAAAGGTCGTGATCGAGTTTGCATTTCTGATATTTCGAAGTTGGAAAAGAGAATGTTGAATTAAGGACATCGTAATGGTTTGAGTATACATCATAATTCTACTAAAATGTATCAAGATTTGAGGAAAGTGTTTAATGGTAAAGTATGAAGAGGGATATAACGGAATTGTGTAATTGAGTTAGACTTGTCAGAAACCGTTTAGTTGGTGCAACAATTATACTATTAGAGTGGAAGTGAGATAGTATCTCTATGGATTTTATTCCGAGTTTTTTGAAAACATCGAGTAGTTGTGAAGTGATTCGAGTTATTATGGATAAGTGGATGAGATGCACTTATTCTATTCCAATGAGGATGGATTATAGGATGGAGAGACTTGCTAGGTTTTACGTTGAGAGAACTATGTGTTGCATGGTATTCCATTCGGGTATTGGAGTGGTATCTTTTACAGCCTTGTAAAGTTGAAGACGTGGAACGTTTTGTTTTGGTGAGAATCTGGAGGGAGAAGATGTGGTTTCGGTGTTGAGATGGCTGTGTCGACTGAATTTTCGAGGACAAAAATCTTTTAAGTGGGGGAGAGTTGTAACAGCCCGATTTTATTAGTATTTTTATTAATTATATTAGTAATTATATTATTTGGTGTTTTTAATAATTATTTATTTATTTAGTTACTATGTGATATAATAATTATTTGAATATTTATTTATATGTGTTTTGTGCTAATTTGATTTATTGGACTATTAGTGATAATTAGGAGATAAGAGTTAATGGGCTTAGTTAACTAGAATGAGAGTTGGGTGGGTTAAGTCCAAATTATAAAATAAATATAGTAGAGGTTAGGTGAGGAAACCTAAAAGAGGATAATAGAAAGAAAGAGGCTAGAGAGAAGAGGAGAGAAAGAAGAGAAGAACAAAGAGGAGAGGATTGGTAGATTTCATCATGAGGGTGGATTAAGAGCTAGAGGTAAGGGTTTGAATCCAAGTTCTTGTAGAATCTATGATTGGGTAAATGTTTGTTTGTGTATGTGAATCTCTTCATCTCTCAATTTCATAGTTTTGGAAATGTTAGGGTTTATGTTACTTGTGCTCATTTTGTGAATCTCTTGTTGTTATATTGTTATCTGGTGTTAAATGATGTTATTTTTGCATGAATTGGGTGTTTAATGAGTTGATTTGATGATTCTAAATGCTTATGTCCGTTTGGGTTGGATTGGGTATGATTGAAAATGTGTTTTGCTGTCAAAACTATCAATTTTTCTGCTACTATTACGTGGGAACCGGTTCCCAGATGTGCCAACCTGGTTTCCCATTGTGAAAACCAGAAACGAGCTTTTTAGGAAGTCAGAACCCGGTTCCCACATGGGGAGGAACCGAGTTCCACTGTGCATCTTGGAAAAATGTTTGTAACTTAGAATTAGCATAACTTTTGATCAGTAACTCCTTTTTAGGTGCCGTTTGAAGCATATTGAAGCTTAAATAATTGTCTATATGATACAGTAGGATTAGTTGGCAAATGTTTAATTTAATTATGATGTTAATTGGGAATAACATGTAATTATATGTGTATGTTCTGGATGATTTGTGCATGATTAATTTTCATGGATGAATTATTTGATATGATAACCGTGAATTATGTGATTGATTGCTAAATGCTAGTTGATGTGGAATAGCTTAAATTTGATGTTAATATATGGATAACATGTGATTACTTATGTGTGCATTATGAGATTCGGGTAAGATTATAATAATCAGGTCAAGGGAAGGTGTTAGGCACCCTTAACTCTTTCATAAGGTTTTGTGTTTAAGGTGAAGGTTTTATGGTTAAAATTATTAAGGTTTATAGCTAAAGAAATGAAGAGGGCAAAAACGAGATTTGAACGAATTGAGGTTTTGGGGAAGGGGACTCGCCTTGTTACCAAGTGCCTACGTATCTCCTTAGGGAGTATACGCCTTAGAATTACTATTAACAAATAAATTAATTAGATTAAATTTATTTCTCGCCAATGCGACCAATAGGTATAGTCGGCTCGAAAAGAAAATTGATTAGGGATTAATGTTTTTGCCAAATGGCCAGTGGGATTGGACAAACCCTAATACCTCGGTAAGGTTTCTAGGTTTTTTATAATTTTTTAACAATTAAAATTAATTAAATCAATTAAGTCGAATAATCGAAATAATCGAATAATCGGGACATATTATAATCCTAACCCTAATCCTAATTTTATCTCTAACCTTATTTAAAATAAATTAATATAATAATTCAATTTACAAATAAATTAAATACATAACAAAGAATATTAAGTGTAAATAATATAAAACAAACCAAGAACCTGGTTTTGATAGTATGTGCCTGGGTTGAATGTCCATGGTACGCATCTCCATCTTGATGCGTTAGATTACCTTTAATTGAAATCTTATGGTCGTGATGATGAGGGCGCATGATGGACGAACCTTGGTTGCACGCACCAGATCTGTAGGCAAAGGAATACACACGAATGATAAAAATAAATAGTGGACAACTGGGATCGAACCCAGGTCCGTTAGGTTACCCATACGTATGCCTTGCCACTGAACCACGCGTTTTACATTGACATATAAGGAGAAAAATATCATGATAAATGAGAGACAATATCTGAATTGAAAAAGACGTGCGCTGGCTTGGACCATCTTCTTCCTCGCGATACACAGGGCTACAGCAACGGTTTTTTTTCGTAGCCATTGACCTGCTGGTTTCAAACTCACCATGCAAACACCATAAATCGCAAATAAAAGCCCAGATTGAATGTATGAAACATCCCGAATCCGTTAAACCCCTTAATTCAACCTAAAATTGACTCTACCTAAGAATCCCCAATTTGAAGAGCAAGAACCCTAACCATGGTAGATTTCGGTCCCGGTACTTAAACAACGATTAAACTACACAGGGAGCTTCGAAACAATGTCCAGAACATGAATATACAATCAAACTACAATTATCTTGCTCAAATTAACGAAAATGATCCCAAATTAAATGTGCCAAACCGTGAGTATATGAGCGATGATTCTGAACGCATGAGCCCTTGAAGATAAATCCCTATGGCTTCGGTGAATATCCAGGAAGCTGATTCTAATCTCCAAACTCCCTGAATCCGTATGTAAGATAGAAAACGAATCTTGTTTTCTCCTTGAATTTGTGAGTCCGGTTTTGGTCCTTGGAGGCCAGAAAAAACCTCCCCTAATGCCTTGGCTTCATTGTATATTTATAGAGGATTGATTAGGTTAAGAAAATTCAATCAAATCTTCATGATTTTTGGAGATTGTAATTTGATTGATTCATGATTATGGAACTTTCCAAAATAGGCCAATTCCAATCTTTCTCACTCCAAATCCTCTTTTCACGAATTTGCACTGTATATGAGGTATAAATGTCATTGGATATGGTTGGAATATGGATTTGAATCATATCTTTGCTTTTCCTTTAATTTATTTGATTTTTATTATGTTTTAAATGAATAAAAATCCACAAAAATCATAATAAAATCAACTAAATCATGGGATTGGTCTTGGAGCTTCTTGAATACTTGAGGAAAAAGTTTGGATCATAATAAGTTAGGCCCATTTGTAAAAATATCCATTTGAGCCTTATTTACTTCACCTTTTTCCTTCAAAATCGCCCAACTTTGACAAGGCATATCTCCCTCAATTTTTAAGATATGGAGGAGTTCTAGGACTTTTTGGAAACCTCAAGATGTCCTCTACAAGCCACTTTGGAACATATATTTCATTTGGAAATTTTATCTTGATATTATGGCCTTTGACAAAAAACTGCTTTTGGTTGACCTTTGAGAAGGACCTATAATATTTTGTACCATATCTCCCAAATGAAGCATTTCTGGCCTTGGCTTGTGAGAGACAAAGTTGTAGAGAATTCAATTTCCTTCAAAATAGGCTTTGGTTGGGAAATTTTTGATACTCCATGTGAAAGTTATGACTAGTCAAAGTTGAGTTGACTTTTCCTATAAAAAACCCTTAATTTGAACCTTTTGACTTTGTTCATTTCTGAGTCTTTATTAACGGATCATGATCAACCTTTGATCAAATGATGGATATAACCTCCAATACTTGATGTTGACCAAAAGTCTTGAGGTTTGACTGTATTTTGACTATAGTTGACTTTTAGGTCAAACTAGTCGACTATAGATCATCTGAGCATTTGAATGAGAAATCCTTGGGATTGAAGCTTGATAATTGACATGGAGATACCTTGAGACATATGATACACCTTGAGATCCATTTGAGGCCTTAAAGATTCGAACTCCTTTGATAAAATGCGAACCCTAATTTAGGAGACCCTCGATTAGGAGAATGTTGCTTGAATAAACCCTTGAACCTTGAGTCATTGAAGATGAAAAGAGGAGGGCAAATTTTGGGGTATGACAATATCCATGATATGTTGGAATGAATATATTTATATGTACTATTTGAATGTATCTTGTTGATAATGATCATTTAAATGTGTATGTATCGAGATGTGGATTGAATAAATGATAATGGTAGACTTGAATACATGTGATTGATTGATGTGTGTTAGGTGATGCATTGTTTGGAAGAGAAGTCATGTTGTGTAATGTTGTGCAAAGTTATAAAGATGTGATTGTGTAGTTTAAGAGATAGAGAGATCGTCTTAAATGCATGAGTCTTGTTTTGTTGCACACGTACACAAGCATGAGTCTTTGAAAGTGGCAATGTTGGGTAATCTCGCGAAGGTTAGTTACTTGTCCCAAACCTAACGAGTATGGGGTTTGAAAGCTTAACGAGTATGGGACTTTGAGGTGGTTATCTAGTCCGTAGAGAGTGGCAATCGGCATGACCGAAAATGATAATAAAGGGATCCACATGCATATCGCATACAGTCACACTTGAGTCGTACGTGTCGGTGTGAAATGTTGTTATTTGTGATTATGTGTGGATGAGAATTTGATTGATATGCATATATGTGGAATGATGAATCATTTGATATGGATTAGGGAATGTGATGAGAATGAGATATATGTGATTAATACATATTTGACATGGAATGTGATATATATATATATATATATATATGTGTGTGTGTGTGTGTGTGTGTGTGTGTGTGTGTGTGTGTGTGTGTGTGTGTATGGGTGTGTAGCATCCTGCCCTAAAAATTTAGATTTTAGAGTTGCCACCTATTTTGCCAGGACGAATAGGAAACCCTACGAAGTTTTGAGATCTGGATAAGTTATTATAATCAGGTCAAGGGAAGGTGTTAGGCACCCCTAACCCTTTCCTAAGGTTTTACTTAAGGTAAAGGTTTATGGCTAATAAAGAAAGGTGACAGAAAGTTAAATAGGGCAAACCTTAAACCTATTGAAATTTTGGGGAAGGGGACTCGCCTTGTTACCAAGTGCCTACATACCTCCTTACGGAGGATCAGAGTCGACGTAGTTTGGGGTATGTTGGTGTTTTTTAGAGGTTGTATGCCTTTGAAGGTTGAATGTTGAAGTGTATTTTAAATTACCGTACGCAGTTTGGTAATTGTCGCAGTTTTGTGTAATTCGTAGTTTGTGAAGATGTTAAAAGTTTATTATATGGCATACAACCCTTTTTAATATTTTGAAATTTTATTAATCGTGTTGCTCAATTGATTTGATAAACATAATTAACAAATTAGTACAAAAAATTACTAATTATCGTAACCGATTGATTCGATTAAAACCTTTAGTAAATTGAACTGTTTTGAATAAATTATTTAAATTAAAGTAAATTGAATAATTGATTATTAATCATCATAATCAATTGATTTGATTAAAACAATTAATAAATCGACCCTAATATAAATTAGCTTGACAAAACAATTAAGAAGGTAGCTTTGCCAAGTTTTCTACCTCAGCCCTAGGGGAAGTTAGAAACAACACTGAACAAGGGGGAGAGAAGTCCCCTACAGGGAAGGAATCGTTTGCTATTCATGGTGCTTTTGAACCAAGAAAAACACATAATCCTGCTACTGAAGCTGCTGTGAATCTTGATGAGCTATCTAACAATGACCTTATCACTACTGCGATGCCTGGCATTGCTAAGAAACTCAGGTCCAGAAAAGGAAATTTTGTGGTTACCACAACTCCTCCCAGAAGTAGGTACGGTCCTCCGAAGGCTTGGAGTAAAGAGGTTCCTCGCTCCAACAAGAGGAAGATCAGGGATAACGCTAACTCAGATGGTGATGCTGAAGTTAATGTTCAGGACATCCCCCACGAGAAGATACCTGATAGAAAGAAGAAGGATGCAGTAATGAGTGATGACTCATATTATGATGTTGAGGATGATATCGAGGACACCTTGATTATGAAAAAGTTTGGAATGAAGAAACTCCATGTCAGAGTCTTAGATGCCCCTATGAACAATGTTTCTTTTCACTATAGAGACAATCTTGAGCAATGGAAGTATGTGTACCAAAGAAGGATTGCTCTTGAAAGGGAATTGAGAAAGGATGCGGTTGAGTGCTCTAAGATAATGGAGTTGATCTTTAATACTGGCTTAAAGAAGATTGTAACCATGAGAGGAAGATGTGTCGATTTTTCTCCTACTATCATTAACATGTATATGGATAGATCAGAATATGATCAAAGTGAGTTAAAAGTAACTGATAATCAGGTGTGCACAGTTATTGCTGCAAACCAAATGAAGACCTGGCCTGTAAAAGACAAGCTCCCAGCCAGCTAATTAAGTGTCAAATATGCTATCTTGCATAGAATTGGAGCTACAAACTGGGTCCCAACCAACAACTCTTCAGTTGTATCTGTGAGCATGGGAAAATTCATTTATGCAGTTGGCACCAAAAAGAAGTTTGATTACGGTGCTTACATTTTTTATCAAACGGTGAAGCATGCTAGCCCATATGCTGTAAAGATGCCTATTGCCTTTCCTACCCTCATCTGCGGAATTATCCTTAGTCAGTATCTTGGGATTCTTCTTGGTACTGATGTGTGTTGATGTTTTTATTAGCTGATTGGCATCTATGTTTGGCTAAAACATAATAGCAGCAAAATATAATACAATGTATAAATCTTGTAAATATAAAAGAACAAAACAGGTACAAAAGCAAGATGTCGTATGGAATGTCATGACATCAACTCATGACATCGCGCCTACAGAACTGGAATGAATATTCAATTTGATTCTAAACAGATACCGAATATTATATGAATATTACGTAATCCAATGTGACGCAGATTTAAAGGTCTATAAAATCAAGTCAGAATATTGAAGAATCAAATCAGAATATTGAAGATTCAGCAGTTTCTAATTTAGGAGATAAATTAGGAAACTTGTAATTGAAGACCTTTATTTTAGCAAAAGATATTTACAGTTTTGTAACAGCTAGGAGTGCTGCAATTTGTAAGCCCAAATCCAATTGGGAATAGGTTATAAATAGAAACCGTTGTAACCTAGTTTTAGATAGAAAACCGTGTTTAGAAAAGATGTAGTCATTAGGGTTTCAATAGGTAGACCACCCAGGCCGTGGGATGGCTGCCATGTCCTTCTCGAAAATTGTAGGTAAGAGAAGTTATTGTTCTCACTCGAAACCTGTAGGTAAGAGTTGAGTATTATGTTTTTGATTGAAGCATTGAAGCAAGATCAAGTTAGTGTTATTTGTTAATTGTTTATATAGCTGTTGCAGGGTTGTACAATTAGGTATCACTAGAGAGTGAGCAGAGGTTCTCTTGTCTTAGATGGAGTTCTAAAATAAAGGTTGCATTGGTTAGTGACTAGGTAAACCAGAGGTTGTTTATCTGTAAACCAGAGGTTGTTTACATAAAATAGTACTACTTATAGTGAAATCTTTTTCCTGGCATGGTAGCCCCCAGAGTAGGTAGTTAAATCGAACTGGGTTAACAATTCACTGTGTTATTTATCTACTGCATTGTATTGTCTGTTCAGTATAGGATGTTATAACATCGCGTATAACATCAGGTTCATGTTTGATAGCTGATCCATTTACATAACCAATGAAGTGCACAATCTGGTTATGTTGACTGAACAAACATGATCTCAGTACTCATGGACTCCTTCTTAGGGGTAATTAAAATTAGGGATCTTTCTGTCCTGCCTTTGCTAAGTTAATAACAGATCAAATGTCTTGACATCGTGAGTGACATCCTGAATCTGTCATACCAGAATTTCAATTGGTATCAGTGCAGGCATCCTGTCTATTTTTGGATGAGATCCATGAGGGATACTTTCTGGTTGTGCTGAAGGCAGAAGATTGTTTGAACAAGGAGTGTTTATATTGTATGGTCCCTTGAAGTGGAGGATGGACCTATATGTAGAGGATTAGACCAACCTGACCAGAGCGGTTAATGCTGGAACAAGAAGAGCTAAATCCAAAGGCTTCATGCAGGAGTGAAGAATTTGAGTTGAACTGTTCAACCTGTATCTTTGTACAGAGAAGAAACGTATCAAAACCTTCATGCGGGAGTGAAGACATTGATAAGGTAACCTCTATTTCTATGTAAGTTTATCAGGTCAGGAAGTTGGTTAGGTCAAGCATTGTGCAGGGTTGAGTTGCAGTCAATCCTTGGATGTCATGCTTACAATTGATATTTGGAGTAAGCATTGTGTGAATTCTGTTAAAGTATGGCTATTTTCCGCTGCATAGCCTCTGGTGCAACCCCTATTGTATAAGAAAGATTCTAGGGTTATTTATATTCAACAGAATGTAAGGCAGAACCTTACAACTATAATTGAAGTGTCAAAGATACTTGAGTAATCTCTCAAGTCCACTTATAATGGCATGGTTTATTAGAGCTGTTGAATATCAACTGATCAATGATATTCATAATCATCTGCAAGTGTGAACCTTGAAGAATTTCAAGGCCGGAGTGTTCCTAGAAGGAGGAGCGGATGTCCCACCGGATGTTAGGAGGTTAGAAGCTAGTATGCAGCTACCAGCTGAAAACAAATGGTCTGGTGCTAAACTAATGTTCTTCTATTCCAAATCTCAGTTTCTGGAGGTTAGAAGTAAAAGCTCAGTGCCAAAGAAAACTCATGAAGGTATTCCTTTCTGATCCTTTATGTTTAAATCAAGATGAGCTTACATCTGGTATTTTCCTCTAATCAATGGAACCAGATATGTGAATTTCCATTCATAACCTTAGATCAGTTGTTGGAGCTGAATATTGTGTCTCAACCACAGTGAAATATGGTCAAGAATGTTTAATGCCCTAGTTGTTATCCAGAAAGGGCAGTGTTGTTTGGAATTAAGGAAGTCAGATGGCTCAGAAGAATCTGACTAATTCAGTGTTATACCATAACTGAGTCTGCTCCGGAAACCTAAGTGAGGGAATCTCCTCTATAGGTATAGACTATGGTATCCATCATCTCAAAAACAGAATGAAAGTCTGAAGAAAAGCTTATTGAGATGTTGGCTATTCTATTCCTTGATAAGTCTGGATGATGCTGATAATTGCACTGTATTGTTTCCACCCCAAGTGCTATGAATTAGATGTTAAAGATGTTAACCAAGAACCATGAAGGATGATGTCTCGTCAGATGTTACAACATCATCTTAAGATCTTAAGTTTCTTTGTATTGTGTTTGCCAAGAGAAAAATGTATAAATGTGAAGAGGTATTTAGTCAGAATGACCTAGTGTGAGTAGCAAATTCTAACTGACTAACTGGTAAGTACTTTGACGGGAGACTTAGTACTTATTGGGTGTAGAACCCGGATGCAAGACTGAGAAGAAGAAATCAGTCAAGATGAACTAGTGTGAGAAGTAAATCTTACCGAGTAACTAATAAGTATTTTGACGGGAGACTTAGTAATTATTAGATGAGAAGTCCTTCCAGTTATGTATTCAAGGACTAGTGTGAACCAAAGGTTTGTGTTCACTATTATCTTCACAAGTTAAGGAAGTGTGGCAAGAGTATCTGGTGAAGCATACTGATTCTGGTAAATATCTTGATGGGAGCTGGATATTTTGCAATGTCTGTATGAAGTGCTCAGACTTATATGCTGAAGATTGATTTATGGTTATACAATCATAGTTTCTTCTACTTCAAGGTGCAAAGTGTGGCAATCTGAATCTTATGTAGCAAGTAAACTGAGGTTTCTAAACTTGGAATACTGTGGCAAATTCCAAATGAAGGGAGCTTCAAGGACGAACATCAAAGAGGTCCTAAATTTGTATATCTCAGGGGGAGTAAGAGAGTATGAAGATCAACAAAGACAATGTTATTCTGCTTCTAATCAAATGGAAAGTCTTTCAAAGACTAATCTTTAAGCCAGAAGAACAATGTCCCACAAGATGTCAGAACATAACTCAAAACATGTTTGTTCTTAAAGACCAGCAAGGATTATTCTTTGTATTATCATCTAAAAACATGTATTGATGGTGTGTATCACTTGTTCTGACTTAGTGCATGTTCCAACCTATGCATAAGTCCACCTGATGTAGTTCTTCTTCAAATAACATCTCTTGAACAAGACTTTTGTAAAAGTCCAGGTATGTTGTTTAAATTGCTCAGGTTTCTAGAGTCTTTTCCTTTTCATATTTTTGTGTCTTGTTTGAGTCTCTCATGTTCTTCTTTCTGATATGAGGAAAGTCTAGAGTCTAGGTTATGGTTGTTAGATTGTGACAATCATAGGGTTTAAAGGGTAGTGTTCAGACATTGTTAAGTCTGAGGTCATTCTTTACAGTTGTTTTGTAAAGAGTATAATCTTGTTTCGTGTCGTGAATACAAATTATTCCTTGTGTTCTAAGTCATTCTATAGAGACGTGTTATCTCTATGGAGAGTCAGAGGTTATTTGAGTTTGGGTGTCGGACGAACTTATGTCTTGGGTGATGTCAACTTCACAATGTGCTATTATCCTGGAAGAATGTCTAGGAATGTGCATGCGAAGTTTGAAAAAGCGACATTATTGTCTAAAGTGACAGTTCAGACATAATGTGGATTAGAATGGGCAGGTTCTCATCTTGATGTTAGTAACGTGTTCTGGCAATACATAATTACTTTCATAATGAAGACTTCACTATGTGAAGATGACTATGAAGACAAAAGTTCTATGATCTGATCAATATAGCTGAAGATAAGGAGGATCCTTCTGTTCAAGATAAAGAGCATGTTAATCAGTGAGTGATATTGAGAAACATCATCAAGAAGGATTTCAAATTTTCTTAAGCATACCATGATCTGATACAAACATGGTAAGGTTATGCTCAACAAAGTACAAGAAGTGGTAGTTCTTTATGTTGAGATTGTGGCAACCTCTGTGTGTGTGCATCTAATATCAAGAGGTCATCAGTTGATCATTTCTGGTGGAGATAAGTTGGTAGACAAGGGTTTGTTGTATGAACTTTGTGGAATATACTGGTAGTACTAATGTCAGGCACAATGTTACAACATCTAATTTCTGGTGTGAGTATTTAATGTACAGGAGCAACATTGCCATAGTGAGTGTGTTCAGCAGGATATGTGAACAGAGAGTGAAGCTCTTAAAGATATGAAGATGTGTCTTATGTTTTCCATTCATCATTACAAGTTTTTTCCTTGAAGAAGCTCAGACTATCTCAGATAGGAGGAGTTACTTCTTATGTCAAGAAAAGTGTCTTGGTCAAAAATACTTTAACATCATAAAGAAAGTGTAACATTATTGTTAGTTATCTGTGAATGGATGAATCTAACCATGTGCAACTGGAATCCACAATTCTTTCTCTGAACTGATGAGGTGACTGTGTGTGAACAAGTGTTGGAAGGTTCTTCACAGTTGCGTTAAATAGTCTCAAGGTGCTCAGAACAACAGAGGTCTATGTCTATGACTAGTGAGTCAGTAGAGTAAGTAGGAGGTCTATTACTTGGTCCATAGGATGCTTTGTCTTAATCTGCTGAAGAATCTTGAGCTTTGTGCTTAATAGGTGAAAAATTGACAATATCTGACAGGATGTCATGACAAGGTTAAAGACATTGAATCTACTAAGTCAAACAAGGAAATATGTCTTGAAGTTTATCTCTACACATCAGTGGTCGGTGTAAAGTTAAATCAATGACTATGCATGCGCTGGTTTTTAAAGATAACTCCTATCAGAAAAACAGTCAAAAACTACTTTGGAAAGATTAATTATTTTTGGAACTGTTTCCTATTCAACCGTTTGACCATTGAGTAAGACCGAGAAAATTGTTATTTCCTATAATCTCAAATGGCTATATAATGGCGTCTCCACAGATTATAGAAATCAAACTCTCTCAAGATGTCATTCGTGTGTGTCCTTATAAGTCGTGTCTGGGTTTGGTATTGTGATGGGTTGCTTTGCCAAAACCTGTCCAGAAAAAGAAAAACACGGGCTGGGGATGTTGTTTGTCTCTACCATGAGTTTTTCTGCAAAAACAACAAAGATGTTCCAGCATACAAAATCCTCAGTGTAGGAACTATTTTCGTTGTGATTTGTGATCTGAGTTATGAACACAATTGTCATTTGTGTTCTGAGTTACTAGGACTGGTGGACAGTTTTCACTCAAGTTCTCTCTTAGGCTCTAAGCTAGGATTTAGTTTCTAGTTAAAGACTGAGAAAGGGTTCTCATATGCCACCATTGGTCCTCCAAGACAAAGGCCTTCTCCCATCGTCTTCTTCAAGTACATCACTGTTGCATGAAGGTGTTCCACTGCATATTATGACATCGGTCCAATCTTTGTCATATTATGGCTAAAAAGGGGGAGAGAAATATCATCTGATTTTGCTACTGTCAAAAGAAACAAAGGATTTTGTAATGTAAGGACAGTGCAGACTGAAGATGTTATGATGAGGTTTAAGACCTGAAGAGCCCAAATCTGAGAATGTAAAAGACGGTTCTTCTTTGTTGTATTGAAAGTTGAAGCATTTATGTTTTACTGCATTTTAATGTATGTATAGTTTTAGCCAAAATAGGCCAAAGGGGGGGATTGTTGATGTTTTTATTGGCTGATTGGCATCTATGTTTGGCTAAAACATAATAGCAGCAAAATATAATACAATGTATAAATATTACAAATATAAAAGAACAAAACAGGTACAAAAGAAAGATGTTGTATGGAATGTCATGACATCAACTCATGACATCGCGCCTACAGAACTGGAATGAAGATTCAGTTTGATTTTCAACAGATACAGAATATTCTATGAATATTATGTAATCCAATGTGGCGCAGATTTAAAGGTAAATAAAATCAAGTCAGAATATTGAAGAATCAAATCAGAATATTGAAGATTCAGCAGTTTCTAATTTAGGAGATAAATTAGGAAACTTGTAATTGAAGACCTTTATTTTAGCAGAAGATATCTGCAGATTTGTAACAGCCAGGAGTGCTGCGATTTGTAAGCCCAAATCCAATTGGGAATAGGTTATAAATAGAAACCGTTGTTTTTAGAACAAGATTGAGAATCTATGTTCAGAATCTGCTTTTGATGATAACGAACATATATTTTGTGAAGTAACAATTTTATTACTAATGGTTTCATTTAGTGTGCAAATACTATGTTATAAATCTTATACATGACTCGTCATAAGAAGAGAACATCGACTACATCAGAAAGAACGTCAGAAGCTTTAAAGGTAATGAACAAAAATCAGGAACATGAAGTCCTGTAGACTTAGAAGATCACACACTCTGAAGTTCTGAATATACAAGCTGAAGAACTACAACGCGGTAACTTACAAAAGATAAACAGCAACAGAGTCATATGTCAATCAGAAGATGACCTTCAGCCCAGCAAGCAAAATCAAATAAAATACAAAGGATCAGAAATAAAAAGAAATCCGTTACAAACATCATCATTAGCTAAACGGCTACAACAACTAAAAGGAGCAACTCCCAAGGATGATTGAAGAAGCAACCTAGATGCAGAACATTGAAGAAAACAAAAGCATGGTAGAAACACGTCTACATTTATTACGCTTTTTCGAAGATCAAGATAACAAACATATTTGAGAGTTATAAAAAGAAGAAAGATCTCTTATGAAGATGAGTTTTTCTTTCGCAAGGAATGATGCTTAAGAAGAAGAGAAAGAAGAATCAAAGAAGCAAATCTGAATAAGAACTAATGTTCTTAATCTGCTTAAGAAGGAGAGAAAGAAGAATCAAAGAAGCAACTCTCAATAAGAATTGATGTTCTTAATCTGATTAAGAAGAAGAGAAAGAAGAATCAAAGAAGCAACTCTCAATAAGAACTGATGTTCTTAATCTGCTTGAAGAAACGAAGATCAAAACAAGAAGAAGCCTCTAAGAGAAAACTAATAGTCTTAATCTGCTTGAAAGAAGAAGTGAAGATGAAAAACTACTTGAAGAAGCATTCTACATATAAAGCTGAAGCTCTTACTCTGCTTACCATTAAAAAGCAAAGATCCTGCTCAGAAGATGCAGACAAGTGGACTTAAAAGATTATTTACCTGCTCATGAGTGGTTACTTGTCATTGTTTCACATAAGTATGTACTTATGATAGGAGAAAATCTGCTTATCTAAGAAGCACACTTGTAATCTCCAGAAGATTGATGAACGTCATATCTCGCTGAGATCACTGAACGATTTATCATCTATAGTCAGTCACAGCAGGTAGCTGTGCAGGGAGTTAGTCACGACGTGTCATTGTGCAGGGTTAGTCACAGTATGTAGATTGTGCATGGTGCCTGGGTCAATGGACGTTATATCTCGCGGAGATCACTGAACGGGTCATTATCCAGATGGTTAGTCACAGCAGTTGGTTGTGCAGGTTGTTAGTCTCGATGGAGGATCGTGCGGATGTAATCATGATTTGGTTATAGTTGATTAAGACCTCTGTTGAGAGGCAAATCACCTGAAGAAGGTGGACTGGAGGTAGCCTTAGTTAGAAGGTGAACCAGGATAAAAATGAATGTGTCTTTTACTTTCTGCTCATGTTATTTTAACTTAGAACTTACAAGTTTCAATCTGTAGAATTGTACTGAGCCTGTCAGAAGTTCTAATATTTCTTAGAAGTTAAAATGAGCATCGTATTGGTTATGTGGTTCTACACTTCATGCTTCCGCAAAATCAAAGCATAATCCAATAGATGAGTAAACAAAAGAAAGAAAAGACGTTAATTAAAAGAAAGGGAAATTTTATTTTATAAATAACACAATTCAATCCCCCCTTTCTTGTGTTTTTCTCCACCTTCAATTGGTATCAGAGCATGGCTCTATATTGATCTCAAGATCAAACACTTAACATTGTAGAGAGATCCAAAAGGAGAAAAACAACACTGAGTTGAAATCAAAGTCAAATTCAAATACTCAGTATAATCAGAAGATGTCAAGGCCAAAATCTCAATACTTTATGCACATTATTCACTCATCATAAGAAGTTGTGTAGATAAGCATCACATCTGAAGAAGCTCAAAGACATCTAAAGTCAGAAGATAAAGGGTTCAAAAGGAGCAATATAATTATCCTCAGAAGAACTCATCAGTATTCTAGAAATCTTAAACATCAAATTTATTAAGGTGCAAGTAACAGAAGTTTCCTACCTCATCCTCTCAAGACTGAAGAAACAAGGAATCATCTCTGAACTGCTTGTCTCAGAAGTTCATATTTCAGAACTTCATCATGGAAAGTACTACTTCATCTTGGTGGCTCTAAGGTATGAACACGTGTGTAAACCTCCAAAAGACCACACGTGCCAGGTATGGTTACTCATCTCTAGATAACTGTTCAAATCATCTCAATAATCACGTTCTCCTCCTTAATCAATGATATAATTTATTAGTTATTATAATTAATTTATTTTTAATTTTATTATTCTCTATAAATAGTATTCGAAATTGCTCTTTCCCTCTTTCTCTCTCACTCATCTTCAAACCCTTCATTTCGCTCTTCCTCTTTCTCTCTCTCTCTCTCTCTCGCTAGAAACAAAACCACAACCAGTTATCAATGGCGTCTTCATCATCCAAACCCAACCCAGCAACCTTCTCCATCAACCCCCAAACCAAAGGATACACTGAACCCAAAAGAACAATGCTCCTACCCATTTATCAGATTGAAGTTCTTTGTGAGTACATGGTGGATTTGGAGAACATCAAGGAAAACAATATCGATTTACTTCCTGCCATTGAATTCCAAGGATGGAGAAACTTCTTTGACAGATTGATCGGTCCAATCTTCCCACTCTTGGTTAAAGAATTCTGGATACATGCAGAAACCACCCCAACTGCGATTCTATCAATCGTTATGGGTAAGCAAGTTGTAATAAGTGAAAATGTGATTAGAAAATTATTAAGGATTGAAAAAGATGGGTATATTGGTATCTCTGATGGAATACCAGAATGGAAGTGGTCCACGGAGAAATCTACAAGAATGGAGAATCCTTGAAAACCTCAAAGTTTAAACAACTGAAAGAATACTATCAAGTTTGGACAAAAATCTTCTGTTAGAACAAGAATTGTTCTGATCAATATTCTTAGTTTTGATGATAACAATGTTTATGAATTTTGTATAAGACAATGTGGTACTCTAATCCTATACATTTTCCATTTCAGGAAATATATGATGAGTATGCACAATTCAGCGCAAGAAGCACTGACTCAGAAGGTTCAAGTATGCAACATCAGAACATGCTATCGCAAGACATCAGAAGATGGTCAAGCAGAATCAGAACATGGTCTATTGAAGCATCAGAAGAACTTGAGTTCAGAAGCAGAAGCACTGAAGTTCTTATGGTATCACGCTAGAAGCACTTCAAAGTCAGAAGACAAGAAGATGCTCTGCACCAAGCTGAATGACTCTGATATTCAAACGTTGTATCTACAAAGATCATATCAGAAGCAAGTACAAGATGGCCGGCTACGCTGACTGACAAAAGGAACGTTAGAAGCCATTAAAGGCAAAGTCAGCTAAAGTAGAAAAAGCAAGGCTCGAGGTAGTTGACAAAAGAGTGAAACATTAAATGCAATGTTGTACGGATCATGCAATGCATTAAATGCTCCCAACGGTCATCTTCTCAAAACGCCTATAAATAGTGAAGTTTTGATCATAAGCAAGGGCAACCAATTTACGAACAACTCTTTCAATCTTGCTAAAACGCGGCTGAATCAAAAGCTATCAAACTTCATCTTCAACCTCACATTACTTTTGTAATATCTTAGTGAGATTTAAGCTTAGAACTTGAGAGAAATATCACAGTTGTGATTATAGCTTATTAAGAAGCATTGTAATACTCTTGTAAGAATTTGTTTACATTAATTTGTAAAAGGTTCCTAGAGTGATCATTGTGTGATCAGAATACTCTAGAAGACTTATAAGGTATCTAAGTGGAAAACCATTGTAATCAAGGTTGATTAGTGGATTATATCCTCAGGTGAGGTAAATCACTCTAAGGGGGTGGACTGGAGTAGTTTCGTTAACAACGAACCAGGATAAAAATCATTGTGCAATCGTTTTTATCTTAAGAGTTTTTAAAGTCACACTTATTCAAACCCCCCCCCCCTTCTAAGTGTTTTTCTATCCTTCAATTGGCATCAGAGCGCCGGTTCTAAGGTGCAAGCACTTAACCGTGTTTAGAAAAGATTCAGGAAGAAAAATACACTAAGTCAAGATGGTTGAAACTCCACCACCTACATCTACATCTGGTTCTGCTGAGCAATATAATGGAAATGGTAACAATGGCTACACTAGACCACCAGTATTCGATGGTGAAAGCTTTGAATATTGGAAAGATAAACTCGAAAGTTACTTTCTTGGATTAGATGGTGACTTATGGGATCTTCTGGTGGACGGTTACAAACATCTAGTGAAAGCTAGTGGAGTAAAGCTGACAAGACAAGAAATGAGTGATGATCAAAAGAAGCAATTCAAAAATCATCACAAGTCAAGGACTGTTTTGCTGAATGCTATATCTCACGCTGAATATGAGAAGATATCTAATAGGGAAACTGCCCATGACATGTATGAATCATTGAAAATGACTCATGAGGGAAATGCCCAAGTCAAGGAGACTAAAGCTCTTGCCTTAATCAAGAAATATGAAACCTTCAAGATGGAGGATGATGAAAACATCGAAACAATGTTCTCAAGATTTCAAACTCTAACTGCTGGATTAAGAGTTCTTGACAAGGGATACACAAAGGCTGATCACGTCAAGAAGATCATCAGAAGCTTGCCAAGAAGATAGGGTCCTATGGTGACTGCATTCAAAATTGCCAAGAATCTGAATGAAGTCTCTCTTGAAGAGTTGATCAGTGCTCTGAGGAGTCATGAAATAGAGCTGGATGCTAATGAACCTCAGAAGAAAGGTAAGTCTATTGCGTTAAAATCTAATTATAAAAAATGTACTAACGCTTTTCAGGCTGAAGAAGAAGATTCTGAAGAATCAGAATCAGAAGAAGAAGATGAACTGTCCATGATCTCCAGAAGGGTAAACAAACTCTGGAAGAGAAAGCACATGAAGATCAAGAACTTCAAAATTTCTAAGAAGCTTGAAAAAGGAGAATCTTCTGGAAGTAGAAGATATGACAAGAAGAAGGTCACATGTTTTGAATGTAATGAGCCATGACATTACAAGAGTAAGTGTCCAAAGCTTCAGAAGGAGAAGCCCAAGAAGATGTTTCATAAGAAGAAAGGTCTTATGGCAACTTGGGATGATTCAGATTCATCAGAATCAGAATCAGACTCTGAAGGCGAGCAGGCAAACATTGCGCTGATGGCCACAATTGATGACGGATCAGAATCTACATCTGAATCAGATTCTGAAGAGGTATTTTCTGAACTATCTATAGAAGAGTTAGTTTCCAGTTTAACAGAACTTCTGGAACTCAAGGCTCATCTTAGTATCAAATACAAAAAGCTGAAAAAGCTATTTGAATCTGAAACTAAGAAGCTGGAAGTAGAAAATTTTGAACTGAAGGAAAGTTTTTTAAATTTATCCAAAGATGTTGGATCTCCTTCTGACTCCGAAAAATCTATTCCTAGTCTGAACCATATTCTTAAAGAATATGACTTGAGCTTTAGGAAGTTCTTATCTAGAGGTATTGGAAGAAGTCAACTTGCCTCTATGATATATGCTGTTAGTGGAAACAAGAGAGTTGGCATAGGATATGAGGATGATACCCCATACAAACTTGAACCTGTAGATGATATGAAAATCACATACAAGGCATTGTATGATCAGTTCAAGTATGGCCACTCCTATGATATTAGGCTCACATCACATGCTAAAAGCTTTCACATTACACACACTAAGAAGCATGTGACACAACTTAGAAAATATCATGTTGCTCAACCTAAGGAATATCATGATGTACCTCCTATTAATTATAATGCTAAACCCAAGTTCAGTCAGAACTTGAGGAGAGCTAACAAGAAAGGACCCAAGTGGTAGCAGTAATTGCTATGAATACGTACTTAACCCATAAGTACGTGGATCGATTCCTGCGGGAGGCAAAAACAATATTTCCTGGGCAGCCGATAAGCGGACCTAGGGGGAGTATTGAATAAGCTGGTGACATGCTCGGTTGGCCGACACGGTTGATGTGTGCAGCGGATATCGGGGTGTTACATCTGGCACAGAAGATTAGGCCATGCTAGTTTGAGAAAGATTTCTCATATTAACAAACTAAATCTGGTCAGAGGACTCCCTAATCTGAAATACAAATCAGATGCTCTTTGCGAAGCATGTCAGAAAGGGAAGTTTTCCAAACCTGCATTCAAGTTTAAGAATGTTATTTCTTCCTATAGCCCGCTAGAACTTCTGCACATTGATCTGTTTGGCCCAGTCAAAACAGCATCTGTCAGAGGGAAGAAATATGGATTAGTCATCGTAGGTGATTATAGTCATTGGACATGGGTAAAGTTCTTGAAACACAAGGATGAGTCTCATTTAGTGTTCTTTGAATTCTGCACTCAGATCCAATATGAGAAAGAGTGTAAAATCATAAAGGTCATAAGTGATCATGGTGGTGAATTTGAGAACAGGTTCTTTAAGGTTTACTTCAAAGAAAATGGTATTGCCCATGATTTATCTTGCCCTAGAACTCCACAGCAAAATGGAGTTGTAGAGCAAAAGAATAGGACTCTACAAGAAATGGCCAGAACCATGATCAACGAAACCAATATGGCTAAGCATTTCTGGGCAGAAGCAATAAACACTGCATGTTATATTCAGAATAGAATCTCTATAAGACCTATTCTTAATAAGACTCCTTATGAATTGTGGAAGAATAGAAAGCCCAACATTTCATATTTTCATCCTTTTGGATGTGTTTGTTTTATTCTGAATACTAAAGATCATCTGAGTAAGTTTGATTCTAAGGCACAAAAGTGTTTCCTTCTTGGATATTCTGAACGTTCTAGAGGCTACAGTGTATACAATACTGAAACATTGATCGTTGAAGAATCAATCAATATCAAATTTGATGATAAGCTTGGTCTTGAAAAGCCAAAGTAGTTTGAGAATTTTGTAGATATATATATATATCTCAATTTCAGAAGCTGAAGAACCAAGAAGCAAAGTATCAGAAGCTGAAGAACCCAGAAGCAAAGGATCAGAAGATCAAGTTGCTACTTCTTTAGAGAATCTCAGAATTTCTGAAGAGCCAACTTCCAGAAAATCTTCTAGACTCATCTCTGCTCACTCATAAGATGTCATTCTTGGAAAGAAATAAGATCCTATCAGAACAAGAGCATTCCGTAAGAACAATGCAGAATGTCAATTAGGTCTTGTTTCTCTAATCGAGCCAACTTCTGTTGATCAAGCTCTAGAAGATGCAGACTGGATAATTGCTATGCAAGAAGAACTAAATCAGTTTACAAGGAATGATGTGTGGGATCTTGTTCCTAGACCAAAAGGATTTAACATCATTGGTACGAAGTGGGTCTTCAGAAACAAGCTAAGCGAAAAAGAAGAAGTTGTAAGAAACAAAGCCAGACTGGTGGCTCAGGGCTATAGTCAGCAAGAAGGTATTGACTATACAGAAACCTTTGCACCAGTGGCCAGGTTAGAATCTATTGGCTTATTGATTTCTTTTGCCACTCAACATAACATCACTCTATATCAGATGGATGTTAAGAGTGCCTTCTTAAATGGTTATATATATGAGGAAGTCTATGTCCACCAACCTCCTGGTTTTGAAGACTCTAAGTCTCCAGATCATGTTTTTAAACTAAAGAAATCATTATACGGATTGAAGCAAGCTCCTAGAGATTGGTATGAAAGATTAAGTTCTTTCCTTCTGGATAATGGTTTCAATAGAGGAAAAGTGGATACTACTCTCTTTTGTAAAACGTTTATAAAAGATCTTTTAATTTGCCAAATTTATGTTGATGATATTATATTTGGAACATCTAATGCTACACTTGGAAAGGAGTTTGCTAAGTCTATGCAGGCTGAGTTTAAAATGAGCATGATGGGAGAACTCAAGTACTTCCTTGGGATCCAGATCAATCATACATCAGAAGGAACGTAAATTCATCAAACCAAGTATGTGAAAGAACTTCTGAAGAAGTTTAATATTTTTGAAAGCAAAGAAGCAAAAACTCCTATGCATCCAACGTGTGTCTTAGGTAAGGATGAGGTAAGTAAGAAGGTAGATCAGAAGTTGTACAAAGGTATGATTGGATCTCTTCTATATCTCACTGCTTCTAGACCTGATATTTTATTCAGTGTTTGTCTGTGTGCAAGATTCCAATCAGATCCTAGAGAATCTCACTTAACAGTTATTAAGAGAATTCTGAGGTATCCGAAAGGTACTACTAATGTTGGTTTAGTCTACAGAAGATCTAAAGAATACAACTTAGTAGGATTCTGTGATGCTGATTACGCTGGAGATAGAATTGAAAGAAATAGTACTTCTGGAAGTTGTCAATTTCTTGGAAGTCATCTGATCTCCTGGTACAACAAGAAGCAAGCTACCATTGCCCTCTCTAGAACAGAAGAAGGATATGTTGCTGCTGCTGGATGTAGTACATAGATGCTCTGGATGAAGAGTCAGCTAGAAGATTATCAGATATATGAGAGTAACATTCCTATCTTCTGTGATAATACTTCTGCTATTTGTTTATCTAAGAATCCAATCTTACATTCCAAAGCTAAACATATTGAGATCAAACATCATTTCATTAGGGAATATGTTCATAAGGGTGTTCTATCTTTGAACTTTGTTGATACAGACCATCAATGGGCTGATATCTTTACAAAACCCCTTGTCGACGAAGATAGGTTTAAGTTCATTCTGAAGAATATCAGTATGGATTTATGCCCAGAATGAGAAGATGAGAAGTTCTGACGTATGAATTAGTTCTGAAATGAAGTTGTTTTATCTTCTTATCAGAAATTCTGATGTTGATCAATTAGAAGTTCTGATTCTGTTATTACCAACGTTTCATTATCTAAGTTGATTCAGAATCTCTTTTAAAGGAAAACAGCTGTCACCAGCTTTCCAGATGATTGAACACGTGTTCACTCTATTTGGACAAGTACGCGTGCAGTTGAGGAGACGCCGCCCTAGGTAACTGTGCAAATCATTTCAAATATAACGTTATCTCTCCTAACGTCATTTCTCATTAAATGTATTTGATTCTATGTTTTTCTGTAATCTTGTTCATTCAAACGCATATTGCATTTCATTTCAAATCCGTCTCTATAAAAACTCATTTTCATAACAATTCATCTCTTTACATTCTCTCTCTTCATTCATTGTCTTTTTCATTCATCTCTCTCCTTCTCGTTCTTGCATAAACCCTAGTTTCTAAACCGAATCTTAGAGTGAATTCATGCTTTCATCCTCAAGTTCTCAACACAAAATGTCTTTTGCACATCTTGTTCAACACAAACATGGATATCATCCCCTGAAGACTTGTTCTATTCCACATGAAGAACTGGAAGTTCTATGTGAAACAATGGTGGATTTTGAAAATCTGTTGGAGCATGATTTCAAAACCAAGGCTGCAATGCTGGTGCAAGGTTGGTCAAACTACTTTGAAAGATTGATTGGACCAGTTTATCCTCTTTTGGTTATGGATTTCTGGACTCATGCAACAGTTACTCCAACTGCTATCATCTCCTTCGTATTAGGGCATGAAGTTGTTGTGACTGAGAAGATGATAAGGAAGTTGTTTGGTCTTGATGACTCAGATGGAATCACAGGTGCTCTTCCTGGTAGAGTTGATTAGGAGAAAGTTGATAGAGAACTGTCTTCCTCTATATCTGCATCTCATCAAACTACTTCTTTGAAGCCTTCCTATAGAGTTTGGGCTGAGATTATTCTGGGATCCCTCTATCATAGAAAGAGATCTCTTACTGCAACATATGTAAATCAGGATCAGAAGTATGTACTTTTCTGCATTGGAAAAATTGTACAAGTTAATCTCTCTAACATTCTCTTTCAACATTTGAAGACAAATATTGAAGAATCAAGAGATGAAGAACGTAAGAAGAATCCAAGTTTCAAGTAGAACACTATTCCTCTTGCCAGAATGATTTCAGATATTCTGATAGAAAGTGACTTGATGGATCTTCTGAGAGCTGTTGGTTCGCCCAAGTTCTTAACTGTCATTCAAGGAAACATTCTGAATGCCTTTGATTTACAAAGGATGCAACTGATTCAAAAGGTAACTTCTATTCCAGAATATTTCCAGACATTCTGATTAGAAGAATCTCTGTTGAGAGTTTCTCTCACATGTTAAAAGAAGAGCTAGACAAGTCTGTTAAGCGCTATTTGAAGTCATGTGTAAAAGCTCAAACCTCTGTTGATCATGCGTGGATTCGAGGGAGAACTCTTACATCTCTGGATATAGTTTTTTTGAAAGAAAGAACAGAAGAAGAAAGAAAAGAAGTTGAAGAGAAAATCCTCAGAAGCAGGACCTAATGTTAAGCTAACTAAGAAGCCGAAGCAACTCTATGATCCTCTCAAAGTTCAATCTGATGAATACCTTGATAAGCGTCTTAAGAAAGCTTTTCGTGCAGATGCTTCTGCCTGTCCCTCTTAGAAAAAGCCTCCTCCTTCTGAACCTCAAAATTCCTTCTCTATCCCAAAAAGTTACCAACCACCTCCTTCTACACAAATTCTGAACCCTGAACCACTAAATGCCATTCCCCCAACACCTTCTGAAAATTCATCTTCATCCATCTTCACCACAGATTCTCCATCTCCTCTAACTCATTCTTTACCTTCAAGAAAATCCAAACCCTATTGCCTTCTGTACCCTGATTATCGTTTCACCTTTAATCCTCCTGAACCCTCTCTTGATGTGTGCTTTGACCTATTCTAGCTTAAGTTTAGAACAAGGATGGAAACTTTGAGAGCTGCTCATGACTCCAAGTTGGATCATGTTGCTATTCGAAGTTTATGGAAAATCTTTAAGCAGGACTTTCAAATTGATGCTATGAACATCCATAAGAGATGCGTAGCTGAGGCATCTGGTTCTTCTGGTTACTTCTTGGAGCTTGATGATGGTAAGTACTATCATCCAATCAGAAATTGGAGATCTCTTGAGGAGAAAAAGTTTGTAGATGAGCTGGAAGATGAACCATGCCATGCATTGGTTGTATGGAAGCCTCAATTCATTGTTCTGACTAGAGACTTTCAGTCATTATTCAACTGGCTAAGGGAGAATCCCATAGAGAAAGCACCAGATATGGTATATCCAGCTGTTGAATATCCTTCAGAAGTTGCTGCTCCTTCAGCTCCAAAGAATCTGGCTGAGATTCTTCAAGCTCTTGAGAATGGAGATTCTAATATCCCTACTCCAGATTATGCTGAAGATGCTTCTATGTCAGAAGCTGGTGTTGAGAAGAAAAGTGCTGAGAATCATCCTTCTGAGAAACTTCCTGTTCAGGAAAATCAAGATGATGTTCTCATGATTGATGCTGCTGTTGAGCATGCTATTCCTTTGGATGATATCTGTGAAGCTTCTTCTGATGAACCTTCTGTTCCGGTGAACGCCATGACGGCTCTTCAAAAGAATCAAGCTGATCTTGCTTCTCGTTTGGATAAGCATGAAGATACTCACAATGAGTTTCGCTCATTCATGAAGACGCAGTCTGCAAGCACTTATGAGATACAAAACCTTCTGGCCAAAATATTTTCTAAGCTAGGCTAGTCGTAGTCCTTTGGTCTTAGTTGTTTTCTTGTTTCTTGCATCTGTTTCTTGCATCTGCTTCTATCTTTGTATCTTCTGATATTTTTTTGAATCAATGAAATATTATCTTCTTCTCTCATACTGTTTGTTTTTTCATCTGAATCTTTTATATGCTTTTTGATGTTATGACAAAAGGGGGAGAAACATGATAATTGATTTTGTTTACTATATCAGTTGCTGGGATTAAGTCTCAACATTTCTAACAATATTTGCAAGTTCTATGTCTTTGAGATTTTTTTGCAGGATTGAAGATATTCTGAAAAAGCTCAACATGAGAAGCAAATACACGGGGAAAAGCAATTCTATAAAGAAACATGTTCTTGGAATTTGAAGCAAGCTTAGTGCTGTGAAGCTTCAAGATCAGAAGTAAGAAGGAAGAATGTTCTGATATTCTCGTGGCAGAATATGCTCTAACACATTCTTATCCCTCATATGTTCTGATACATATTCTTTTTAAGAACTTATCAAAGTTTGCTCTAATAGTTTTTCTAGCATTGCTCTGATACATGTTCTTTCTTAAAAGAATGTTCTGATTCATTCATGCTCTGACTTTTGTCGTCTAGTTTGTTCTGAAACATTTCAGGATGTAAAGATGCTCTGATGATGCTCTGGTACATTCAAGAATGTTCTGATACAATCAAGCATGCTATGATTCAAGAAGAAATTCAAAGCTCTGAAGATGTCCTATGGAAGCAAGAAGCAGAAGCTCTGAATGTTCTGAAGTTCTAGGCAAATGTGAACGTCTCGGCTGAAATGGAAAATACTCAGGGAAGTCTTTTATTTATAAATTCGTCCAGTATTTATTTCAGGGGGAGATTGTTAATCTCAGGGGGAGACATATTCACACACTATGTTTATATGCTAATGCTATAACTGTGTAATTGTCTTTAGTCATCTGATATTCTGATTGCAAATTCATATCAATTATATATGTTTTTGTCATCATCAAAAAGGGGGAGATTGTTAGAACAAGAATTGTTCTGATCAATATTCTTAGTTTTGATGATAAAAATGTATATAAATTTTGTATAAACAATGTGGTATTCTAATCCTATACATTTTCCATTTCAGGAAATATATGATGAGTATGCACAATTCAGCGCAAGAAGCACTGACTCAAAGGTTCAAGTATGCAACATCAGAACATGCTCTCGCAAGACATCAGAAGATGGTCAAGCAGAATTAGAACATGGTCTATTGAAGCATCAGAAGAACTTGAGTTTAGAAGCAGAAGCACTGAAGTTCTTATGGTATCACGCTAGAAACACTTCAAAGTCAGAAGACAAGAAGATGCTCTGCACCAAGATGAATGACTCTGATATTCAAACGTTGTATCTACAAAGATCAGATCAGGAGCAAGTACAAGATGGCAGGCTACGCTGACTGACAAAAGGAACGTTAGAAGCCATTAAAGGCAAAGTCAGTTAAAATAGGAAAAGCAAGGCTCGAGGTAGTTGACAAAAGAGTGAAACATTAAATGCAATGTTGTACGGATCACGCAACGCATTAAATGCTCCCAACGGTCATCTTCTCAAAACGCCTATAAATAGTGAAGTTCAGATCAGAAGCAAGGGCAACCAATTTACGAACAACTCTTTCAATCTTGCTGAAACGCTGCTGAATCAAATGCTATCAAACTTCATCTTCAACCTCACATTACTTTTGTAATATCTTAGTGAGATTTAAGCTTAGAACTTAAGAGAAATATCACAGTTGTGATTATAGCTTATTAAGAAGCATTGTAATACTCTTGTATGAATTTGTTTACATTAATTTGTAAAAGGTTCCTAGAGTGATCATGGTGTGATCAGAATACTCTAGAAGACTTAGAAGGTATCTAAGTGGAAAACCATTGTAATCAAGGTTGATTAGTGGATTAAATCCTCAGGTGAGATAAATCATTCTAAGGGGGTGGACTGGAGTAGTTTCGTTAACAACGAACCAGGATAAAAATCATTGTGCAATTGTTTTTATCTTATGAGTTTTTAAAGTCACACTTATTCAAACCCCCCCCCCCTTTCTAAGTGTTTTTGTATCCTTCATCTTCCTGGGCTGTATCTTCCACCGTAAACCTACAAGTTCATCCGACTATATAAATGCTGATCAAGAATTCTTACTGTACTGCCTTGGTAAGAATATTAAGGTTGACTTACCATTCATCCTCTTCAAACATATATTGACACATGTTAAAGAATCAATAGAAGATCGAAAGGTCAAGGCTCAGAAGAACTGGATTCCCCTCTCTAGGTTAAACTCGGACATTCTGACAGAAAATGGTTTGATTGCTCATCTAGAAGAAGCCAAACTAGTTCAAGAGTTAGAACCAACATGTGGAAAAACCCTGAGCGGGAAGAATCTGAAAAAGATGAATATCTTAAAGGAAATTGTCCAAAAGCCTGTCTCTCCAGATGCTAGCTCCATCACAAGCAGAAGGGTTCATGTTGAGGATTTTCCTATGTTCAATGCAGGAGACACTCCTCACATCATTTTGGACTTTATTAGATTAAACAACGAAGCAGGAATACCTATTGATCCAGTCTGGCTCCAAAGCAGAAATGACCCCATTCAAGAAGTTAACTAGAAAAGGAGGAAAACCAAGAAGAGATAGGCTGAAGATGAAGGAACCTTTGTTAAAGTTAAGAAGGTTAAGAAGAAAAGAACTTCAGGTAATTCCTCTATCTCTGTTTCAACTCTAAATTCTGAAAATATTGAAACTTCTGTTTTATCCGATTCCCAGACAATTAAATCCTCAACCTTAGAAAATAGTTCTACCAGTCCCTTAGAAGATCAAACACTGACACAACTATTGTCAGACATTGATAATTTTAATCCAAAAACATATGTATCTTCCAAACAAACAAAAACTCAAACCACCACTCCTCAAGTCAGTTCCAGTACTCTAGAGAATCCCAAAGAAACTTGTCCTGAAACCTCTGATCAAAGAGAAACCTCACCAAATAATGTTCCACCAGAATATCAACAAGAAAATTCTCCCATCTCTTCCGCACCATTCAATCCAAACCCGACTAAACATCCATCACCCAAAGAAACAATATCCCTCAGTCCTTCTAAAGCTGAATCTTCTCTTCAGAACACACCAATTCATGAAGAAGGCTTAGAATCTTCTGAATACAGGCCTTAATACGAAAATTCTATTCAAAAGCCTTATGAGTGGTACACAGGATCTTGGAACATTCCTGGATACACTAGCTATTAGCCACAATTATTCCTGACACCTTTGTCCAAAACATTCCTGCCTATAACTCTCTTCCTGTATCCATCACATCCACCCCTCCACACCTAATCAACACAACTTTACCTCGTTCATCTGAAGATACTGTCAGAACTTCATCTCCTGAAGTACATGTCATTCCGGCCTCCCCATCCCCACAAGATTCACCAATCTCACACCATATTATCTCAGAAGATCATATCTCCGAATCCCAATAAGTAGAAACCTCTGAACCTCAAATTGAAAAATCTCCTGAACATCAACCTGGCCATCTCACCAACCCTGAAATATTCCCTGATTCATTATCTGAACCCTCTATCGAGTCTGAACCTGACCAACCCTCTGAAAAGGAATCAGAAGCTCACCCGGAATCTCAAATTCCTGAACCAACACAAACAGAGGTTGATATATTGTTCAAGAATTTTGAAATAGAGATGCAGGAATGGATAGCAAAGCTAAAAGCTGAATGTTCAACAAACAGAAGTCCAGTGGCTTCAGAAACCCTTTGGGATGCATTCAGAAGGAGATTCAACTCTGAATCCCTTAAACTAAAAGAAGTGTGCCGCACTCATGCTAATGAGAAATTTTCTGAGTATCTAAATGTTGTTATCACTCTTGTGATGGATCTCTGGGCTCTAAAACCTCAACTGTTCATCAGCAACACCTCTGGTTCTACATCATCTGAGCATATGGAAGTTGATGATAATCAAGAAAATTCCTTGGCTTTGGTAAAGCGTATTTCAAGTGATGCGCCTAAAGACATATGTGAAGGAAGGATACCAACATGGGAAATAAATGCTGACCAAGTGACTCCTAGAGTTCTCACTGTCTCATCTGTTCTTGCAAGCATTGCAATTGACAAGTCTACTAAGAGCATCTCCAATGGTGCAACCCATTATTTGGTTCTTTGTGGGACCCATTAGTCCACATCATCTTGAAGCAACTCACTCCAATTTTCACTCCAACGGTGTAATTTTAAAGAACTCATATTGGGTCCCACAATTTTACTTTGTATATAAATATTTACTTCATACTACATTTTATTTTATTTAAAATAATAATATAAATTTTAATTAATATAACATAAATAAAATTAAACATCAAATTTAAAATTATAATTAAAATTAATCTCAAATGCATGACATATAATTAAAAACTATAAAAATATAATTAAAAACAATAAAAATAAATTACATAACAGAATTACTCAAATTTAATTTTCATCGTCCTCATGTCCAAAACGTTCCCAAATATGCTCGACTAGATCTCCTTGAAGTTGGCGATGAACTTGTTTTTCATGAAGATTTTCTCTTCTTCGTAGTCTTGTTGCAAGATTCGGATGAGGACCGTTAAATTTTTCAGTCGTTGAGTTGTTGTTACCTGCATTATCGTAAGAGTAATCAAAATCACCTTCATATGTATGTCGTTCGTCTTCGACAATCATTTTGTGCAATATGATGCAAGCGTATATGGTATGCTTGAGGGTTTCCATGTGCCAAGCACGCGCTGAACCACGTATTATTGCAAAACGAGATTGAAGCACTCCAAATGCCCGTTCCACATCCTTTCTAGCTGATTCTTGGTGTTGTGCAAATAGTTTTCTCTTTTCTCCTTCGGCATCGAAATGGTTTTGACAAATGTAGCCCAATCAGGATATATACCATCCGTTAAATAATACCCCATATTATATGGAGATCCATTGATTGTATATTGCACACTAGAAGCACGTCCTTCCAAAATACCATTAAACACACTGGATTGGTTTAACACATTAATGTCATTGTTCGAACCTGCAATACCAGAAAATGCATGTCAAATCCACAGGTCTTGTGATGCCACTGCTTCAAGCATGATCGTGGGTTTACCATGATCACCTCGACAAAACTGTCATTTCCATGCAAAGGGACAATTCTTCCATTCCCAATGCATACAATCAATGAAACCTAGCATGCCTAGAAATCCACGCGACTCCACCATTTGTAAACGATGTTCAACATCATTGTTATTAGGCCTTCTCAAATACTCGGCCCCAAATACCTCATTCACGCCCCTTACGAATCTCTCTAAGCACTCAATTGCAGTGCTTTCACCAATTCGAACATATTCGTCTACAATGTCAGTAGAAGATCCATATGTTAACATACGAATAGCAGAAGTGCACTTCTGCAATGGTGAAAGACCCATTTTACCATTTGCATCGACCCTCATTTGAAAATATTCATCATAATTTCCAAGGGTTTCTACAATTCGAAGAAATAAATGCCTATGCATTCTAAACCTTCTACGAAATTGGGCATCTGTGTATACTGGATTTTCTGAGAAGTAGTCGTTGACTAATCGCATATGCCCTTCTTCGTGATTCCGATTTATCACTGATCTTCTTTTTTTCCTTGATGAACTTCCAGATTGACGTTCCTTGTAACACCCCACTTTCCCGTATCGTAAATAAACAAGTTATAAACACATAAATAATCAGAGTAATACGAGTAGGATGTCACATCTTCCAAAATCAATTCATTAAAACAACATTTTAAGTTTATTATTCTCCATTAAAATGGAATATTCAATACTGCAGCGGAGTTCAAACGACTTAATAATTCTCATGGCGCCACGGCCTCAACAAATAAATCACATCCACTAACAGGTGGTCCAACAATAATGTCAAAATCAAGATACGTAACAATTCAACAATTAACTAAAAAGAAAATCAAAACACAGCGTGTCCCAACATCCCCGTGTTACGTATCAGAGCGACTCCTAAGACTCGATCAGGTAACACTCGAGAAATCCAAGCACTACTCTGGTACCTGGTTATCTGTACTCCCGAAGAAGCACAGACACAACAACAGAAGAGGGGTGAGAATTACATTCAATAAATATACGGTGAAATATCACATGTTTAAGGAGTAGTATCTACACCACACATAAACACAATCACAACAGATTCTCACACCATCAACCACACAACAGCATCATTACATGACGTTTACAAACAGTCAGATGAATGAAAATGTAACTATCGACTCTACATGCATGTGGTACCAACAGAGCATAAGCCCTCAACAGATGCCATTATATTGGAGGCAATAACAAGGCATAAGCCTTCAACAATGCCAATACAGGCCAACAACAGAGCATAAGCCCTCAACGACATATGTATGCAATATGAACATCCAATCAACACAATTCAACAACACAAGGCTTCAGCCTTCAACTCATTGCCATTTAGGCTATCAACCAGCTCAACAACATGCAACTATAATTATATTATTCTTAGTCACATTCACGACAATCAACACAAATTTAACACAAATTTTAGGTCCAAAGCATAACTCTTACAGTCTCTCTATGTTTACCTAAGTCTTACAGTTTTAAGTAACTCAGAAAGGTATTCATTTCACTCAAGGATCAGGAGAAAATCACAAAAATGGAAAATTCTGCACACTAGCGTAACCATACGCGTACAGCTATCCCATACGCGTATGCCCCTTTCCCCATACGCGCCCATACGCGTATCACCAGGACCAGTTTTGCACTAAAAATTCTCCCATACGCGTATCACTCTTCCATACGCGTATAGCCTTTCTTTCATACGCGTACCATACGCTTTTCACCAGAAATTGTGTTGTATTGGGACAGGGCTGCGTATCATACGCGTATAGCCCTCTGGGTATGTCCCCCATACGCGTATGGCCTCAACCCATACGCGTATCATACGCAAATTGACAGAAAAATTATCTGTCAAAGTCTGCACTCGCACCAGTTCGTCCCCACTCGTTTTCATCACTTCCAGTCTGCGATTTCAGGTCCAAAACATCATATTTTCACCTATTAACTCACTCCTTTCATCTAGATTCATTAACCTATTATACTACATCGATTTTAACATGATAATAACTCAATTCTTACTCATAAAATTGGACAGTTTTACACTCAGATTTAGTTCTTTGATGAACACAGCAACAATTCAACCCACAACCAAAACCACATCATAATTCATCAATCTAACACAGAATTTCGTCCACAATCATACCATACGTATCAGTCATGAAAACATCACACAAATCAAATCAATTCACACATCAAAAGAGAAATTAGGCATACAAATTGTGAAACCTAAAGAGGGAAAGGAACCCTCACTACCCTCTCATGTTGTAATCACCATTTAGAGAACCCATTCTCCCCCCTTACCTTAGGATTGAGCTTTGATCCTTCAACAATGGTGGAAGTCTCTTTTCTCTCTTGCCCTAGCCTCTTTCTCTGTTTCTACGTTCTTCAAATATTTTGCCAAAAAAGAAAACTATTCCTCCTAATTTTCTTTATTTTATTAATCCTTCACTAATTCTGAATTTGCTAATGGGCTTACTACACACCCTCCCAATTACTAACCACTAGTTGACCCAATTAACTAATTAATTAATTTACTACTTATAAATAATTACTAAACTAATATAATAATAATTAAAATATCAGTTTAAGCACCAAACACACCAAACAAATACATAATAAAATAAATATCGAAAATTGGGGTGTTACATTCCTTCTCGAGCATTGACAATAATAGTTCTTCATCTGTGTTGTCCATAAGTTCTTCTTCAATCACCTTCCAAAAAAGTTTGTTGAGGTTATTTGAATTGTTTGAATCCATTGAAGTGAGGGAATGGTGATAGAAAAATGAAAAAAGAATGAGAGAAGGATGATAGGAAAATGATAGAAGAATGAGAGAGGGTGATAGAAAAGTGAGAAAAGAATGAAGGTATTGTTAGCTGGAGATTTCGATTGAAGGATATGTTTCTTCAAGAATTAGAGTTCGAAGAATAAAATGGCTTTCGATGGCCATTCCTGAGAATAAATGGTTTTTTAAAGGCCATTTCCGAGAATGTTATTTATGATAAAGATGATTGAAATCTAAGCTGAATCGAGATAGATTGTCTTTAAGACTTAAGCGTTTTTCGAAATACAAGAGTACTAAAGCTTAGAGTATTTCGTTGCATTCCCGTTAAAGATCACGTTGCCACGTATCGAAAGAGGATTCAGGCGGGAGGATTTGAATTTCAAAATATTCTGTATAACCGAACAAGGACAGATGGCGCCCCAGGGATTTGAAAGGCATGCATGTGAGCAATGTGGCATTTCATTAGCGTAGGACCGGTAGGGTCGAATTAGTATAAATAAGGGTCTTAGTATCAGGATCCAGGGGGTTCATTTTGTACAAATCACTCACAAATCACTCAAGTATCAAGTGTTAAGAGAAAGAGTTCCCTGAAAAATGTACGTATGACACCATACTTTTACTATGTTTGTATTTCTATTTACAGAATCAAAGTGTCTTTAAGTTTCTTTTACTTTTTGCCTAGTTTTTCCTTCAATTCTAGCTTTCTTTTCGATAAGTCTTTACATTATTGCACTTTACATTCCTGTACTTTACGTTTCTGAAAGTTACATTCCTTTATCTTTTCGTCAAGGTTTTTACTTACATTTATAACCAGTTTATGTTTCAGTTGTGTACATTCTTTGTTAGTTTATTTCGCAAGTTATTTACATGTTCATACTATTACCAAGTTTCGAAGCAAAAGACCAACAAATATGAACCAAATTATCTTGAGAGACAACTATTTGACTATGTCCTAGGATCAATCTATTCGATCCTGCGAGTAACAAAAGTATATTTATAGTTTGGAGGACTAGCGGTTGTTTACCAGAAATCACCGTAAACAAATTGGCATGCCCAGTGGGACAGTGTCAAACAGTTTGTCATTAATTTGTTGTTTTGTTTTTGTCTAGAATATATCAAGACCTTGTATGAACCTTAGGAACGGTAAATTAACCAACAGTGCACAACCGATTCCTAAACGAAGGTACAACAAGAAAATGGTCAATTCGACCAGTGGAAGGGGAAATCAAGATCCCCCACAAGGGTCAGGAACAGTGGCAGCAAGTACTACAAATGTTGCGACTTCTACGTCAGAAGCACAGGAGACAGTCCTAGTTTCCAGTTCGACCATTGTGCCTCACTTTACAGGCACGACAGAAATACCACATTTTGCGGCAAATTTTGCAAATCAACAACAAACCCTAAGACCATCGTCATCATCATTCGAGGGTTGGAGACCTGGAAATCCTTATGGAATGTCGTTTTCAAATATGGCGGGATTACATGGTGCAGGACCTACATATACTCAACCTAGTGCGATGACATTTTCGCCTAACGCTGGTTCAGTAGGTCGAAGCGCACAAAATATAGGCCCATCGGGCCAAATGCCTCTCTTAACTACCAATAGTCAAGCAGTATTTAGACATGAGATGGATGCAAGTAACCACGATATGGTGGGTATTCTTGCTAGGGAAATGGGATCGATTTTTTCTCCCTTAGTAGCAAACATTACCAGGACTAACCAGGATAATGTAGAAACATACCAAAAAATATCTTCACAAATAGGTCGTATGGCAGATTTCTTAGGAGTCCCTCAAACATCTACTGGGCGAAGAAATAACCAGTCTACCTATCGAGAAGGTGACCCGGTCTTAGAACGTGTTCAAGATGTAGTTCAACCACCTAGGCAGGTACCCATCGAAAGAAATCAAGTAATAGATTTAGAAAATCAGAATCGAAGGACCAATAATGGTCAACAAGAAGTTCCCTAGGAACAGCCTAGGCTAGTTGTAGTGGGCAGGGATGAACATCCAGACGAAGTATTCCACAGGGTTAGGAGAGACAATATGGCGACAGAAAATAACCTAACCACCATGATAGAAAGAATTATGGCCAATAATGGCCTTAATACTGGACTTCGACGTCCAAATTACACTTCCCCTGTAACGGAGTATATTATGCAAACGGAATTACCAAGAGGTACCAAAGTACCCAAATTTACGAAATTTTAAGGGGATACTAGTGAATCGACTGTGGAACACATAGCCCGATACTTGACAGAGGCTGGTGATTTAGCAGGCAACGAAAACTTGAGAATTAAATATTTCCCTAGTTCGCTAACAAAAAATGCTTTCACATGGTTTACCACCTTAACCCCGAATTCCATAGATGCTTGGGCACACTTTGAGAGGTTGTTCCATGAGCAATTTTATATGGGCCAAACCAAGATAAGTTTGAAAGAGTTGGCCAACATTAAGAGGAAATTCCCGGAACCCATAGATGATTATTTGAATAGGTTCCGTATGCTGAAATCAAGATGCTTCATAGTTGTTCCAGAACATGAATTAGTCTAAATGGCTGTAGGCGGTTTAGAATATTCAATTAGAAAGAAATTGGACACTCAATATTTGAGGGATATGGCCCAACTGGCGGATAGAGTTCGACAAGTCGAACGATTGAAAGCTGAAAAGGCTAGAGCGAACAAGAATTATAAGAAGGAGAGAGTGGCATATATTGAGGCTGAAGGCGAAGCCTTCAAAGATTCATACAGTTTCGAAGAGGTCGAAATAGACTTAGCCGAATTAAAAGAAGCACCCCCTTACTCTTGTAAATTGCTCACCCCCTCGAATGGAAAAAATCCTGTCGAGAATGACAAGAGTGATAAGTTCCCAAAGAAAACTTACACTTTTGACGTCACCAAATGTGACGAAATCTTTGATTTACTAGTAAAAGATGGCCAAATGATAGTGCCTCCAAATTCCAAAGTTCCTCCATTGGAACAGCGGAAGAAACGAGGTTTTTGCAAATATCATGGTTTTTTAGGCCATAAAACCTCACAGTGCTTTCTTTTCAAGGATCTAATTCAAAATGCTATCAAGGATGGACGTTTGAAGTTTGCTGATAAGGGAAAGAATCACATGAAGGTTGACGCTGATCCCTTGAATGTCGCTTACACCAACTACGCTGAACCAGTCGACATCAATATGGTAGATGTGTCTGAAGCTGACATTGCTGAATGGGAGATGATTTCAACAGGAAAGCAGACTACTGAGAGCCTAAACAATGTTGTAATCTTCAATACTGATGTAGAAGAGTCCTTCAAGACAGAAATCACTGAAGATCTTAAGGAGAAAACTAGTGAGGCCATTGAAGACCTCAGAGTGAAACTCCAACAGATAAGGATTTCTAAAGTTCCCCCAGCAGGCGTCAATATGGTGAATGTTGGGCAACCTTTATCTGAAATAGAGGAACTAGAGAAGTATCTGCTGAAGGAAAGAAACTATGGGAATTCACGGGCAAATGAAAGCTTGAAATAATATCTCTGGAGGTGTCACGAGAAAAATGCTGGACGAATGCTAATGTGTCAAGGTGCTCGATTATGCTGAATCGAAGGGTCCAAGCTAACTATGAAAGGGCCCAACGAAACAAGATGCAGGGGCACTGGAGGCAAGGAAACCAATTGCTGAAGGTATACCCAAGGCCAGAAGAAAGCTTGGTGAGTTTCTTGGTTCGATGTCACAAGGCCAAGACAGAGATAGTTATGTGTCCTAGATGTGGGGCAGTTTATGATAACCTGATGGCATAGTCATTCAAAAGAGTATTATTCTCTACTAGTTGGGAGATTCAGGGACTCAGCCCCAGCATGTATGTGTTCGATAATCGAACACCATCAAGAAGGCCTGATAGCCCTTATCCCAAGGCTCGCAGAGTGACATTCAAACTCCCTGCAAAAGTACCCATGGATAGATGGACACATGCTGGCGCAGGGAATAACAAGTGGCGAAGTTGGGACCAAGGTGGACGAACTGCAATGGCTTATAGAAAGCAGTTCCAGGCATCAAATCGAGAGACGTACAGGCTGGAGAATTACAAAGGAAGGAACACAATGTCTAGATCTCAATGGATAAGACACCAAAGAATGAAGAAAGCCCAGAAAGAATACAAGGCGAAGGAGGTTGGAGAATCCAGCAGCACCAAAGTCCTAATGCAGGGGGCAAGGTCAAGTAAGCCTCCGGTAGAATGCAAGTTATTCGGTTCTGAAAATGAGAAAGAAGAAGAAAAGATGCAGTCTAGTCCTTGGAAAGAAGATGATAGGATGACTAATGATTTCGATTCAGACGGAGTGTCATCCATAAACTTCAACTGCAATGTGGTGTCTGTTCTTCCTCGCGAATTTTACCAAGAGACAGAGGTTGAAGACTGCGAGGAAGCTGACGCAGAAGAAATGGCAAAACACGGACTTGTGTGTTACTATGTGTTAAATAATGGGGTTGTTGAAGAGCAAAATGCATTTTCTGAAAGACCTGACCAAGTTATGAGGAATCATTTGAAACCCCTTTATATAAGAGCTAAAATTGAGAACGTGAGCATTAACAAGGTCCTAGTTGATGGAGGGGCACCAGTGAATCTAATGCCCCAATACATGCTGAAAAAGGATTGGTATGTTCGACACTGATATAAGGCCTCATAATATGGTTTTGTCCAACTATGACGGAAAAGTATGACGTACCTTAGGAGTGATCCAAGTGAACTTAACTGTGGGTTCGGTCACAAGGCCAACGATGTTCATGGTTATACCAGCAAAGGCAAATTATAACCTTTTGTTGGGAAGAAAATGGATCCATGGGGTTACTGCAGCACCTTCGACAATGCATCAGAGGCTAAGTATCTGGAGAGAAGATGGTATAGTGGAAAACATAGAAGGAGATCAAAGTTACTATATGGCTGAAGTCAATCAAGTCAACAAAACTAGTTTCGACAGAAACATAGCCAATATATGGCCATGCAATGCAGCAGAAGATATATACGCCCCAAATAAAAATGCTATGTATTATCTATCATTACACCCAAATGGATTCCAATGGAACAGAGAAATAATGGACGGTCCAGATGACACTGAACCTGTCGAAGGATTACCAGGGATACGGCCAACTGGCTTGGACGAAGACGTTGATTATGCCTGAATCATCTTTCTTCGAAAAGATTTCGACTAACATAGCCGAAAATAAAAGAAAAGCGGCTCTTGAAGCCGGACTAGCAAACATGGTTGTCGAAGCCACACCCAAAGAATCAGAAGTACCAGGCCCTGGGATACACTTTATCCCACAACCACCTGACGATGAAATTCACGACGAATAGGTTTCAGGCAAAGAAGCAAGCCAAAGATTAGACGCAATCTATGATGAAGAACCTTTGGGGTTTGAAAAAGATCCAATGGCGCCAAATATAAAGATGTTAGCTCAAGACCCACTCGAAGAAGTAAATCTTGGAGACGAGAGTCGAAAAAGGGTGACATACATTAGTGCAAAGTTAGAGCCAGCCCTAAAGTCTAAAGTTATTGCGTTACTAAAGGAAAGTAAAGATTGTCTCGCCTGGGACTATGATGAGATGCCTGGTTTAGGGAGAGATTTGGTCGATTTGAAGTTGCCCATAGAAGAAGGGAAGAAGCCCATCAAGCAAACTCCTAGAAGGTTCGCACCAGAAATCCTCTCGAAGATTAAAGTAGAGGTCGAAAGACTTCTTCGTTGCAAATTCATTAGGACTACGAGGTATGTCGAATGGATTGCTAATATTGTACCTGTTATTAAAAAGAAAGGTTCTTTAAGGGTATGTATAGATTTTCGTGATTTAAATGCAGCGACCCCTAAAGACGAATATCCTATGCCTGTGGCAGAAATGTTAGTAGACTTATTCGCAGGCTTCGAATATCTAAGTATGCTAGATGGATATTCAGGATACAAACAAGTTTTCATTGCAGAAGAAGATGTGTCCAAAACAGCTTTTCGTTATCCTGGGGCAATAGGTACCTATGAATGGGTCGTTATGCCTTTTGGCTTGAAGAATGCTGGGGAAACTTATCAAAGAGCAATGAATTCTATATTTCATGATTTTATAGAAACATTCATGCAGGTCTACATAGATGATATTGTTATAAAATCTATTTCATATGACAGTCATCTCGATCATCTCAGCCAATCATTCGAAAGAATGAGAAAACATGGCTTAAAGATGAATCCCCTTAAGTGTGCTTTCTTTGTGCAGGCTGGAGATTTCCTGGGCTTCGTAGTCCACAAAAAGGGAATAGAAATTAATCAGAATAAAACGAAGGCTATCATGGAAACAAAGCCTCCATCCACGAAGAAAGAAATGCAGTCACTATTAGGAAAGATAAATTTCTTAAGAAGATTTATCTCCAATTTGAGTGGGCATACGCAAGCTTTCTCCCCCTTACTTCGCGTGAAGCAAGGAAGGTTTGAATGGCACACTAAACATCAAGAAGCTTTTGAGAAGATCAAGCAATATTTGATGCACCCACCCATCTTGTCCCCCCCAAATGGAAAGAAGCACATGCGCCTGTATATCTCAGCTTCAGATAATACAATAAGTAGAATGGTAGCACAAGAAGATGAAAATGGCATCGAAAAAGCCATTTATTACTTAAGTAGAGTACTCAATGATGTAGAGACTAGGTATAATGCCATAGAAAAACTCTGCCTTTGTCTATATTTCTCTTGTATCAAACTCAAGTATTATATAAAGCCAGTTGATGTTTACGTTTCATCTCACTTTGATGTTATTAAACACATGATATCCAAACCAATATTGCATAGCCGAATTGGCAAATGGGCTTTGGCCCTTACTGAGTACTCTCTAATCTTTCAACCTCTTAAGGCAATGAATGGGCAAATTGTGTCAGATTTCATTGTAGATCATGCAGTTGTTGAAAATCCTCAACAATATGTAGATTTGAAGCCTTGGAAGTTGTACTTCGATGGTTCAACACATAAAGAGGGAAGTGGAGTTGGTATTCTTATAATATCTCCTAATGAAATTCTAACAAAGCTCAAGTATAAAATTGAAGGCCCTTTATGTTCCTATAACGAAGCTGAGTACGAAGCGTTAATTGCTGGACTTAAGGCCTTGTTGGAATTGGGGGCAACCAGAGTCGAAATTAAAGGAGACTCAGAATTGGTGATAAAGCAACTGACAAAAGAATACAAATGTATCAAAGAGAATTTGATCATGTATTTTGTTATAGCAAATAGGTTGCTCAAAAAATTTGAATATGTGGATTTAAAACACGTCTCAAGGGTAAATAATCAAGAAGCAAATGATTTGGCACAATTAGCCTCAGGATACAAAGTATCAGAAGAAAAATTAGAAGAATTGATCGAGGTAAGAGGCAAAGCAATGGCCACAAAATTGTCTCCAAGTGATCTGGAGAATTCACAATTAGGCTTCGCCAACGAAGAGGAATTCGAAGTATTAAATATAGATTCCTTAGCAGATACGGATTGGAGGAGTCCAATTGTAAACTACTTGAGGGATCCTTCGACAGATACAGATAGAAAGGTAAAATATATAGCCTTATCATACTTCTTAATGGGAAATGAATTGTTTAAGAAAACCCCTGAGGGAGTCTTACTAAAATGCCTGGGCGAAGCTGAAGCGTACTTGGCACTCTCAAATGTGCACAGTGGGGCATGTGGTGCTCATCAAGCGGGGCACAAAATGAAATGGCTTTTGCTTTGTTATGGAATGTATTGGCCCACTATGTTAAAAGATTGCATAGAGTTTGCCAAGGGTTGTCAGGAATGTCAAGAACACGCAAGTATTCAACATGCACCTGCAAACGAATTGAGTTCAATCATAAAACCATGGCCTTTCAGAGGTTGGGCATTAGACTTAATTGGAGAAATCTGTCTTACATCATCCAAAGGCCAGAGATATATATTAGTAGGAATAGGCTATTTCACAAAGTGGGTTGAAGCAATACCACTAGCCAATGTAGACCAAGAGGCTGTGATTGAGTTTATTCAAAAACATATATTGTATAGATTTAGAATCTCAGAAAGCATAACCACAAACCAGGGATCAGTGTTTACTAGTCGAAAGATGCAAGAGTTTGCGAAAGAGATGGGATTCAAGTTGTTCACTTCTACACCTTATTATGCTCAAGACAACGGATAAGTCGAAGCAGCCAATAAAGTGATAATTGGTCTGATAAAGAAACATGTAGGGAAGAAACCTAAGAATTGGCATAAGACCTTAGACCAGGCACTTTGGGCTTGTCGAACATCACCAAAAGAAGCCACTAATACTACACCTTTCCAATTGACGTTCGAACACGATGCAGTACTTCCAGTCGAATTATACTTGCAATCAGTCAGGATTCAGAGACAAAAAGAAATTCCCCCAAATATATATTGGGAAATGATGATGAATGAGTTAGTTGATTTGACGAAGACAGACTTCGAGCGTTGGAAATGATAAAAAGGAAAAAAGAAAGGGTGTCAATAGCATATAACAAAAAGGTGAAAGGTAAAACATTTGTTAACAATGATTTAGTTTGGAAAGTTATTTTGCCTATAGATCGAAAAAACCAAGCTTTAGGCAAATGGTCTCCATACTGGGAAGGCCCTTTTCAAATCTTAAAAGTATTCTCAAATAATTCTTACGAGATAGAAGAGCTGGCAGAAGATCGTAGGATCTTAAGAGTGAATGGGAAGTATCTGAAAAAATACAAGCCAGTTATGCATGAAGTAAAGATTGCAAAAATGTAAGCATTAAACGTAGATGTCGTGGCCAAAATGGTAAAACCTTTCGCCAAAATGGCTTTATCTTTATACAAGTTAAATAATATAAAGTAAGAAGACAAACAATGTCAAAATATATTCCATTACGTTAAAGGATTAAGGGTACATCTGGTCAAGATGGTTGCATTATATGCAAACCAAAATTACAAAAAAATTACTACTAGAAGAAGTATTCAAAATTATGGATAGCAAGATAAAAACAAAGACCCTCAACGCCTCCAATAATGCCTCCAACAGTCCCTCCAACACCCTTCATTTAACCCTGTTTTGCAAATCCTCTAAGTTCAGCAAGGGCAAGCTTTCCGCCTCGAAAGGATCAAGGGATCCTTCCCTGCGCAACTATTTTACTATCCCTTGTTTAACAAACATATGAGATAGAAATCTTCCGTAGGGAAGACAAGAGGGTTTTCCTTGGCGAGATGCAGCAACGGCAACAGCTTCGGTGAGATGTTTGAAAATCATCAGTGGTATGTTGATCTTCTTTTTCTGGAAAGCACAAAGCATGAACTCCAGGTCTTCCACCATAATGCTTTCCTGATCTTCTTTTCGTGGGCGAAAATTGCCCACTAGAAGTTGATGCCAAATCCTGCAAAGGAGGGCATTGAAGGGATCGTTAGCGAAGATACTCGCTAAAACGGCAGAAGTGCTCATGGTAAAAGAGTTGTCAAAAACAAGACCAGAGTTCTCACATCTCATCACTTCAGAGATGAGTGTTGGAGAGATGGTAATGCGAGATCCACGGACTTGGGAAACGATGGTGGTATTCCCTTCTGAATCCATCCGGAGGGATGCAAACATCCAGAAATCAGCCAGCATGTTTGGGTAAACAGACCCTTCTAAGATTCCTTGGTAAACCTGTAAGTTTTGAGTGGCAAATAGTTCATCAACATCAATGCCTTTTTGATGGAACTCTTCAGCAGAGAGTTTGAACTCTTTCTGGATAGCGGAGATAATGTTGTTATAAGTTAGAGGTGTCATTGTTGCAAGAGAGAAAGTATAAGAAAGAGAAAACCTTGATGAAAATATGGAAGAGGGTGAAGAAAATGATAGAAATGGTAAGGTTTATATAGAAGATGTTTGTCTTAAAGAGTGGTCACGCTTTGAGATTTGATTGGACCACGTGTGAAATCCCCGAGGGAAGATATGGAGTCCGTCGTTTCTAGTCTTGGAAGTTGAAGTGTAATCATGTTAGAAACTGATACACGCACGTCTTAATTAGACGTTTTGGAAAAGGTGATGTCATGATTAACTGACTGTTACGGCTAGTAGAGTGGAAACGTCATGTCAAAAAACTAAGTGGCTGCGAAGAGTAATCATGTCACATGTATAAGCTATCAAGGTCATCATGATAGTTGAAAAATAGGTTTTGACAATTTAAAAATTGTTAAAATATCATTTGTGACATTGCACGGTAGAATATATGGATAGTTAAAAGATAAATCATATATATATATTCGTTGGCCAGTTCGATTACAAAAAGCAGAACAAAAACAAAAGAAAAAAAAACATTACAAAGATTATTATGACTAAGCAAATTCTGCAGGGAGATTGTGCTTCATTGTGGAGTATTGAGAGGCCCATAAAGACAAGCGGCGTTCGATTATGGCTTGTTGCTTCTTCAACTATTCGATCTCTGGCACTAATTTTTGCGCCGTTTCGAGGTGTTGAATCCCCGCCTGCACCACTTCATCCAATTCTTTTAGCTTGGATTGCTTGATCTCTTCCTGGCGGGATTTGGAAGCTTTCACTTTTGCCTGGAGACGTTCAATTTCTTTTTCCCAAGTTTTGACATCCGCCCCACAAGTTTCATACTCCTTTTGGCGCTTTGTGTGCTCAAGTTCGAGGGCACCAACTCTAGCAGTTGATTCGCTAGCAGCTTTCCACGAAGAGCTGTGAGAAGCAACTTTCGTGTTGAGTTTTTGGTCAACCTCTCGCTTTCGAAGGTTATCAGCTTGAAGCTGATCAAGTAAAGAACTTAGTGAAACAATCACTTGTGAGACTTCGTCGGAAACTTGGAGTAAATCCACCTTCATTAAAAGATTATTCAACCCAAAGCAGCTGGTGGAATCTTTGCTCAGAACTTCGATAAGGTTAGTCTCAAAGAACTTCTCCTTTATCTGGTGAAGAAGGTTGGGAGCACCGATTCCTGTATCACTTTCCACCAAGGTGTTCGATGAAGTCCCAACCATGAGGGGCGAAATGCTTTTGGCATTCATCATGGCTTTGAGGAAGCATACAGGATCAGTATTCTTAAGTTGCTCTAATTCGGCCAGAGTAAGTTCAGAAGAAGTTTTGGTCGAAGTGGTTGCAGGGGCAACAATAGTACCAAAGGTCAAAGTTTCAACATTGCTTGAGTTATGTAAGCTAGAGACTTCGTTCATAGCTTCTTTCCCAAGGTTAGTGTCCTCGTTTCTGGTAGATTGTTCAGATACTTCCCCAGTGTTAGAATGTTGAGGATTATCCTCCATATCTTCGTCTTGACTGATAACGGGGGATGCGTCATTCGAATGAGTAACTTCAGAATGCTCAGGGGAAGCAGCCTTGTTACTCCTCAAGAACTGAAGAAAGGCTGGGAGATTTTTGTTGAGGAACACCTGTTACAAAAATCAAGATACATTAAGATAAAAGCTATGGAAAAATTATTGATAGATTAAAAGCATATAAAGGTATATCTTGGGGATTATTGAGGTCAAGATTGAAAGTTGAAGCTTTAAGATCAGAAGTAGCTGTGCCTGCATCGTCCTACAAGTGCAAGGTAAAATGTAAACTTGGCATGAGAAGTTAAGCATAATGGATTATTAAGGTCCAAGATTTGATACCTTAGGAGGGACATTATCTGGGCTCGAATTATGACTTTTGACGACTGGGGCATTACCAGTGGTCTTCAAAAGTTGTTCATTAGAGGGTACTTTGTTACTGGATGAGGTAGGCTTTGAAGTCCCAGATCCCTTTCCTTTAGCTGAAGATAGCCTTTTGTCTTTTCTTCGTAGCTTGTCTGGTATGAGGAGGAGATTTGTCTTCATCATCTGAAGCACTAGCGTTCGAAGGTTTCCGTTTCGGAGTTGGTGGGGGTTTCAAACTGAAAATATTCACACTAAGGAAAATGAGTAATGTTCAGAAAACAAACACAAATTAGAGTGTGAAAGTGCATACCATTGGTTTCTTGCCAGTATTAACAGAATCATCCCCACTTTCCTTAGTACTTCTCGAAGCTTCAACATCCTTTTGTGCAGTCACCTCCTTGATAAATCTCTTTTGACCTACAGCTGTGAACAAAATAAAAGTCAGTACATAGGCGAGGAAAGGATGTTGATCGAAAGATTGTCCAAGCCTCAACCTTCAGGTATTGGCGTCAAAACACAAACGTGCTCGAGACTTATATGAAGATGTCCTTTGAAATTATCCAAGGTAAGCTTAGTCGGAACTACTCGTTCAGCGCGTTTTTTTGGATTGCTCGCAAAGGATTTTGGGGACATTCCCACACACAAACCAGTCTGGAAAAGGAGGGCTTAGAGCCACACCAAAATCAGCACTAGGTAGTGGAGGGAATATTGGAGGATAAAGTTTGAAAGCCACTTCGTAACGTTGTTCAGGTCGAACATACGTGGGCAATTTCAGCTTATCCAGTTTAGTAGAAAATTTTTCATGCAAATTGACCGCAGCTTCACGAACGGTCCGACTAAGGTCATCAGGCCTATAGATAGTTTCAAAGAACTTTTGAAAGGTTTGAATTTCTTTAATATGGGTTGAAGTACCTTTTTTGAAGTTCTCCTGGACATCAGCAAAAGCTTTAGTTAGTTCTTGCAAAAGGCTATCTGCATAGAAGATTTGCTTGTTATAATATTCTGTCCACCATTGATGAAAATCTATGGTAGAATAGAAAGAAGGTTCGAAGGAAATGGGAGAGAGGGTCGTGATGCCAACATATTTAGAAATCTTAGACTCATAGTCTTCTTTAGCTGAATGCATAGTGTGCAGACACATATGATTTCTCTTTGAAACTATAATGTCTTCTTTAGCTGAATGCATAGTTGAACCAACCCAAATTGTCTTGATACGAGGTTAGGTTGGTAACACAGAAGACAACATTGGCTCTTTAGAGATCGTAGTCGATGATACAACAGTTTAGGCGTCAGAAAAGCCTCCTAGATATCCATGGATTCAGCTTATTGATCTGGAGAAGTTGCAGGGAATTCTCGTGTGAACCATTCAGGACCCAACTCTCTTTTCACAAATGGAGCCATAGAAGGACTGAAGTGGTAACGTTTAGCGAACATCATCATGTACGCTCGAAAAGTCTCACGAAGCTTTCCTGGTTCTTCTTTGGGAGTTAGGTGGGCTAGTCTAGTTCCTTCGACTGTTCGATTTCGTATGGCCATATGTTCTTCATCCACAATGCCTTTGCATGGAAGATAAACCTCGAAGGTAGCGTTGAGCCATAGCTGTAATAACCAGAAGGGTCTAGCGAAGAGAAGAGATCCAGTTTTGTAATCTTTGACGAGATCTGTTGCTTCGCCAAGATTTTCATAAAGGTACCCTAAAATTAGCTGGCTTAAATTTAATTTCCTTCCCGCATTTATCTGGTTAGCCATACAAAGGTACCTCTTCGCAAAAACGCATCTCGAGAGCCAAAGTGTCAGGAATGCAATATGTTCTTCATCTGTTACTTCGTCAGTTGTTTGGACATGATGTCTCTTGATGAAAGCAGTATAAGTGGCTTTGATTTCATTAAATTGGATGGTGTCGGTATCCATGTAGTTGGGATAAAAAATTTCCCCTATTGGTCGAAGCCCTGTGATAGAGGCTATGTCGAAAAGGGTTGGGGTAATCATTCCACAAGGAAGATGAAAGGTGTTGTGAGAAGCGTCCCAAAAATATACAGATGCTACTAACATAGCCTGGTTGTATTCTAAGCCTGTCTTAGACAATTGGATCAGATCATAAATCCCTAAGTCTTTCCAGAACGAAGCCTTTTTGGTTTCTTCTTTAGCTAACCAAGCATAGTAAAGTTCAGGATCCTTTGCTAAAGGGATTGATCTAAACACTATTAGAACAAGATTTGTTCTGATCAATATTCTTAGTTTTGATGATAACAATGTATATGAATTTTTGTATAAGACAATGTGGTACTCTAATCCTATGCATTTTTCCATTTCAGGAAATATATGAAGAGTATGCACAAATTCAGCGCAAGAAGCACTGACTCAGAAGGTTCAGTATGCAACATCAGAACATGCTCTCGCAAGACATCAGAAGATGGTCAAGCAGAATCAGAACATGGTCTATTGAAGCATCAGAAGAACTTGAGATCAGAAGCAGAAGCACTGAAGTTCTTATGGTATCACGTTAGAAGCACTTCAAAGTCAGAAGACAAGAAGATGCTCTCCACCAAGCTGTTTGACTCTGATTATTTCAAACGTTGTATCTACAAAGATCAAATTAGAAGCAAGTACAAGATGGCAGGCTACGCTGACTGACAAAAGGAACGTTAGAAGCTATTAAAGGCAAAGTCAGTTAAAGCAGGAAAAGCAAGGCTCGAGGTAGTTGACAAAAGAGTGAAACATTAAATGCAATGCTGTACAGATCACGCAAAGCATTAAATGCTCCCAACTGTCATCTTCTCAAAACGCCTATAAATAGTGAAGTTCTGATCACAAGCAAGGTTACAAATTAACTAACAACTTTTCAATCTTGCTGAAACGCTGTTGAATCAAAAGCTATCAAACTTCATCTTCAACCTCACATTACTTTTGTAATATCTTAGTGAGATTAAGCTTAGAACTTAAGAGAAATATCACAGTTGTGATTATAGCTTATTAAGAATAATTGTAACACTCTTGTAAGAATTTGTTTACATTCATTTGTAAAGGAACTAGAGAAGATCATGTTGTGATAGGATTCTCTAGAAGTCTTAGAGGGTATCTAAGCATTGATTTCCTAGAGTGATGAAGTTGTGATCAGAATACTCTAGAAGACTTAGAGGGTATCGAAGTGGAAAACCATTGTAATCAAGATTGATTAGTGGATTAAATCCTCAGGTGAGGTAAATCACTCTAAGGGGGTGGACTGGAGTTGTTTCGTTAACAACGAACCAGGATAAAAATTGTTGTGCAATTGTTTTTATCTTAAGAGTTTTTAAAGTCACACTTATTCAACCTCCCTCCCTTTCTAAGTGTTTTTCTATCCTTCAATTGTCATCAAAGCGCCGGTTCTAAGGTGCAAGCACTTAACCATGTTTAGAAAAGATTTGGGAAGAGAAAAAGCTAAGTCAAGATGGGTGAAACTCCACCACCTACATCTACATCTGGCTCTGCTGAGCAACACAATGGAAATGGAAACAATGGCTACACTAGACCACCAGTATTCGATGGTGAAAATTTGAACATTGGAAAGATAGACTCGAAAGTTACTTTCTTGGTTTAGATGGTGACTTATGGGATCTTCTGATGAATGGTTACAAACATCCAGTGAAAGCTAGTGGTGCAAAGCTAACAAGACAAGAAATTAGTGATGATCAGAAGAAGCAATTCAAAAATCATCACAACTGTAGGACTATTCTGCTGAATGCTATCTCTCATGCTGAATATGAAAAGACATCTAACAGGGAAACTGCCTATGATATATATCAATCATTGAAAATGACTCATGAAGGAAATGCCCAAGTCAAAGAGACCAAAGCTCTTGCTTTAATCCAGAAATATGAAGCCTTCAAAATGGAGGATGATGAAAACATAGAAACAATGTTCTCTAGATTTCAAACTCTAATTGTTGGATTAAGAGTTCTTGACAAGGGATACACAAAGGCTGATCACGTCAAGAAGATCATCAGAAGCTTGCCAAGAAGATGGGGTCCAATGGTGACTGCTTTCAAAATTGCCAAGAATATGAATGAAGTCTCTCTTGAAGAATTGATCAGTGCTCTAAGGAGTCATGACATTAAGCTAGATGCTAATGAACCTCAAAAAAAGATAAGTCTATTGCGTTAAAATCTAATTATAAAAAATGTACTAACGCATTTCATGAAGAAGAACAAGATTCTGAAAATCAGAATCAGAAGAAGAAGAAGATGAATTGTCCATAATTTCCAGTAGGGTTAACCAAACTCTGGAAGAACAAACAAAGGAAGTTCAAGAACTTCAGAAGTTCTAAGAAGCCTGAAAAAGGAGAATCTTCTGGAAGCATAAGATCTGACAAGAAGAAGGTCACTTGCTTCGAGTGCAATGAGCCAGGTCACTACTAGAGTGAGTGTCCAAACCTTCAGAAGGAGAAGCCCAAGAAGAAGTTTCATAAGAAGAAGGGTCTTATGGAAACTTGGGATGATTCAGATTCATCAGAATCAAAATGAGACTCTGAAGGCGAGCAGGCTAACATTACGCTGATGGCTACTGTGGATGATGAAGCAGAATCTACATCAGAATCAGAATCTGACTCTGAAGAGGTATTTTCTGATCTATCTAGAGAAGAGCTTGCTTCCATTTTAGCTAAAATTCTTGAAATCAAGGCTAAGCTTAGTATCAAGTACAAAAAGCTGAGAAAGCTCTTTGTATCTGAACCTAAAAAGCTTGAATTAGAAAATTCTGAACTTAAAGAAAAAGTTTTAAAACTATCCAAAGATGCTGAGTCATCTTTTGGTTCAGAAGAATCTATTCCAAGCTTGAACCATATTCTTAAAGAATATGACTTGAGTTTCAGGAAATTCTTATCAAGAAGTATTGGCAGAAGTCATCTTGCTTCTATGATATATGTTGTTTCTGGAAACAAGAGAGTTGGCATTGGCTATAAGGGTGATACCCCATACAAACTTGAACCTGTAGATGATATGAAAATCACATACAAGCCATTGTATGATCAGTTCAAGTATGGCCACTCCCATGATATTAGGCTCACGTCACATGCCAAAAGCTTTCATGTTACACACACTAAGAAGCATGTGACACAACTTAGAAAATATCATGTTGCCAAACCTAAGGAATATCATGCTGTACTTCCTGTTAATTATCATGCTAAACCCAAGTTCAATCAGAACTTGAGGAGAACTAACAAGAAAGGACTTAAGAAGTTGTGGGTACCTAAGGAGAAGATAATTTCTGTTGCAGATATCCTTGGCAACAAAGAAGAAAAAGCAAAGCATGTCATGGTACCTGGACTCTGGGTGCTCGTGGCACATGACGGGAAGAAGGTATATGTTCCAATACCTGGTGCTTAAGTCCGCTGGAGAAGTTAAGTTTGGAGGAGATCAGAAGGGCAAGATAATTGGCTCTGGAACCATAAGTACTGGTAACTCTCCTTCCATATCTAATGTACTTCTTGTAGAAGGATTAGCTCATAACTTATTGTCCATAAGTCAATTAAGTGACAATGGGTATGACATAATCTTCAATCAAAAGTCTTGCAAGGCTGTAAGTCAGAAGGATGGCTCAATCCTATTTACAGGCAAGAGAAAGAACAACATTTACAAGATTGATCTTCAAGATCTTAAGAATCAGAAGGTAACTTGTCTTATGTCTGTTAGCGAAGAGCAATGGGTCTGGACAAGAAGATTAGGCCATGCTAGTTTGAGAAAGATTTCTCAGATTAACAAACTAAATCTGGTCAGAGGACTCACAAATCTGAAATATAAATCAGATGCTCTTTGCGAAGTATGTCAGAAGGGAAAGTTCTCCAAACCTGCATTCAAGTCTAAGAATGTTGTTTCTTCCTCTAGGCCGCTAGAACTTCTGCACATTGATCTTTTTGTCCAGTCAAAACAGCTTCTATTAGAGGGAAGAAATACAGATTAGTCATCGTAGATGATTATTGCCGTTGGACATGGGTAAAGTTCTTGAAACACAAGGATGAGTCTCATTCAGTGTTCTTTGACTTCTGCACTCAGATTCAGTCTGAGAAAGAGTGTAAAATCATAAAGGTCAGAAGTGATCATGGTGGCGAATTTGAGAACAGATTCTTTGAGATTTATTTCAAAGAAAATGGTATTTCCCATGATTTCTCTTGCCCTAGAACTCCACGGCAAAATGGAGTTGTAGAGCGAAAGAATATGACTCTACAAGAAATGGCCAGAACCATGATCAACGAAACCAATATGGCTAAGCATTTCTGGGCAGAAGCAATAAATACTGCGTGTTATATTCAGAATAGAATCTCTATAAGACCTATTCTTAATAAGACTCCTTATGAATTGTGGTAGAACAGAAAGCCCAACGTTTCATATTTTCATCCTTTTAGATGTATTTGTTATATTTTGAACACTAAGGATCATCTAAGTAAGTTTGATTCTAAGGCACAGAAGTGTCTTCTTCTTGGATATTCTGAACGCTCAAAAGGCTACAGAGTATACAATACTGAAACATTGATTGTTGAAGAATCAATTAACATCAGATTTGATGATAAGCTTGGTCTTGAAAAGCCAAAGCAGTTTGAGAATTTTGCAGATATTGAAGTCTGTGACTCAGGAGCTGGAGAACCCAGAAGCAAAGGATCAGAAGATCAAGTTGCTGATTCTTTAGATAATCTCAGAATTTCTGAAGAACCAACTGTCAGAAGATCTTCTAGACTCACCTCTGCTCACTCAGAAGATGTCATTCTTGGAAAGAAAGAAGATCCTATCAGAACCAGATCATTCCTTAAGAACAATGCAGAAGGTCAATTAGGTCTTGTTTCTCTGTTCGAGCCAACTTCTGTTGATCAAGCTCTAGAAGATGAAGATTGGATAATTGCCATGCAAGAAGAACTAAATCAGTTTACAAGGAATGATGTACGGGATCTTGTTCCTAGACCAAAAGGATTCAACATTATTGGAACCAAGTGGGTCTTCAGAAACAAGTTAAGCGAAAAAGGAGAAGTTGTAAGAAACAAAGCCAGACTGGTTGCTCAGGGCTATAGTCAGCAAGAAGGGATTGACTATACATAAACCTTTGCACCAGTGGCCAGGTTAGAATCTATTCGCTTATTGATTTCTTTTGCCACTAAACATAACATCACTCTATATCAGATGTATGTTAAGAGTGCCTTCTTAAATGGTTATATAGAAGAAGAAGTATATGTCCACCAACCTCCTGGTTTTGAAGACTCTAAGTCTCCAGAACATGTTTTCAAATTAAAGAAATCATTGTATGGATTGAAGCAAGCTCCTAGAGCTTGGTATGAAAGATTAAGTTCTTTCCTTCTGAACAATGGTTTCACTAGAGGACAAGTGGATACTACTCTCTTCTGTAAAACCTTTAAGAAAGATATTTTAATTTGTCAAATTTATGTTGATGATATTATCTTTGGAACCTCTAATGCTACACTTGGAAAGGAGTTTGCTAAGTGTGGTTGTCGTTTTTTTTACCTCCCCGTTTCACTTGGGAGGACGGCACGCTAGACCCTTCACGCGAAATTTGGAAGGAGAATGCGCCCGTGGTGGGAGGATTTTTATTTCAGTTCTTCCTACGATATCACACGAACTTTCTTATTGTCCTACGAGTAGGAAAGGGAAAAAAAGATCTCAACTAAACCCTAGGAGTTTGCTAAGTGTGGGGATTTCACCTAGACTAGAAACTCTGGAGTCCGGGGGGTCGGTTATACATAGGGAAGAGTTTAAGCACCCTACATATATGTAGTACTCTACAGGAACCTTCTCTGTGTCTAAATGTGTTTGTGCTGCTAATGATTATAGGGAAAGTTTCTCCTTTGTATTAGGAGAAGGAATTGAATTGAATAAAAGAAAGACAGACAGACAGACTGACTATTTTTGGTATTTTATTAGCTCGCTGAGATTCCTTGTGAACCTCATGCCTACATATCCCTAATGGAAGTCAGAGCTTAATGTAGTTCGGGGAACTAATTAATTATTAATTATTTTTGGGTGCCTTGCTTGAAGCTCAAGGTTGAAGTTTGAATTAAATCTCTGTTTAGAGTAAAGAGACATGAAGTCATCTTTATAGAGAGGTATTTCTACTATTCCACCACAAACATTAAAAGAGTGATAGAATAACTGAATTCATTTCATTCAAGAGGGGGACCTTACTTGTGTATGTGCAAGTATACCAGTCAAATGCCTCTTAAATGAAAGAAAAATGCTCATCCAAATTAGGGAAAGTTACCACATGTCTGGGTTTTACTGCCAGCTCATGCCTTTCAAAATCCTAAATGGGAGACTTGATTAAAATGAAATGTAATGTTTGTTTGTTTGAATGTGGTGAGATAGAGGAAAGATCTCTCTATAGAGATAAGCTATGTCTATCTACTGTATAAAAGATTTGATTTTTAACTGGCTTGTATGAGGCCCAAGCTTGAGGCTTTTTGATTAATGTATTATTTATTGACTCTGGGAGATGACTCCACTGGGGGTTAATTACAAGGAATTTTTGTATTCTGTACAAAGCCCAGAAATGAGGCTGACTCTAGCTAGAAAAAAATATTATTTTCTGCCTTGTACAAAGCCCAAGGTTGTGGCTGACTGAGTATGAATGACTCTAATAGGGAAAAGATCCTAGATGTTAGGAATCTTTGACACATTAAGTATGGTTTATCTGCCTTGTACAAAGCCCAAGGTTGTGGCTACCTGAATGATGAAGGACTTACTGGGGGAGACTCTATTATCTGCCTTGCACAATGCCCAAGGTTGAGGCTGACTATTAACAGGGGAGCTTTATTGTTTTGGTGCCTTGTATGAAGCCCAAGGTTGAGGCCAACTATTTTTGTTGGGTTTTGACTCTACTGAAAGATTTATTTATCAAAAGACTGATTTTTTTTGGAAGCTAACCCTTTCCAGGGATTTTGACTCAGCTGGTGAGTTTATCTTTTGAAAATAATGATTTTTGGAAGCTAACCCTTTCCAGGGGTTTTAACTGCTAGTGAATTTATCTTTTGAAAAGAATGATTTTTGGAAGCTATCCCTTTCCAGGGGTTTTGACTCTTTTGGGGACATTATCTCCTAAGAGAAATGAATCTTTGGTTTTTGAAGAAGTGATTTTGGAGGCTAACCCTTTCCAGGGGTTTTTGTTAAAATGATTGGCAGAAAGATTATCTAGTGGAGACTTCTTGTTTAAATCTCAAGATGAAGGCTGACTCTTGCTGAGGATAAGCAAACCTGGATCCTAGACTCTGCTAAGGAAAATTGATGAAGATAAGGGTGACAGAGACTGTCCATGTCTCTCATTCCAAAAGGTGTACTCAATGTAAAATTGAGACAAACTTAGCTTGTTTAAAGTCTGGTTTAAATTGGAAGAAACTTACCAGGGTATGTTAAAAGGTGACTAAAGACCTGTTCCTATGTTTATAAGAAACCTGATGGGTCCTTGTATACAAGCTCAAGAGGAAGCTGGAAATGCTTCTAAGAAGCCTGTGGGTCCTTGTACAAAGCCCAAGAGGAGGCTAATCGAGGGTCATCGAGGGTCCTTGTTATAGCACAAGAGAAAGCTATGTAGTTTTGAACTTATTTTGGCTCTAAGCAAATGGGTAAGAGGTTTCACCGGGAATAATTCCTCTTTGGGTGGATGTGTCCTATTTTTTGGATTCTAAGGTTTTTGCCAAGATGTTTCATCGGGAATAATTCATCTTGGGGGTTTGAACTACAGATCTCTAATTAGGAAAGAGCCTTCACCGGGAAGACATTCTCAATCCTAGGCCATATTCCTATAATATATATATAGTTTAACTGTCCTAAGGTTTACACTCAAACGTAGTTCTGAACAAATATATGCACAGTTTATATTTGACAGTAATTTAAACAAAGACTATAAATTGAAAGCTTGTAAAGCCTAAACTGGATGGAGTGGAGGCCTTTGAAGAAGTATGTACAAAGCCTTACCAGCAATTGATGGATAACAGTTGAATATATATGATAAACAGTTAATGGTTTTTTGAAAAACAGAAGAAGTGAAGATGGACAGAGGTCACATAGGTATCTGAAGAGTTTCACCGGGAATAATGCCCTTCAAATACCAGAAGAATGTTTGGAAAACAGAAAGAAGATTTTGTAAATATAGTTTTGAAAAAACAAACTATGAAAAGAAAAAGGTGTTGGGACTTACACTCTATTAGAGGCCCATGAAAATGATTTACTATTTATGAAAACAGTTGAATGATTTTGAAATAATATAAGGTTTTGTTGTTTGAAAACCTTAATCATCTATTTAATCGGAGACTGAAAACAGTTTTGAATATTGACAAAAGTCAACTTAATTAAGACAAAGATGAAATCTATACCTAATTAAGACCTAAATAATTTAGGGTTTTTATCATAAAGTTATTCACAAAATAATTAGGTTAAAACAAAATGAATATATATATATTTTCAAAGCATTTAAGAAAACACTTAAAACATACTATTTTAAACCTAATAAAGATATATGAAATAAATAATATTTTTATGATTTTTTTGATTATTCACAAAATAGATATATTAAATAACAAGTGTGTGAAAAATGAGGTGAAAATGGATATTTTTGATAGGTTAAATAATTGTGTGAAGTTTGTGAATAAAACAAAGGAAAATAGTGGTAAAAAAAGTGGGTTTGTCTCCTCCAAGGTTTGAACACACGCCCTCTAAGTCACCAGCTCAAAATAACACCACTGGGACAACGCGCGCTTGGTGTTTATGATACACATCCAGTTCATTATATTTTCAAACAAGTGGTAAATCATGGAAAAATAAAAGAAACAAAAAAGTCTGGGGCGAGGGGGATTCGAACCCCAGACTTGAGGCATGAGGAGACTAAAAGCGCATGTGAGGCCACTAGGGCAAGTTATTCATTCGTTTAGAAAACGCCTATCATTAAAAATAAAATAAACTTTGCCCAGAGATTTGAATTTTGCGCGCCATGGCCATAGTCGTCTTCTTCCTCGAGCTCAAAGATTTTCAAATTCCTAACTCTCTGATTTCTCAACTAAATGGTATGATGTAAACATCAATCTTGTTCTAAATTTCCTCACGAGTCTAGATATGTAACTAACATTTATTTATATTAACTATAGCTACCTAATTTCTTAGAGAACTCTAAGAACACATGAACCCTAAATTTGAAATTAAATGACAAACAAGATGAATAAATGAATGATGATAGAGGGTTTTCAATCCTCTGATGATGCTGAACAAGATAGAATCGAGCTTTATCACAAAGAGTACTTAAATTAAAGAGAAAGAGTTCAGAAACTTACCTCTGAAAATGGAGGTCGTGAGGATGATAGAGAGCACCTGGGCTTGTATGAATGATCCCAAAAGCTTCCTTGGGACTCAGTGATGCTAACTGAATACTTATTGTAACTTCAATTCTCCTGAATTGTTCTATGGACCTCCCTCAATTTGAGCTTCAAGTGGACATGGAGAGTGATGAATCTTGAGTTACAGATGAGCTGCAGCCATCTGAACAGCTTCACTATCACCTGAGGAACACGTCTGGATGCTTGGCTTTGTTGGAAACCTTCTGAATTGCTCTATGGACCTCCAACTGCAACAGCTCCAAAGTGAGAGTAACAATGGCGTTCCTCCACTTACAGAAGTGATCCAGGTGCTTGGATCACCTCAAATGAACCCCTTTGAGATGTTAGAATGCTTAATTTCCAAAGATAAGCTCTGGTTTGAAGAAAATGATTCTACTTGCCAAAGAACTTTGAAAAACCATAAGCATGAGAAGAGAAAGAGAAAGCAAGGAATATGGTTGCTTTGGTGTGTTTTCTGAATGAGAAAGAGCCCTCTATTTATAGGCAATTGATTCAGAGCAATTGTGTATAGTGAGCTTGCTTAGTGAAGTGAGTTTGGTTTCTTAGCCATGAAGAAATTTCAAGGAATATCCAAGAGTGATCATTGCATTTTCGAGCCAGCTCCCCATCCATTGATCCTATCTGATTTTAGGGAACATTTCTGATGCAGAGTGAGCTCTAATTGGTTGGTGAGAAGATTCCTTGGGTGATTCATCAATTTGCCATAAATTCCTAAATGTAATCATTACATAATCACATGTTCTTGTTTTGGGAATCTTCCTCAATTCTCATGTCATGGTGGAAATGAATGCATGGCATGTTTTCAGATGTGTTATCGGTCGTGTAGCATCCATAAGTGAGGTCATGTGCACAAAATTGCAAAGTTCAAAAATGAGGCATGACCTATAATTTTACTTCATGGTGCCAACTTTGAACAAGCATAACTCTTAGCTCAAAATGAATTTGGGGAAGGTTGAGCACAATTTGGAAAGCCCTAAACATCTACTTCAAAACATTAGTTTATGGTTTCTTCAGAATCATTTGGTAAAATTGTGAAAAATGAGCCCAAAGTTGGATGAAAACTAGGTTAAAAACACTTAGAAAAATTTCTAAGTTTTTATAACCTAAAGCTTCAAAATTCCAAAACTCTTAAATGGTTGCTCTTTTGAAAAAAGTTCCTATGTAAGATGTTGTTTTATTTTGCAAGATCTAAAACTTTCATGTTGGAAGTTTTTTGAGTTGTGTAGGTGAAATTTTGAGTTCCCACAATGCCCTCAAAAACCCTAATTCCCGACTTTTTGCTCCTTGATGATTCTTTTTGAATTTATTTGGTCAAATGACTTTAATATCCATATATTGATGATATTGATCTTTGAAAGTCATGGTTTGACCAAAAATCTTAAAAGTCAAAGGTGATCCCATACAGTTGACTTTTTCTAGATAAAGTGAGATTTTGGACTTTTGTGTGGAATTAAGATCTTCTCCTCAAATGAGTGATGTAAATGGGTTATATTGAGGTAGTAGAGGTTCTTGAATCATGTCTTGAATTTTGGATCCATGCCCTGATTAAAAGTCAACTATCCTGGTGAATTAGGTCAAAAACCCTAATTGTCGACCAGATGAAAATGATGACTGTAGGCTTTGAATTGAGGTGTGATGTCCAGTGGATCTTGTCATATGAGCTATTTGAAGATGATTGATGTCTTTGAATGATCCCCTGGGGCTTTTTAGGGTTTCCCAAAGGTGATCCCTGATTTTAGTCCTTCATAGGCTCAAAAACCCTAGTCTGATGACCTGAGTAAACCTGTACTCAGATGACTGGGTGTCTAATCAATCATAAATGAATATAAAAATGAAGCTTTTAAGTCCTATGATTATGTTAGATACTAATCCTTCTATTGATTGATCCTTTGCCTGAGTTTTCTTGTCTTTGAACATCCTTGATTGAATGCCAGATGAAGAAATGACTGCTCTGGGTACTTGTTTTGACCTGATGAAAATCCTGAAGATATGTCATCTCAGGGGGGTCAAAAATTAGGGTATGACAGATGCCCCTATTTAAGTTTCTTTTATCCGGAGGGAGAGAGATTGATATCTCGATCTCTCCTGCGTGAAAGAGACTTAAATATCGAAGAATGCCCGAATTTTGGGCGCTCCTGAGATGTTGTAATTGATAAAATCTTTACATGAACTGATCCCGTTGTCGCACTTAGCGGGGGATGAGGAGACAAACTCCTGTAGGAATACGTTATGTGGCTTCTGGTGAATGGATGGCAATGTAGGATGCACAATCCATCTTCTTTAACTAAGTGTTGATACTTAGAAAAAGGTAAACAACCTCCCCTCGTTTCGGATGTCCATATCTCGAAACTGGTCTCAGTCGTGTTTGGATAATATCTCAGATAAAGAGAAAATTTCCAAAGGTTTGTTTCCTCATCAAACTTCTCATCAGCACTCGGAGATGAGACGCCATTTGATGGTAATAAAGAAACTTCAAAGGTTTGTTTCCTCATCAAACTTCTCATCAGCACTTGGAGATGAGACGCCATTTGATGGTAATAAAGAAACTTCAAAGGTTTGTTTCCTCATCAAACTTCTCATCAGCACTTGGAGATGAGACGCCATTTGATGGTAATAAAGAAACTTCAAAGGTTTGTTTCCTCATCAAACTTCTCATCAGCACTTGGAGATGAGACGCCATTTGATGGTAATAAAGAAACTTCAAAGGTTTGTTTCCTCATCAAACTTCTCATTAGCACTTGGAGATGAGACGCCATTTGATGGTAATAAAGAAACTTCAAAGGTTTGTTTCCTCATCAAACTTCTCATCAGCACTTGGAGATGAGACGCCATTTCATGGTAATAAAGAAACTTCAAAGGTTTGTTTCCTCATCAAACTTCTCATCAACACTTGGAGATGAGACGCCATTTGATGGTAATAAAGAAACTTCAAAGGTTTGTTTCCTCATCAAACTTCTCATCAGCACTTGGAGATGAGACGCCATTTGATGGTAATAAAGAAACTTCAAAGGTTTGTTTCCTCATCAAACTTCTCATCAGCACTTGGAGATGAGACGCCATTTGATGGTAATAAAGAAACTTCAAAGGTTTGTTTCCTCATCAAACTTCTCATCAGCACTTGGAGATGAGACGCCATTTGATGGTAATAACGAAACTTCAAAGGTTTGTTTCCTCATCAAACTTCTCATCAGCACTTGGAGATGAGACGCCATTTGATGGTAATAAAGAAACTTCAAAGGTTTGTTTCCTCATCAAACTTCTCATCAGCACTTGGAGATGAGACGCCATTTGATGGTAATAAAGAAACTTCAAAGGTTTGTTTCCTCATCAAACTTCTCATCAGCACTTGGAGATGAGACGCCATTTGATGGTAATAAAGAAACTTCACCATCTTCCCTTTTGACTTGACGTCTTGAAAGAATGTCATATGGTCTCATGATCTTTTGAGGGGCTAATGACTTTTCTTGAAAGCAGACGAACTGTTTTTGGGGTGAAAACCCACATTCATCGACTTGTGCTAGGGAACCAACAAACTGTTTTCCTAAGAGGAGAAACCGCCATTTGTCGACTCTGAAGGGGATGAAACATCCCAGAAACAAACAAACTGTTTAAAGAAACTGCCATTTGTCGATCTCTTGAATGTTTTAACAGACAAACTGTCTTTCCTTGGGGAAAGACTGCCATTTGCCAATTGCTAGGGGAACAAACTGTCTTCTACTGGGAGAGACCGCCATTTGTTGACCCTGCCGTGAAAGAAGGTGAGCAAACTGTCTTCTGTCGAAAGAGACTGCCATTTGCTGACTTTGTTGAGGAATCTTTAAGCGAAACGAACTGTCTTCATGAAGAAGGCTGCCATTCGTTATTTTTGTCCGAAAAAGTGAGTGAACTGTCTTTTGCCGAAAGAGACTGCCATTCACTGACTCAGCTGGGGATCATTTGTCGATCTACTGGGGAGATTCCAAATTATCTTCTTTGACGAAAAGTGGCATCTCTTGACCCTGCTGGGGAAATACCAAACTGTTTTCTTTGACGAAGAGTGGCATCTCTTGACCCTGCTGGGGAAATACCAAACTGTTTTCCAGGAGGAAAAAATACCACTTGTCAATTATGTCGGGTAATCCACACTTCTTGGGGAAGAGAACCGCTCATTGACCCTGTGGGGAATTCCAAAAATGCGAAATAGACTATCTCATCTGAAGAAGACTGTCGAGTGTCGCTCTGCAGGAGATTCTCAGTTGGGGAATTCCAAAAGTGAACAAACTATCTCTTTGAGGGAGAGCACCATTTGTTGACTTGCTTGGAGAATTTGGGTGTATGAACCTCCTCATGAAGAAGAAAACCCTTTCACAACTTTGCAGGGGAATCTCGAGTATATGTCCAAGTAATTTGGGTATTAACACGATCAAAACCTGGCTAGACTATGCTCATTATGCAAATATGGTGTGAGACAAAATGCATGAATATTACGATGATTATGAAATGCAAAGTGAATGTGAATAGAACTGTCGCGGATGTAAAATTCTATGATACGACTTGAATCTTGTTGATCAGAAGATGTCTTCTTCTTGTAGTTCGAACTCTGTTGGGAATGCCTGGTTATCAGTTGTCCGCTGTCCGAAGTGAGTGATATGAATTGAAGTGAAGATCCGTCATCGGGAGATGTTCGCAAAGCGACCTCATGGGAAAATCTTGGTTCCCGGAGTCTCAACCGTTCTCGGAGTAGCTGTTTGCATTCTTCCTATTGTTTGTAAACCTTAGAAAGAAATTTCACCTTTATTTTTGCAAGTAAATTCATTTTATTTTATGAAAACATTTGTTTCAAGAAAATGACTGTTTAAACTTAAAATGCATTTCAAGAAACTGAAAAAGACTCTATTGCAAAGAAAGGCACAAGGCTCAAATTATTATATATGGAATGGTAATCAGCCAAATGCTTGATTCCATGGAGTATTTACAAAGTTGGAAATTGGTAATTTTTGGGAAAAGGGCTACGATGAAACGTGACGACCGTTATCTTTCCCTTCCACTCCGGGTTGCGCTGGATTCGTGCTTCGTAGAAGATGACCTACTGCTGATGAATACTCCGCTATGGTTTTTTGAATGATCAAGTTTGTCCTGAACACAGTTACTTGCCTTATATACCTAACTTTTGCGTAAACTACCCCTTTCGGGTTTTAAGTTTACCGGGATTGATTATTTATTTCTTATGTCTCTAACTTTTGCCTGAATCGCCCTTTCGGGTTTTCGATTCACCGAGACGCTCTTTTTTTTGCCTAAGCTGCTCTTTGCGAGTTTTCACCTTAGCGAGTTGTTCTTTTGTTTTTATTTAGGCGAAGTATTTCTTAACTGCGTCGACGTTCACAGGACGGGTGAATTCTTCTCCATCAATAGTCGTGAGTATTAAGGCTCCTCCTGAGAAAGCTCTCTTGACCACGTAGGGGCCGTCATAATTGGGAGTCCATTTCCCTCTTGAATCTGTGAGAAAAGATTGAATCTTTTTGAGTACAAGGTCGCCTTCTTTGATTGTGCGAGGTCGCACCTTTTTGTCGAAAGCTTTCTTCATTCTTTGTTGATATAGCTGACCGTGGCATAAAGCTGTTATGCGCTTTTCTTCGATTAAGTTCAATTCATCGAATCTGCTTTGACACCATTCGGCTTCTGTTAATTTTGCCTCCATCAAGACTCTCATTGATGGAATCTCAACCTCTATAGGTAGGACTGCCTCCATACCATATACAAGGGAGAAAGGAGTTGCTCCAGTCGAAGTACGTACTGATGTACGGTAACCATGAAGAGCATACGGGAGCATTTCATGCCAATCTTTGTAAGTGATGACCATCTTCTGAACGATTTTCTTGATGTTTTTGTTAGCTGCTTCTACAGCTCCATTCATCTTTGGTCTGTAAGGAGATGAGTTGTGATGCTCAATCTTGAATTCTTCACAAAGCTCCTTCATCATTTTGTTATTCAAATTTGACCCATTGTCAGTGATTATCTTGCTAGGAATGCCGTAGCGACAGATGATGTGATTTTTGATAAACCTGACAACGACTTGTCTTGTAACGTTTGCATATGAAGCTGCTTCAACCCATTTGGTGAAATAGTCTATATCTACCAAGATGAAGCGATGTCCGTTGGACGCTTTTGGCTCGATCATTCCAATCATGTCGATTCCCCACATAGAGAAAGGCCAAGGGGAAGAGAGCATGTTGAGAAGAGATGGTGGCACATGAATTCTATCGCCGTAGATCTGACATTTGTGACACCTCTTTGTGTACTGGTAGCAATCTGACTCCATTGTCAACCAATAATATCCTGATCTCAGTATTTTCCTTGTCATGGTATGTCCATTGGTGTGAGTACCAAAGGAACCTTCATGTATTTCTCTCATGAGTACTTCTGCTTCTTTCTTGTCAACGCATCTGAGCAGAACCATGTAGAAGTTTCTCTTGTACAGAACATCTTCATTCAGAAAGAATCTACAAGCTAACCTTCTCAAAGTCTTTCTATCTTTCTTTGACGCCCCAAGAGGGTACTCTTGCTTTTGAAGAAAGTTCTTGATGTCGTGATACCACGGTTTGTCGTCGATGATTGCTTCTACTGTGAAAACATGAGCGGGCCTATCCAGGCGCATAACATCGATCCGAGGAATGTCATTCCAATGATTTATCCTAATCATGGAAGAGAGTGTGGCTAATGCATCATCCAAGTTGTTTTCTTCGCGAGGAATGTGATGAAAATCTACCCTGTCGAAGAATGGTAACAATCTTCTCGCGTAGTCTTTGTAAGGAATTAGCCCTGGTTGGCGTGTTTCCCATTCTCCTTTGATTTGATTGATGACTAAAGCAGAATCCCCGTATACATCCAAGTGTTTGATTCTTAGATCCACGGCTTCTTCGAGACCCATGATGCAAGCTTCATATTCGGCCTCATTGTTTGTGCACTTGAAAGTTAATCTGGTAGTAAATGGAATATGGGTACCTCGAGGAGTAACAATGATTGCCCCAATTCCTCGTCCAAAAGCATTGACAGCTCCGTCAAAGATTAAGCCCCACTGGGATCCTATCTCAGGTCCTTCGTCTGGTAGTGGCTCGTCGTAATCTTTCATCTTGAGGTACATGACGTCCTCGTCCGGAAAGTCGAAATTGGTTAATTCATGACCATTGAGTGGATGGTGAGCCAGGTGCTCAGCTAGAATACTTCCTTTCACGACTTTCTGTGCGTGATACTCAATGTCATATTCTGATAACAACATCTGCCAACGGGCAATTCTCCCAGTTAAAGCAGGCTTCTCAAAGATGTACTTGATTGGATCCATATGAGAGATCAAACAAGTAGTATGTCGAATCATGTACTGGCGGAGACGCTTGGCAGCCCAGGCCAAAGCACAACACGTCTTCTTGAGCATGGAGTAGCGGGATTCATAGTCAGTGAATTTCTTGCTTAGGTAGTAAATGGCATGCTCTTTTCTTCTCGTCTCGTCTTGCTGTCCAAGGACACAACCCATGGAATCTTCTAAGACGGTTAAGTACATTATCAAAGGTCTTCCTTCCACTGGAGGAGACAAAATGGGTGGTTCGAGCAGATATTCTTTAATGATGTCGAACGCTTTCTGACAATCGTCTGTCCAGACGCAACTTTGATTTTTCCGTAGAAGTTTGAAAATAGGAGCACAAGTTGCAGTCATGAGATATATGAATCTCGAGATGTAATTCAGACGTCCAAGAAATCCTCTAACTTGTTTCTCGGTTCTGGGTGAAGGCATTTCTTGAATTGCCTTGACTTTGTCTGGATCTACTTCAATTCCTTGTTTGCTGACAATGAAACCAAGGAGTTTTCCTGAGTAGACACCAAAGGTGCACTTGTTGGGGTTCAGGCGAAGCTGAAACTTCCGTAAGCATTGAAATAACTTTGTCAGATTTTGTATGTGATCTTCTTCATTTTCTGATTTGGCAATCATGTCGTCCACATAGACTTCCACTTCTTTATGCATCATGTCGTGGAAAAGCGTAGTCATGGCTCTTTGATATATTGCCCCTGCGTTCTTTAGTCCAAAAGGCATAACACGGTAGCAGAACATGCCCCAGGGGGTGATGAAAGCTGTTTTCTCCATGTCTTCAGGTGCCATTTTGATTTGGTTGTATCCTGAAAATCCGTCCATGAACGAGAAAACTTTGGATTTTGCTGTACTGTCTACCAACATATCAATATGTGGTAAAGGAAAATCATCCTTAGGGCTAGCTTTGTTCAAATCTCTATAGTCGACGCACATGCGGACTTTTCCGTCTTTCTTAGGAACGGGAACAATGTTAGCTAACCACTGAGGGTATTCTGAAGTGACGAGGAAACCTGCGTTGATCTACTTTTGAACTTCCTCTTTGATTTTCATGGCCATCTCCGGATGAGTTCTTCTCAATTTTTGCTTGACCGGAGGGCATTCTGCTTTTAATGGCAAGTGATGCTCCACTATACTGGTATCCAACCCTGGCATATCTTGATAAGACCAAGCGAAGATATCTGAGAATTCTTTGAGCAGTTGTATCAAACTCTCTCTGATCTATGAACTAAGCGAAGCTCCAATCTTAACCTCTTTTCTGTTTCCATCGGAACCAAGGTTAATGATCTCTAGAGGCTCATTGTATGGCTGAATGGCCTCTTCCTTTTGTTGAAGTAATCTTGAAATTTCCTTTGATATTTCTTCGTCTTCTTCTTCCTCTGCCTCGAATACAGGAAACTCAAAGCTTGGAGAAGTCATACGATCGCACGTTTCAACGGGGTATTTTATGATTAATCTGCATATGTGTGATAAGTTTTATTTAGACAACGAGGGAAGACTCGGTGTATGCAGTTAATAATTTTCGATGTTTTTTTTAGGGTGTTTTTTAGGATTACCAATTTCCGAAAAAAGAAAAGGAAAAACTAATGACGGAACAAAATGACATTTTTATTTATTGACAGTCATTTCTTGAAACAAAGACCCTATAAAACAAAACTCTATTGCTTTGGGCGAAGCAAAGAGGGACATTTTCTTAAGAAATAGTAAAATGCAAAGCCCTATGAAACATCTCTTCACCCTGGGCTATGGTGAGAGGATAAAATAACGGTGAAAGTTCCTACTTAGGAGTGCGAACAACAGTTGTAACTTCAACAGCTGTCCAATAGTGGAGAACCCCATTGTGCACTAGGTAATCTGGAACCTTAGGCTTAAGCTGGCCTGTGGTAGGTCTTGATTTACCAACCACTGTCTTTGCAACACTCATACGATCTTCTTCTACTTCAGCAGACTGAGCGGTGTGAGCATACCCATTTCCAAGTGGAGTATGTCGAACTTTCTTTTGAGGAAACTTCCAATCTTTTGAATGGAGAGACTCGTTGTCGGAGACACTTTCGAGATCATCCTCTTCTGTATTTTGGTCTTGCTCTTCTCCCAAGATGGCATTAACTAGGTATGTGAACTCTAGATCCGTAGCCTCGGAAGGTGACTTGGGGATATAATCCTCAATGATGATTTCACCAGTCGATGATGATGAATAGCAAGGGTTATACATCTCTTTTGGCTGAGAGAGGTACTCGTAATCAATGTTCCATCCAGTTGGAACAATATCTTCAAGAGAGATTCTTGAACTTTCAGGAGCGGAGTATTTCACCATGTAGTCGAATTTTCCGCTTGGTTCTCCTAATGTATCCCAAGTCTCTTCGGGGATAGGAGGAACTTCTTCTGATGAACCATGACTTCTGGTGGTGAAGCTGTTAGTAACTTCATCACTGTTTGGTTGAGTCTTACTTTCAGATCCCTTAGTCGGATAACAGCAAGGTGATTCAGACTCTGATAGGGATATGTATCCTGCTTTGTTAAGAAAGGATAGCCATTCCTCTTCATCGGTGTTTTCCGTACCGATGGTATTGACTGTTTGTTGAACACGTTGAAGAAAACCTCCGCTGCGGAAACTTTCTTGGATTGGAAGAACTACTTCAATTCCTGGAATAGTCTTTGATGATGTTGGAAAGAATCCAACTCCTGTTCTGTTCTTGTTGTTGGTAGGAATATTAATGTGCCCCCGACCACTGGTAGTGCCATCCTTTACAACTTGGATTGCATCTCTGTAGGAAGAAATAGACGCTGCTTTCTCCTTTCCTTTGTCCAAGGAAAGTGCTTGGAATTTAGTTCCAACAACTTCTTTTGGTTCTACGTCGGAGAATGATGACAGGTTGCTGACAATCAAAGCTCGTTCTCCACATACGGTTACCAATTTGTCATCTCTTATGAACTTCAGTTTTTGATGAAGTGTTGAAGTAATTGCCCCAGCCTCATGAATCCACGGGCGACCTAGCAAACAACTGTATTGTGCTGGAATGTCCATGACTTGGAAAGTGATTTTGAACGTCTGAGGTCCAATAGTTATGGGAAGATCTACTTCTCCAAAAACTGACTTCCTTGATCCATCAAATGCTTTGACGATGACATGACTTTTTCTTAGAGGGTAATCTTCGAAAGATAATCTTGACAATGTTGATTTCGGCATGACGTTGAGAGAGGATCCATTGTCTATTTGGACTCCTGTGAGTATATCACCCATGCAGCCAACTGAGATGTGAAGTGGAAGATTATGGTCTACTCTTTCTTCAGGAAGATCATCGTCACAGAAACTCAGATTAGTTCCCGCGGAAATGTTGGCAATGATACTGTTGAATTGGCTTATTGTGACGCCAGGTTCTACAAAAGCTTGTTCCAAAACTTTCTGTAGAGCTTCCCTATGAGCTTCAGAACTCAATAGCAGGGAAAGAACAGAAATCCTAGATGGAGTATGTAGTAATTGATCTACAATGTTGTATTCACTCCTCTGGATTAACTTCAAGATCTCATCATTTTCTTTCGCTTGAACAGCATTGGTCGGATGATTGTCTTGCCTATGTGGTACTTCCTCCGAAGGTTTCTCCATATTTTCTGTTGTTCTATTGAAGACTCGTCCACTTCTGGTGACTCGACTAACATCAACAATGTTGACAACAGACGGTAATGGTGTTTCCTTACCATTTTCAATGTATGTAGCATTGTACTTGTATGGTATAGCCTTGCTAGACTCATACGGTACAGGACCTGGTAAGTAGATGACTAGTAGAGCAATTGTTGTCTTCCTGCTGTCATACTTAACTTGCATTGGTTCAACTTGATTAATTTGAGGAGATATGGTAAAAACTTCGTCATCTTCTCTATTGGCAAGAACTGTAATGGTATTATCATCCATCGGTTTCTGAATGTCGTTGCGAATGCGCAAACATCCTCGTGAATTTCTTCGACAAATTCTGCATCTACTGTAAGCGTGGAAATCTGTTCCAAAGTAGGCAAGTCCATTTAAAGTTTTATGGAACCTGACTACCGATCCTTCAAGATCTTCAACTTTGTAGATTTTGTATTCTACTGGACATCCTTGAACCATGTTGATGTCATGTTCAGTCCTGACTCGGATATGTTGAATCCATCCTAAGTCCATTTGTTCTTGTAATGCAGCTTGAACTACGGCACATCCTTGATTATTCTTTGGACAAATATCGCATGTGAAGTAGTTGTGAGGTGGTACATGGACGTACCCAGCTTGTTTAGCGTGCATCTTGACAAGATTTTCCCCTATCTGACGAATGTCGTAGATTTGAATGACGTTAGGGTGTTGATCTATCAGATTTACTGAAGCTTCTTTATGCTGCGGCAAAGGATTTGCTTGGATGTTTGGACTAGTATCTTAGAAGGATAGCATTCCGCTCTTCACTAATCGTTGGACGTCAATCTTGAAAGAGAAACAGTTCTCAATATTGTGACCTGGTGCCCCCTGATGATAGGGACAAGATTGGTCAGCCCTATACCATGGTGAGGAACTGTTTGTAGGATTTGGAGGACTCCTTGTCTGAATGAGTCCTTTTGCCAGTAATGTTGGAAACAATTCCGCATACGGCATTGGTACTGGGTCAAAGGCAGGATACCTTGGAGCCCGATTGTTGTAATTTGGAGGTCGAACCTGCTGCTGAGGTTGCTGCGACCTTTGTTGAATTTGTTGTTGCGAGACCTGAGGTTGATAAGCTGGCGCTGAGTTAACAACCGGAGTCATTGCTGCAACTTGAGGTTGGATTTTCTTCTTGATTTTGTGCAAGACATTGCTGACATCTTGATCCTTTTTCTTCTGGAAAGAACTTCCATACTTCCTTGGACCAATAGAAGATTCTAGTTCTTTGTTCAAGCGTCCTTCTTGAACTGCTTCTTCTAAACGTACACCCATGTTTACTATCTCGGTAAAGTCACTTGGTGCACTTGCAACCATTCGTCCGTAGTAAAATGGACTCACAGTTTTGAGATAGATTTTTGTCATTTCTTTCTCTTCAAGTGGTGGACAAATTTGAGCAGCAACTTCACGCCATCTCTGAGCGTATTCCTTGAAGCTTTCTCTATCCTTTTGAGTCATGGCCCGGAGTTGATCTCTGTCGGGAGCCATATCCAGATTGTACTTATACTATTTGACGAAGGCCTCCCCGAGGTCTCGAAAAGTACGAACCTCTGAACTGTCCAAGTTCATGTACCATTTGAGTGCAGCACCAGTCAGGCTGTCTTGAAAATAATGAATGAGTAATTGTTGATTATCAGTCTGAGTTGACATTCTTCGAGCGTACATTACGAGGTGACTTTGTGGGCATGAATTCCCTTTGTACTTCTCGAAATCTGGTACTTTGAATTTGTGAGGAATCTTAACATTTGGAACCAGACAGAGGTCTGCAGCATTCTTTCCAAATAGATCTTGTCCTCGAAGAGTCTTGAGTTCCTTCTGCATTTGCAGAAACTGTTCTTGGAACTCGTCCAATCTTTCATACACGCCAGCATCCTCACTTGGAGCGTGATGATATACTTGTCCGCACTATGGAGGAAAAGTATGCATAATGGGCTGTGGAGAAGCCATGACAGCAGATCTTGGAATCTCAGCATTCTGTTGTGTGCAACTACCAGGGCTTCTACCATGCTATTGAGCCTTTCAATAGCATCTTTGAGAGTATTAACCTCTTCTCTGAGTTCTCCATTCTCTTGCTCAAAGTCTTCCATTCTTTTCTTGCGACTTGAACGAGTGTTGTATGGATGAGACAGCTTGAAAGTCTTGGTTCACCTCCTTCTCCTCCTCTCTTTCTGGAGAAAGGAAAGTGACTATTAGATCCGCGACAATTCTCGTGTCAGTGCGTACGACTAAAGCGACGTATGATATGCAATTAAGTTAATATTTTTCAAGGAAACACCATAATTACGTTATGAAACATCAAACTTTTATTAATTAAGCGAAAACGCCGTTTTTACACACTTTGAAAAGGGAAATACAGGGAAACTGAGAGAAAGGACTCTAAAACTTTGACGAAGAGCCGACTTCACGTTCTAACATCTTCTTCTGTTTCTTGAGCTGAGCGTTCTCTGACGTGAGCTGATCGATGATCCATGAAGCAGGAGGGATATGATGAGAAAGTGATGATTGTGTCACTTGTCGATCGAGCACTTCAAGTAACTCATCCTTCCTTCTTAGGATGTTTTGAATCTCAACATTTTCTGTGTTGACGATTCGATACTTGTTCCTCCAAGCATTCCTTTCTTGGCATACCTTGTTTAATGCCGCTTGTAATTTTTTAACATCGGTGGAGAAAAGGTATATTGGTTCCCTTAGGGGAATAGGTTCTTGATGCTGATATGGCATCCTGAGCTTGAATGCTCTGACGCGTACCCATTGAAGGTAAGGATCTAGGGAGATTCAAAGATGTTTTCCTAACAATCTTCTCCCTTTGCTGTGAACAAGATGCCAGGCTTGGACAATTTCCTTCTTCAGCATGTTGCCATGATCGTCGATATTCTTGAAGAACAGACACTCTAATTGGATGTTACTTGGTATATTTTTCATGGGATAGCCGTATTGACGACGGGCTAAAGCTGCATTGTAACTGATTCCTCCCTTAGTTCCAATAAGGGGTATGTTGGGAAAATTCCGCAACTGAAGATGATCTTGGTTTCGTCGTTGTCAGGACTACACCACTCAATGTCCGTATGAGTGAGGGACATGATTTTCTGTGACCAGTAAAGGCCATCCCTCATATTCCAGAAAGTACTAGACTTTGGCAGGTGCGAAACGAACCATTCGTATAACAACGGTACGCAGCATGTGATTGATCCTCCTCGCTGCAGGTTTCTTGAATGCACAGAGTGATAAGCATCCGCAAGCAAGGTTGGAACTGGATTTCCAATTAAGAAGATCTTAATTGCGTTGATGTCGACGAAATCGTTAATGTTAGGGAACAAAAACAATCCGTAGATAAGCAAAGCCAAGATTTCCTCAAAAGCACTCATATCTTGGATGCTGACGAAGTACCGAGCTTGATTAAACAGGAATTTGGAGGGCAATCCTTGAATTCCTCCTCTACTCACCATATGAGTTCTGATGTCGACTACGTTCAAAGGAGTAGTTGCAGCAATGATAATGTCGTCAGGATTCTTTTCCAAACCGGAGTACGGATCTTGCGCGTACACGGGTATTCCAATCAGACGAGAGTACTCCTCCAACGTAGGCATGAGCAGATAATCTGGAAAGGTGAAGCAGTGATACGTTGGATCGTAAAACTGTACCAAGGTGGGAAGGATCCCATCCACAATGTTGGTATTGAGCAAAGGCAGAAGTTTTCCATACTTCTCCTTGAAAGCCTGGGGGTTGACCACCAGTTTTCCGAGCTTTCCCAGTTCCTCGACCTGGGGAATCTTGAAGGTGTATTTCCTAGCTCTCTTTCTCCCATAATCCATGGTATAGATCCTTAAGTCCTTTCTCCGTTTCTCTCTTTCTATGAAGTTCAAAACGTTCGTTATTTAGTTTCCTTGAAAAACGACTCAAAAAAGACTCTTTTGTTTTTAGTTGTTATTAATGAATGATGCATGAATGCATGAATGCACACACAAGAGTTTTAAACAAACATGGCGTTGAAGGGTATAGTGGTCATGAAGTCAAAACGCAAACCTCGCCCCAATGGTAAACTAAGGATAAGGATTTTTGTACCTGTAGAACGGGTTCTAGGGGTCTCAGAGTTTTTGCTCAACCTTAAAGATACGTTGATTGGTATCTATAAGAGAGTTTTCTCTGAGTGTAGTATCTGCGTGACAATTACTTTCGTAATCACCGCTCTACGTCCTAAAAAAGGCTTTAAGTGGGGTTAATGTGTTTCTAGGTTCTCCTGGTACAAATCAGTCTCGTAATGCAGTGGCGCAGTTAATCACAACCAGCCAGGCAAATCCCAAGAGTAGAATTGTGAACCAAGATTAGAGGGTCTTCACCGGGAAGACATCCTCCATCCTATCTTATGTTGCACTCAAATCCGGGTATAGGATTTCTCACCACAAGGGGGAATCAAGCCCTTTCCCAATACAGAATAAACAAAATAAACAAATATAAATGCAACAAACACATGAAATGACACAGAGGTTAGGCAGGACCTCTCTTGTTTGAGGGGGAATTTGGCATCCCTAATTCCCCATTGGGGCTGGACCAGCAACAGGTCAACCATTGGTTTGGATGAAAAACCAAGGTTTTTAACACTTATATCCCCAGCAGAGTCGCCATTTTTCTGTGGTTGTCGTTTTTTTTACCTCCCCGTTTCACTTGGGAGGACAACACGCTAGACCCTTCACGCGAAATTTGGAAGGAGAATGCGCCCGTGGTGGGAGGAATTTTATTTCAGTTCTTCCTACGATATCACACGAACTTTCTTATTGTCCTACGAGTAGGAAAGGGAAAATAAGATCTCAACTAAACCCTAGGAGTTTGCTAAGTGTGGGGATTTCACCTAGACTAGAAATTATGGAGTCCGGGGGGTCAGTTATACATAGGGAAGAGTTTAAGCACCCTACATATCTGTAGTAATCTACAGGAACCTTCTCTGTGTCTAAATGTGTTTGTGCTGCTAATGATTATTGGGAAAGTTTCTCCTTTGTATTAGGAGAAGGAATTGAATTGAATAAAAGAAAGACAGACTGACTGACTGACTATTTTTGGTATTTTATTAGCTCGCTGAGATTCCTTGTGAACCTCATGCCTACATATCCCTAATGGAAGTCAGAGCTTAATGTAGTTCGGGGAACTAATTAATTATTAATTATTTTTGGGTGCCTTGCTTGAAGCTCAAGGTTGAAGCTTGAATTAAATCTCTGTTTACAGTAAAGAGACATGAAGTCATCTTTATAGAGAGGTATTTCTACTATTCCACCACAAACATTAAAAGAGTGACAGAATAACTGAATTCATTTCATTCAAGAGGGGGACCTTACTTGTGTATGTGCAAGTATACCAGTAAAATGCCTCTTAAATGAAAGAAAAATGCTCATCCAAATTAGGGAAAGTTACCACATGTCTGGGTTTTACTGCCAGCTCATGCCTTTCAAAATCCTAAATGGGAGACTTGATTAAAATGAAATGTAATGTTTGTTTGTTTGAATGTGGTGAGATAGAGGAAAGATCTCTCTATAGAGATAAGCTATGTCTATCTACTGTATAAAAGATTTGATTTTTAACTGGCTTGTATGAGGCCCAAGCTTGAGGCTTTTTGATTAATGTATTATTTATTGACTCTGGGAGATGACTCCACTGGGGGTTAATTACAAGGAATTTTTGTATTCTGTACAAAGCCCAGAATTGAGGCTGACTCTAGCTAGAAAAAATATTATTTTCTGCCTTGTACAAAGCCCAAGGTTGTGGTTGACTGAGTATGAATGACTCTAATAGGGAAAAGATCCTAGATGTTAGGAATCTTTGACTCATGAAGTATGGTTTATCTGCCTTGTACAAAGCCCAAGGTTGTGGCTACCTGAATGATGAAGGACTTACTGGGGAGACTCTATTATCTGCCTTGCACAATGCCCAAGGTTGAGGCTGACTATTAACAGGGGAGTTTTATTGTTTTGGTGCCTTGTATGAAGCCCAAGGTTGAGGCTAACTATTTTTGTTGGGTTTTGACTCTACTGAAAGATTTATTTATTAAAAGACTGATTTTTTTTCGAAGCTAACCCTTTCCAGGGATTTTGACTCAGCCGGTGAGTTTATCTTTTGAAAATAATGATTTTTGGAAGCTAACCCTTTCCAGGGGTTTTAACTGCTGGAGAATTTATCTTTTGAAAAGAATGATTTTTGGAAGCTAACCCTTTCCAGGGGTTTTGACTCTTTTGGGGACATTATCTCCTAAGAGAAATGAATCTTTGGTTTTTGAAGAAGTGATTTTGGAGGCTAACCCTTTCCAGGGGTTTTTGTTAAAATGATTGGCAGAAAGATTATCTAGTGGAGACTTCTTGTTTAAAGCCCCAGATGAAGGCTGACTCTTGCTGAGGATAAGCAAACATGGATCCTAGACTCTGCTAAGGAAAATTGATGAAGATAAGGGTGACAGAGACTATCCATGTCTCTCATTCCAAAAGGTGTACTCAATGTAAAATTGAAACAAACTTAGCTTGTTTAAAGTCTGGTTTAAATTGGAAGAAACTTACTAGGGTATGTTAAAAGGTGACTAAAGACCTGTTCCTATGTTTATAAGAAACCTGATGGGTCCTTGTATACAAGCTCAAGAGGAAGCTTGAAATGCTTTTAAGAAGCCTGTGGGTCCTTGTACAAAGCCCAAGAGGAGGCTAATCGAGGGTCATCGAGGGTCCTTGTTATAGCACAAGAGAAAGCTATGTAGTTTTGAACTTATTTTGGCTCTAAGCAAATGGGTAAGAGGTTTCACCGGGAATAATTCCTCTTTGGGTGGATGTGTCCTATTTTTTGGATTCTAAGGTTTTTGCCAAGATGTTTCACCGGGAATAATTCATCTTGGGGGTTTGAACTACAGATCTCTAATTAGGAAAGAGCCTTCACCGGGAAGACATTCTCAATCCTAGGCCATATTCCTATAATATATATATAGTTTAACTGTCCTAAGGTTTACACTCAAACGTAGTTCTGAACAAATATATGCACAGTTTATATTTGACAGTAATTTAAACAAAGACTATAAATTGAAAGCTTGTAAAGCCTAACCTGGATGGAGTGGAGGCCTTTGAAGAAGTATGTACAAAGCCTTACCAGCAATTGATGGATAACAGTTGAATATATATGATAAACAGTTAATGGTTTTTTGAAAAACAGAAGAAGTGAAGATGGACAGAGGTCACATAGGTATCTGAAGAGTTTCACCGGGAATAATGCCCTTCAAATACCAGAAGAATGTTTTGAAAACAGAAAGAAGATTTTGTAAATATAGTTTTGAAAAAACAAACTATGAAAAGAAAAAGGTGTTGGGACTTACACTCTATTAGAGGCCCATGAAAATGATTTACTATTTATGAAAACAGTTGAATGATTTTGAAATAATATAAGGTTTTGTTGTTTGAAAACCTTAATCATCTGTTTAATCGGAGACTGAAAACAGTTTTGAATATTGACAAAAGTCAACTTAATTAAGACAAAGATGAAATCTATACCTAATTAAGACCTAAATAATTTAGGGTTTTTATCATAAAGTTATTCACAAAATAATTAGGTTAAAACAAAATGAATATATATATTTTCAAAGCATTTAAGAAAACACTTAAAACATACTATTTTAAACCTAATAAAGATATATGAAATAAATAATATTTTTATGATTTTTTTGATTATTCACAAAATAGATATATTAAATAACAAGTGTGTGAAACATGAGGTGAAAATGGATATTTTTGATAGGTTAAATAATTGTGTGAAGTTTGTGAATAAAACAAAGGAAAATAGTGGTAAAAAAAGTGGGTTTGTCTCCTCCAAGGTTTGAACACACGCCCTCTAAGTCACCAGCTCAAAATAACACCACTGGGACAACGCGCGCTTGGTGTTTATGATACACATCCAGTTCATTATATTTTCAAACAAGTGGTAAATCATGGAAAAATAAAAGAAACAAAAAAGTCTGGGGCGAGGGGGATTCGAACCCCAGACTTGAGGCATGAGGAGACTAAAAGCGCATGTGAGGCCACTAGGGCAAGTTATTCATTCGTTTAGAAAACGCCTATCATTAAAAATAAAATAAACTTTGCCCAGAGATTTGAATTTTGCGCGCCATGGCCATAGTCGTCTTCTTCCTCGAGCTCAAAGATTTTCAAATTCCTAACTCTCTGGTTTCTCAACTAAATGGTATGATGTAAACATCAATCTTGTTCTAAATTTCCTCACGAATCTAGATGTGTAACTAACATTTATTTATATTAACTATAGCTACCTAATTTCTTAGAGAACTCTAAGAACACATGAACCCTAAATTTGAAATTAAATGACAAACAAGATGAATAAATGAATGATGATAGAGGGTTTTCAATCCTCTGATGATGCTGAACAAGATAGAATCGAGCTTTATCACAAAGAGTACTTAAATTAAAGAGATAGAGTTCAGAAACTTACCTCTGAAAATAGAGGTCGTGAGGATGATAGAGAGCACCTGGGTTTGTATGAATGATCCCAAAAGCTTCCTTGGGACTCAGTGATGCTAACTGAATGCTTATTGTAACTTCAATTCTCCTGAATTGTTCTATGGACCTCCCTCGATTTGAGCTTCAAGTGGACATGGAGAGTGATGAATCTTGATTTACAGATGAGCTGCAGCCATCTGAACAGCTTCACTATCACCTGAGGAACACGTCTGGATGCTTGGCTTTGTTGGAAACCTTCTGAATTGCTCTGTGGACCTCCAACTGCAACAGCTCCAAAGTGAGAGTAACAATGGCGTTCCTCCACTTACAGAAGTGATCCAGGTGCTTGGATCACCTCAAATGAACCCCTTTGAGATGTTAGAATGCTTACTTTCCAAAGATAAGCTCTGGTTTGAAGAAAACGATTCTTCTTGCCAAAGAACTTTGAAAAACCATAAGCATGAGAAGAGAAAGAGAAAGCAAGGAATATGGTTGCTTTGGTGTGTTTTATGAATGAGAAAGAGCCCTCTATTTATAGGCAATTGATTCAGAGCAATTGTATATAGTGAGCTTGCTTAGTGAAGTGAGTTTGGTTTCTTAGCCATGAAGAAATTTCAAGGAATATCCAAGAGTGATCATTGCATTTTCGAGCCAGCTCCCCATTGTCATACCCCAAATTTGTCCTACCCTTTAACTTATAACTGGCTTAGGTTTTGCATTCATGTACATACATCACTTAGGTCATAACTCACGCTCATGCATTCATATCATTGGTGCTATTCAAAGGCTAGCAAGAAAAGCTCTGTTGCAAAGAATTTTGATCAGAGAATAAGGAGACTGAGGTATAATCATGTGGTTCTATGTTCAAGGAAGCCCTCCTGGATTAGGGTTTTCTCAATCTCAATTCAAGGCATTGGTTGAAGGATACTGGCTTGCAAATCATCTGGTCTCCCAAATCAGGGTTTCTTTGACCAAAGTCAACCATTTGACTTTCTGGTCAACATTTGATTAGGAGTGGTTTTTATGTGTGAAAAGCTTCTCATACTGACTACGTGGATGTGTTTGTTTGACTGGATTTGATTGGAGGAGATTTAATCAGGAATTCCATCAATAATCGGGAAAATCAGAACAGTTGACTTTTGGGTCAAAATCAGACGAATTATTCAAATATTGACTTTTGGTGGAAAATTGATCAAGAAAAGTCAAAGAAGGGATAAAATCGGGAGTTCGACAAAAGGTTGCCAAAATAGCAAAAAGACAAAATTGGAGATTTCCAACACTTAGAATTTTTTTTGGCATTTTGAATCTTGACAAGCAGTCCACTTCAGCCCTAATTTACACGTGGCAAATGACATTTTTTGAAGAAATTTCCAACATCAAAGTTGTTCCTCTCATGGAGGAGAACAACTTTGTAGTTGGACACTTTTTCATTTGAAGATTGTATGAAGAGTTAATTTGGTTTGAAGTTCCTGAAAATCCATTCTGCTTAAGTCATGATCCAAGTCACAAGCCAAGTCATGACCTGGCATTTCATCAAGCACGTGGTATGCCAAATCTCAAGCTAATTTTAGAGCTCTACAAAAATGCCATGGAAGCAAACTTGGTATGCTTCCATTCTTTGCCATGTCCTCTATGTAATGAAACAAGATTTGAGTCATTTGGTTGAATATCGAATCATTTATGAATGCTCAAAGTCAAGCCCTTGCCATGTTACACACTGCCAGAAGTGCAAGCCAAAATCCTGAGTCACGCGCATGCTTTTCATTGAGCACGTGGTATGCTGACTTTGGGACTAATTTCAGAAAAATACAAAGGTCCATCAGGTGCAAACTTGGTATGCTTATGTTCACCTCCGTGCCCTCTATTCAGTGAGCCAAAAAACATGGCGTTTAAATGCGTAATCAGCAAGATATTTGACCCTGAAGTCACGTGTTTGGAGCGGCGCATGGGCCGGTGCAAATAAGTCATGCATGCAAGACATATTGCAACATTGCCGATAGAGTTTCAGGGCAGCAACTCCTTTACTCAATATGGCCAAACCAATCACTGCACACGAAAAGCACGTGAGGAAATTACTCAAAATAGAGAAACTTGCTCACTAAGGGTTGAGAGGCACCATCCCATGCAATACACCTCACCATAACCTACCATGCAACTCTTCCTATATAAGCACTAAAACCCCTCTCATTCAAGTCTCTCTCTCACTTTTTTCACTTTCTCAAAACCCTCACTTCGTTCTCTTCTTCTCTCTCTCTCAACTTCCCTCAAAAAGTTTGTTATACACCATAACAAACTCCAAACCACCGCCTACACCCATCACAACCACCGCAAGCCACCTTCAATCACTATAACCGCCTCCATGATCAACCACCTTTAGCACCACTAACCCTCATCATCTTCAACCTCCAACCTTCTCCTTCATCAACAATCTTCACTAATCTTCAACCAAAGCTCCTCTTCAATCTTTACTGAAACCATCATCATCGTCTCCATTGGCTATCTCTCATGTATGTCAACATTATCACCATGTACAAGCTACAAGATCCTCAAGCTAGCTGAGTTCGTTTTCTCACTTGAAGAGTTACGTTGAAGATCTACATCAATCATCAACATCATCACCGAGGAGCTTCAAGTTCGTAGAGCATTCTTTCGTTCTTTGATTCCAGACTCAAACAAGTAAGTCTTCTGAATGTCTCAGCATGCTGAATATGCGATAGTTCATGTAGTATTTGTGTTGCATCCGCGTGCCTTCTCTGTTCTTGATTTTCGATTCAGTTAACGCGAAATGATTGTCGCTAGAACGTTTTAAGCACTTGTGTAGGTCATGTGAATGATTAGAAACGTGACGATGTGTTTAGCTTAGGCTTCGTTGTCATTTGTTCATGTTAGGGCTTGAAAGAAGTGTTCGGTTTGAATAATAGAGCAAAGACTAATAAAATCTAACACCGGATCTGTAATCAGTGTGGAATTCCGAGGAGAAAGGTGTCATCTCTCGGCGTTTCTGGAAGTTTTGGTTGGATCTCCGCCGTGAGTTGGCCGGAGAAGACGACCGGATGTGGTTCTCCGGCGTCTGTGCACAGTTTCCTCTCTCTCCTCCGTTATGCATGCGTGGCACGCATGTGTTGGTTGTTGTTCCCATTTTACTGCGTTTTGTCTTTTAGTCAATGATTGAGTGATGAGGTGTAGGCGTGTGACTGGTCCAACGGTGTTTTTGTCCTATCTAACTTAAGAAAGCCATGACCAATTGATGCAACGTCTATACTAATTGAATGCTACTTTTAATTTAACCATGGTCTAAATAATTAAATAAATGCTGACACGAATAATGGCTGTAACATAATGAATAAAAAGTGGAAATAAAATGGAAGGTTAGTGAGTGAAGCATTGGGCCGTAGCATGTTTGGGCTTCGCCCTGTTTCTGAAGTACACTCCTCGTGTACTAATACACCACCAGTTTAATAACCATGGGCCTGAGCGCCCTACTTTTTTCCACCCCCCTCTTTTGGGCCCAATTTCGAATATTAACATGGTTTTAGTTCTTTTTGAATTCTGCTAACTCACCCCCTGCAGTGTAGCTTAGACTTTCACTTTAATTTTGTTTTGTTCTCATTTTTAATTCATGAATCCATTTTAAACCAAATAAAAATGCATAAAATCAATGTTAGATTTTAGACTCACTTCACAAATAGTTTTTACTTTAAGTTGATAAAAACTTGATAAAACCTTTAATATTTTGTTAGATTTTTAGGTGATCATTGACATAAAAAAAAACTCATAAAAAATAATTGAATTTTTAGGTTAATCTTGAAATTTGAGTTCTTTTATAAAAACCCTTAAAAATAGTAGTTTTTTTAGTACTAATGCTTGAATCGTTTTGTACTATTTCATGGTCATTTTTGTATGATGCTTGTGTGATTTTATTGCTCTTATTCTTGGTCTTATATTAGGCCTACTTTTGTTAGTACCTTTTATTGCTCTTTTTAGAATCTATCCCATGTTAACATTAGATTTAGATTAGAATAACAACTTAGATTAGAATTTAGGATTAGTTCCCTATTGCATTCTTTTTTCTTTTCAACTTTTAAAATACTTAATAAAAGGAAGATGCGAATCACATTAAGAAAGTGATAGAGAAATGAGTGGGATTCATTCCCTAATCTGTTTCTCAATCGCTTAGTGGCATAGAAACGAGTGGGATTCATTCCCTAATCTGTTTCTCGGTCACTACTTAATGGGAGAGAAATGAGTGGGATTCATTCCCTAATCTGTTTCTCAAACATTAATTAATGGAGAGAAATGAGTGGGATTCATTCCCTAATCTGTTTCTCGAATATTACATAATGGGATGGAAGTGAGTGGGATTCATTCCCTAATCTGCTTCTCGATCATTATACATTTTTATGTGATTCAAATCGCAAACAAATTCCCCTTAAAAAATACACAACCCAAAAACACTTAAAACACCTAACAATGGTTTAAATTAAAACAAAGTAGAGAAAGTGGTTAGTGGCCCGGTATTGGGAACTGTTCACCACTCATCTACCCTAAAAGACACAAACCAATCATTTCTTTTTTCTTTTGCCTCGTTGGCACCTAAGGGCACCGTTATTTCCGCTCGTACGCATCCTAGGCAATCCCTTATGCAAGAGCGCGAACGTTAACGCCGCCCAACTAAAAAACACAAAGCAAACAGAAAATCGTGAGCCGAGCTACGGTAACTCTGATTCCTGAAAAGGATACGTAGGCAGCAGGGTAGGGCCCGTGCGAGTACAATTCTTTCTTTTCCCTACATTTTGCATTCATTTCGCATATAGACATAGACATAGTACACACCCTTTAGATAGAAACAAACATAGGTAGATACCATCGAGTACGATGGGCGTGAGGGGTGCTAATACCTTCCCCTCGCGTAACCGACTCCCGTACCTAGATTCTCTGGTCGCAAGACCCTGTTCCTTCCTTTGTTAGGTTTCCTAGTATTCCTTTCCCTTATGGGATAAATATATTGGTGGCGACTCTGTTCCTTTTTCGCGAGCGTGCGACAGCTGGCGACTCTGCTGGGGATGTTGCTAGACCTGTTGCTGGTCCATCCTTAGTGAGTCGATCCTAGCCTATCCGTTTGTTTGTTTATTTACTGGGTGTGCTATGTTTTGTCTATACGTGCATTTATTTATTTTATGTATTTATTTTTATGTTTTTTTTGCACATCATGCTTATTTCCTGCTTGCATATCATGTTTATTTTCCGCATGCATCTGGACTGGATTGGGATCCCCTTCGGGACCATATATTCTCACTGTTTGCAGGTTGGGTGGGATGTTCTATGAGGTAAAAGGCCCAATACCCAGGCCAGAGTGACACATAGGATACCTAGGACAGAGTGGATAGTCATGACGCCAACAGAATGTCAGGTTCTGTTGATTGCGATCATGAGACCCACGACCAGTCGAGGTTCAAATGAGATACCGTTGTTGGCATGTATTTGCGACAATGATGGTGTTTCAGGAGAACTGATAACGCTGGAAGCCATTGACCTACCTTGACCTAGACTACACCTGTGAGTGGGGTGGGATATACATGATAGGTACCGTTGGTGACCGTTCTGTTCTATTGGTGACTTGTGTTCTTATGGTTTCATTGTGCCTATGCCGGACCTTTGATCCTGCAACGTCCGATCTCATCCAGAGGCCACACACACTTCTCCTATGTGGGGAAACTTCCATTGCATCATTTACATCATGGCATGTTTATCTTTCAAAAAACAAAAAAAAAACGAAAAAAAAGAAAAGAAAAGAAAAGAAAAAGATATGTAAAAAAGGAAAAGAAAAGAAAAAGAAAGAAAAAAGTATTATTATTTCTCATGTGCATGCCATTTTTTTTCAGGGTATCCAAAGTTATTATCTTCTTCACTTGAAATGGCTAACAATGTGACAGTTACCAAAGAGGTTACTAGGCGTACCTTCACCTGCAGTTTCTTCCGTGAGGATATAACGCCTCTGATTCGTTTGAGTACTTCAGTTACTGGGCATAACTTGGATGAGTTCAGGAAGACATATGGCCATATCTTACACATGTTAACTTCTCGGGTTGATGAATGGGCTCTATACACACTTCTTCAGTTCTACGATCCTGAGTTACGATGTTTCACCTTTCTTGATTACCAACTGGCACCAACCCTTGAAGAATATGCTGACATCCTCAAGATTAAGGTTCAACATAGGATCCCTTTTGTATGTGTACCTGAGAAACCGAAAATGGATCGAATTGCTGGTGCTCTTTATTTGAGCATGAAAGATGTTACAGATAACTGGAAGCCTAATGGTGGAACCCACGGATTCTATGTTAAATTTCTGATGAGAAAAGCTGATGCCCTTGTTATTGGGAAGAAATGGAAGGAATTCAATGCTCTCTTAGCTGTTATGATCTATGGTTTGGTGTTGTTCCCGAATATCCCGAATTTCGTCGACCTCACTGCCATTTGCCTCTTTATGGATCAAAACCCCGTGCCTACTCTCTTGGCGGATACTTATTATGCTGTTCATTCCAGGTATGGGACGAAGGGAGCAGTTGGAGGCTGTTTACCGTTGTTATACGAGTGGTTCACTTCACACTTGCCTAAAAGTGGACCGTTTGTCACAACAAGGGACTCACAGAAATGGCCTCAAAGGATCATGGGGCTTACGGCAAATGACATCGTTTGGTATCACCTTGGAAAGGGGATAGAGGAGGTTATTACTAGATGTGGTAGTTTTGGCAACGTTCCCCTCATAGGAACAAAAGGAGTTATCAATTACAATCCGAGGCTAGCGCTGCGCCAGTTAGGTTTTGCGCTAAAGGACAAGCCATTAGACAAAGAAATATTTGAATCTGTTTGCTTTGAGAAAGGGGCTGATCCAGTGGGTCTAGAAAAAGTGAGAGCGCCTGGAATAGTATTCATACAGATGACCGAACTTCCTTAGGAAGGAAGAATGTCGTTGCTAAACAAGCCTACACTGATTGGGTGAAAGATAGAGTCAAGGAACGCCTGTTGCCTTTCCCGAAGGTTAAACCATTGTATCAACAACCACCTGAAGTTTTAACTGCCACCGTGCCGGCTGAAGACTATACCCAAGTACATGTGGAAAACATCCGGTTGCGTGAGAAGGGGCAAGATGCTAAGATAGAGTACTTCTTGGTGAATCAGAAAAGGGCCGAATTAGCACATGAGGTTAAAATGTTGAAAGGAGGATCTTCCAGAGTTCAAAAGAGGACTAGAACTGAAAAGGGTGAAAAAGCTACCACTATTGTTGTCGAGGATAACGAGAAGATCATAAAAAAGGCTATAAAGGAGGCAGAAGAGAAACTCAAGCAAGAGTACAGAGAAGACTTGAAAGCCCACAAGCTCCAGTTAGAAAAAGAGACTAAATATCAGCTGAGGACTATGAAAAAGAAACTGGAAGATGAGACTACTCAGAGAATAGCAGTTGAGACACAGCTGAAAGGAAGTCACCTCCGCTCCGCTCGACTAACAGAAGAGAATGTCAAACTCAGAGATCAAATGGCAAGTATGGAGAATGCACCTGAGAAGGATTATCTCCCAGAATGTAAAGGATGTGACGAACTTAGGGAGTGCTGCAAGAAGTTGGATGGGCATTTGTTGCGCAAAGACGAGGTGATTCAAAGCCTTCTTAAAGGAAGAGATCGAGAAGCAACCAAGAAACTGTTTGATGAAACTAAGAAGTGGAGCGACGAGCACTTCAGACAAGGAGGACCTCTGTTTTATATTCAGATGGATTGATGTTTGAGTCTGTATGTCTCGACCACCACCAGACTTGTTGGATGGGGTCTTTTATTTCCCTTGTTGAACTATCTTGTTGATGTATGGCTTGCCCAAATTTAAATTTTTGTTATGAATGAAAAAGAACTAGTTTCTCTTGATACTTATCTTTTGTCACATTGTTAGCTATTCTGGATCAATATTAAATCTTGGATACTCTAAAAATGGCACATCACGTCATACGCACACATGCACTCATGCATTCACATTATCACATTGCATTTTCAGGTTATTGTACAAGAAACTAATTGGGGTCCCTTTCAGCAACAGATTTCTGCTTCAACGACAAAGCTGACTTCCTTTCATCCTTACCGCACCAGGAACAACGAGAAGAGAATCATGGACCAATTTGAACAGAATCAAGCCGACCTTCGTAGGGATATGGATGTTATGGGGGAAAGGATGACCCAACTTATGGAGACCCTCCATGTTGTTGTCCAGGGACAAGAAGAGCTCAGAAAGAGCGTTGCTGGATTGATCAAAGATACTCCTACCAATTCTGTTGATGGAGGGGTGAAAACCAAGGAGACTCCTATTAATGAGACACTTAAAGTAGTGGATGACCACCATGAGGTTATTGATCTTGAACATGATCTTACTTCTGAGTTGACCGAGACTGCTAAGATGTACCAAGCTCTTGAAGAACGTCTTAAGGCTGTTGAGGTTGCTAAAACTTCAAGTTTCGACACCGCTGCTATGTGCTTGGTACCTGGGATTGTTATTCCCCTGAAGTTCAAGGTGCCAGTTTTTGATAAGTACAAGGGAGTTACCTGCCCAGAGACTCACATTCGTTCCTACTGCCGTAAGATGGCCGCTCACGCTGAGAACGAACCTCTGCTTATGCATTTCTTCCAGGATAGTCTCACTGGAGCCCCGTTGGAGTGGTATATGAAACTCGAGAGGTCTAATGTCAGTACTTGGGGAGAACTTGTTGATGCCTTCTTGAAACAATACCACTACAATACTGCTATGGCTCCTAGCCGTGCCCAGCTGCAGAATATGTCACAAAAATCTGAAGAGTCCTTTAAGGAATACGCCCAGAGATGGCGTGAACTTGCTGCTCGAGTTCAACCTCCCTTATTGGACCGAGAATTGATTGATCTGTTTATGGGAACTCTGAAAGGGCCGTATCTTCAGCACATGGTTAGTAATACTTCTGCTTCCTTTTCGGATGTGGTCATCATTGGTGAGAGGGTTGAGAACTGTGTCAAAGCCGGTACCATTCAAGGTGTTACTAATCCTAGCACCTCAAGTGGTAATGGTAAGAAGCCGTATTCTGGGTTTGTGAAGAAGAAGGAAGGTGAGACTAGCACCGCTTCTGTTGACCAAGGCCGAGCTCCTGCATATTCTGTTGTTCCACCTCCTTATTATCCGATGCCTTATGCTGTTCCTGGTCCATATGTCCCTCAAGCATATGCTGCTGCTCTTCCACAACCATGGATGGCACCCCAACAGCCTTTCGTACCATAACAACAAGCTGCTGCTCCTCAGAATCGTCAAAAGAACCCTAGGCCTCAAGGTCAAAGGGGCCCACAAAGAACAAGATTCCAAGATAGGCGTATTGATCCGGTTCCGATGTCATATGCCCAACTTCTCCCTCAGTTGCTTGCTGGTCAATTGGTTCAACTCCGTGAACTTGGACCTCCACCTAGCCCTCTCCCTCCTGGTTATGATGTTAATGCTCGGTGTGAATTTCATTCAGGGGCCCCGGGCCATACTATTGAAAAGTGTAGAGCATTCAAGTTAAAGGTTCAGGATCTTCTTGATGACAAGCTTATCTCATTCACTCCTACTGGTCCCAACGTGCAGAATAACCCTATGCCTCCTCATGCTGGTGCGACCAATGCTATTGAGTTATGTGATGATCAGATCCTAGTGAATGATGTTAGTGAGGTTAAGATGCCGCTAGCAACTATCAGAGAACATCTTTTGCAACAAAAGGTTTTGTGTGAGCTACATGACTACTGTTTGCAATGTTCTTCTAATCTTGAGGAGTGCGCTAGGTTGAAAGAAGAAATCCAGAAACTAATGGACGAAGGTGTTCTTAGAGTGGAAAGGGTCGTTCCTATTGAAGATGTGGCCATCCTAGAAATCCCTTACCATCCTGATGAGGCGTCAAAAACTCAGAGCACGCCTTTGGCCATTCAAGCACCAAGGACCCCGCTGGTTATTCATGCACCGAGTGCTCCATTGACCATTCAAACTCCGAGAACTCCGATGGTTATTCAGGTTCCAAATGCTCCTTCAACTCTTTCAACCTCATCTCTCGTTCCCTCTCCTGTGAATGATTCTAATGATGTTCCTTGGAGTTATAATGATGTGTATATTCGAGGGAAGAAGTATGATTGTCCTCCAGTGGGTAATTCGAGCATCACAAATATTGCTGGGACTAGTGGCATCACTCGTAGTGGTCGAATCTTTGCTGCCCCTCCTCCACTTCCTAAAGAGACCAAGAAAGATGCCAATGCACAAGCGAAGGGGAAGCAAGTTGTTGCTGATCCTCCCGAGACCCGTACTGCACAAGATGCTGAGCAACTTTTGAGAATCATTAAGAAAAGTGACTACAAGGTGATTGATCAACTTGACCAAACTCAAGCTAAGATTTCCATCTTGTCCCTTTTGGTGCACTCAGAAGCTCACCGCGATGCTCTAATGAAGGTGCTGGCTTCCGCTCATGTGACTCAAGACATTACCGTGCCTCAGTTTGAAGGAGTTGTGACCAACATTGCTGCTGGTAACTGTTTGGGTTTTTGTGATGAGGAACTTCCACCTGAAGGTAGAGCACACAACAAAGCGTTGCATATCTCCGTCAAGTGTCTGGATGCTGTGTTGTCTCGAGTTCTGTTTGATACAGGTTCTTCTCTTAATGTGATGCCCAAGGCCACTTTGTTTAAGCTGAGTATGGATGGGATTATGATGAGACCATGCACTATGAGTGTCAGAACGTTTGATGGTTCTAGAAGGTCCGTAGAAGGGGAAATTGATCTGCCTGTCTTGATTGGCCCTCACATGTTCTATATCGCCTTCTATGTTATGGATATACGTCCTTCATACACTTGCCTCTTGGGTCGTCCTTGGATCCATGCTGCTGGGGCTGTGACATCTACCCTCCATCAGTGTTTGAAATTTGTTGTGAATGACAAGATTGTTGTGATCACTGGTGAAGAGGATTTGATAGTCAATAATCTGGCATCATACCGTTATGTTGAAGTGGAGGGAGAGATACAAGAGACACCTTTTCAAGCCTTAGAGATTGTGTCAGTTGACAAACTCCCTGTGATTGAGAACAAGAAGGAACTCGGAGCACCCCTCTCGTCTTTAAATGATGCTAAGGCTTTCTTAGAAGCTGGTACTCCCCACAGTGCCTGGGGCACGCTGATTGACGTTTAGGAGAAGCGAGACAAGTATGGCCTTGGGTATCAACCATCTTCTTCTACTCAGCTCAGCATAACTCCTGGAAAGAAGGTGATCCCCCCCATTTCTCAAGTGTTTGTCAGTGCAAGCACCAGTTCTGGAAGTCAAGTTCTCGCTGTGGATGATGATGATGAAGAAGATCCCTCCAGATTCATTTGCCATGCTGCACCTGGACAAGAACTTAACAATTGGACCATACTGGACATCCCCAGAGTCACTTTTATGGAGATGTAATTTTCTTGTTTCGATAAATCATATGCTTCGCCCTAAGCATTTTGATATCTTGTATAAAGAAGGGCCCCCCATGTGTTTCAATTTGTTTAATATGGAATGAAAATCATATTTTCGCATGCAATTACTGTTCCATTTCTTTCATTTTTACTTTAAAAAAACTTTTTCAAAAATGGCAAAACTTTTCCTTTTCTTTTTCTTTATGTGTTACATTCTAAGGCATGAACCATCCATCGTGCAGATCCCGCTCGAATTCCATCAAAAATGATAATGTTACAGTTCCACGTCTTGATATCCTTGAGAATCCAATAGACCGAGCCGATGAAGATAATGGGGAAGATTGTGAAGTCCCTGAAGAATTGGAAAGACTCTTGAGACAAGAAGAGAAATCCATTCAGCCGCATCAAGAAGCCATAGAAATCATTAACCTCGGTACAGAAGAGGCAAAGAGAGAGGTCAAGATAGGTGCCACTTTGCAAAGTGATGTGAAGAGAAGGTTGATCGAGTTGCTCCGAGAATATGTTGATATCTTCGCCTGGTCATATGAAGACATGCCTGGTTTAGACACGGATATAGTTATGCACAGGCTACCGCTCAAACCAGAATGTCCGCCTGTAAAGCAAAAACCACAAAGAACTCGACCTGATATGGCTTTGAAAATCAAGGAAGAAGTTGAAAAACAGTTGAAGGCTGGTTTCTTATCTGTGTGTGAGTATCCTCCTTGGATTGCAAACATAGTACCTGTTCCTAAGAAGGACGGAAAGGTACACATGTGTGTTGACTACCGAGATTTGAATAGGGCAAGTCCGAAGGATGATTTCCCTCTGCCTCATATTGATGTGCTAGTCGACAACACTGCTCAGTATTCGGTGTTCTCCTTCATGGATGGTTTTTCTGGCTATAATCAAATAAAGATGGCTCCCGAAGATATGACCAAGACTACCTTTACTACTCCGTGGGGTACGTATTGTTATAAGGTGATGCCTTTTGGTCTTAAGAATGCTGGTGCAACGTATCAACGTGCGATGGTGACCCTTTTCCATGATATGATCCATAAGGAGATTGAAGTATACGTTGATGATATGATTGCAAAATCCCAAACTGAGGAGGAACACTTGGTATATCTTGAGAAATTGTTTGCTCGTTTGCGAAAATTCAAGTTGAGGCTTAATCCAAATAAGTGCACTTTTGGAGTACGATCTGGAAAGTTACTTGGATTCATTGTGAGCCAACGAGGGATTGAAGTCGACCCTGATAAAGTAAGAGCAATACAGAACATGCCAGCACCAAAGAATGAAAAAGAGGTCCGAGGTTTCCTTGGGAGATTGAATTACATAGCCAGGTTCATTTCTCATCTCACTGACACTTGTGAACCCATCTTTAAGTTGCTGCGTAAGAATCAAGATATCCGTTGGGATGATCATTGTCAAGAAGCCTTTGAAAAGATCAAACAGTATCTCAAAGAACCACCAATTCTCATGCCTCCGGTTCCTTGGAGGCCACTTCTTATTTACTTAACTGTGCTTGAAGGATCTATGGGGTGTGTGCTGGGCCAACATGACGAGTCTGGTCGAAAAGAGTGCGCCATTTATTACCTGAGCAAAAAGTTTACCGATTGTGAATCCCGCTACTCACTACTCGAGAAAACTTGCTGTGCTTTGGTATGGGCTGCTCGCCGACTGAGGCAGTACATGCTGACTCACACCACTCTATTGATCTCCAAAATGGACCCGATAAAGTACATCTTTGAAAAACCGGCCCTTACAGGAAGACTAGCCCGGTGGCAAATGCTTTTATCAGAATATGATATCCAGTATGTCACGCAGAAGGCCATCAAAGGAAGTGTCCTTGCAGATCATCTTGCTCATCAGCCATTAGAAGAGTATCAGTGAATGAAGTTTGACTTTCCTGATGAAGATATCATGAAACTGGATGATAATGAAGGACCCGAACCAGGAGAGCGATGGACTCTCACGTTCGATGGTGCATCAAATGCTATGGGCCATGGTATTGGGGCAGTTTTGACTTCTCCTCGTCAAACCCACATCCCTTTCACAGCTAGAATATGCTTTGATTGCACAAACAATGTCGCAGAGTACGAAGCTTGCATAATGGGCCTCGAAGCAGCCATTGATATGAGGATCAAGATCCTTGAGGTTTATGGGGATTCTGCCTTGGTCATACATCAAGTAAGAGGTGATTGGGAGACACGACACCCCAACTTAGTTCCTTACAAGGACTATATCTTGGAGTTGTTGCCCGCTTTCGAGGAAATCACTTTCGATCATATCCCACGAGAGGAGAATCAATTGGCAGACGCTTTGGCTACTTTGGCAGCTATGTTCAGAGTTAGCTCCCCTAAAGAAGTGCCAGACATAAGGATCCTCCGTTACAAAGAGCCAGCCCATGTATTCCCTGCTCATTGTCTCACTACTGAAGATGTGTATGATGAAAAGCCATGGTATTATGACATCAAAAGGTATGTTGAGAAACAAGAGTATCCCGAAGATGCTACAATTGGGGATAAGCGAACGCTTCGAAGGTTAGCATCCAAATTCTTCTTGTCAGGAGACGTCCTGTACAAAAGAAACTATGATTCAGTTTTGCTCAGATGAGTGGATAGACACGAAGCACAATTGATCATGCGGGAAATTCATGAAGGATCTTTTGGAACCCATTCCAATGGGCACTCCATGGCCAAAAAGATCTTGCGAGCAGGATATTATTGGATGACCATTGAAAGTGATTGTTATGTATACGTGAAGAAATGTCACAAATGCCAAGTGTATGCTGACAGGATTCATGTTCCTCCAACTCCTTTGAATGTTCTGACATCGCCATGGCCATTTGCCATGTGGGGCATAAATATGATTGGACAAATCGAGCCGCAAGCTTCAAATGGACACAGATTTATTCTTGTTGCTATCGACTACTTCACCAAATGGGTTGAAGCTGCTTCTTACAAGAACGTAACCAAGCAAGTCGTTACTCGCTTCATCAAGAAAGAAATCATATGTCGATATGGGGTTCCGAATAAGATCATCACTGATAATGGGTCCAATCTTAACAACAAGATGATGGCAGAGTTGTGTGGAGAGTTCAAGATTGAACATCACAATTCATCACCCTATCGGCCAAAGATGAATGGCGCAGTCGAAGCTGCTAACAAGAATATAAAGAAGATTGTCCAGAAAATGGTTAGAACGTATAAAGATTGGCATGAGATGTTGCCATTTGCTTTGCATGGCTATAGAACTTCGGTTCGTACTTCAACTGGGGCAACTCCCTTCTCTCTTATCTACGGTATGGAGGCCTTAATACCTGTCGAAGTGGAAATTCCTTCGTTGAGAGTCTTGATGGACGCCAAACTCGATGAAACAGAATGGGTTCAAACGAGGCTTGATCATCTCAATCTAATTGAGGAGAAACGCTTATCTGCTATCTGCCATGGCCAGTTGTACCAAAAGAGGATCAAGAAAGCGTATGACAAGAAGATTCGGCCTCGAGAATTCCACACAGGTGACCTAGTCGTAAATAAGATCTTGCCAATTCACACCGATCCAAGGGGCAAATGGACTCCCAACTATGAGGGACCATACATTGTGAAGAAAGCATTTTCAGGTGGTGCATTAATCCTGACAAAGATGGATGGGGAAGACGTTCCACTTCCAGTCAATTCAGACTCAGTCAAAAAGTACTACGCTTAAAGGACCCGCTAGGTCGACGTACCTAGGCAAAAATAAGGGCATCCCGGCAAACCAAAAGGGTTTGGGCAAAAATTAGGGATAAAACAAAAAGAGTATAACCCGCTAAGTTGAAAACCCGAAAGGGCGACTTAGGCAAAAAGGGGTATCCCGCTGGATTGAAAACCCGAAAGGGCGATCCAGGCAAAAGTTAGGGATCAAAAGCGAGAGGCTGCAGTCTGAATACCCTTCACGAAAACCACTATACACCCTTGGTAAAGCGGACAGATCAATCCAACCATTACGCTTCTGAAGCAAAGCATTGAGAAGATCAAAGATATGGGAACTGTAGCGATACCACTTTTTATGGAAATTCGAGCATTTCTCCTTCCCATTTTGCCTATTTGTGTTTTTACTTTCGTTTTCGCAACTACCTCATTTAGGAGTTGCTTCCTTGTACAGAGGCCTATTCGTAGGCATTCCATCAATAAAATGATCTTTTGATAAAAAGCCTTCCTTCTTGCTTTTCATTTTTCGCATGCAAGGTGTGATTTAATTCGTTATTAAACATTGCATTGAAAACATGGGGGAATAATAATCACAAATCAAAGCGAAACATGATGTTACACAAACATAAAAGTGCTCTAAGGGGCACCATTTGCATCCAAATGTTGTTTTCTGTGCAGGTTGTAGGTTCTAGCCGTCATCTTGGCTCATGACATGTCACGAAGGTCGTCATCATCCCGCTTGAAAGTTCAAGAGTATAATTCATCAATACCGGTAAGCATGGGGTACTCGAAGAGATCCATATCCCCCTTCCATATGGCAGACGAAGAATGGTCTCTCAAAAACTCATGATTCCCCGAGCAGTATAGGATGTAAAGAAAGTCGAGCAAAGTCACTTCCTCCCCAACGGAGTTATGTTCTAATCCTCCACACAGTTGCCAATAATCTTTGGCACTATGAAGCTTCCAACGCCCACCCACAATGGCGTCTCAAAATCACAGGCAACGGACCCCAATGATCCTACTCTTCTGTTCCACCAGGGCCTTTATTTGGCACTCTTTGCATATAGAATCCATTGCATACAGCATTGCATCCTCAAAAGCGTAGCATATCCATTACAGTGGATCATTACGCCATTAAACTCAAACATGCATATAGAGCGTGAGCCGGATAATAGGAGTCAATGTTGAATCAGAACAATGACCCATCCTCCCAAAGTTGTTACCCTTACAAACTTCACCTGATATCTGCCATCATATCACAAACACTGTTAAGCTCCGGTGCCGATACGAGGTATCCTCAATCCCCGACAAATGTCGGACACAATGTCTTTCTGTTTCCTCCTCCTGTCGTCGAGTTGATGTCGAGTCGTAGATCGCACGAGATCTACCCCCTTTTGTCCTGAAGGTCGTACGAGATCTTCTCCTGATGTTGAGTCGTAGGTCGCACGAGATCTACTTTTCCTTTAAGTCTTGAAGATCGTACGAGGTCTTCTCCCAATGATAGTCATAGATCGCACGAGATCTTTTCCTTGCCTCTCCTGATGTCTCTTGATGTTGAGTCGTAGATCGCACGAGGTCTATTCTGTCCTGAAGATCGTACGAGATCCTCTCCTGTTGTCGAGTCGATATTGAGTCATAGATCGCACGAGATCTTTTTTCTTTCTGTCCCGAAGATCGTACGAGATCCTCTCCTGTTGTCGAGTCGATGTTGAGTCCTGGATCGCACGAGATCCTTTCTCTGTTTCAACCTTAAAGATCGCACGAGATCCTCTCCTGTTGTCGAGTCGATGTTGAGTCGTAGATCGCACGAGATCTATTCCCCTCCAGTCATTGTTTCATATAGCACATCTTTTGAGAACCTTGTATTGGCACCTCAGGCTACGTTACAAGCTATCACCCTTCTTCCAATCACTCACTGTAAATATATCCACCAGCAAAACAAATTCCTCTCTTTCCCCAGCAGATATCAAAGCAAAAACGAAGAATAAAGATCATACCATCTTTTCAGGACAAATTTCAGGTCTTGATATTTAATCTTCTTCTATTTCGAATATTCGAAAGGCTAGCGCCAATCTCATTTTCGAGTATAAGACGATTAAATAGGGGCAGCTGTCATACCCCAAATTTGTCCTACCCTTTAACTTCTAACTGGCTTAGGTTTTGCATTCATGTACATACATCACTTAGGTCATAACTCACGCTCATGCATTCATATCATTGGTGCTATTCAAAGGCTAGCAAGAAAAGCTCTGTTGCAAAGAATTTTGATCAGAGAATAAGGAGACTGAGGTATAATCATGTGGTTCTATGTTCAAGGAAGCCCTCCTGGATTAGGGTTTTCTCAATCTCTATTCAAGGCATTGGTTGAAGGATACTGGCTTGCAAATCATCTGGTCTCCCAAATTAGGGTTTCTTTGACCAAAGTCAACCATTTGACTTTCTGGTCAACATTTGATTAGGAGTGGTTTTTATGTGTGAAAAGCTTCTCATACTGACTACGTGGATGTGTGTGTTTGACTGGATTTGATTGGAGGAGATTTAATCAGAAATTCCATCAATAATCGGGAAAATCAGAACAGTTGACTTTTGGGTCAAAATCAGAAGAATTATTCAAATATTGACTTTTGGTGGAAAATTGATCAAGAAAAGTCAAAGAAGGGATAAAATCGGGAGTTCGACAAAAGGTTGCCAAAATAGCAAAAAGACAAAATTGGAGATTTCCAACACTTAGAAAATTTTTTGGCATTTTGAATCTTGACAAGCAGTCCACTTCAGCCCTAATTTACACGTGGCAAATGACATTTTTTGAAGAAATTTCCAACATTAAAGTTGTTCCTCTCATGGAGGAGAACAACTTTGTAGTTGGACACTTTTTCATTTGAAGATTGTATGAAGAGTTAATTTGGTTTGAAGTTCCTGAAAATCCATTCAGCTTAAGTCATGATCCAAGTCACAAGCCAAGTCATGACCTGGCATTTCATCAAGCACGTGGTATGCCAAATCTCAAGCTAATTTTAGAGCTCTACAAAAATGCCATGGAAGCAAACTTGGTATGCTTCCATTCTTTGCCATGTCCTCTATGTAATGAAACAAGATTTGAGTCATTTGGTTGAATATCGAATCATTAATGAATGCTCAAAGTCAAGCCCTTCCCATGTTACACACTGCCAGAAGTGCAAGCCAAAATCCTGAGTCACGCGCATGCTTTTCATCGAGCACGTGGTATGCTGACTTTGGGACTAATTTCAGAAAAATACAAAGGTCCATCAGGTGCAAACTTGGTATGCTTATGTTCACCTCCGTGCCCTCTATTCAGTGAGCCAAAAAACATGGCGTTTAAATGCGTAATCAGCAAGATATTTGACCCTGAAGTCACGTGTTTGGAGCTGCGCATGGGCCGGTGCAAATAAGTCATGCATGCAAGACATATTGCAACATTGCCGATAGAGTTTCAGGGCAGCAACACCTTTACTCAATATGGCCAAACCAATCACTGCTCACGAAAAGCACGTGAGGAAATTACTCAAAATAGAGAAACTTGCTCACTAAGGGTTGAGAGGCACCATCCCATGCAATACACCTCACCATAACCTACCATGCAACTCTTCCTATATAAGCACTAAAACCCCTCTCATTCAAGTCTCTCTCTCACTTTTTTCACTTTCTCAAAACCCTCACTTCGTTCTCTTCTTCTCTCTCTCTCAACTTCCCTCAAAAAGTTTGTTATACACCGTAACAAACTCCAAACCACCGCCTACACCCATCACAACCACCGCAAGCCACCTTCAATCACTATAACCGCCTCCATGATCAACCACCTTTAGCACCACTAACCCTCATCATCTTCAACCTCCAACCTTCTCCTTCATCAACAATCTTCACTAATCTTCAACCAAAGCTCCTCTTCAATCTTTACTGAAACCATCATCATCGTCTCCATTGGCTATCTCTCATGTATGTCAACATTATCACCATGTCAAAGCTACAAGATCCTCAAGCTAGCTGAGTTCGTTTTCTCACTTGAAGAGTTATGTTGAAGATCTACATCAATCATCAACATCATCACCGAGGAGCTTCAAGTTCGTAGAGCATTCTTTCGTTCTTTGATTCCAGACTCAAACAAGTAAGTCTTCTGAATGTCTCAGCATGCTGAATATGCGATAGTTCATGTAGTATTTGTGTTGCATCCGCGTGCCTTCTCTGTTCTTGATTTGCGATTCAGTTAACGCGAAATGATTGTCGCTAGAACGTTTTAAGCACTTGTGTAGGTCATGTGAATGATTAGAAACGTGACGATGTGTTTAGCTTAGGCTTCGTTGTCATTTGTTCATGTTAGGGCTTGAAAGAAGTGTTCGGTTTGAATAATAGAGCAAAGACTAATAAAATCTAACACCGGATCTGTAATCAGTGTGGAATTCCGAGGAGAAAGGTGTCATCTCTCGGCGTTTCTGGAAGTTTTGGTTGGATCTCCGCCGTGAGTTGGCCGGAGAAGACGACCGGAGGTGGTTCTCCGGCGTCTGTGCACAGTTTCCTCTCTCTCCTCCGTTATGCATGCGTGGCACGCATGTGTTGGTTGTTGTTCCCATTTTACTGCGTTTTGTCTTTTAGTCAATGATTGAGTGATGAGGTGTAGGCGTGTGACTGGTCCAGCGGTGTTTTTGTCCTATCTCACTTAAGAAAGCCATGACCAATTGATGCAACGTCTATACTAATTGAATGCTACTTTTAATTTAACCATGGTCTAAATAATTAAATAAATGCTGACACGAATAATGGCTGTAACATAATGAATAAAAAGTGGAAATAAAATGGAAGGTTAATGAGTGAAGCATTGGGCCGTAGCATGTTTGGGCTTCGCCCTGTTTCTGAAGTACACTCCTCGTGTACTAATACACCACCAGTTTAATAACCATGGGCCTTAGCGCCCTACTTTTTTCCACCCCCCTGTTTTGGGCCCAATTTCGAATATTAACATGGTTTTAGTTCATTTTGAATTCTGCTAACTCACCCCCTGCAGTGTAGCTTAGACTTTCACTTTAATTTTGTTTTGTTCTCATTTTTAATTCATGAATCCATTTTAAACCAAATAAAAATGCATAAAATCAATGTTAGATTTTAGACTCACTTCACAAATAGTTTTTACTTTTAGTTGATAAAAACTTGATAAAACCTTTAATATTTTGTTAGATTTTTAGGTGATCATTGACATAAAAAAAACTCATAAAAAATAATAGAATTTTTAGGTTAATCTTGACAATTGAGTTCTTTTATAAAAACCCTTAAAAATAGTAGTTTTTTAGTACTAATGCTTGAATCGTTTTGTACTATTTCATGGTCATTTTTGTATGATGCTTGTGTGATTTTATTGCTCTTATCCTTGGTCTTATTTTAGGCCTACTTTTGTTAGTACCTTTTATTGCTCTTTTTAGAATCTATCCCATGTTAACATTAGATTTAGATTAGAATAACAACTTAGATTAGAATTTAGGATTAGTTCCCTATTGCATTCTTTTTTCTTTTCAACTTTTAAAATACTTAATAAAAGGAAGATGCGAATCACATTAAGAAAGTGATAGAGAAATGAGTGGGATTCATTCCCTAATCTGTTTCTCAATCGCTTAGTGGCATAGAAACGAGTGGGATTCATTCCCTAATCTGTTTCTCGGTCACTACTTAATAGGAGAGAAATGAGTGGGATTCATTCCCTAATCTGTTTCTCAAACATTAATTAATGGGAGAGAAATAAGTGGGATTCATTCCCTAATCTGTTTCTCGAATATTACATAATGGGATGGAAGTGAGTGGGATTGATTCCCTAATCTGCTTCTCGATCATTATACATTTTTATGTGATTCAAATCGCAAACAAATTCCCCTTAAAAAATACACAACCCAAAAACACTTAAAACACCTAACAATGGTTAAAATTAAAACAAAGTAGAGAAAGTGGTGAGTGGCCCGGTATTGGGAACTGTTCACCACTCATCTACCCTAAAAGACACAAACCAATCATTTCTTTTTTCTTTTGCCTCGTTGGCACCTAAGGGCACCGTTATTTCCCCTCGTACGCATCCTAGGCGATCCCTTATGCAAGAGCGCGAACGTTAACGCCGCCCAACTAAAAAACACAAAGCAAACAGAAATTCGTGAGCCGAGCTACGGTAACTCTGATTCCTGAAAAGGATACGTAGGCAGCGGGGTAGGGCCCGTGCGAGTACAATTCTTTCTTTTCCCTACATTTTGCATTCATTTCGCATATAGACATAGACATAGTACACACCCTTTAGATAGAAACAAACATAGGTGGATACCATCGAGTACGATGGGCGTGAGGGGTGCTAATACCTTCCCCTCGCGTAACCGACTCCCGTACCTAGATTCTCTGGTCGCAAGACCCTGTTCCTTCCTTTGTTAGGTTTCCTGGTATTCCTTTCCCTTATGGGATAAATATATTGGTGGCGACTCTGTTCCTTTTTCGCGAGCGTGCGACACCCATCCATTGATCCTATCTGATCTTAGGGAACATTTCTGATGCAGAGTGAGCTCTAATTGGTTGGTGAGAAGATTCCTTGGGTGATTCATCAATTTGCCATAAATTCCTAAATGTAATCATTACATAATCACATGTTCTTGTTTTGGGAATCTTCCTCAATTCTCATGTCATGGTGGAAATGAATGCATGGCATGTTTTCATATGTGTTATCGGTCGTGTAGCATCCATAAGTGAGGTCATGTGCACAAAATTGCAAAGTTCAAAAATGATGCATGACCTATAATTTTACTTCATGGTGCCAAAATTCCAAAATCTTAAATGGTTGCTCTTTTGAAAAAAGTTCCTATGTAAGATGTTGTTTTATTTTGCAAGATCTACAACTTTCATGTTGGAAGTTTTTTGAGTTGTGTAGGTGAAATTTTGAGTTCCCACAATGCCCTCAAAAACCCTAATTCCCGACTTTTTGCTCCTTGATGACTCTTTTTGAATTTCTTTGGTCAAATGACTTTAATATCCATATATTGATGATATTGATCTTTGAAAGTCATGGTTTGACCAAAAATCTTAAAAGTCAAAGGTGATCCCATACAATTGACTTTTTCCAAATAAAGTGAGATTTTGGACTTTTGTGTGGAATTAAGATCTTCTCCTCAAATGAGTGATGTAAATGGGTTATATTGAGGTAGTAGCGGTTCTTGAATCATGTCTTGAGTTTTGGATCCATGCCCTGATTAAAAGTCAACTATCCTGGTGAATTAGGTCAAAAACCCTAATTGTCGACCAGATGAAAATGATGACTGTAGGCTTTGAATTGAGGTGTGATGTCCAGTGGATCTTGTCATATGAGCTATTTGAAGATGATTGATGTCTTTGAATGATCCCCTGGGGCTTTTTAGGGTTTCCCAAAGGTGATCCCTGATTTTAGTCCTTGATAGGCTCAAAAACCCTAGTCTGGTGACCTGAGTAAACCTGTACTCAGATGACTGGGTGTCTAATCAATCATAGGTGAATATAAAAATGAAGATTTTGAGTCCTATGATTGTGTTAGAGACTAATCCTTCTATTGATTGATCCTTTGCCTGAGTTTTCTTGTCTTTGAACATCCTTGATTGAATGCCAGATGAAGAAATGACTGCTCTGGGTACTTGTTTTGACCTGATGAAAATCCTGAAGATATGTCAACTCAGGGGGGTCAAAAATTAGGGTATGACACTAAGTCTATGCAGGTTGAGTTCGAGATGAGCATGATGGGAGAACTCAAGTACTTTCTTGGGATTCAAATCAATCAAACTTCTGATGGAACATATGTTCATCAAACGAAGTATGTGAAAGAACTTCTGAAGAAGTTTAATCTTTCTGAAAGCAAAGAAGCCAAAACTCCTATGCATCCAACGTGTGTCTTAGGTAAGGATGAGGTAAGTAAGAAGGTGGATCAGAAGTTGTACAGAGGTATGATTGGATCTCTTTTATATCTCACTGCTTCTAGACCTGATATTTTATTCAGTGTTTGTATGTGTGCAAGACTCCAATCAGATCCTAGAGAATCTCACTTAACAGCTGTTAAGAGAATTCTGAGGTATCTGAAAGGTACTACTAATGTTGGTTTAGTCTACAGAAGATCTAAAGAATACAACTTAGTAGGATACTATGATGCTGATTACGCTAGAGATAGAATTGAAAGAAAGAGTACTTCTGGAAGTTGTCAATTTCTTGGAAGTCATCTGATCTCCTGGTACAGTAAGAAGCAAGCTACCATTGCCCTCTCTACTACAGAAGCAGAATATGTTGCTGCTGCTGGATGTAGTACACAGATGCTCTAGATGAAGAGTCAGCTAGAAGATTATCAGATTTATGAGAGTAACATTCTTATCTTCTGTGATAATACTTCTGCTATATGTTTATCTAAGAATCCAATCTTACATTCCAAAGCTAAACATATTGAGATCAAACATCACTTCATTAGGGACTATGTTCAGAAGGGAGTTCTATCTTTGAACTTTGTTGATACAGACCATTAATGGGCTGATATCTTTACAAAACCCCTTGTTGGAGATAGGTTTAAGTTCATTCAGAAGAATATCAGTATGGATTTATGCCCAGAATGAGAAGATGAGAAGTTCTGATGAATGGATTAGTTCTGAAATGAGTTTGTTTTATCTTCTTATAAGAAGTTTTGATGTTGATCAATTAGAAGTTTTGATTCTGTTATTACTAACGTTTCATTTTCTAAGTTGATTCAGAATTTCTTTTAAAGAAAAACAGCTGTCACCAGCTTTCCAGATGTTGAACACGTGTTCACTCTATTTGGACAAGCACGCGTACATTTGAGGAGACACCGCCCTAGGTAACTGTGCAAATCATTTCAAATATTACGTTATCTCTCCTAACGTCATTTCTCATTAAATGCAATTGATTCCATGTTTTTCTGTAATCATATTCATTCAAAAGCATATTGCATTTCTTTTCAAATCCGTCTCTATATAAACTCATCCTCATAACAATTCATCTCTTTACATTCTCTTTCTTCATTCATTATATCTTTCGTTCATCTCTCTTTCTCATTGTTGCATAAACCCTAGTTTCTAAACCGAATCTCAGAGTGAATTCATGCTTTCATCCTCAAGTACTCAACAAAAAATGTCTTTAGCACATCTTGTTCAACACAAATATGGCTACGCTCGATTGAAGACTTGTTATATTCCTTCAAATGAACTGGAAGTTCTTTGTGAAACTATGGTGGATTTTGACAATCTATTGGAACATGGTTTCAAAACAAAGGATGCAATGTTGGTTCAAGGGTGGTCACACTACTTTGAAAGATTGGTTGGACCAGTTTATCCTCTCTTGGTGATGGATTTCTGGACTCATGCAACAGTTACTTCAACTACTATTATCTCCTTCGTCTTAGGGCATCAAGTTGTTGTGACTGAGAAGATGATAAGGAAGCTTTATAGTCTTGATGACTCTGAAGGAATCATAGGTGCTCTTCCTGGTAGAGTTGATTGGGAGAAAGTTGATAAAGAATTGTCTACTTCTTCTAGAACTGCATCTCATCAAAATACTTCGTTGAAGCCTTTCTACAGAGTTTGGGCTGAGATTATTCTGGGATCTCTGTATCATAGAAAGCGATCTTTTGCCTCTACTTATGTAAATCAGGATCAGAAGTATGTACTTTTCTGCATTGGAAAAGGTACTAAGGTTAATCTCTCAAACATTCTTTTTCAACATTTGAATACAAATATTGAAGAATCAAGAGATGAAGAATGCAAGAAGTATCCAGATTTCAAGAAGAACATCATTCCTCTTGCTAGAATGATTTCAGACATTCTGATAGAAAGTGACTTGTTGGACCTTCTGAGAGCTGTTGGTACGCCCAAGTTCTTAACTGTCATTCAAGGACACATTCTGAATGCTTTTGATTTAAAAAGGATGCTTCTGATTGAGAAGGTAACTTCTACTCCAAGAATATTTCCAGATATTCTGACTAGAAGAATACCTGTTGAAAGTTTCTCTCAATTGTTCAAAGAAGAGCTTGACAAATCTGTTAAGCGTTATTGGAAGTCTTGTGTCAAAGCTCAATCTTCTGTTGATCCTGCGTGGATTCGAGGAAGAATTCTTCCATCTCTGGCTGAGTTGAAGAAGAAAGAACAGAAGAAGAAATAAAAGAAGTTAAAGAGAAAGGTCTCAGAAGTAGGACCTAAGCCAGCTAAGAAGCAGAAGCCTCTCTATGATCCTCTCAAAGTACAATCTGATGAATACCGTGAGAAGCGCATCCAGAAAGCTTTTCGTGCAGATGCTGCTGCATGTTCCTCTCAGAATAAGCCTCCTCCTTCTGAACCCCAAAATTCCCTCACCATACCAAACAGTTTCAAACCACCTCCTTCTACCCATATTCTGAACCCTGAACCACTAAATTCCATTCCCCCAACACCCTCTGAAAATACACCTTCATCCTCTTTCACCACAGATTCCACACCTTCTCTAACCCATTCTTTACCTTCCAGAAAATCCAAACCCTACTGCCTTCTGTACCCTGACTATCGATTCACCTTTAACCCTCTTGAACCATCTATTGATGTCTGTTTTGACCTTTTCTTGCTTAAGTTCAGAACAAGGATGGAAACCTTGAGAGCTGCTCATGACTCCAAGTTGGATCATGCAGCTATTCGAGGCTTATGGAGAATATTTAAGAAGGATTTTCAGGTTGATGCTATGAACATCTAGAGAAGATGTGTTGCTGTGGCATCTGGTTCTTCTGGTTGTCTTTTGGAAGTTGATGATGGTAGGTACTATCATCCAATAAGAAACTGGAGATCTCTCGAGGAGAAGAAGTTTGTAGATGAGTTGGAAGATGAACCCTATCTCACAATGGTTGTATGGAAGCCTCAATTTCTCATTCTGACTGGAGATTTTCAGTGGCTATTCAACCGGATGAGGGAGAATCCTTCTAAGAAGGCACCTAAAATGGTTATTCCTGATGTTGAATATCCTTCAGAAGTTGCTGCTCCCACTCCTCCAAGGAATCTGGCTGCAATTCTCCAGGCTCTTGAGAATGAAGATTCTGATCTTCCTGCACCAGAATATGTTGAAGATGCTTCTATGTCAGAAGCTGATGCTGAGAAGCAAAGTGCTGAGAATCATCCTGCTGGGAAACTTCCTGTTCAGGAAAATCAATATGATGTTTTCATGATAGATGCTGCTGTTGAGCATGCTGTTCCTCTAAATGATAGCTGTGAAGCTTCTTCTGCTAGACCTTCTAGTCTGGTGAACGATGTGAAGGCTCTTCAACGTAACCAAGCTGATATTGCTTCTCGTTTGGATAAGCATGAGGAAACGCATGAGGAATTTAGAACCTTCATGAAGGAGCAGACTGAAAGCACTTCTGAGATTCAAACCTTCCGGCCAAGATAGTTTCTAAGCTAGGCTTAACGTAGTCCTTTGGTTTTAGTTGTCTCTTGTTTCTTGCATCTGTTTCTTGCATCTCCTTCTGTATCTTCTGATATGTTTTGATGTATCAATGAAACATTATCTTCTCTCATATTGTTTGTTTTTCATCTGAATCTTTTCAATGATTTTTGATGTTATGACAAAAAGGGGGAGAAAATGTGATAATTGATTTGATTTATTATATCAGTTGATGGGAGTAAGTCTCAACATTCCTAAAAATATTTGCAAGTTCTATGTCTTTGATATTTTTGCAGGATTGAAGATATTCTGAAAAAGCTCAACTTGAGAAGCAAATACATGGGGAAATGCAATTCTGTAAAGAAGCATGTTCGTGGAATTGAAGCAAGCTTAGTGCTGTGAAGCTTCATGATCAGAAGCAAGAAGGAAGAATGTTTTGATATTCTCGTAGCAGAATATGCTCTAACACATTCTTATCCCTTATATGTTCTGATATACATTCTGTTTAATAACTGACTAGAGTTTTTTGCTCCGATACATGTTTCTTGTTAAAAGAATGTTCTGACTAATTCATGCTCTGACTTTTGTCGTCTAGTTTGTTCTGAAACATTTCAGGATGTAAAGATGCTCTGATGATGCTCTGGTACATTCAAGAATGTTCTGATACAATCAAGCATGCAATGTCCTATGGAAGCAAGAAGCAGAAGCTTTGAATGTTCTGAAGTTCTAGGCAAATGTGAAAGTCTCGACTGAAATGGAAAATACTCAGGGAAGTCTTTTATTTATAAATTCTTCCAGTATTTATTTCAGGGGGAGATTGTTAATCTCACGGGGAGATTGTTAATCTCAGGGGGATACATATTCACACACTATGTTTATATGCTTATGCTATAACTGTGTAATTGTCTTTAGTCATCTAATATTTTGATTCCAAATTCATATCAATTATATATGTTTTTGTCATCATCAAAAAGGGGGAGATTGTTAGAACAAGATTTGTTCTGATCAATATTCTTAGTTTTGATGATAACAATGTATATGAATTTTTGTATAAGACAATGTGGTACTCTAATCTTATGCATTTTTCATTTCAGGAAATATATGAAGAGTATGCACAAATTCAGCGCAAGAAGCACTGACTCAGAAGGTTCAGTATGCAACATCAGAACATGCTCTCGCAAGACATCACAAGAAGGTCAAGCAGAATCAAAACATGGTCTATTGAAGCATCAGAAGAACTTGAGGTCAAAAGTAGAATCACTGAAGTTCTTATGGTATCACGCTAGAAGCACTTCAAAGTCAGAAGACTAGAAGATGCTCTGCACCAAGCTGTTTGACTCTGATTATTTCAAACTTTGTATCTACAAAGATCATATCAGAAGCAAGTACAAGATGGCAGGCTACGCTGACTGACAAAAGGAACGTTAGAAGCTATTAAAGGCAAAGTCAGTTAAAGTAGGAAAAGCAAGGCTCGAGGTAGTTGACAAAAGAGTGAAACATTAAATGCAATGCTGTACGGATCACACAAAGCATTAAATGCTCCCAACGGTCATCTTCTCAAAACGCCTATAAATAGTGAAGTTCTGATCAGAAGCAAGGTTATAAATTAACTAACAAATTTTCAATCTTGCTGAAACGCTGCTGAATCAAAAGCTATCAAACTTCATCTTCAACCTCACATTACTTTTGTAATATCTTAGTGAGATTAAGCTTAGAACTTAAGAGAAATATCACAGTTGTGATTATAGCTTATTAAGAAGCATTGTAACACTCTTATAAGAATTTGTTTACATTCATTTGTAAAGGAACTAGAGAAGATCAAGTTGTGATCGGATTCTCTAGAAGTCTTAGAGGGTATCTAAGCATTGATTTCCTAGAGTGATGAAGTTGTGATCAGAATACTCTAGAAGACTTAGAGGGTATCTAAGTGGAAAACCATTGTAATCAAGATTGATTAGTGGATTAAATCCTTAGGTGAGGTAAATCACTCTAAGGGGGTGGACTGGAGTAGTTTCGTTAACAACGAACCAGGATAAAAATCATTGTGCAATTGTTTTTATCTTAAGAGTTTTTAAAGTCACACTTATTCAACCCCCCCCCCCCCTTTCTAAGTGTTTTTCTATCCTTCAAACACTTTGAGAAAGTTGTTCATATAATTTAACCTAATTTTCTCTAGAACCGCGGCAGCTTCATTCGAAACATCATCTGCATTGGTAGTTTCAACTAAGATTAGGTTACCTTCTTTGTCTATTTGGTTCTTGCTGACTAAGGGCCTAGTCTTATAATAAGCAGGAAAGAATTTACCCAGAGAAGAACTACTATCTCCAGGTAAAGGACCCATAAAAGCATGAGTTTTTCCAGAAAGAACAAAAGGGATGATTACCTGAGAAGCGTAAATAGCAGGAGTTTCTGCTAAGTTTGGGTCTGGAATGTATTGCTGGTTACCCACCTGTGTAGGGCGTTGAAGCTGTTGAACAGGTTAGAGAGCATTTGAAGTTTCCGATGTGGAGATTTGGATGGTAGAAGACGCCGTGGATGAAGTCGTTTCAAGAATTAGGTTTGAAACCAAAAAAGGGTTTTTGTGTGTTTAGTTGCAGAAGAATGGAGAACAAAGTTGTGTGATAAAGGGAAAACCTTGAAGGCTAAAGCTTGAGTATTTAAAGGTTTAGTAAGAGCTTTTCAAATCTTTTTGAGTAAAGTTCAAAAGGACACGCGGCATGAAATGATTTAATCTAACGGCGGTCGAAGAGTTGTTAGCCTTACTCCTAGTATCTAGGAGCAATGATCACAAGTAATGACAAAACGTGGGAACGCACGTTTTGAAGAGACGTTTTTGAAAGTGACAAGACGTTTTGAAAGATAAGTCATAAATGATTATGACGTTAGTCAGATGTCTTGGAACTCTAAAAAATATGAGTAAAATGAAATCTCATCATGACAAGAAACGCCTATTTCTCTTGTTTTTCGAAACAGGCATTTATTGGGGGCAATTTGTTAGTTGGAGATTTCGATTGAAGGATATGTTTCTTGAAGAATTAGAGTTCGAAGAATAAAATGGCTTTTGATGGCCATTCCTGAGAATAAATGGTTTTTTAAAGGCCATTTCCGAGGATGTTATTAATGATAAAGGTGATTGAAATCGAAGCTGAATCGAGATAGATTGTCTTTAAGACTTAAGCGTTTTTCGAAATACAAGAGTACTGAAGCTTAGAGTATATCGTTGCATTCTCGTTAAAGATCACGTTGCCACGTATCGAAAGAGGATTCAGGCAGGAGGATTTGAATTTCGAAATATTCTATATAACCGAACAAGGACAGATGGCACCCCAGGGATTCGAAACGCGTGCATGTGAGCAACATGGCATTTCGTTAGCGTAGGACCGTTAGGGTCGAATTAGTATAAATAAGGGTCTTAGTATCAGGATCCAGGGGGGTCATTTTGTACAAATCACTCACAAATCACTCAAGTATCAAGTGTTAAGAGAAAGAGTTCGCTGAGAAATGTACGTATGACACCACACTTTTAATATGTTTGTATTTCTATTTACAGAATCAAAGTGTCTTTAAGTTTCTTTTACTTTTCGCCCAGTTTTTCCTTCAATTCTAGTTTTCTTTTCGATAAGTCTTTACATTATTGCACTTTACATTCCTGTACTTTACGTTTCTGAAAGTTACATTCTTTTATCTTTTCGTCAAAGTTTTTACTTACATTTATAACCAGTTTATGTTTCAGTTGTGTACATTCTTTGTTAGTTTAATTTGCAAGTTATTTACATGTTCATACTATAACCAAGTTTCGAAGAAAAAGACCAACAAACATGAACCAAATTATCTTGAGAGACAACTATTTGACTATGTCCTAGGATCAATCTAGTCGATCCTGCGAGTAACCAAAGTATATTTATAGTTTGGAGGACTAGCGGTTGTTTACCGGAAATCACCGTAAACAGGTATATATAAGGCTAGTTTGAATAATATTTAATTTGAATAACGGCTAGTTTGAATAACGGCTAGTTTGAATAACGGCTTGTTTGAATAACAGCTAGTTTGAATAATATTTAATTTGAATAATGGCTAGTTTGAACAATATTTAATTTGAATAACGGCTAGTTTGAACAATATTTAATTTGAATAACGGCTATTTTGAATAACGGCTAATTTGAATAATATTTAATTTGAATAACAGCTAGTTTGAATAATATTTAATTTGAATAACGGCTAGTTTGAATAATATTTAATTTGAACAACGACTAGTTTGAATAATATTTAATTTGAATAACGGCTAGTTTGAATAATATTTAATTTGAATAACGGCTAGTTTGAGTAATATTTAATTTGAATAACGACTATTTTGAATAATATTTGAAATATAATAAATACTAGAATGTTGCATATTATTACAATAGTTGTTGATACAAAAAAAGTACTACATAATATTTAAATATAATAAATACTAGAACACTGCATATTATTACCATCCATATTTTTCGTTTAGGTTATTACAACGTTTTTCATGAAATTCACGCTGAGCATCATTCATCTTAGAAGTGTCTGACATTATGAATTGCATTGCTTCAAACTCCATCTTTTCCTTGATTAATTTGTTTTCTTCCTCCTTAAGTCGTGCTTCAGACTCCATCTTTTCCTTGACTAATTTGTTTTCTTCCTCCTTAAGTCGTGCTAGATTTTCCATTAAATCCATTCTTTTATTTATTGTATCAGAAATAACACTAGAAGGAGGTTCAGTTGCATTTGTATTTTCCTTTGCCTTACCTTTTCGTTCTGCCGCCTTTTGTCCCATTCGACGCTCCATTGGAGATGATGAGTTAAACTCATAACTTGAAGGTGTCTCTGAGTTTGGCGATGCCGTGTATGCACCACTAGTAGAATTCTCTATTCTCTTTAAAGAATTTTCGGTGCATGCTTCCATCCATTTAGGTTCATCTTTTAAAAGCCTCCATGCATATACAAGATTGAATGGTGCACCTTCATCTTGTTCAAAAAAAGCATGTGCATTGACTAAGATATCTTTCTCTGATGCCCCACTTTTTTTCCATGAACAGCTTGTTCGTAACACCCAACAAATTTTTAAACAAGGCCATTTATTCGATGTCATCGAGATTTTAATTGGCCTTGTAGCTATTCTCGTGAGTGCCCACGATATTGGTTATAATTATCGGTGATTCTTAACCAAAAGCTATTGAATTTTTTATCAACTCCCACAATTGGATCCTTTGAAACATTGAGCCATGATTGCATAAGAGGTGTATCTTCTTCCCTTGTGAATACCTCTCGAGGTTTTTTCTTAACTGGACGCCATTGTTCTTTATCAATTGTAAAATTTTCAATACCAACTTGAGTTGAAAATTGTGGAACTTGACGTTCGGACATAAACCCATTTGGTGTTTCGGGTTCGTGATGAGAAAAATTCATCCCATGAGTATTTCTATGTGGTCTAAAATACATATTTGGGTTGTTTGGTGGCGAAAAAAATACGGTAGAGTTTGTTGGTGGTGGGGGGAATTGAGAATTTTGAGGATTAGAATTTTGCTGATTTTGTATGAGATGGAACATAGACTGTTGAAAATTATATTGATTAGGGTCCATTTGACCTTAACAATAATAATTTGAACAAATAAGATGAAAAATTTGGTAAAATATATGATCAATTGAAGACTAATAGGATGATAAAATTGTGTGAGAGAAATAAATTTATGAGATACAATTTGAAAAATATTGGCTTCTATTTATAACCAAACAAAATTTAAAAAAAAAAAAGAAAAAAAAAAGAAGAGCCGTTGAGCAACGGTTACATTTTTAATATTATTTTAATGTAAAGTACCGTTGCATTGCACTTCACCTCATACATGCGTGGCGGACTGCATGCTTTAAAAAAATTTGACAACTGGCGGACGGAATTGAAAATTACGTGCGTTGGAGATGGTCTAAGGTGCTTGAGACTCTAACTGAGCTCAAAAAGGAAAATGCAGAAACCAGGAGACGGCTAGATGCAACCAACAGGGATTTCAAAACCCGGATGATGAATCAGGAAGAATCTACTAACGAAATCAAGAATCTTTTGCTAGCACTTATTCCGAAACAATCTTAAATTAAGTCTTTACCTCGATATTCTAAACATCTATCTGTTTTAAGTAGTTTCCTGTCTTATAAATTGCTATGAACCTTGCTTGTCTCTATCCTGTCACATCAATTCATTTTACATTTTCTTTGTCAAAGGGATGTTAATCAAAGGACTCAAAATTAAATAATCAAGAAAACATGTAGAATTTTTAGTTAAAATCTGATCATTAATCTCATAAATGTTCTGAACATAATCTGGACAATCCTTGAGGAGATTAAAAGATAAAATTCTCTCTAATTCTCAAAGCAAAATCTTATGTCTTTGAAGATTACAGGAAAAACATCTGAGAATCTCCAAGATGATGCACGCTTGCATAACTAAAATATTTACAAATCTTCTAAAGATTACCTAATTCAGGGGAGCCTTCAATCAAAAAGTAATTCATAGGAGTATATATCTCAGGGAGGGAAAAGTGAAAAAGATTAGATTAGATCTTTGATTGATAAATTGAACAGTAGAAATGTTTCTAAGTCTGATCCTACCCTCTTAAATGCATTTTGATAATAACAAAAAGGGGGAGAAAGAATAGTACATTTTGATGAAAATTAAAGTTGCTTGATTGAACATGAAAAATGAGATGAAGTTTACTTGCTCAACTATTATCCTCTCATAAAATTGTTCCATCAAAATACATGGTTTTTGTCATCATCAAAAAGGGGGAGATTGTTAGAACAAGATTGAGAATGTATGTTCAGAATCTGGTTTTGATGATAACGAACATATATTTTGTGAAGTAACAATTGTATTACTAATGGTTTCATTTAATGTGCAGATACTATGTTATAAATCTTATACAGAACTCATCATAAGAAGAGTACATCGACTACATCAGAAAGAACGTCTGAAGCTTTGAAGGTAATGAACAAAAATCAGGAACAAGAAGTCCTGTAGACTCGGAAGACCACACACTCAGAAGTTCTGAAGATACAAGCTGAAGAACTACAACGCAGTTGTTGCACCCCAAAATTTGCCCTATATTTTTTTCTATCTGGCTTTTGATTTAAAATACCATTTGCATATCTATTACTCAAACCATCCAGAAAATCATACATTTGCATCATGTGCATTCATAATCAAAGGATCTTGGCAGAGACTTATCTATTATCATATGAAGAATAAAAGGATGTTTGGCATTTGTTCAATTAAAGATCACTTGATTAGATGATTTTCAAACACTCGGGTTTATTTCCCTAGATATTTGGTGATTCTTAGAGATTGAGCTAAAGCCTTTGAAGAATATATAAAGAAGAGGAAAATGCAAAATCCATTTCTTAAAAGTACACGTTACTTTGGAAAAATCAACATAAAAGCCAAGTCAACCGTTTCCATTACAAATATCATCACATTTCCAAGACATATTCATCACAATTCAAAATTCAAATGACACTCACTATTCTACATTCAAGTTCCACCATTCAACATACACTATGATTTAAAACTACAAAGTTCTAGAGCTTGTCTCAAGGTTCCCTCATGTTTGGAAATGGATAGTTGGAAGAAATATTTAAGGATCCAAATTATACAAAGGTGGAAGGAGTGTTTTATTTGAATTCAAAATATCTCAAGACTATACAAGTTCCATACAAAAAGAAGGTCCAGAATATGCGCATTCAGTCGAGTACCATACATCATAAAAAGTGTACAAGGTTTAGATTACAAAGAAAATTTCAAATGAATCTGTTTAAATTAATGCCAAAATCATGCTTCAAATTCTGCCTAGACCATGCTCTTGTCTACTCCAAAGGAACTCATGCCCACGCGCTTTGTCTTAATGGCTGTAGGAACCTTCACACGACAGGCCCGGTTCTTCACTATATATCTATGCATATACGTCCTTCTGCAGTACAAAGTTAAAAAGAAAAAGATTGTCACATACAAGTATCATTCCATCATTCATAGCAATTTTATACCATTACACATACATACATACACCTCACGAACATATTCAAAACCAGCTGCATTTCTAACAGTTCAGCACCTCTAAAACCATTTGATAACAAAAAAACCTCAGTTTTATTTGATTACCAACAACTCATTCATAAACTGACTTTGCTAACCCACTCTTGATCCTCATAACAGTCCCAAACTCACTAGTATTCACTAACAGTTTCACTTTACTTTCTACCAATCCTAACCATAGCATTTTACTAACTGAACTACAGTAAACTAAACTCAACCATTCTAACCTCTAACTAGTTTCCCTTCAACCAACTTACAACCATCATAACAACCCTAACATAATAACTAACTACCTGAATTCTGTTACAAACTAACCTATCCTAACCACTCCTAACTGTCAAAACCCCTTTACAACTAACTTGTAACAGAAAAACCAATCCCTTAACTACCTCCAACTGATTCATAACAAACCTAACAGCATAACCAACTATCCTAACTGAATTTTCAACAGAATGATAAAGAGGAAGAGTTGAGCTAACCTTGAAGTTTCTTCATCTGGAACCTCTATAAAACCAGAACCACATTCTTCAATTCTTCCCTTCCATTCTCCTCCACCATTTTCACGTTTCATTCATTTTCACGTTTCATTCACACCATTTTCCTCTCTTCACTTTCACTCTCCCTTCACTTCCATAACCTCCGCAATTCACGCATCTTCTTCACAACCACTCTTCATATTCATTTCATGATCTTCATCACTCAACCCTCATATCTCTGCAAATTCTCTCTCTCTCCAACCTCTCTCTCCAACTACCCTCACTATACGCTCGGTTTTCAGAAGCCATTGGAGCTCCACAATCGGAGCTCCGATTAAGCTTGAGCTAGACCTTCAACTCACCTTCTCAAACCTCACGCTCAACAGCACAGTTCAATCGACGGCAATACGCAAAGCAAAGTTTCAGAATCGCGCAAAAAAAGAAAAGAAGAAAACTCAGAAAATTTAACAAAGAAGAAGAAGAAGGAGAATTACAAGGAGTGGAGGGATTCGCATTGTTACCTGATATCATAGCTTGCTCGTTGTCTGGGCGTTTATTTCGCACCTGCTTTCAATCAAAATCTCCTCGTATTGTCTTCACTTCGCGATTGGTATTCGCTCAGGTAAGCACGAAATTATCTTCGTCTCTATCTTTTGATGTTGTTGTGTTCTGCGGTGCGTTGTGAGTGATTCCCCTAAGGTCTCACGGCCTGTATCTTCATCTTCGTCATTTGATTTAGCTCTGAAAGTTTTTAGGGTTTGCTATTAAGCTAGATATAGGGGAATTGAAAAAAGATTTGATGAAGTGATGGTCGATTAGGAATAGAGGAAGATAAGAGGCTCCAGGGGATGATGCCGATTTCTTGGTTGGGATCATCGCCACCGTAGCTACCGCCTCTGGGCGATTTCCGGCCGCCGCTTGCTTTAGACGAGTGAGGAAATAGAGTTGGTACGAAGTTGAAGAGTCACAAGACTTAACCCTAATTTCCCTATTATTTTTCCATTTCTTTATTTTTTTTAATTGTTAAGTGTAATATGGATCAATAAAGTAACTTCTGGGCTCAAATCAATATGCACCCCCATTAAGCCTATTACACCCCTTATTTGGCAGTCTGAATGAATGACAATAACCTATTGGGCCTCTGATCCCGGGCCCTGCGCCCAGTTTCTATTCACACACCTATCTTCAATTCTCACCCCTGTTTACATTTTTTTATTTAGATTCTATTAGATTTTTTTTATCATTTCTTTTAGTAATAAAAATGACATTTTTTCCCTATTACCATTTTAGACATTAATACATATTTTGGCATATAAAAAATCTACATAAAAAATAGTAGTTTAGGCTAGTTCTTTTAATTCCTATTTTTGCTTGATTAGAACTCAATTCCTCTCCTTAAAATCAATATAAAAATAGTAGTATTTTTAATTCACCTTTATACTATATATTTTGACTTGTTGCTTCATGCTTATGGGTAACTTGGTACCATTGTATCCTTACTCGATTTTACTCATGTATCTTACTTATGACTTCTAATTGTGACTTTAATTTTCATGTCTCCTTTATTCCTAACTTTGGGTAGAAACCATGACAACATTAGGATTTAGAAGTTCCCTTCATAACATTAAGCTAGTTATTCATTTTAGGCTAGTTTTCTTCTTCTTTTTCTCTTTCAACATTAAAACATTAACAAATAGAGATGCGAATCACATTAAGAAAGTGATGGAGAAATGAGTGGGATTCATTCCCTAATTTGTTTCTCAATCACTTAGTGGCATAGAAATAAGTGGGATTTATTCCCTAATCTGTTTCTCGGTCACTACTTAATGGGAGAGAAATGAGTGGGATTCATTCCCTAATCTGTTTCTCGAACATTAATTAATGGGATAGAAATGAGTGGGATTCATTCCCTAATCTATTTCTTGAACATTACATAATGGGATAGAAGTGAGTGGGATTCATTCCCTAATCTTCTTCTCGATCATTATACATTTTTATGTGATTCGAATCGCAAAGTAAAATCCCTTAAAAAACACTCAACCAAAAACACTTAAAACACTTAATAAAGGCTCAGACCTAAACAAAGCAAGTAAGTGATGCGAAGCCTTGTATTGGGTTTTGTTCATCATGGAATTACATCTAAAAGACACAAACCAATTTTCTCTCTTCTCTCTCTTGCCTCCGAGGCATTCTTTCTCCTGCCTTCAGGGCGTTCTTTCTCCTAATCGGACACATTATTTCCGCTCCATTCCCAGCTTAAGACTCCAGAGGTCGAGCAGCGGAGTGCGAATGTAACTGTTCAACTAAAAAACACAAAAACAAACAAAAACTAAAGAGCCGAACTACGGCGCTCTGATTCCTGAAAAGGATACGTAGGCATTGGGTCGCGGGACCTAAGCGAGCACAACTATTTATAAACCTTTTTTCCCCGTGTTTCTTTTCTTTCATTTGTATGCATTCCTTTAGCATTAAGCTTTATATTTATAGTACACACCCTTTAGATGGCAACAAACATAGGTGGATACCATCGAGTGCGATGGGCGTGAGGGGTGCTAGCACCTTCCCCTTGCGTAACCCACTCCCGTACCTTGATCTCTGGTCAAAAGACCTTTTTCTTATCCTTTCTTTATTCCAGGTTTTCTGATATTCCTTTCCCTCTTTGGGATAAATATATTGGTGACGACTCTGTTCACATTTCGCGGGCGTGCGACAGCTGGCGACTCTGCTGGGGACGTGATAGACCTGTGCTGGTCCATTCTTAGCGAGTCGATCCTAGCCTTTGTTTGTTTCTTTTCTTTGGGTGTTTTTCTTTATTTGTTTATATGTTTACATCCTGTATATATATGTGTACATATCATGTTTATTTCTATTTGCATATCATATTTACTTTCCGCATGCATCTGGACTATATTATGGGTCCCCGTGGGGACCACATATTTTCTCTGTTTGCAGGTTGGGTGGGATGTTCTATGAGGTAAAAGGCCCAATACCCAGGCTATGAGTGCACTCTAGGTACCCTAGGATAGAGTGGGAGCATAGTTTGTCTCGAGGTGTACGTCTCGGGATGGATTATGTGACTACGAGCAGAGTAGTGGTTTCAAACGGAGGTATTATCGTCACCCGCATCCGCGCTGTGATGGTACTTACCTTCGGGCGGACCGTATACTGCGTTTCATGACCTTACCCTGGCCTAGACTACACCCGTGAGTGGGGAGAGAATCATATTCTTTACAGGTGCATGTTCTGTTGGTGACTATTGGTTCTCCTGGTACTCAAAAGGACGTCGAACCTTTGATCCTGGAACATTTGACTTATACAGAAGGTCTACATCAGTTATATATCAGAATCAACGTCGAACCTCTGAATCTGGAGGGTTCGACCATCCTTGACTTATGCACAAGCTATTTATCCAGAAAGCAACGTCGAACCTCTGGATCTGGAGGATTCGACCATATCTTATTGATCATGAGAAGCTGTTATCCAAGAGGCCTTGATCCTTGATCCTGATTCCTGCTACATTTGCATCATCATTAACATTTTTGCATTCATGCATATGCATCCATGGTTACCAAGACTCTTATACTCTTCCTCTCCATCAGATCAGTCAAGACGATTCCTCCACACCGATATCTGACAAGAGCTCACAGAAGAAGAATCATGGAGAACTATGAACAAGATCAAGCTGCTATTAGAGAAGAGATGGATCAAATGAAAGGCAAGGTTGATGCTATTTTGGAAGCCCTCCAAGCTTTGAGAAATGAAAGGATTCCTGTTGTACAAGAGATTCCTGTTCCTGCTAATCAAACTGCTGCTAGTCAACCTGATGTCATTCCACCTTCTACTAATCCACTTGAGTTCCAACCAAGGACTAATGCTACTCTTGGAATGCCATTTAGCTTCATGACTGTTGATACTCTTGGAGCTTCAAACCAAGGGGGACCTATGCCTGTAACTTCTGGAGTGCCAACTATGACTGGGCCTACTTGCCCATTTCCTACTCCACCTCCTCATACAGAGATTCCTTACCCTGCTTTCTGTGGTCCTCGGTTTGCTAATCCAGAAATGCATCCAATTCCAACCGTTGAAAGAGCTCAACCCGTTGAGAGATCTGCTGAGAAGTACCAAATCCTTGAGGAAAGGATTCGAGCTATTGAAGGTTTTAGTGCCTATGGAATGGACGCCGAAGAGATGTGCCTAGTTCATAATCTGGTTGTTCCGCCCAAGTTCAAGACTCCCGACTTTCAGAAGTACAAGGGTTTAAGCTGTCCAAAAAGCCATATCATCATGTATTGTCGTAAGATGGCTTCTCACATCCACAATGACTCATTGCTCATCCATTTCTTTCAAGATAGCTTGTCTGGGGCATCTTTGAACTGGTATATGAACCTGGAGCGTAATAGGATCCGATCTTGGAAGGATTTGTCTGATGCCTTTCTCAAGCAATATCAATACAACATTGACATGGCACCGACTAGGTTGCAACTACAGAATCAAGTGCAAAGAACCAACGAGACATTCAAAGAATATGCCCAAAGGTGGAGAGAAATGGCTGCTCAGGTTAATCCACCACTTTCTGAATCCTAACTAGTTGATATGTTCATGAATACTCTTCAGGGGCACTATTATGAAAGGATGGTGGGTAGTGTTTCTTCTGGCTTCTCCGATCTAGTCAGGATTGGTGAAATAATTGAGAATGGCTTGAAAATTAGGAAGATCCAGAATCCCTCCAATGCTGCTGCTGCTAATCAATATGGGTACAAGAAGCCTCAGGGTAATTTCGTCAAGAAGAAAGAAGGCGAGACTAGTATTGTTTCTGCTCAAGATCAAGCTCCTTGCTATCAAGTAACCGCCACCGCTCCTCAAGCTTATGTGGCACCTGTTGGTCAACAACCTTGGGTCCCTTATCAACAATATGTTCAACAACAACACCAACAAGGTTATCAACAAAGACAAGGTCAACAGAGGCAGAATAGGCCAAAAAGGGTGTATGATCGTGTACTAATGTCTTATAGCCAACTTCTCGCTACCTTGCTCGACCTCAAACTGGTTCAATTAGCGGAAGCTAGGCCTCCTCCTGATCCCCTCCCTCCAAATTACAAGATTAATGCCAAGTGTGAATTCCACTCAGGAGGATCTGGTCACACTACTGAAGAGTGCAGAGTTCTAAAAGACAAAGTTCAGGATCTGCTTGACGCAAAAGAGATTGTGTTTGCACCTGTGGCACCTAATGTGATCAACAATCCCATGCCACCTCACAATGGAGCTTCCACCAGCGGACCATGAAGACTTTATGTTTGTCAGAGAACATTTCATTTGCATTAGAATAAGGCCAAGCTTGCCATTGTATAGATTTCTTTAGTATTTTCAATTGTATTACTTTTGTTGTTATCAAGTACTTCTCATTGTAAGAAATTCATTCTGTTTGAATAAATAAAAATAATGTAATATACATGTTTTTCTCAAATCATTTCATCTTGTCATTATGTTCATTGATACTTCACTCATTTGTCTTAAGCAAACAAAAAAAGGAGAATGATGAAAAATAAAAAAAAAATACATGAACTACTAGCTGTATGCTTTTGGAACAAAGGTCCTGCTGACGATGTACAGGCATTGTTTCAATTCCTAAACACCGGAGCTATAAGGGAGTGAAACCTTCGTCAACCCCTTTGAGCCTAAGGAGTAGTAGTTTCTTTTCATAAAATACAAAACCCTCAATTTTAACCAGGGGCAGGGTAGTCTTCAGCTAGTGCGACTGAGCGCTCAACTTGCAGGTATTCCATCCGAGGATCCACCATATTCCATCTCTTACAACAAAAGAAGAAGAGCACTATCCACAATGGATGTCTCTCATTCACTAAGAAGAAGGCAGTCACAACCTTTTCTTCAAGTCATTCACAAAAGTCATACAACTTGTTCCCGAACGAGACAAAAAGAATGAAAAGAAAGTTATGAACCATGATAAAAAGAAAGGGAAAGAAACAAAAGCCCGCTAAGTCAAAAAAAAAGAAAGAGAAGAAAGGAAGAGCTTTGAAGCAAATGACCTAGGCAAAAATTAGGGCATATCCCGCTGGACAACGAAAACCAAATTCAAAAGAAACTTTTTGTCCAAGCAAAAGTTAGGGAAAGTAAAAAACAAAGCAAAAGAAAAATCCTCCAAGGGACAAGTTGTTGTGACCATCAACAAAAGAATCAAAGGGTGGCTGCCACCTCCGCCAAAGCCATAAAGGATCCTCATCCATCACAATCCTTCCTGAAAAGTGAATACTCGTGTCGAACTAGCTGAACGTAGGACTGGAGAACATCACAAAGAAGGGGTGGGTTAAGTAGAACTTGAGCCTTTATCCTTTGTTTCTCAAACCGTGAACCCAGCCACGTTACAACCCTCAAAAGTCCTAATTGAAGCATGGTTCGTTCCGAAAGCATACAAACTATAAAATCATGTCAAACTGACTCCTAATGTTGCCGTGTCATTTGTGTTCGTATCAGTACAACATTTTGACAAATAAAACTTTTCTTTGAGATTAACATGTGCATTGCATTCTCATTCTCCTTTTCAAAACAGAATTGTCTCTAACTTGAAAGTAAGTACTTGATACCAAGGAAAGTTCAACATTGAAATTCCATCGAGTAATCTTACAAAGGCAAAGGTTGGTCATCCACCGAGAAAATATCTCAAACATCCATTTGGTGGAAGAGTTCCTTTCAATATGGGGCATCCATTCCATGATCGACACTGGGGCAGTCCATTGCAAATCTCCATGATTCAAGCATTATCAAAGTTCTATCTCAAGAGATCATACAAGTTGGGGCAAGCTAGTAACAATTCATCTCTTCATCTTCAATCAAGTGTCAGATATCGAGACAAGTGTCGAGGAGTCAAGCCAAACACCTCACCTTCACAAGGGCTATCCTTCAAGCAACAACCTTCCTGCAAGGATTCCTCCATCCACTCCTTGTATCTTGGAGACAATCATTCCATCCAGAGTCATACATGCATCATGCATATCATTGCATTCTCATTATCATTTTTTCCACATGATCCAATCATCAATAAAGTAGGGGCATCCACCTTATCTTGAATCAAGCAGAGTTTTAGAACTCCACCTAATCTATCCCTCACACAAAGCAGAAACCCTGACCATCAATCAGTACACTGCATGAAGAAATCATTACATTGCATCTCCAGAAGTGCATTAAATAAATCAAACATTTGCATGTGATGCATAAGCCAAGTTACTCATCAGATGAGGTCCCTACAAAGCATTCAATTGATATTCCACTGGATCACTCAGAGTTACCATTGTGATGTCATCTCCCAAAGTCAATCATATTCATCTTCCTTCAACCCAGAGTTGACGGTTATCATTTGTCCTTTCCCACTCAACCCAGAGTTGACGGTTATTGCTTGTCTTTTCCCACTCAACCCAGAGTTGACGGTTATCTTTTATTCAACCCAGAGTTGACCTTTTTCCCACTCAACCCAGAGTTGACGGTTATCTTTTATTCAACCCAGAGTTGATCTCTTTCCCACTCAATCTAGAGTTGACGGTTATCCTTTTTTAATCCAGAGTTGATCTTTTACTTCTCAACCCAGAGTTGACAATCATCTTTCATTCAATCCAGAATTGATTCCTTTTCCCACTCAACCCAGAGTTGACGGTTATCCTTTCTTATTTCCCTCTCAACCCAGAGTTGACGGTTTTTCCCTTTCCCACTCAACCCAGAGTTGACGGTTATCATTTGTCTTTCCCACTCAACCTAGAGTTGACGGTCACTTTTTTCTTCCCACTCAACCCAGAATTGACGGTTATCTTTTGTCTTTTCCCAGTCAACCCAGAGTTGACGGTCACCTTTTTTCTTCCCACTCAACCCAGAGTTGACGGTTATTTCTAATTGTTCATCTTTCCACCTTCAACCCATAGTCATTATCCAATTACTTTCTCTCAACCCAGAGTTGATCTTCTTTCTTTCCTTCTCAACCCAGAGTTGACCCACTTTTCTTTTTCAACCCAGAGTTGACGTTTATTTCATTCCTAACCCAGAGTTAATTTGTTCAACCTAGAGTTGATGCGATTTTCCTCAGTGGATTTGACACCATTCTTCACCTATCACATCAGGCAAATTTTCAGGTTCACATGGTATTTAATCTTCTTCTACCTCGAATGCTCGAAAAGGCTAGCACCAATCTCACTTTCAGGTTTAAGATGATTAAATAGGGGCAGCTGTTGCACCCCAAAATTTGCCCTATATTTTTTTCTATCTGGCTTTTGATTTAAAATACCATTTGCATATCTATTACTCAAACCATCCAGAAAATCATACATTTGCATCATGTGCATTCATAATCAAAGGATCTTGGCAGAGACTTATCTATTATCATATCAAGAATAAAAGGATGTTTGGCATTTGTTCAATTAAAGATCACTTGATTAGATGATTTTCAAACACTCGGGTTTATTTCCCTAGATATTTGGTGATTCTTAGAGATTGAGCTAAAGCCTTTGAAGAATATATAAAGAAGAGGAAAATGCAAAATCCATTTCTTAAAAGTACACGTTACTTTGGAAAAATCAACATAAAAGCCAAGTCAACCGTTTCCATTACAAATATCATCACATTTCCAAGACATATTCATCACAATTCAAAATTCAAATGACACTCACTATTCTACATTCAAGTTCCACCATTCAACATACACTATGATTTAAAACTACAAAGTTCTAGAGCTTGTCTCAAGGTTCCCTCATGTTTGGAAATGGATAGTTGGAAGAAATATTTAAGGATCCAAATTATACAAAGGTGGAAGGAGTGTTTTATTTGAATTCAAAATATCTCAAGACTATACAAGTTCCATACAAAAAGAAGGTCCAGAATATGTGCATTCAGTCGAGTACCATACATCATAAAAAGTGTACAAGGTTTAGATTACAAAGAAAATTTCAAATGAATCTGTTTAAATTAATGCCAAAATCATGCTTCAAATTCTGCCTAGACTGTGCTCTTGTCTACTCCAAAGGAACTCATGCCCACGCGCTTTGTCTTAATGGCTGTAGGAACCTTCCCACGACAGGCCCGGTTCTTCACTATATATCTATGCATATACGTCCTTCTGCAGTACAAAGTTAAAAAGAAAAAGATTGTCACATACAAGTATCATTCCATCATTCATAGCAATTTTATACCATTACACATACATACATACACCTCCCCAACATATTCAAAACCAGCTGCATTTCTAACAGTTCAGCACCTCTAAAACCATTTGATAACAAAAAAACCTCAGTTTTATTTGATTACCAACAACCCATTCATAAACTGACTTTGCTAACCCACTCTTGATCCTCATAACAGTCCCAAACTCACTAGTATTCACTAACAGTTTCACTTTACTTTCTACCAATCCTAACCGTAGCATTTTACTAACTGAACTACAGTAAACTAAACTCAACCATTCTAACCTCTAACTAGTTTCCCTTCAACCAACTTACAACCATCATAACAACCCTAACAGAATAACTAACTACCTGAATTCTGTTACAAACTAACCTATCCTAACCACTCCTAACTGTCAAAACCCCATTACAACTAACTTGTAACAGAAAAACCAATCCCTTAACTACCTCCAACTGATTCATAACAAACCTAACAGCATAACCAACTATCCTAACTGAATTTTCAACAGAATGATAAAGAGGAAGAGTTGAGCTAACCTTGAAGTTTCTTCATCTGGAACCTCTATAAAACCAGAACCACATTCTTCAATTCTTCCCTTCCATTCTCCTCCACCATTTTCACGTTTCATTCATTTTCACGTTTCATTCATTTTCACGTTTCATTCACACCATTTTTCCTCTCTTCACTTTCACTCTCCCTTCACTTCCATAACCTCCGCAATTCACTCATCTTCTTCACAACCACTCTTCCTATTCATTTCATGATCTTCATCACTCAACCCTCATATCTCTGCAAATTCTCTCTCTCTCCAACCTCTCTCTCCAACTACCCTCACTATACGCTCGGTTTTCAGAAGCCATTGGAGCTCCACAATCAAAGCTCCGATTAAGCTTGAGCTAGACCTTCAACTCACCTTCTCAAACCTCACGCTCAGCAGCACAGTTCAATCGACGGCAATACGCAAAGCAAAGTTTCAGAATCGCGCAAAAAAAGAAAAGAAGAATACTCAGAAAATTTAACAAAGAAGAAGAAGAAGGAGAATTACTAGGAGTGGAGGGATTCGCATTGTTACCTGATATCATAGCTTGCTCGTTGTCTGGGCGTTTATTTCGCACCTGCTTTCAATCAAAATCTCCTCGTATTGTCTTCACTTCGCGATCGGTATTCGCTCAGGTAAGCACGAAATTATCTTCGTCTCTATCTTTTGATGTTGTTGTGTTCTGCGGTGCGTTGTGAGTGATTCCCCTAAGGTCTCACGGCCTGTATCTTCATCTTCATCATTTGATTTAGCTCTGAAAGTTTTTAGGGTTTGCTATTAAGCTAGATATAGGGGAATTGAAAAAAGATTTGAAGAAGTGAAGGTCGATTAGGAATAGAGGAAGATAAGAGGCTTCAGGGGATGATGCCGATTTCTTGGTTGGGATCATCGCCACCGTAGCTATCGCCTCCGGGCGATTTCCGGCCGCCGCTTGCTTTAGACGAGTGAGGAAATAGAGTTGGTACGAAGTTGAAGAGTCACAAGACTTAACCCTAATTTCCCTATTATTTTTCCATTTCTTTATTTTTTTTAATTGTTAAGTGTAATATGGATCAATAAAGTAACTTCTGGGCTCAAATCAATATGCACCCCCATTAAGCCCAATACACCCCTTATTTGGCAGTCTGAATGAATGACAATAACCTATTGGGCCTCTGATCCCGGGCCCTGCGCCCAGTTTCTATTCACACACCTATCTTCAATTCTCACCCCTGTTTACATTTTTTTATTTATATTCTATTAGATTTTTTTTATCATTTCTTTTAGTAATAAAAATGACATTTTTTCCCTATTACCATTTTAGACATTAATACATATTTTGGCATATAAAAAATGTACATAAAAAATAGTAGTTTAGGCTAGTTCTTTTAATTCCTATTTTTGCTTGATTAGAACTCAATTCCTCTCCTTAAAATCAATATAAAAATAGTAGTATTTTTAATTCACCTTTATACTATATATTTTGACTTGTTGCTTCATGCTTATGGGTAACTTGGTACCATTGTATCCTTACTCGATTTTACTCATGTATCTTACTTATGACTTCTAATTGTGACTTTAATTTTCATGTCTCCTTTATTCCTAACTTTGGGTAGAAACCATGACAACATTAGGATTTAGAAGTTCCCTTCATAACATTAAGCTAGTTATTCATTTTAGCCTAGTTTTCTTCTTCTTTTTCTCTTTCAACATTAAAACATTAACAAATAGAGATGCGAATCACATTAAGAAAGTGATGGAGAAATGAGTGGGATTCATTCCCTAATTTGTTTCTCAATCACTTAGTGGCATAGAAATGAGTGGGATTTATTCCCTAATCTGTTTCTCGGTCACTACTTAATGGGAGAGAAATGAGTGGGATTCATTCCCTAATCTGTTTCTCGAACATTAATTAATGGGATAGAAATGAGTGGGATTCATTCCCTAATCTGTTTCTTGAACATTACATAATGGGATAGAAGTGAGTGGGATTCATTCCCTAATCTGCTTCTCGATCATTATACATTTTTATGTGATTCGAATCGCAAAGTAAAATCCTTTAAAAAACACTCAACCAAAAACACTTACAACACTTAATAAAGGCTCAGACCTAAACAAAGTAAGGAAGTGATGCGAAGCCTTGTATTGGGTTTTGTTCATCATGGAATTACATCTAAAAGACACAAACCAATTTTCTCTCTTCTCTCTCTTGCCTCCGAGGCATTCTTTCTCCTGCCTTCAGGGCGTTCTTTCTCCTAATCGGACACGTTTTTTCCGCTCCATTCCCAGCTTAAGACTCCAGAGGTCGAGCAGCGGAGTGCGAATGTAACTGTTCAACTAAAAAACACAAAAACAAACAAAAACTAAAGAGCCGAACTACGGCGCTCTGATTCCTGAAAAGGATACGTAGGCATTGGGTCGCGGGACCTAAGCGAGCACAACTATTTATAAACCTTTTTTTCCCCGTGTTTCTTTTCTTTCATTTGCATGCATTCCTTTAGCATTAAGCTTTAGATTTATAGTACACACCCTTTAGATGGCAACAAACATAGGTGGATACCATCAAGTACGATGGGCGTGAGGGGTGCTAGCACCTTCCCCTTGCATAACCGACTCCCGTACCTTGATCTCTGGTCAAAAGACCTTTTTCTTATCCTTTCTTTATTCCAGGTTTTCTGATATTCCTTTCCCTCTTTGGGATAAATATATTGGTGGCGACTCTGTTCACATTCCGCGGGCGTGCGACAGCAATAACTTACAAAAGATAAACAGCAACAGAGTCACATGTGAATCAGAAGATAACCTTCAGCCTAGCAAGCAAAATCAAATAAAATACGAAGGATCAGAAATAAAAAGAAATCCATTACAAACATCATCATTAGCGAAATGGCTACAACAACTAAAAGGAACAACTCCCAAGGATGATTGAAGAAGCAACCTACATGCAGCACATTGAAGAAAACAAAAGCATGGTGGAAACACGTCTCCATTTATTACACTTTCCGAAGATCAAGATAACAAACATATTTAATAGCTATAAAAAGAAGAAAGATCTCTTATGAAGATGAGTTTTTCTTTCGCAAGGAATGATGCTTAAGAAGAGGAGAAAGAAGAATCAAAGAAGCAACTCTCAATAAGAACTGATGTTCTTAATCTGCTTAAGAAGAAGAGAAAGAAGAATCAAAGAAGAAACTCTCAATAAGAACTGATATTCTTAATCTTCTTAGGAAGAAGAGAAAGAAGAATCAAAGAAGCAACTCTCAATAAACACTAATATTCTTAATTTGCTTAAGAAGAAGAGAAAGAAGAATCAAAGAAGCAACTCTCAATAAGAACTGATGTTCTTAATCTTCTTGAAGAAACAAAGATCAAAACAAGAAGAAGCCTCTAACAGAAAACTAATACTCTTACTCTGCTTGAAAGAAGAAGTGAAGATGAAGAACTACTTGAAGAAGCATTCTACATATAAAGCTGAAGCTCTTACTCTGTTTACCATCAAGAAGCAAAGATCCTGCTCAGAAGATGCAGACAAGTGGACTTAAAATATTATTTACCTGCTCATGAGTGATTACTTGTCATTGTTTCACATAAGTATGTACTTAGGATAAGAGAAAATCTGCTTATCTAAGAAGCACACTTGTAATCTCCAGAAGACTGATGAATGTCATATCTCGCTGAGATCACTGAATGGTTTATCATCTGTAGTCAGTCATAGCAGGTAGTTGTGCAGGGAGTTAGTCACGACGTGTCGTTGTGCAGGGTTAGTCACAGTAGGTAGACTGCATGGTTCCTGGGTCAATGGACGTTATATCTCGCGGAGATCACTGAACGGGTCATTGTCTAGATGGTTAGTCACAACAGTTTGCTGTGCAGGTTATTAGTCACGATGGAGGATTGGCGGATGTAATCATGATTTGGTTATGATGGATTAAGACCTCTGTTGAGAGGAAAATCACTTGGAGAAGGTGGACTAGAGGTAGCCCTAGTTAGAAGGTGAACCAAGATAAAAATGAATGTCTCTTTTACTTTCTTCTCATGTTATTTTAACTTAGAACTTCCAAGTTTCAATCTGTAGAACAGTACTGAGCCAGTCAGAAGTTCTAATATTTCTTAGAAGTTAAAATGAGCATCGTATAGGTTATGTGGTTCTACACTTCATGCTTCCGCAACATCAAAGCATAATCCAATAGATGAGTAAACAAAAGAAAGAAAAAACGTTAATTAAAAGAAAGGGATATTTTATTTTATAAAGAACACAATTCAATCCCCCCTTTCTTGTGTTTTTCTCCACCTTCGGTTGTAACCTAGTTTTAGATAGAAAACCGTGTTTAGAAAATATGTAGTCATTAGGGTTTCTATAGGTAGACCACCCAGGCTGTGGGATGGCTGCCATGTCCTTCTCGAAACCTGTAGGTAAGAGAAGTTATTGTTCTCACTCGAAACCTGTAGGTAAGAGTTGAGTATTATGTTCTTGATTGAAGCTTTGAAGCAAGATCAAGTTAGTGTTCATTGTTAATTGTTTAAATAGTTGTTGCAGGGTTGTAACAGTTAGGTATCACTAGGGAGTGAGAAGAGGTTCTATTGTCTTAGATGGAGTTCTAAGATAAAGGTTGCATTGGGTAGTGACTAGGTAAACCTAAGGTTGTTTATCTGTAAACCAGAGGTTGTTTACATAAAATAGTACTACTGATAGTGAAATCTTCTTCCTGGCTTGGTAGCTCCTAGAGTAGGTAGTTAAACCGAACTGGGTTAACAATTCAATGTGTTATTTATATTCTGCATTGTATTGTCTGTTCTGTCTAGGATGTTGTAACATCACGTATAACATCAGGTTCAGGTTTGATAGCTGATCCATTTACAGAACCAATGAAGTGTACAATCTGGTTATGTTGACTGAACAAACATGATCCCAGTACTCATGGACTCCTTCTTAGGGGTAATTAAAATTGGGGATCTTTCTATTCTGCCTTTGCTAAGTTAATAACAGATCAGATGTTTTGACATCGTGAGTGACATCCTGAATCTGTCATACCAGAATTTCAATGTGATATCAAAAAGGCAGTCGTCTTTGTCCCTTCATTTTAAACTGTTTACAGGTAAACATGTCCTAGACATTGCCATGACATCTGCTCCTGCTGGTAACAAGACCGTGACAAAGGCTACAATGATCTCTGAACTCATGGAGGCCTGCAAAGATCTTGACAAAGTCATACGGGTGAGTTCAGCAAGAAAGCTTAAGTTTGAGCAGATGATTAAGGAGTTGAAGCAGGTTGACAATGCGGATGTGGAAGTATGTCTTGAAGGAGGAGATTCTGAAAATGAGGAAGAAAACTCTGAAGTTGTTGGGTCTACTAATTCTGTAGAAAGTTAATGTCTGTGTTGTTGATCTCTTTTTGTGGTTTTTTTTCTTCTTCTTGTTTTGTATTTTGGCACCTGCGTGTGCCTGCTCCATGGATATTTGGTGTTGTATTCCAAACTACTTAAACTATTATGCTTACTCTATATAGTTGGCACATTATGGCTAAAAAGGGGGAGAGTTTAATAGTTTAGTATAGTTTCGATGATGGTGCTCTTGAGGAGGAGTGTAATGTCTGAATTTAATAGTTAAGTATAGTTTTGAAGATGGTGCTCTTGAGGGGGAGTGTAATATCTTCTATTTGCCTGCTAATCCTGGTGAGGTTGAGGGGGAGTATTATTTTTTTTGTGATGCTACTCTGATGTGTTTTAATAATGTTTTAGCCGAAATTTTACAAAGGGGGAGTTTGTTGGTTCTGTGTGTTGGTAGCAATTTCGGTAAAACATATTATTGGGATGGGTTGTAAGATGTCAAAGTAGATGTCTTGACATCGTTTGCTGAAACTAAACTGAGTGTTAGTCTATACTTTAGGGAACTATCATGACAGACTCAAGGAACTATTACTACAACGTAGTGTCCCTCGGTCTGAAAAAATGAATTACATTGTAGTAATAGGTCAAAGTATACATGGACAACATGTTCGTCAAATCCCAAGAGGAAACCGATCATGCGCTCCACCTTAAAAAGGACTTCAAACAAGCCAAAAAAATGCAAAATGAGATTTAACCCCAAAAAAATGCACGTTCAATGTCCGAGCAGGTGAATTCCTCGGTTTCTACTTGACCAAACGAGAAATTAAGGCTAATCCGGAAAAATGCAGGGCTTTTTCTGAATTCCCTACGCCGAACTCAAAAAAGTCCAGCCAATCGTTGAACGAAATGCTTACTTTAATATCTTGTTTCGTAGCCAAATTGGCCCAACACGCTCTGCCCTTATTCAAACTTTTACGAAAAGAGGCTATGTTCGAATGGACAGATGAGTGCGACAAGGCTCTAATCCACCTCAAACAAGCCCTATCACGACCACCTATTTTGTTACGACTGAACACCAGTGAAGTCTTGTACTTATACCTAGCCGTAGCAGCGGAGGCCGTCAGCACAACCCTCATCCGAGAAACCGAAGAAGGGCAGAAGCCTGTATACTTCACGAGCAAGGTGCTTTAGGGCCCAGAGCTCAGGTACCAACAAACAGAGAAGGTCGCTCTGTCCCTAATCAACGCGGCAAGGAGTTTAAGACAATATTTTTTGGAACACACCATCATAGTACTGACCGAACAGCCCATAAAACAGTTGCTCGGCTGTCTCGATATGGCCGGACGAATGCTCCGATGGTCGCAAGAGTTGTCTGAGTTTGACATAAGGTATGAAGGAAGAAAATCAATGAAGGCGAAAGCCTTGGCGGACTTTGTAGCCAAAATGACCTTCACTGAATCATCGATCAACAATACACAGAGCTAGGTCATCTACGTAGACGGGGCATCCAGTTCGACAAGGAGAGGCATGGGCATAATCTTAGAAAGCGGAGAGGGGACATTAATAGATATATCTCTTTCCCTACCTTTCCCCACATCAAACAATTAAGAAGAGTACGAGGCTCTCCTCGTAGGGTTACGGTTAGCCGAGGACATCGATGCCGAGGAGATCGAAATCTTTACAAATTCTCAATTGGTCGCATCACAAGTGTTTGGGGAGTACCAGGTTAAAAATGATAACCTCGCAGAATATTTGAGCTTGGTTCGGAAAAGGATAAACCGATTCAGGTCGGCCAAAGTAAGACATGTCCCTAGGGAACAAATCAGTAATCCAAGAAGTCCTACCCCGACCCAGTATCGAAATATCGGACACAATATTAGATAAAACGCTATCGGGGATACCACTTGCTGGATGACACCAGTATACAACTACTTAGAAAACGAGCTCTTACCAGACAACCCCAAGGAGGCCGCCATTGTTAGGCGGAGAGCCTGCTCCTACGTACTGGTCAAAGGCCGACTGTATCAAGGGGGTTCTCCATTCCCCATCTCAAATGTATCGATGAAAGTAAAATTCCACATGTCCTAAGGGAGATACATGAGGGGATAAATGCCAAACACCTTGGAGGAAGGTCACTCGCCCAGAAGGCCTTGCGAGCGGGATATTATTGACCCACCATGCAGCAAGACACCAAGGAACACGTGAAAAAGTGCGATAAATGCCAGCATTTTGGGGATATGCAGCTGGCTCTGTGACACCTGAGGCCAAAGAAGGCGATGGGTGGTTGCACCACATGTAACACTTGAGGCCAAAGGAGGCTAGTGTGGTCATCACATTGGAATGAGAGGAATCCTGAGGCCGTCCAGGTATGGACTGCATGGTTGAAGGAAAGTTTATAAGGATTGATGGGTACTACCTATACCAACAAGATGCATCTTCTTTTCGGTAGTCCGTTCCATAAGAACTCCACAGTTAAGCGTGCTTGACTTGGAGCAATTCTAGGATGGGTGACCTTTTGGGAAGTTTCTCGAAAAGCATGCGAGTGAGGTCAAAGCATGCTGAAAAGACCCGTGTTAGTTTGTGGGGTCAATCGATTATCCTAAAAGCAGTTTGTGGAGTTACAAATGGTATCAGAGCCAGACCTCTCACCATACGATGTGGTTTGAGGACGAACCATGTAGAAGCTGGTGGGCATGTAACACCCGAGGCCAAAGAAGGCGGTGGATGGTTGCACCACATGTAACACCCGAGGCCAAAGGGGGCTAGGGTGGTCGCCACATTAGAATGAGAAGAATCCTAAGGCCGTCTAGGTATGGGACTGTATGGTTGAAGGAAAGCTTATAAGGATTGATGGGTACTACCTATACCAACAATATGCATCTTCTTTTCGGTAGTCCGTTCCATAAGAACTCCATAGTTAAGCGTGCTTCACTTGGAGAAATTCTAGGATGGGTGACCTTCTGGAAAATTTCCCGGAAAGCGTGCGAGTGAGGTCAAAACATGCTGAAAATACCTGTGTTGGTTTATGGGGTAAGTTGATCATCCTAAAAGCAGTCTGGGGCGTTACAAGCCCCTCCGAACGAACTCAAGTCTATATCATCGCCTTGTCCATTCGCTTAGTGGGGTATGGATCTCCTCGTCCCTTTCGTCACCGACTCTTATCAAAACAAGTACCTTATAGTGGCGTCATCGATTACTTCACCAAGTGGATCGAGGCAGAAGCACTAGCCAAAATAACCGCGCAAAACATGCCCTATTTTTACAAAAGAAACATATTTTCCCGGTTTGGCGTGCCTCTAGCTATCGTCACCGATAACGGAACCCTATTTACCAATAGAAACTTGCAGGAATTCGTTATGAAGCTGGTGGCGATACAACATTTCGCTTTCGTCAAACATCCTCAGACTAACAGCCAGGAAGAAGCTGCGAATAAAGTAATCTTAAAGGGCCTTAAAAGAAGACTCAACGAAATCAAAATGAGGTGGGTCAAAGAGCTACACAACATCCTCTGGGCCTACCGAACCACACCTCATTCAACCCCCGGAGAAATTCCATTTCGACTAACTTATGGAACTAAAGTCGTGATACCTATTGAAGTATACGAGCCAACTAGGCGAACAGAGGAGCCTTTGGACGAAGAAATGAATGGCGAAGCCGTCAGAGAAGAGCTCGGCCTGGTTGAAGAAGTCAGGGCAAGTGCTGCTCTCCACGAAGCATCACTCAAGCAGAAGATAGCTTTAAGATACGACATGAAAGTCATCAAACGAGAGTTCGAGGTAGGCAGTTTAGTACTTAAGAGAAATCACAAATATTCTCGAGAAGGCAAACTAGTTGGAACTGGAAAGGCCCTTATCGCGTTCAAGGTAAGATGGGAAACGGGGTATAATATTTAGAAAATTTACAGGGATAAGAGCTTGCTCAGCAATGGAACGCTGAAAAGCTAAAATAATATTACAGCTAAAACCGAACACACCCTAACCGGGAGTGCTCACAGTTACAGGTACGGCCTGGGTACAAGCCTAGCACCTCTTATTAAAAAGAAAAAACAAGAGTCTGCTCTTTTAATCGAGCAGGTACTTGATCCTTCGGGGGACACGTAAACCGAGCATCCCCCGTCATAACCGTACCACGACGGTAGAACGCCCTGCTCACGAAGGGACCGTTCAAGCCGTGAGACTCGGACCCCAGATCAACGGAGTCTGAGATTCACTCCATCCAGGCACCGGACCCCGGCAAATCAATCAAGTCCCTCACACTTGACGATCGTATAACAAACCGTGCAAAATCCCTGTCCTAAAATAACTACGAGAAACACATAGAAAAAATAAGCATAAATCATGCACCAAATTATAAACGAAAAATAACTAGAAAAAAAGGGCCAAAGACCCCATGATTGTGCCCGTCGCCAAGCCATTACGGCCGAGACAGTAGATTTTAAGTACATTACCAAAAAGGGGGCATACCCCCCATCAAAACAAAAGTCAAAATATCATTGGCATGCAGGCCAGAAACTTAAACAGAAAATTAACAAAACACCAGAATGAGACGGTCTCATCCACGGGCATGCTTTGATCATCCCTGGTGTAACACCACGAATTCTAGATTAATTGTTTATTTAATTAATTTAGCATGAATATATGAATCATTGTGAAGTATTCGATATATACGATATTTTGGTGTTTTTATGTGAGTCCTTGTGATGATTCATTATGTTTTCATGAATATGATGGTTATGTGATGTTTATGTGAGTTATTGTGAAGCATTTGATATAGATGATGTTTTAGTGAGTTTTGGTGAAGTATTTGAATTATGAGATATTTTGATGATTCATGTGATGTTGTGGTGATTTGTGATGACTTGATGATTATGAGGTGTGATATGATGTTTTGGTAATTTATTTGATGATGTTGATGTGTTGTAGAATTATAGAGTATTTTAGATGATATATAATAATTAAGACAATTAGTTAATATTATTTTAATTAATAAAATAGAATAATATTGGTGTTACAGATGATAAGGGCGAAATAGTAAATTGTAAGAGGTTAAGTGAGGGCAAAAAGAGGACTACCATATTAGGAGTCTTAGGGGTAAAAAGAGAAAAGAGGGAAGAAGGATTCATTTTGTATGATCAAAGTGTAGAGAAGAGGCAAAGGGAGAGAGAGAGAGCTGGAGCACGAAGAACATGGAGGAATTCTTAGAGAGAACGCGACGAGAATCAAAGCTAACTACAATCTAAGGAATGGGGAGTTTATCTAGATTATCATGAATGGTTTAAGTGGTTGGTAATTGTATGATTTGGTTTTGGAAAATTTTGGGTTATGAGGGTTTGATGATGATATGATGAATTTTGATGATCATGATGTGTTAATATGCAATAGATGATACCCATAGGTTAGAATGCATAAAGATGTATTTGGACTATGAAATGTGGTGATTATGGGGTGTTTCTAGGGCTTATAATGTGTAAAAATCGCAAAGGAATTAGTCTGTAAAGTGCAGAAAAGTTCAGCACACGAATAGTGTGAGTTCGATGCAAATAGAGGTGCGGTCGATGCAAATGCAGGCAAGCGGTCGACGCATGGGTCAGCGCGAGCAGACTTGAGGTAGGGAGAATTTATGATTTTGAGCGAGCGGTCGACGCATGGGTTGGCGCGAGCTGATAGACCCATTTTTTGACAGATTTTTGTTAAGGCCATAACTTGAGTTTTCGAACTCCGATTTGAGTGTCGTTCGAAGCATTGGGTAGCTGATGAAATAATCTATATCATGGTGGAATAAAATGACTCATATGATGTAGTCTTATAGTGCTTGAGTTGGGATTAAGTGATGAATTATGTAGTGTTAACATAGGAAATATGCCATTTGATATGAGATGACGTAGCCATGTTTTGGTATAACTTGATGAGTGTTTTCTTTATGATGGCATGATTTTATTAGGATGATAACGTGTGTTTTCCTTATGACGAGATGATGAGACCATGTTGTGATATACCAGTATGCAATGCTTTCTATTGTGAATTAATTTAACTATGTCTTGACGTAACTTGACGTATGTTCTATGACGAATTGATGATGTGGGTAATATGAAGTATGTGATGAAATATGATGAAATATGATGAATATGATGAATTGATGATGTTATGATGATATGTGTAAAATTAAGCATGTGATGATGTATGATGAAATATGATGAATGATGATGATGCATGTTGACTAGCCGTGGTCGTTTTTTTATGTGGTATTGCGCATCATGCATTCATAGCATTTGTACGACTTTTGTTCAGTGAAGTTTGCAGAATATTTATACACTGATGTTAGGACGTTTTAGTCCAGTGATGGCCTCAATCCCATAGTGTAGATTGAGTGAAACTTGTGAGGTGCTCCGGTTCCAAGCGGGAATTTATCCTGTTGGTGGGGATCTTTGGAGAACAACGATGCCTAAGTCATCAGTGATATTTTGGTACCACATGCGTGAGTCTTATGAAGTTGAATTTCATTATTTGTGGCATTGTACAGTACTTGGATTAAGTTATGACTTTGATTGATTCTTGGAAGATTATGTTTGGTATATTTTAAGTGATGTATTTGATTTATTCTTGGATTGATGATGCTATGACGTGAAGAATTGGTAATTGTTGTTATATGATGTAATGTATTAAGTGATATTATATGATTGTTGTTTCTTTGATATGATTGTTATATCCATTCCTTATGTCTTTTATAATGATTATGATGTAATAAATACTTGAATTAATTGATGTGTTTGTTGGAAGTTTTGATTTGTGATGTTTGGTAAGAAGAATTGTCGAATTGACGTTGTATTATAGATGTCGTAATTGATGCCATGTTGTTGTTATTACTACGCCATGAATACTATTTCTATTACTTATGCTTTTTATGATGATTGCGATTTACTCACCCTGCCTGTTTGAATGTTACCTCCACGTGAGTAACGCGCAGGTGATCAAGTTTAGTGCAGGAAGCATAAGAGGTAGCTTCGGAGTGCGCTATTTAGTTTTCGTTGAGTCTAGTGGGTCTTGCTCTGACATGTAACATAAGGACTGGGATCGATTGATTGTGAACCTTGAGCATTTTGTAATTTTGAATATTTTGTATTACTTTTATAATCATGTAGTTATAAACATGAAGTATGATGATTTTATCGATGTTTGAACTACTTTTCATGGTAATGATTAATTTAAGAAGAAGTTTCTAAGAGATATTTATTCCGCTGTGAAGTTTGAAGTAATCTATCATATAAGAAAATTCACTCCTGTTTTCCCACAATTTGCCACGTGGCTGCCTCACAGCTCAGATAATTTGTTTTTCCAAATTCTTCGTATTTCTAAAATATGTTTTGATATAAACCTTTAATTCTCACCTTAATAGCTCTTAATTTTATATCTTAAAATAAAGATTTATTTTTATAAAATTATATAGATGATAAAAATAATCAACCTTTTTAAAATATTTTTAATTAACGTTTATAATTTTATATAATAAATATGGTCAAACTCTCTATATAAATAAATTTTTAGCAAAAAAGAATGTCCCTATAAACAAATCTCCTTATAACACATAAAAGTAATTTCCTTTTGATCATTTTATGTTTGTTTTTTATTTGAATAATTATTTACATAAATATTCCATAACTCTCACTTAATTAAAATTCTAAATATTACATTAAATAATTAAATAATTTTTAAAAAATATCCTTATAATACTGATCAATACTTTACTTTTAATTATTTTATGTTTAGTTTTGATTTTAAAATAATTACTTTCATAAATGACACATTAATGGAACAAATACGGAATAAATATGTAAATTATATCACATAAATGTTCTAAATGTTTTTTTCTTTCTATTCTATAACTTATATTATTTATGTTTATTAATCCATTTAAACCTCTAAACATCTTACTTACCTTACAGTTATTAAGAATTTATAACTATTAATTACTCTTTTAATAATAAAAGAAACTTTTTATTGGCTTTGCAGCTACTGTCATTATTCAGTGCATGGGCGAAGCCACAGCCCGGTGAGGTCGGGCAGCTGCCCAGGCTCTTCCTTCCCAGCACAACTATCATTCTCCATAACCTCCGATTTGAGCTGCCGGCATCGCTTCCTGCCATCCTAAAGAAACTACTGCCGCATACAAACAATATCTCTTCAACACCAATAACATCTCCTTTTAAATTGTCTTTTGTTAATTTTTCTTGGTTTACTATTTGTCTGTATTTGTTTGTGATGCAGTTGATTTGAGTAAGAGAGATTAAGAAGAATTTGCTTGATTTTGTTTACAGTGAAGAAGAGGGAAGGAAGAGAAAGAAAGTTGTGAAATTGAAAGGGGAAAAGGGTTTTTACTCTACAGTATGTTGTTTCTGTACTACTAGAATACATGGGGTTTGATTTTTCTTTATTAGTATCAGAATAACTCCCACATGTCAAGCAGGCTCTTAATAAAAGCTTTGAAAAAGTCAAAATGTCATTCTTTACTATGGCAACGTTAAAAAAAAATGGAAAAAGAAAATGGATGAATGGTAAAGTGGGGTGGGGTGGGAAGGATCTCCTTGGTTCTTCCTTTTTTGAGTTACGTTATTTTTAAATGAACTCTTTTTTAAGGTTTAGAGAAATTTTAGGTTTTAGATTTTTTTTATATGATCCTTTGTATTTTTTATTACACTCCTAATTTATTTAGTTTAAATTTTAGTTAATTCTTTTTAATTAATTTGGTTATTTTAATTAATTTAATTATTTGAATTTATGTTTTTTGGCTTAATTATTTTAGTTTATATCAAATTTCATTTATTTTATTTTAATTATTATTCTAAAAATATAAAATATCTCTTCTTTTGTTTGACTTATGGATAATGATAATTTGAAGTTGATTTTAGTTTCATTATTATGAGGTTAGTGTGAATTTGAAATTCATTTTAGTCTCAATGTTATTCGGTTTATGAGAATTTGAAGTTTGATTTTAGTTTTGTGATTGTTATGGTGGTGATTCAAATTGATAAACCTCTCATGATAATAATTCAAATTCATAAACCTAAGAACAAATTTTTTGTTACAAAAAATTGGAGTTTATTTTAATTTTAATTTAACATTTTTTATTGTAGATTAACTCTGTTTGATTACAGTAAGTAGGGAGTGAATAGCAGAAAGAATTAGGGTTTTAATTTAACATTTTTTATTGTAGATTAACTCTGTTGGATAATGTATCGTATATTTGGCTTGATTAACATAACTTATGTCTGTATTTTATTTTAATTATGTTACTCTTTATTCATATTATGTCGGTATTTTCTATGTTTTCAGGTTTTTACTATTTACAAGGCATGTATGAAGAAAGTCGCAAAAATGGAGAAGAATCGAACTTAAAACCACAAAAAAAACGAAGTATAGAAAATATTATTTATATATATATATATATATATATATATATATATGTGGGCCCCATATATATAATATGTGACGTTGGTCACATTTTTTATGTGAAGTTAGTCACATTTAGTGCTTTGACGGGTGGCACACACCATGCCACGCCGGTCGGCGCCATCCCCCTCCTGCCGAACGGCATGCTTCTTTTATTTAGTGTGTGACGTGAGCCACACACTCACACGCGCTCGTCACGCCCTAACTTCCTTCTTATTTATTCTTATTTATCGTCTCTAATTTAATTGCCATGTCCTTCTTAATTTCAATCAACACGTTTAATTTGTTTACGCTTAATTCTATGTCCGACTAAATTATTTTGAGTCCGGTATGTGAGGACCGTCGTCTCCGACGGGACTCGGTAATTATTTTGTTGGCTTAAATTATTATTATTAAATTCTGTTTTGGCTTTAGTTTTTATTCTTAATTTAGGTAACCTTATCACAAGAGTGAGAGGTTACTTACCATGATTTCGTCACGAGAGTGAGAAATCTATTAAGGTTCGAACCGGCACTGCAAGAGCGTGGGGGTCGAACTAGATAGTAAAAACTAGGAATTATTCTTAAACACAGCGAGAGCGCTTTAGGATTAATTAGGACTTATTTAGTTTTTAAAACGCGTTCTCTGATTTAAGTGGGCGAGCGAGAGAAGAATCCTACGGTTAAGGAGCGTGACTTTATTCACAACAACGAGAGTGTGAGGTTTAGTCTTTAAGCAATTATTTTCTACTAAATATATTTTTAACATTTTTAATAAGCCAATAAATTACAGAGTTCCCGAAGTACGTTGAATCACATTCCGGTCTCTCTTCTCCTATATTTATCTTAATCTGTGGTTTGACAATCTTTTATATTACTTCGATATATCCGTGCACTTGCGGACGCATCAAGTTTTTGGCGCCGTTGCCGGGGACCAATTTAGTCAATTTCGTAACTCCATTTTTACACCGTATAGACTAAGGCATTAAAATTAAAAAATATATATATTTTATAATCCTAGGTAGATGTATCACCCAAATTTTTTCTACAACTCCCACTCCCAATATCTTGAGGAACCGCACCCAAATTTCCCATATGATTACCATTCCCAGTATTTCGAGGAATCACAAGAACCTCATAAATCCGACCTTGAAATACTATTAGAGAATTTCAATGCTGCATCACTACCTGATTCTCACCCAAACTACCTCTTCAACCACTAACCCCAACATTTCGATGAGTCTCAAGAATCCCATAATTTAAACCTCGAATCATCTATTGAGGATTTCAATTTGACAACAACTTATCCTCAACTGAATTTCCTCTACGATCACCACAACCAATATTTTGAGGAGTCACCTGAATCCCATAAATCCGACCTTGAAATATTAATGGAGAATTTTATTGAAACACAAACTCTTTTTAGGCTAGAATCTACGATGACGGAGTGCTTTGTAGAAACACAAAATACGATTCTAACCCACCTTGAAGAACCACAAGAATCCCATAATTTCAACTTCGAAGCATCAATGGAGGATTCCGATGAGGCGCTAACTCACTCTAGGTTAGAATCGATGATGGAGCACTTTATAGAGACACAAAATGTCCAAAATGAAGATCTTAGAAAACAAAGTCTCCAAATTAACGAATCCCTTAGGCAGCTGACAACTGTGGTTGAGTCTCTAGCAACTCACAACATGGCTTTGGAGACTCAAATCTCCTTGCTTGAACAAAAACATCTAGGACCCTTCCTTGAGGAGCATGTGCATGTTGTAACAATCAATAGTAAACAACAAAGTGAAAGTCCTAAGGAGAGTAATGATTAGTTTGAGGGGCGTGATATTGAGGTTGAGCGGAGTTCTGATGAGAAAATAGGGGAGATTGAGAAAAATCCACCGACACCTCCCGAAAGAGAGGTTGTCGAAGATTTGGAGAATGAAGCACCTATTGTTGTTCCTCCTCCCTAGACCCCTCTGATTCCTTTTCCGCAAAGTTTTATGGAAGCTGAGGTAGAATCCCAATCCAAAACGTATGTGGAGGTATTGGAAAATATCCACACTAATGCACCATTTTTTGAAGTCTCCCATAAAAAGAGAAAGTTAGAGGACCATGAAACTAGGGATGTCATTACTGTTAAGAGGGGAAGGTTAGCATTTGAAGTGATGGCTGAAATCACTAAGCTCAAACGTGAAAAGTTGATACTTAGGATAGATCTAGAAACACCACCACAAGATCAAAAGAATGAACCACCCCACAGAAGAAAGAAAAGAAAAGGTAAGGGATATGTGAGATGGCTCGATAAGTGGCCATGGAAACCGACGGTTACTAAAAGTTCAACTGAGGAGTTATTCTCGAGAGAACTACCATGAGTGCTTGGACTCTTAAGTCGTCGAGCTATCGACGTTAAACAAAGCGCTGCGTGGGAGGAAACCCAGGAGCTTTCTATTTAATGTTTTTCTTTTAATGTGTGAAGTTGCAGAAAATAAAGAGATGGATCGTTTGTCACGTCACTACGCCAAAAATGATTTTTGGCAGCACCCCTAAGACAGCGCTTTGTCTGAAAAGCGCTGCCATAAGTAAGAATTAAAAAATACGGAAATTGGCTACAGTCAAAGCGCTGGTAAAGACCACCCTTTAGAGAGCGCTTTCTAGAAAGCGCTGGTAAAGGCCACGCTTAAGAAAGCGCTTCTTAAAAGCGCTGGTAAAGACCCCCCTTTAGAGAGCACTTTTAAGAAAGCGCTGGTAAAGGCCAAGCTTAAGAAAGCGCTTATTAAAAAGCGCTGGTAAAGGCCATATTAACAAAGAGCTTTTACAAAAGCGCTGGCATAGGTAATTAATTTCTAAAAAACAAAATTCCTAAAATAATTAGAAAGGGCTTATACGAACAATTAACAATCAAAAACCCTTAATTTTGTCAGTACGGCCTTCTTCTCAAACTCTCCTTCTCGTTAAACTTCTTCTCAAAAATCTTTCAGCTTCTTCTCAAAAATTCATTTACCCAAAAATCGTTCAGCTTCTCATCGTCTTCTGCTCGTCGCTTGTTCATCTCTGGGCTTTTGTTGTTGTCCTCTTCTTCTCATCGTCTTCTGCTCTTCGCTTGTTCTCATCGTCTTCTTCTCAACGGCTTCTGCTCGTCGCTTATTCAACTTTGGGTTTTTGTTCAAGAAGTGATTAATCGAGAGACACATACAGGTAAAGGTTCTTTCTCTTTGTATGGATTTAGTAGCTTAGGTTCAGAGGTTGGAAGTCAGTCACTGAGTCAATTTAGTTTGAAAGTTCAGATTCTGTTTAAGTGACAATGAGATTGATTTGAGTTTGATAGATTTTTATGAAACAAAAATTGTAGCTGAAGTGAGTACATGGAATGTCATTTTTTTATTATTGGTGTTTAAGATGCTGCAATTGTGGCTGTTTTGTTAGTGATTTTTTATAGGATAACATTAGTGTTTACTAGTATTGAAGTAAGACGCTTATATGCAGGAACATCTGTGTATGCGGTATTATTCATCAATTTGTTAGTAAGGTTTACAGAGGTTATGGTAGGTTTTTATCCAAGCAATCATGCTTCAGAAATCAAGTCTAGGAAATATTTTTTTTGGCATAAAGTGATTCCATGATTTGAATTAGCTATTTCAAGACCTAGGAAATACTTCGATTCACCTAGGTTCTTGATTTGAAATATGTGATGAAGAACCTATTTGATTTGATCAAACCTAGTTAATGAATTTCCTAAAATTATGACGTCATCAAGATACACTAAAAGTAAAGTGAATGTCTTATTAGTTTTCTCGATGAACAAGGAATAATCCGGGTTGATTTGATGTAATTTGTGTTCAAGAAGATATGTGAGCTTTTCATACCATTTTTCTACCTGCTTGCTTAAAGCTTTACAAAGGTTTGATTAGCTTGTACACTTGGCTAGGTTTATAGATAGGGAATTTCATGGTGGTTTTGTCATATAAACATTTTCATCTAATTTTGCATCTAAGAAAGCATTGAAAAGTCTAATTAATGGATGAACCAATTACTGTTGGTTGTTAAAGCAATGACAAGTCTGAATGTAGTCATTTTTTCCATAAGAGAATATGTGTCAAGGTAATTGGTACAAGCTCCAATCAACGCAATACATCTATATCAACTCATTATGGTCCTTCTGAAGTCGCCAATTTTGCTTGTTGGAGAACATATTTGAGCATTTCGGTTTTGTAAATTCGGGTGTTTGTAGTTTCTAGCTAATTGATAATTGATTTCATATCATTTTAAATAATTGAGTTCTAGATTGGGGTTTTTTTGATATTGTGTTAGTAGTGGTGTATTTAACTGCATCGTGTGTGTTTAATTTTACAGTTACTTTGAAGCCTCTGGTTTCTACTTGTACAACGCCGATTCAAACCTACCCGTCTCCCACATCAAGTCCAACTCAGGTTACTAGCCCTTTCTTCTTGCTTATAGTTTGTTGTTTTCTGCTTATAGTTTATTGTTTATGGTTCTATTTAATTTCAATTTAGTGTCTCTCAATCAGTTTTTTGGTTTGTGGACTTATATTACCTTGAAATAAGGTAATGTCTTCTTTAAGAAATCGGGGGTAGGCTGAAATAAGGTATTGTCTTCTTTTAGAGACTCACACAATCGAGACAACTGTAACTTCCTATCTTTAGCTAACTAACAACTTAACCAATATGAAAGCTATAGGATCTCATTAGGTATTGCTTAAGTGTTGCTTATTCACAGTAGTATATTTTTGTACTATAGTTGCATAACATTCTATTTCAAGACTTGAGTGGTTTGACAAGATTTATTTCTATTATTCACACTTTATAGGATCTCATTAGGTATTTCTTATCTTGACAGAATTCCTTAGTACCTGATAGAGAAACCAAGAAGCAAAAGCATTTGTTTAGCTTAATTAAGACATGGATAAAACATGGATGAATTCAAACCGATTGTCGAAAGAGTACGAGAAAGGGGTATGGGAATTTGTTAAGTTTGCGGTTGCGCATGCCGAAGACCCGATTCGAATGGCGTGTCCTTGCTTGGGTTGCTGTTATGGGGGTAAGGTTGACGGGAATAAGTTGGCATCGCATTTACTACGTTTGGAATTGATAGAAGTTATACATGTTGGACAATGCATTGTGAGAAAAGTAACGGGAATGTTGAGTCGAGGTGTAATACGAAGTATGCTTCAAACGACGATTGCACAGACACATATGATTATGATCGAGTCGAAGAGATTGCAGAAGCGCTTGAAGAAGATCTTGAGGATTGTCCCAAAATGTTCGAGAGGTTGGTAAGCGATGCAGAGAAACCGTTGTATGATGGTTGTACAAAATTCACAAGATTGTCTGCGGTGTTAAAGTTGTACAACTTAAAGGCGGATAATGGATGGTCGGATAAAAGTTTCACAGAGTTATTAGCCCTTGTGAAAGATATGCTACCAGATGATAATGTTCTTCCCAATCGAACGTATGAGGCCAAAAAGATGTTGTCCTCTATTGGCATGAGCTATGATAAGATACATGCATGTCCAAATGATTGCGTTTTGTTTCGAAACGAGTATGCAGTGTTGAATGAGTGTCCTAAATGCGGTGCCCCTCGATATAAGAAAAAGTTGTCTCCGGCCAAAGTCTTATGGTATTTTCCTATAATTCCGAGATTTAGACGCATGTATCGTAGTGAAACTAATTCAAGACACTTGACTTGGCATGCAGATGAAAGAATTATTGATGGAAAGTTGCGACATCCGGCAGACTCACCACAGTGGATGAAAGTTGATACTGATTATCCTGAATTTGGAAAAGAAGCAAGAAACCTTCACTTGTCATTGTCTACTGATGGAATGAACCCGCCTGGTATTCAAAGTATCTCTCATAGCACATGGCCTGTGATTCTTATGATTTATAACCTACCTCCGTGGCTATGTATGAAGCGTAAGTACATGATGTTATCTATGCTAATTTCTGGGCCTAAACAACCAGGGAGAGACATAGGCGTATACCTGGCACCCTTAATCGAAGATTTAAAGTTTTCGTGGGAGAACGGTGTGGAGGTTTACGATGGGTGTAGGAAAGAAAGTTTCAATTTGAGGGTGATGTTGTTTGGAACAATTAATGATTTTCCAGCATACGGAAATCTATCCGGGTACGACAATAAAGGTCAAAAAGCGTGTCCTGTTTGTGAAGATGAAACCGATACGACACGATTGGATCTTTGTCAGAAGAATGTCTTTCTCGGCCATCGTAGATTCTTAAATTCTAATCATCACTACCGTGGGTGGAGAAAAGAATTCAATGGAAAGGCCGAACATCATACAGCCCCGCCTTTTTTGTCAGGTGATCAAATTTTTGAAAAGGTGAAAGATGTGAGCACTCAGTATGGCAAGCCTTTTGCACATTCACTTGTCAAGGGTGGGTGGAAGAAGAAGTCAATTTTTTTTGAACTTCCATATTGGAAGTCGTTGTACGTAAGACATTTCCTGGATGTTATGCATATTGAAAAAAATGTATTTGACAGCGTTATAGGTACGTTACTCAATATACAAGGAAAGTCTAAGGATGGCCTTAACATAAGGAAGGACATGGTAAACATGGGAATGAGAACTGAATTGGGACCCGTGACGAAAGGAAGACGAACATATCTGCCACCTGCTGTTTACACTCTATCTAGAAAGGAGAAGAAAACATTGTGTAAGTTCCTCAGTGAAGTTAAAGTTCCAGAAGGCTACTCTTCAGATATTAGAAGACTTGTGTCCATGAAAGACCTCAAGTTAAAGAGTTTGAAGACGCATGATTGCCATGTTATAATGGAACATTTTTTACCAATAGGTATACGTTCTATTCTGCCAGAAAAAGTAAGAAGCGCAATAACTAAACTGTCTTTTTTCTTCAGGTCAATTTGCAGTAAGGTGATCGATCTCGCGATCTTACCAACATTGCAAAAAGAGATAGTTGTTACTTTATGTGATCTTGAAATGTATTTTCCTCCCTCGTTTTTTGACATAATGGTTCATCTAGTCGTTCATCTTGTGAAAGAGACACAATTGTGCGGACCAGCTTATATGAGATGGATGTACCCTGCTGAACATTATATGAAAATTTTAAAAGGGTACGTGAAAAACAGAAGTCGACCGGAGGGTTGTATTGCCGAACGATACATTGTTGAAGAAGCGGTTGAGTTTTGTACTGATTTTCTGTCAAATGTTCAATCAATTGGACTCCCCAAATCTCATATTGTTGAAAAAAAAGAAGGAAAAAGGCTAATTGGAAATAATGTTGTGACAGTATCAAAGGTCGAGCGGGATCAAGCGCACTTATATGTTCTGCACAATGAGATTGAGGTTGAGCCGTATGTTGAAATGCACAAGGTTGTTCTCCGAGATTTAAATCCGAATAGAAATGAGAATTGGATAGTACGAGAGCACAATCGTAGTTTCATACCGTGGTTCAGGGAACATATTTATTCAAAGTATCGTTCAGATCCTGCTTCAGTAACAGAAAGGTTGAGATGTTTAGCCTATGGTCCAAGTATAATTGTGTTTTCTTATAGCGCATACGCAATTAATGGATACACATTTTATACCAAAGAACAAGATGATAAAAGTACTATGCAAAATAGTGGTGTTACCTTGGTAGCTGAAGCAATGCACATATCAAGTGCGAATGACTTAAATCCGAAATTTGCAAATTTGTCATATTTTGGGGTTAACGAGTGCATTTTGGTGTTTGATTACGCAAAGTTTCAGATTCCTGTATTTGGTTGCAAGTGGGTTGAAAATAATAATGGCATACGAATGGATAAGTCAGGATTTTTGCAAGTGGATCTCAATAGGATGGGGTACAAAGATGAGCCTTTCATTCTAGCCTCTCAAGCTAAACAAGTGTTCTATGTCAATGGTCCGACAAGTACGAAATGGTCTATAGTGCTTTTATCAAACAAAATAGTTGATGAAAACATTGGAGATCAAGGTGATATTGGTGTTGGCATTGAATCTTGTACAAGAAATGATCAAAATGAGAATGAATCTTGTACTAGAAATGATCATAATGAGGGTATTTGGATCAATCCAACCGTCCGCGTTGTTAAGAGACGCGTAGAACACAATCCTACCAAGAAAAGAAAGAGACGTTAGTGAAAAAGGTAATAGTATACATATTCCGACTAATGTGCTTTATTCAATTTGTACCGATTGTTATATATTCAATTTGTATAGTTTTTTCAATTTGTATTCCAATTGTTATAATACTTATTCAATTTTGGTGCATATTTTCGTTTTGTACATAACTTTTGAACCATGTATCCGTTTGTTGACTTCTTTACATGTAACTATACTATTTTGACAATTTTGGAGCTGCTCATTCACTTATCTTTACATTTCGGGACTGTTTTTTTATCGGTTTTGCTTCTGCCCGTGATCAAAAGTCGGGTTTAGGGTCTGAATTTCGGAAAACCGACTTCATTTTTAAGTCCGTGAGGACGTTTTACCATATCCATGTAAATTTCGTTCAATTCCGACAACTTTCTTTTTTTTTACGCTTATTCTGATTTCATCGATTTCGATTCCGATTTACTTGTACATGCATGATTTGACTTCCATTTGACTTGTATAGATTGTTAGCTTATTAATAGTGTACTAATGTGCTTTAGTTTGTTTGATACAGGTTCAATGGCTAGTAATCAAGAAAACCCACAAGAAAACTCACAAGATAGAGATGCTCCGGATACAAATCCTCCACCCGATACATCATCAAAAGAAGTTGCACGAGGCATCACCATTATGAAGGGAATCATTCGACATAGAGACCAAGGATTAATATATAATTTGGAATGGAATTCTGATAACCAACCAATTGGTCCTAATTCTGCAAAGTTGACAAGCTATATTGGTACACTTGTTCGTTTGCATATTCCAGTCTGCGTAGCTAAATGGAATCTGAAAAGCAAAGAGTTGGACGAGAAAAAAGACATGATTTGGGATGAGCTTAAGGTATCATATATGGTTGTTGGTTATTATCTTGACGATAATTTGATTAAATTACTTATACTAACACACTCTTTGCGTATGTTTGTTTGCAGAGGTCTTTTAACATACCAGATGAGCGTAAACGCTTCATTCTTGGTTTGGCCGGAAAAAGATATAGAGGGTGGAAACTTATTTAACAAACACCTATCTTAAGGATAACGCTTCATTCTTGAAGGACACCAAAAAAGTATGAGATCTTCATTGATGAAGAAGATTGGGTTGAGTTTGTAAATCAAAGAGATGAAGCTTTTCGGAAAAGGAGTGCCACAAATAGTGCGAGAGCATCAAAAGCCGTGTATCCATACAAAAAAAGGCGTTTGGGATATGCACGCTTAGAGGAAAAAATTGTAAGTAAATAGAAATGCGTTTTAATTAATTATCTTCATGTGTTTTATTTGACGATTTTATCATTTGTGTCAATGCATAGTTAGAGGAGACGAAAAGTGAGGAAACCTCACTTCCAGTACATGTGTTGTGGAAGGAAGCTCATGTGGGCAAGAATCGAGCTGTCGATCCCGATGTTCAAAGAGTTTATGCTGAATGTGTAAGTATAACATTGTGTCATTAATTAAATCAAAAGTTTTTTAATATATAATTGATTTTTTATCTCCACTAATAATTATTGAAACGTAAATGAATTACAGGAGACCTTGTCGCAATCGGTATCCACCGGTGAGGACCAGGATGATAGGAGCGTACTTAGTAGAGCACTAGATGCTCCTGAGTATCCCGGTCGGGTGAGGGGTAAAAGTCATGGTGTGACTCCAACCTCTTTTTACAAGCATTCTAGGAGAAGAAATCCTACCAATGAAGAAGTGTTGCAGAAATTGCAGGAATTACAAGCACAAGTCTCTGAATTGCAAAAAGATAAAGAGATATATATGAGAGAAAAGTGCAATACTTCATCGGCGAAAGAAACTAGTGATAAAGCTAGTATCAACTGTCAAAGAAAATTTCCCGAGGTAATTATAAATTTTTTTCCTTACAAATTGTTCTATTTTATTAATGATAATGACTCTATATTTACTATTGGTTTAGGGCATTTCATCTTGCCAACTATACTTATCGTCACCGAGTTATCGCCTAGTTGGCAAGGGAAAAGTGCACAACACTTTGGGAGATTTACTACACCATAGACCGCTCCCGGATGGACACCTGAAAGTATCAGTTGATGTTGTATTAGATCATGATGCGGTGCTACAGGTACCTGTTGCACCCCCAAATTTGCCCATCTAATTTTATTTCTAACTGGTTTATACATCTCATAATCTCATCCATTAGGTCATCCTGCATATCATGCATCATTAATCAATAAACTTGGCACGAGATCAAGGATCTTGAAGGGTTAAGGTTTCATTGGTACTTTGAGACTTCTTATCTTCAAGGTGTTTATATCAATCAAGTTGGAGATGAGGTTTCTAAGGTCTTTTTTCAATTGAAGTTAAAAAAGTAGGGTTTATTTCCCTATATTGAGTTTGGTCTTATAATCATCATGGGCTGCTTCTCAACACTTGAGCTATTAATGACTTGATCACACATTTCACGCTTAGTCCTCTTTTGCTACTCATGGAACAAGGCTTTTGAATCAATATCTCAACATGTGGCGATGATTATAGCCTTAAGTTTTGTGTGGTGCTTGCTTGGAATATAAGTCATCTTGGTTCAACTATTGTTTGCTTGAATTTCTTAATAAAGAGTGTAGAAGAAATATTACAAAAGTGAAGGTTGACTTTTGTTGACCAATTCACTTCGGCTTCCTCATTGGAATTTGACCATTACTACATCAATATTCAGGAATTCATTCAAATAGATATAAGAAAAGTTACATGTTATTGAATTGGAATTCAAAAGAAAAGAGGGAAACTACCATTCAATTGGTTTGAATTGCTTGAATTACAAAAGAAAGTTGTCATACAAAAGGAGACATTCCATTACAAATTACAACATTCAAAGTTCAGCCACAATTACACAAAAATCAATTCAAAATCATTACACCGAGACATTCATGCCAAAAAACTACAAAGAAAGAGGAATTTAAACTTGTGTTACAAGGGCCAGGTTCCACTAATCTTCATTCATGATCAATTACTTCCATAAGCCTCTTCAAACTCTTCAAGCATTTTTAATCTTTCAAGATACCATATATTTTCTTCACTTCCAATGCTTTACAAATACTTGCTGCAGCCCTGCATAAACAAAAAAGAAACAGCCACAGTTCAATCAAACAATCTTACCAAACTCATTGAACCATGTATATCCAAGCACCAAAACAAACCAAAATCCAGCCATTCAAACAATTCTGCACATCCACTACAAAAAAAGAACCTGCAATCCAATACCTAGCCAATTATCTTTCAACTAACAGTTGATTTCTAACTGTTTTTACCTTTTACTAACTGACATTAACCTAGTCAACTTCCATCCACACTATATAGCCTTGCATCAAACATAAACTAACATCACTCCATACCATTTCAAGCTAAATACATACAACACTAAATTAATTCAACAATCAGGTACATAAACACTAATGTCACGGCAACTTACAGCTCTTAACCGGTTCGATCCCATCCATTCGCATTTGTAACAAATTCTAAGCCACCACTTTAACTTCCTCTTAGCAATTCCAACTCGGCAGCAAAATCTAATCATGCCCACACCTCCCATGGAATCCTGCATTCGTTCAAAACAATACTGGTTCAGCTTTATATTAAAAGAAAAACTCAAGTCTGTACTGCAGTTCAAAAATCAGAACATCCCACATAAAAAAAAAACGAAATTCCAAGCACATAACACCTCAGCCTATAACAGTTAACTAACATTCATAACAGAAATTCAAACCTCTACTACCAAACCTAGTAACTAACTTCTATCCTATAACAAACTTTCAAACAGCAAAATAACATAATCAGTTATTAACTCACAACTTCCAAACAGAAAAAACAAACTCTCTAACCTCTCAATCCAAGCCCTTCAATCTTTAACAAACTCCCCTTCAATCCAATGGCTCACATCCTCTCATGAATTCTATATAAACCACCTTCTCCCTCAGTTTCAGCTCTCCGCCATTCACACACACTTCATCCACCATTTTCACTCTTCAAACTTCAATCATCCATCTTCAATCTCCTCCACCACTCTCATTCATCTTCATCTTCATCTTCATCTTTCTTTCACCATCTTGAATCTGCTTCACACCTTCAACACAATTCACTTTCAACAAGAAAAATTGATCAGAAAATCACCTAACAGAAAAGAGGAGAAATCGTATAACAGAAATCAGAGAACCTGTAACAAACTCACCTTCATCTCTTCTTCCTTCTCAACTCCACTCTTAGATTTTCTTCACCCTCAATTCTCTCTCTGAATTCATCATCATCTCAATATTCTGCAAAATCACCACCTTCGATTCTCTTCAAATCTTCTTCTTAAGCACCATCGAAGCAACAATCTTCAAGGTCTTGCAAGAATTACAACACCAGAGAATCATCATCACATCGCAACAATAACGAGACGAGGCAGAAGTTCAAGAAGAAGAGCGAAGTGAACGGAGGAAGCAAAAGAACAACACGTACACTTACCTCAAAGCTTCGTTGCCGGCATCTTCAAATCTGAGCATCTCCGATCAAGCTCGAACGGAGGTTGAGATGGACGGAGAGATGGATCGAGGGAGGAGCGACGTCGAAGAGAGGCGAGGGAACTGATGAGGAGAGTTGATGCTGTTGATTTGTAGCGTTGTTCACGGTGGCGATCAGAATTTGACCGGAGAAGAGAGCATTACCGCCGCCGTTTCACGTCTGTGATTTCGCGAGGGAGAGAGGTGAGTTTCTTCAGAAGCTCAATCGTCATAAACAGGTAAACCTAATCCCCTTCTTTTGTTAATTGTGATTTTTCTTTTCTTCTTTTTATTTATTATTTATTTTAATTGACAAATAAAAATTTGAATGAGATCCATGGTCTCCTTGGGCCATCGAAATTGTTGTATCTACCCCTTCTTGGCCCATGCTGCATCTTTTTGGCTGAAAACTATCACATACAAAAAAATCCTGTTTGGGTTTGTCTCCCTGTCTGGGCCTAACGCCCATATTCTAATCTGCACCTTATTTTCACTTGAAACCCCCCTGATCATATATTTTTCCTATTAGGAATTAGGATTTTTTACATAGTTTTGTTCTTCTTTTTTTTTTAGATAATAAAAAGCATATAAAGATCATAATCTTCTCATTAGATTTTTAGATAATAATAACATTTAGAATCATAATTTTTGTTTGATTTTTAGGTAATAAAAAAGACATAGAAAACAATAAAAAATGTTAGTTTTAGGATTAATAGATTTTTAGTATATTTTAGGCTTGAATTAGAATTCTTTTAACCCATTAAAAACCCATGAAAATAATAGTATTTTTAGGCTAATTTTTGGATCACTTCTTTTATTTCTTTCGTACCATTTCCATGTTATTTTCGTATAATTGTTGTGTGATTTTGTTACTTGTTTTTGGCCATAATGTTTGACCTATTGTGTTAATACCATTTTAATGCTCCTTTTAGAATTTAGTCACCATGTTAACATTAGACTTAGACTAATAATAACACTAGGTTTAGAAATTAGGCTAGTCCCCCTTTCATTCTTTTTCTATTACAACACTAAAACACCTAACAAATACTCAAAATAAAATCCCTCTAAAAAATACAAAGAAAACACTTAAAAAACATTAATAAAAAAGTGAAAATCATTAAATAGGGGATGCAAGCTTGAATCTCCCTTGCTTAAGGGAATCATTCGAGTGCTTGGATCTCCCTTTATTAAGGGAACCATCCGAGCGTAAGTTCCCAATTTCTAAAAAACACAAACCAAAGGGTAACTCGAATCTCCCTTGCTTAAGGGATCCATTCGAAACGCTCAAACTCTCTTCTGTCTCTCGCCCTTGTGGCATTCTTAAGAACATGTTGAATCCATTCCATAATTAGGCGTGTAAGTCTCCAAAGGTCGAGCATCGTGGAGTGCGACTTTAACCTCTGTTCACCTAAAAAACACCAAAACATAGAAAATCTTGAGCCGAACTACGGTCGCTCTGATTCCTTGTAAGGGATACGTAGGCATTGGGTCGCAGGGCCTAAGCAAGCACACTTGTAAATAATTCCTTCTTTTCCCCGTATTTCTTTTGCATGCATTCGCATTTAGGTTTAGACATAGATACACCCTCTAGATAGAAACAAACATAGGTGGATACCATCGAGTACGATGGGCGTGAGGGGTGTTAGCACCTTCCCCTTGTGTAACAGAATCCCGTGCCCTATTCTCTGGTCGAAAGACCTTGTTCTTATTCTGAGTTAGGTTTCCTGGTATTCCTTTTCCCTTATGGGATAAATATATTGGTGGCGACTCTGATTCCATTTTTCGCGGTAGCGACAGCTGGCGACTCTGCTGGGGACGTTAGACCTATTGCGGGTCCGTACTTAGCGAGTCGATCCTAGCCTTTGTTTGTTTCCTTTATTGGGTGTTTATTTATTTGTTTATATGTTTACATTTTTGTATATATGTTTGCATATCATGTCTATTTCCTGCTCGCATATCATGTTTACTATCCGCATGCATCTGGACTATATTATGGGTCCCCGTGGGGACCACATTTTTTTTTTGCTTTGTTTTGTAGGTGGGGGGTTTGTGTGAGGTAAAAGGCCCACTACCCAGGCCAGTGACACCTAGGATTAGCATGGATGTTCATGTTGACTCCCGTAGCGCTTGCTATGATCGAGCTTGACATGGGGTACCACAACTGGGCGAGGTTCTTTCATGGAACACTGTGTCTGGCACGCTTGTTGCCTTAAACACTTTGTACCCCGTGGGAACTGTAGACCCTAGTGACCATTAGGGACCACTTGTCCGTGTTTAGACTACATACCCGTGAGATTGGGTTGGGACAAGAAACCTTGGCTCCTACATACCTTGGCTCCTACATACCTTGGCTTCTTCATATTTGAGGTTGGACCTTTATTTGGTTTGTTCTCATGGTGCTTGATATACTGGTATTCTAAAAAGGCGTCGAACCTTTGATACTGGGACATTTGACCTGTGCAGAGGTTTTACATCAGTTATTCAGAGGATTGCACAGTGGTTATTAAGATTATATGAATCTTGATCCCATGCCTTTTAATTGCATAACATCATTCCTTCATCAACTTCATTTGTGGGGGATCCTAAAGTCTGTTCCAAAAAAAAATAAAAAGAAAGGTAAACAGAAAAGATGAAAAAAAATGAAAAGAAAAGATACTCTATGCAAAAAAAAAATATAAAGAGAATAAAAGTGAAATAAAAGAGTGAAAAGGCTTTAGGATCCCTTAGAAATGAAACACGCATTCATAATATCATGCATTTCATAGTTCTCTCAGAAGCTTATGGGGGCCCTTTCTTCTCAGATTTTGACTTCAACAACAAAATTGACTTCTCACCGCTGTGCTCAAAAGTTAATGATGGAACAACTCCGTGAGGACTTGAATGAGATGAGGACAGAAATGGGGATTAACCTAAATCAGTGTATGGAGGCTATTCAAGCCCTTGCTTTTAGACACGAAGAGTTGAGACAGGTTCTTCAGAGGCCAGATGCAGATGTTAATCTTAACACAAGAGAAGGTCTTGTGAATCAGAACGTCAGAAATACTGTTGAGATTCCAATTCCCGTTAAGGAGACTTCGCATCATGAGAATAATTCAGAATTTGAAGCCTTTAGGTTCCCGATTAACGAGTTGGACAAAAGATTCTACCTTCTGGATGAAAGGTTGAAAGCCATGGAAGGTCGTGACTCTGTTGATTTAGACGTTGTTGGTTTATGCCTAGTGCCTGGTATTAAGATTCCTGCTAAGTTCAAAGTCCCCAATTTCGAGAAGTACAAGGGGAACATGTGTTCGATAGCTCATGTCAAGGCATTTTGCAACAAAATGGCTCCTTATGCTGAGAATGACAAGCTATTAATGCATTTCTTTCAGGATAGCCTCAGTGGCACATCTCTAGAGTGGTATAATCAACTCGAAAGAACTGATGTCCGAACTTGGAAAGAACTAGCAGAAGCCTTTGTCAAGCGTTACAAGCACAATAGTAACATGGCTCCGACCAGAATGCAACTCCAAGCTTTGACTCAAAAAAATGACGAATCGTTCAGAGAATATGCCCGAAGATGGAGAGAATTAGCTGCTAGAGTTCAACCTCCACTCTTAGAGAAAGAGCTCATGGATATGTTCACGGATGTGATGGAAAGTCCGTACTACCAATGTTTGGCTGCATGTAAAGCCTCCGATTTTGCAGAATTGGTACTCGTTGGAGAACGAATGAAACATGGTATTAAGAATGGTAATGTCCAAGTGGTTGATACTATTCCTGAATTCCCTAAGCAAATGGATAAAGAGACCAATGCGGTCTCTGACTATGAAAAGGAATCTCCTGATTATTCTCCTAATCATATCTCTTGTCATGAAGCAATAGCAATTACTCCTGTTCAGGATGACCCGCAAATTTGTGCTGCAACTTTCAACGAGCCTCCCACTCAGTTTGTTCAACAGAAGCTTATCCCAAAAGATCAATCAGGTCAGTATGCGCCACCAAGGCAGAATTGTCAACAACATCGTCACCCACAAGGCAGACAGAGACACAGAAGGCCTAAAAGAGTGTATGATCCCATTCCTATGACTCGTGATAAGCTGTTTTCTCACTTGATCAATCTTTCCTTGGTAGAACCAAAGCAGCTGAAGCCTGTTCATTTCCCGTATCCTGTGGGATTTGACCCTAATGTTAGTTGTGGCTACCATGCTGGGGCACTTGGGCATTCGATTGAAGATTGTCAGCCATTCAAAGACAAGGTTCAAGACTTGATTGATTCCAAGGCTATCACTTTCACACCTGAGGGCCAAATTTGAAGTTATCTTTTGACTCAATGGATCTTCTGAAGCAATAAGTCCATACGGAGTCAAGTCTCCTCAACAATGACATTCATTTAGTTCTCTACTGCATCTTCATTTGTGATCTTTTTTTGTTTGTTTAAGCATTGCTAGCATGTAAAAACTTGTTAATTCTTGAATGAAAAATCATAATACATTGAAGATATTTGTCTTGAAGTAATCCATATGTTTTCACTCAAAAAATGTTTTTGGCATTATGATACCAACTTTTACTTATCTCTTGCTTAGGCAACGAGCGGAGGGAGAATGATGAAAGATAAAAATGCAAAATCCCTAATTGTGTGTTTTTGAATAAAACCCTACTGAGGATGTACAGGCATTGTTTCAAATCCCCAAACACTGGAGATATAAGGGAGATAGACCCTCGTTAACCCCTTCGAGCCTTGAAGTAGGAGTTTCTTTAATGAAAAAAAACCCTTAATTTTAACCCTGGGGAAGGGTAGTGTTCATTTAACTTGATCAAGTGTTCAAAACTCACAAATGATATGCATCTAAGGATACAACAATGGTTATCCTTCAAAAGGTTGAGGAAAGTCAAAACCATGATGGTTATCCTTCACCTACCAAGAGGACAAAAGATGACGATGCCACAATGGTAATCCTTCATCAATCATGGAATGAGGCAGTCGCAATCATTTCCAACAAATCAAAGACAACGCGAGGTCACACGACTTGTTTAAAAAAAAAGGGCAAAAAAAATGAAAAAAAAAAGAAAAAAAAACAAAAAATAGCAATAAAAAGAAAAATGATGGTGAAAATAAAGCAAGAACAAAGTCGTGTGATAATGAATCAGAAGAATAAAAGGTGAGCTACTGCCGTGTCCGAAAAAACCTCACTGATTCCTCAACCGTTTCAAAATTTCTGGTGAGGGATTAACACTCATGATTGAGTTAACTGAATATAGGAATGGAGAACATCATGAAGGGGGTGGGCACCAAATAATTTTGAGCCTAAAAAATCCTTTATTTCTGAAAACCATGAACCCGGCCAAATTACAACCCTTAAAAGTTTTAATTGAAGTAGGGTTTATTTCGAAGACGCACTCCCATGAGATAGTGTTTACTGACTCCCAATGAAGCGTGACACATATATGTTGGTATCGTATGCTCGCTTTATCTTTCATTCACAAGAGGTTGCAACCTCATTTCATAAAAAGTTTGTTTAAACTTCCAGACTAACATAGGCTTTGCATTAGGATTGTCATTCTTATAATTAACATTCTTTTGCATAAAAACATTTGCTTAAACACCAAGGAAGTTTCCATGATGAGAACCCATGAAGATCTTGATCGTGTCAAAGTAAGAGAACTTGAAGACTCCGTTGAGCATGAGCAATTTATGTTTCTTTGATTGGTTACCTTGAGGGAAAGGGTTGAAAGCTCCATTAATCATGATAAATTTGCTTTCACAGTTTGTTCGACTTCAAAAGAAGTAGATTTGAGGATTCTGATAAGATGTACATAATCAGGGGCAATCGATTCGAGGCTTGACCTCTCAAATTCAATCAATCTAGGGAAGTGATGTCGAGACACATCTCTCTCAAAATTCACTCAATCTGGGGTAGTTACGTCGAGATTCGAAAAAATCTCTTCAAGGATCCGTTGATCAAGAGAGAGAACACTTCAAATGCTTAAATGTGTTAGGGCAAATATCTTCGTAATTCGGGCAACCTGGGGCATAATATTTTGGCCTGTATTGAAGAAACTGTCATTCACCTGTGAGGTGCGGTTGGCCATCACATAGTGGAGAAGTATCACAATGCTTTTCCCCAGCAAGATACTCTCTCCCCAAGCATAGGAGTTTATTTCTCCTAGAAAAGTCTCTCCCTGAGCATAGGAGTTTATTTCTCCTGAGAATTCTTTCTCTCCCCAAATAGGAGTTTATTTCTCCTCAGAGTTGTTCCACTCAACCCATAAAGAGTTCCTCATCAAGAGTTCTCATCCCCAACATGGTGAATTGAGGGAATCTCCTCAAGATGAAAATTCTCCAAACAATGGCACATAGTGAGAAGTCAGAAGTTATGCTTCGCTACGCAAGTCAACAACCAGAAGGGGTATCTTGAAAGATTGGCATCCCCACAGAGTTCTCAACACTAAGGGGATTCTCCCTGGTGTTTACCTCTCCCGAGGCCAAAGATAAAATTCAATGGAATATTCCCCGAAGGGACCCCAATGATTTTTCTTCTTTATCACACGAATGCCTTTATTTGGCACTTTGCATGTAGTTTCATTGCATAATACATGGCATCCTCAAACGCGTAGCATTTCCATGAAAATGGAGCATTACGCTAAAGAAAAATTCAAACATGCATCAATGCATAAGCTGGTTTGTGCGTGCTCCAAAAGCACAAGGTAATATATTCCCAGAAGAGGTCTCACTTTCTCTCTCCATTGTGGATTGGATACAGAGTCATTCCTTGTCAAGATCATTGTATCTATGGTTATTTCCCGTTGGCTGGGCTGTATCGTTTGGATAACCCATACTTTGTGTGTGGCAATTCGAATGATTGTCACTCTTGTAGAATTACACCCCGCCTTTTGGCCTGAGGGAACCATGTAGTTCTTATGTTCCGTAAGTAATAATACCTCTTTCAAAGTCCAGTGTTTACTGGCATCATCTAATAGAGTCTGGTCGTCACCAGTCTTCTCTTTGTACTTACTTTTTGTGAGTCCCCTTACTGCCTTTTGCATAAGGGATATCTCTTGCTTCTTGCAAGTTTGCCTTGGTTATTTTCCCGTATGTTGCGTGCAGATTAGAGTGCGAATGAGGGTGGGCATTCAACCCATCTCATTTTTCAATCATTTGAAATCCATACTATGTGTGTGGTAATTCGAATGATTGCCACCCTTGAAGGGTTACACCCCGCCTTTCGGCCTGAGGGATCCATGTAACTTTTATGCTTCGCAAGCATCAACATCTCCGTGAATGTTTAGTGGTTACTGTCATCTGTGTGTCGAGTCTAGTCGTTACTAGTCTTGTTTTGGTTATTTTCCCGCATGCCGCGTGCATAAAAGAGTGCGAATGAGGGTGGGCATTCAACCCATCTCATTTTTTTCAATCATTTGAAATCCATACTATGTGTGTGGCAATTCGAATGATTGCCACTCTTGTAGAATTACACCCCGCCTTTTGGCCTGTGGGATCCATGTAGTTCTTATGCTTCGCGAGCATCAATGTTTCCTTGCAAACCCAGTGTTTAATAACATCCCCAATAGAGTCTAGCCACTGTTGGTCTTCTTCGGTCAAGTCCAATGGTTATTGGCATCCCTTTCAAGTCCCGTGATTATGGGCATCCTTCGGTCAGGTCTAGTGTTGATTAGTCCTCCCTGTTCAAGTTCGATGGTTATCGACATACCCCTTCGGATCTAGTGAGTTTTCTAACCCTCGTGTTGTGAATCCTTTGCTTTCCGACCTTCGAGTCATCAGTTTTCCAACCCTTGTGTTGTGAATCCTTTGCTTTCCGACCTTCAAGTCATCAGTTTTCCAACCCTTGTGTTGTGAATCCTTTGCTTTCCGACCCTTGAGTCATCAATTTTCCAACCCTCGTGTTGTCAGACCTTCGAGTCGTTAGTTTTCCGACCCTCGTGTTGTGAATCCATTGTTTTCCGACCTCGAGTCGTGAGTTTCCGACCTTTTATCGTGAAGATTCCAACCGTTGAGTTGTGAGTCCTTTGTTTTCCGACCTCGAGTCGTGAGTTTCCGACCTTTTGTCGTGAAGATTCCAACCGTTGAGTTGTGAGTCCTTTGTTTTTCGATCTCGAGTCGTGAGCTTCCGACCTTTTGTCGTGAAGATTCCAACCGTTGAGTTGTGAGTCCTTTGTTTTTCGACCTCGAGTCGTGAGCTTCCGACCTTTTGTCGTGAAGATTCCAACCGTTGAGTTGTGAGCTCTGAGTTTCCGAATTTTAGTCGTGAGTTTTCCAATCGTTGATTTGAGAGTTCTGAGATTCCAACCGTTGAGTTGTGAGTTTTGGGTTTCCGACCTCGAGTCGTGAGTCTTTCAATCTTTGAGTTGTGAGTTATGAGTTTCCGACTTCGAGTCGTCAGTGTCCCAACCCTCGAGTTGTGGATATTTGTCATATACTCCCCAAAAAAAGGTGTCCTAGCAAACCAATCTCTTGCACTTGCCTGTTGCAAATAGGCATTATAATGCTTCTTCCCTTCAAGGAAATCCTACGGGAATATCATACTGTTACCTGCCGAAGCTTGTTAAGTGGAGGCAGTCAAAAAAGAAAAATGTCATCCATCTGTTACTCTGAGCACAAATTCTCTGGTACTTTAATATTTAATCTTCTTCTACCTCGAATGTTCGAAAGGCCAACGCCAATCTCACCTTCAGGTTTAAGACGATTAAATAGGGGCAGCTGTTGCACCCCATAAATTGCCCATCTAATTTTATTTCTAACTGGTTTATACATCTCATAATCTCATCCATTAGGTCATCCTGCATATCATGCATCATTAATCAATAAACTTGGCACGGGATCAAGGATCTTGAAGGGTTAAGGTTTCATTGGCACTTTGAGACTTCTTATCTTCAAGGTGTTTACATCAATCAAGTTGGATATGAGGTTTCTAAGGTCTTTTTTCAATTGAAGTTATAAAACTAGGGTTTATTTCCCTATATTGAGTTTGGTCCTATAATCATCATGGGCTGCTTCTCAACACTTGAGCTATTAATGACTTGATCACACATTTCACGCTTAGTCCTCTTTTGCTACTCATGGAACAAGGCTTTTGAATCAATATCTCAACATGTGGCGATGATTATAGCGTTAAGTTTTGTGTGGTGCTTGCTTGGAATATAAGTCATCTTGGTTCAACTATTGTTTGCTTGAATTTCTTAATAAAGAGTGTAGAAGAAATATTACAAAAGTGGAGGTTGACTTTTGTTGACCAATTCACATCGGCTTCCTCATTGGAATTTGACCATTACTACATCAATATTCAGGAATTCATTCAAATAGATATAAGAAAAGTTACATGTTATTGAATTGGAATTCAAAAGAAAAGAGGGAAAATACCATTCAATTGGTTTGAATTACTTGAATTACAAAAGAAAGTTGTCATACAAAAGGAGACATTCCATTACAAATTACAACATTCAAAGTTCAGCCACAATTACACAAAAATCAATTCAAAATCATTACACCGAGACATTCATGCCAAAAAACTACAAAGAAAGAGGAATTTAAACTTGTGTTACAAGGGCCAAGTTCCACTAATCTTCATTCATGATCAATTACTTACATAAGCCTCTTCAAACTCTTCAAGCATTTTTAATCTTTCAAGATACCATATATTTTCTTCACTTCCAATGCTTTACAAATACTTGCTGCAGCCCTGCATAAACAAAAAAGAAACAGCCATAGTTCAATCAAACAATCTTACCAAACTCATTGAACCATGTATATCCAAGCACCAAAACAAACCAAAATCCAGCCATTCAAACAATTCTGCACATCCACTTAAAAAAAAAGAACCTGCAATCCAATACCTAGCCAATTATCTTTCACTAACAGTTGATTTCTAACTGTTTTAACCTTTTACTAACTGACATTAACCTAGTCAACTTCCATCCACACCATATAGCCTTGCATCAAACATAAACTAACATCACTTCATACCATTTCAAGCTAAATACATACAACACTAAATTAATTCAACAGTCAGGTACATAAACACTAATGTCACGGCAACTTACAGCTCTTAACCGGTTCGATCCCATCCATTCGCATTTGTAACAAATTCTAAGCCACCACTTTAACTTCCTCTTAGCAATTCCAACTCGGCAGCAAAATCTAATCATGCCCACACCTCCCATGGAATCCTGCATTCGTTCAAAACAATACTGGTTCAGCTTTATATTAAAAGAAAAACTCAAGTCTGTACTGCAGTTCAAAAATCAGAACATCCCACATAAAAAAAAAACGAAATTCCAAGCACATAACACCTCAGCCTATAACAGTTAACTAACATTCATAACAGAAATTCAAACCTCTACTACCAAACCTAGTAACTAACTTCTATCCTATAACAAACTTTCAAACAGCAAAATAACATAATCAGTTATTAACTCACAACTTCCAAACAGAAAAAACAAACTCTCTAACCTCTCAATCCAAGCCCTTCAATCTTTAACAAACTCCCCTTCAATCCAGTGGCTCACATCCTCTCATGAATTCTATATAAACCACCTTCTCCCTCAGTTTCAGCTCTCCGCCATTCACACACACTTCATCTACCATTTTCACTCTTCAAACTTCAATCATCCATCTTCAATCTCCTCCACCACTCTCATTCATCTTCATCTTCATCTTCATCTTTCTTTCAACATCTTGAATCTCCTTCACACCTTCAACACAATTCACATTCAACAAGAAAAATTGATCAGAAAATCACCTAACAGAAAAGAGGAGAAATCGTATAACAGAAATCAGAGAACCTGTAACAAACTCACCTTCATCTCTTCTTCCTTCTCAACTCCACTCTTCGATTTTCTTCACCCTCAATTCTCTCTCTGAATTCATCATCATCTCAATATTCTGCAAAATCACCACCTTCGATTCTCTGCAAATCTTCTTCTTAAGCACCATCGAAGCAACAATCTTCAAGGTCTTGCAAGAATTACAACACCAGAGAATCATCATCACATCGCAACAATAATTAGACGAGGCAGAAGTTCAAGAAGAAGAGTGAAGTGAACGGAGGAAGCAAAAGAACAACACGTACACTTACCTCAAAGCTTCGTTGCCGACATCTTCAAATCTGAGCATCTCCGATCAAGCTCGAACGGAGGTTGAGATGGACGGAGAGATGGATCGAGGGAGGAGCGACGTCGAAGAGAGGCGAGGGAACTGATGAGGAGAGTTGATGTTGTTGATTTGTAGCGTTGTTCACGGTGGCGATCAGAATTTGACCGGAGAAGAGAGCATTACCGCCGCCGTTTCACGTCTGTGATTTCGCGAGGGAGAGAGGTGAGTTTCTTCAGAAGCTCAATCGTCATAAACAGGTAAACCTAATCCCTTTCTTTTGTTAATTGTGATTTTTCTTTTCTTCTTTTTATTTATTATTTATTTTAATTGACAAATAAAAATTTGAATGAGATCCATGGTCTCCTTGGGCCATCAAAATTGCTGTATCTACCCCTTCTTGGCCCATGCTGCATCTTTTTGGCTGAAGACTATCACATACAAAAAAAATCATGTTTGGGTTTGTCTCCCTGTCTGGGCCTAACGCCCATATTCTAATCTGCACCTTATTTTCACTTGAAACCCCCCTGATCATATATTTTTCCTATTAGGAATTAGGATTTTTTACATAGTTTTGTTCTTTTTTTTTTAGATAATAAAAAGCATATAAAGATCATAATCTCCTCATTATATTTTTAGATAATAATAACATTTAGAATCATAATTTTTGTTTGATTTTTAGGTAATAAAAAAGACATAGAAAACAATAAAAAATGTTAGTTTTAGGATTAATAGATTTTTAGTATATTTTAGACTTGAATTAGAATAGTTTTAACCCATTAAAAACCCATGAAAATAATAGTATTTTTAGGCTAATTTTTGGATCACTTCTTTTATTTCTTTCGTACCATTTCCATGTTATTTTCGTATAATTGTTGTGTGATTTCGTTACTTGTTTTTGGCCATAATTTTTGACCTATTGTGTTAATACCATTTTAATACTCCTTTTAGAATTTAGTCACCATGTTAACATTAGACTTAGACTAATAATAACACTAGGTTTAGAAATTAGGCTAGTCCCCCTTTCATTCTTTTTCTTTTACAACTCTAAAACACCTAACAAATACTCAAAATAAAATCCCTCTAAAAAATACAAAGAAAACACTTAAAAAACATTAATAAAAAAGTGAAAATCATTAAATAGGGGATGGAAGCTTGAATCTCCCTTGCTTAAGGGAATCATTCGAGTGCTTGGATCTCCCTTGCTTAAGGGAACCATCCGAGCGTAAGTTCCCAATTTCTAAAAAACACAAACCAAAGGGTAACTCCAATCTCCCTTGCTTAAGGGATCCATTCAAAACGCTCAAACTCTCTTCTGTCTCTCGCCCTCGTGGCATTCTTAAGAACATGTTGAATCCATTCCATAATTAGGCGTGTAAGTCTCCAAAGGTCGAGCATCGTGGAGTGCGACTTTAACCTCTGTTCACCTAAAAAACACCAAAACATAGAAAATCTTGAGCCAAACTACGGTCGCTCTGATTCCTTGTAAGGGATACGTAGGCATTGGGTCGCGGGGCCTAAGTGAGCACACTTGTAAATAATTCCTTCTTTTCCCCGTATTTCTTTTGCATGCATTCGCATTTAGGTTTAGACATAGATACACCCTCTAGATAGAAACAAACATAGGTGGATACCATCGAGTACGATGGGAGTGAGGGGTGCTAGCACCTTCCCCTTGCGTAACAGACTCCCGTGCCCTATTCTCTGGTCGAAAGACCTTGTTCTTATTCTGAGTTAGGTTTCCTGGTATTCCTTTCCCTTATGGGATAAATATATTGGTGGCGACTCTGATTCCATTTTTCACGGTAGCGACAATACCTGACATGGTCTCAGAGATAACATTGATGCGAGATGCAATAGGGTCATTTGTTGAATGGCCCTCGGAGCTCATTATCATTGGTGATGAGGTATATTGAAAACCATTATGAATCATTTAGTTTTCGAATGTCAATTCTGCACCGTTACGTTAATTATTTTTTACATTTTAATTTTAGACTGCTCCTACAAAACCCGCAATTAAGGGTAAAGGGATTTTACTGGAGGAGGAGTCTGTTGCATCACTAAAAGAGGTACATTTAAAGTGTTAATATATAATTTGAATCTAAAACTGCATGATTTTATATTTTACCGATTGTTATATGATTTTTAGGCATCTTCTCGGGGGTCACAACAAGTGACACAGCAAGTTCGTAGCGTACCACCCAAGGGTCCTCCGAAGCAAGCGGAAAAAAAGGTGGTGCTTTTGTGCCTCGATACCGGACGACGCTCGGAACACTTGTTGATATGTCCGATTTGAAGGATGGTGCTCTCCGTGAAATCAATATGGATGAAGGTATCTTTGGTATTGAATTCATGTCAAATATTGCACTAGATGACTTGGAAGAGATTTTTACGCATGAACAACTAGGCGTCGCTAATATGCACTCATACATCCGGTAATATTCACTCATCCGATATATTATTTAATTAGTCGAACAATTTATTTACACATTTCAATGAAAATAATCTAATGTTTATTATGTTTTTATTTAAGGTTGTTGTATGATAGAGTGTTGCGCAAGCCTGCATTGTCAAACAGATTCCGTTTCGTGTCTTCCGCCCATTGCAGCGGAATGACAATTGCTACGGAACCAGAATCAGTTAGACAGCGCTTAGTCGATAGATTCCTGTCCACCGGCAATACAGAAAGTCTGATTCTTTGGGTGTATAATCAGGGCCGGTCCCGACATTTTAGAGGCCCTGGACAAATATTAAATTTTTTATATTTTAAGTTATTATTATAAAATAAAATTTAATAATATATTTTTTATAAAATAAAAAAATTAATAGAACTAAACATAAATAAATTAAAATGTGCTATATTTTATGATATAAATTTAATAATAAATGAATTTATTATATGATGGAATTTTAAAATCTAAATTAAAATATATATATATATATATATATATATATATATATATATATATATATATATATATATATATATTATTCAAAATTTATTTTAAAAAATTAAAAAGGTCCATGTAATATATATATATAAATATATATATATATATATATATATATATATATATATATATATATATATATATATATATATATATATATATATATATATATATATATATATATATATATATATATATATATGATTTTTTTTATTAAATTTATACATTTATTGTTGGAAGTTCAAGTTAAAAACTCTTTGTAGAATCTAGATGCTGTGTTATAGAAAAAAAATATAGAAGTCAAAAAGCAAATGCTGTTGTAGAATGTAGATGCTGTGTTATAGAAACAAAATATATAGATGTCAAAAAGCAAGGGCTGTAAGGTCTCGAACTGAGGACCTTCTAAAGCCTAATAATCACTAGTACCGCTAGGCTAATGCTGCTTAGTTTACATTTTTTCAGTGAACAATTTATTTATTACTTAATATTTATTATAATTTTTTACCTCTTCACCCGATTTTTGAGGCCCTCGATTTTTTGAGGCCCTGGGCCGTAGGCCTGGTTGCCCTGGCCCAGGGCCGGCCCTGTGTATAATACCCGACCAGTAGGGTTAGTTTCTCATTCTTGGTTCATCTAATCTTTGTTTCTTTTGCGTAGAAAAATTCTCATATAACCTATTGTTTTAATTTATAGAGCATACTGGTTGTTGCTTGCTATCAACCCTATAAGAGAAGTGGTATATTTTCTGAATTCGGTAGATGGTGAGTGGACCAATTATCCGGCTATGAAGACAATGATTGATACGTAAGTGGGATCATTCTAAATATTCGTGTATATTTATATATTTAATTATTTGTGAGATTGATCTATATATATGCTTTTATATTTTTGATAGATCAATACAAGTGTTCCGAAGTCTACGAGACGCACAGGTATCCCGGACTAAATCAAACAATATTACTTGGATCAAAGTGCAGGTACATTAATTTTCATAAAATCTTATTTGTTTTTCTATGTAGTGTCCGATACAGCGAAACAGTTCAGATTGCGGATACTATGTTTTGAGGTTTATGAAAGAAATCATTCAAACGAATCAATTAGAGATTCCAATCACGGTATGGATTTATAACTTAATTAGATAACTTCTTATAATTTATTACATTTAACTAAATCATTCATATTATGTTTTTGTTCTGTAGTACTTTGACGACTTCTATGCTGCTTCTTACACGAGACTTAAGTTGGAAGAAATCAAAGAGGATTTGTGTCAATTTTATATTCATCAGCTATTCATGTAAGATTTGTGTCAATTTGAAGTATAATATTATAGTACTCTAGGATGGTTACTAACTTTGTTCATACTGTTGCCAATATTTGAAGTATAATATTGTTGATGTTACTGATTTAGTTTGTTTGACATAAGTTAGTTACATGTGAAACTTTCTGTATTCATACTTTACATGATTTAGTTTGTTTGACAAGAACTATAATGATGTATATATATAATTTTGGATATTATAATGGTATTATATTAGTATATATATATATTGTCCTACCTATGGTTGAAAATATATCGTCGAAAATATATTACAGGTCGAAAATATTACAGGTTGAAAATATATTACAGGTCGAAAATATTACAGGTCGAACTGGGAGGCTAAAATTACAGGTTGCACTTTAAAATACCTCATTTAGCAATGACATCGCTTTTAAAGAACGCTCTTAAAGGGCCACCTACTAAAGCGCTTTATTACTAAAAGCGCTGCCTAAGATTAAAAAAAAGCATAAAAAATAAAAAAACGCAACCTACGAAAGCGCTTTTGGAAAAGCGCTCTTATAGGGGGGGCTACCAGAGCGCTTTTTCCAAAAAAAACGCTCTTATAGGGGGGCTACCAGAGCGCTTTTTCTGGAAAAAGCGCTCTTATAGGGGGGGCTACCAGAGCGCTTTTCTGGAAAAAGCGCTCTTATAGGGGGGCTACCAGAGCGCTTTCAAAAGCACTTTCGTTACCTACGGCAGCGCAGGCTTTGTCAACGCTTTAAAGCGATTTAGTAACCCCAAAAAATCGCTTTTAAAGCCCTTCCGCGTTGTAGTGCGTCTCATCTACCTCTAGGCGAAGAATCTCTAGATGACAATCTTGGAAATGAGCAAGGTGCTCACGGACATTCCTGCGAATGTCACTGCTGGTGGTGTCACCAATATGAACAACAAAAGCAAAATCATAGAGGATTTGGCACGCAGAGGATCTAGCATTCACACAGGTTCTATTTTTTCTTTTCCACCTTTTATCAAAACATTGAGGACAATGTTTGGTTTAAGTGTGGGGGAGGAACTTTACCGCTTTCATTTATCGCTTTATATTTTTCTAGGTATGTTGTCGATTCTTAATACGTGATTTTTCAGTTGTCAATTTCCCAGAAATTTTTAAAAAAAAATAACCTCCAACAACAATATTTTCTTTTCAATACATGACACACACTCAAAAAGTATATAGGTCGCGCGTTTTAAAGATATGTTAGAAATTAGAGTGAAATTAAGAGAAAATCGTTACGGTCTTGACACTTTAGAACTCCCGAATACGCAAGAACGAATTGAATACCTGTTATACTGAAACCTTAAACTTTAGTTTCAAAGTAACCTCGAGTAGTTTATTTAGCAGTCGGCACCGTCTTAAACACAAACTACATAGAGAGCCGATGAATATAAGTGAATGATCCCGAATATTTGAAAAAGTTAAATGTTTTACTGTTACGCTTAAAGAATTCACCAACTAAGTTAGGTGACCCTCACCCGGTCATTTAATCCAAAGGATGCGCATCTTACGAATAATAGAAAAGAAAACCATTGCAGTTGGTTCAGAAGTATCTGGTACTGAACTTGGTAGGGAGAACTATGGTTCGATCCCCCGCAACTTGCAATTGGTTAAGAAAAGGTTACCACAAATAAGTTCCAGAACCTCATGCTAATAAGGATCATAATCACTAACCGGCTACTCTACTATGTACGTGTAAAGATAAAGGGCTTAATGTGATTGCGCTCGAATGAAAACGGGTGAAATTTAGCGAAAAGATCTAGGTTGAGCTATGATAGCATGATTCGAAATGGTTTGCATAAGCGGAGTTGTTTAGTGTCTTTACCGTGACTTTAGTGTGGGAGTTGAGCTTTTATCATTTTAACGAAAATACACTGCAACCGCGTACAATTCGATATGGTGTCATGTAATTGCATTTAACTCATATTTTATAAATTGTCATATTGATTATTTGCTTGAGGACAAGCAAAAGTTTAAGTGTGGGGGTATTTGATAACGCGATAATGTATCGTATATTTGGCTTGATTAACATAATTTATGTTTGTATTTTATTTTAATTATGTTACTCTTTATTCGTATTATGTCGGTATTTTTTATGTTTTCAGGTTTTTACTATTTACAAAGCATGTATGAAGAAAGTCGCAAAAATGAAGAAGAATCGAACTTAAAACCACAAAAAAAGAAGAAGTGAAGAAAATATTATATATATATATATATATATGATTATGTGGGCCCCATATATATAATATGTGACGTTGGTCACATTTTTTATGTGAATGTGAAGTTAGTCACATTTAGTGCTTTGACGGGTGGCACACACCATGCCACGCCGGTCGGTGCCATCCCCCTCCTGCCGAACGGCATGCTTCTTTTAATTAGTGTGTAACGTGAGTCACATACTCACACGCGCTCGTCACGCCCTAACTTCCTCCTATTTTCCAGCTTTCCTTATTTCTCTCCGTGAACTAAGTCCAAGACGGAAGCTACTACTTTTCTCAACCTAGCTGAACTCAAAGAAATATAAATACTCGGCATTAATCAGAGAAAGCAAACTCTTCTTTTCGACAGAGCTTTTTCTTGTTTAGTTTCTAGGCAGTTTTTCTACCATGTAAAAGTGGTAGTTTCTCACATCGAGGAACTGCCACACTATTAGATTTAGGTTCTGTTTCCTTTCATTACGTGATGATTATTTCAGAAGTTAATTCCAGTACCTTTTATTTCATCATTTACAGGTTTTATTTTATGCTTTCTTATTTATTCTTATTTATCGTCTCTAATTTAATTGCCATGTCCTTCTTAATTTCAATCCACACGTTTAATTTGTTTACGCTTAATTCTATGTCCGACTAAATTATTTTGAGTCCGGTATGTGAGGACCGTCGTCTCCGACGGGACTCGGTAATTATTTTGTTGGCTTAAATTATTATTATTAAATTCTTTTTTGGCTTTAGTTTTTATTCTTAATTTAGGTAACCTTGTCACGAGAGTGAGAGGTTACTTACCACGATTTCGTCACGAGAGTGAGAAATCTATTAAGGTTCGAACCAGGACTGCAAGAGCGTGGGGGTCGAACTAGATAGTAAAAACTAGGCATTAATCTTAAACACAGCGAGAGCGCTTTAGGATTAATTAGGACTTGTTTAATTTTTAAAATGCGTTCTTTGATTTAAGTGGGCGAGCGAGAGAAGAATCCTACGGTTAAGGAGCGTGACTTTATTCAAAACCACGAGAGTATGAGGTTTAGTCTTTAAGCAAATATTTTTTACTAAATATGTTTTTAACATTTTTAATAAGCCAATGAATTACAGAGTTCCCGAAGTACGCGGAATCACATTCCGGTCTCTCTTCTCCTATATTTATCTTAATCTTAGTTTTATTTCAGTTTTAATTCTTAGGTTCCCCTTAATCAAACATTCATTAGCCTTAGCTTTACAAAGCAACAATAGATTACAGTAGGTTGACATTGGTCTCTGTGGTTCGACAATCTTTTATATTACTTCGATATATTAGTGCACTTACGGACGCATTAGTTTTACAAGCTCAAGATCTGGTTCCAAGTGTTAATAAGGTTTGTGAAAATTGTGTAAATTTTGCTCCAAATCATAAACTTGTGAATTTTAAGAGTGCTTGATGTATATGAAATAAATCTACAGTATATCAAAGGGTGGTATGTTTTCTATGATATATGTGACAACAGAGTTGTTATGTTGCATGATTGCTCTGTGTTTTTTTTAAAGAAGGTAATGATGCTGAGTTATTCCATCCTTTCTAATATTACGGTGAATTTATATTCTATTCAGACAGATATAGCTGTCATGTTAGATGAAATTGTGGATTATGTCAAGTTTTTAAGACTTCAAGATAAGGTAAGTGGTTACTTTTCTCCTTATTACTCTTGTCCGAATTTGTAATTACTCTCACTTGTATTGTATGTTAAATTTGTTTGCCTATGTTTTTTAATTTTCACTTTATTAAATTCTATTAGTTACGTTTTAGCTTATGTGAATTTGCGGTCATTAGGTCTTTAAATTTTTGCCCAGGCTTCATAATTTTTCTGGCTTCGCCACTGATTCAGTGTAACCATTTGGTATTAGAAACTCCATACTCTATAGTATATAAGAGAAATCAAAACAATCTAATTACAATATAAATGAGGTAAACTAATATGTCTAATGTATTACACTAAAAGTGAAGGCTACTTCTAGATAAAAAGTATCCACTTGCACAATCTCTCCTTCTTACATGAATAATTTTGCATACTTGATAATTTAACCTTCTAAACTCTATAATCACTTCTCTCTTCCTTTACAAATGTCATCTAATGACATTTTCATCAGTCTTTCACCTTTTAAAATTTCTTTCTTTCTCTCTTTCATTTTAATTATTATTTCTTCTAATTTTAAGTAGTTAGATTTAAATTAAAATTTTATGCGCATTATAATTATAATATGCATTGAAGATTTTAGAATGCATATTGTAGGATATTAAAGTGAATGACTCTATTACAGAATATATATCTTGAGAGAAGCTATTTCTTTTTTGGATAAAACTCAAAGGAATGAGCATGCGAAAGCCAACAACAATTTGATAGTTCTACGAGGTTTTAAAGCCATGTGTGACAGTGTTTTGATTGAAAATAGGAACGACCTTGGAGGAATTTGTTCGTAAATTTTTGTTGTATTGTTGTAACAAATCATGAAAGACAAACAAGGCTATTATATTGAACTTTCTCATCCTTAGTAGTAATTTTTTTATATATTTAAAAACGCACCAAAAATTTCTATGAATAATTTTAATTATTTTTTTCTTATATGAAAGAACATGCTAATATGTTAAAGTATATACAAATTTTAATTATTTTAGATGGGTGACGTGATTTTTATTACCATTTTGATACTAAAAAATCACATCAAATATTTCATTAAAAATAAATATAATTATTTTAGAATTTAAATATATACAACTAAGTTATAACATTCCTACTTATATTCTAAATATCTATAAATTTTAACTAATATGTGACTCACACACTTATAAAATGTAAAAAAATGGTGACTTCGAGTACCCACTAATCACGTATGGAAATTTGTAGTGTCACTTATTGTGATTTCTCTTATACAACTCTCTTAATATGATATCTACGTATGTGACTACTCAGATAATGTGATGTATATTATTTTTAATTTTGTAATTAAAATTTCAAGTATTATCAGCATCATATTAATGACCTTGAATTTGCAAATGCATTAGTGAATTCATTTTTAGAGGTTAATGAGAAAAAAAGAAGCTATTCATCCACAATTAGTCATTCTCGACTCTGTTGAACACTTCCATGAGAATTCTGTTTCAAATAAATCAAGTTATAAGACTATTGTCTATGCATCTAATGAAAATCAGTATTTACTTTTGCATATCTCTTAATGGTATGATGATATAATATTTTACTACTATTATTATTAAAAAAAATATAAATAAATAATATGTACTGAATACGCTTTACTAATATTATTATTAAAAAATTATAAATGAATAATATGTACTAAAAAATTATTAATGAATTAATTGAATAGCAAAGGAGTTTTTTTATTATGTTTTTGAATATGTTATAACAAGAAAGTTTTCTTAAAATTTAATGAGATTTTTAATCTGTTATAATTCTTCATGAAAAATTAATAGTTACTTTTGCATATCTCTTAATGATATTATAACATAATGATTTGTTTACTTTATCATTATTATGTAGCACTGTTAGTGATTTGTGTTGTTCATGATTTGGGTTTTTATGTGGATAATTATGTTTTTTTTTGGCTTTATACCACCGGTTTAGTCGGTCCGGGGGCGAGTTCTGGCATCAAGTGGTTCCATCCCCCTCCCGATCGCAGTTGCGGAATGTGTATAATTATGTTTGTTATGATATAATACTGATGTCGTGAGGATGCTATGTTAATTCTTTGCATTTTCATTAAATTTTTCTTTTTCTGGGTGCTATCTTATATTTATTATACATTTAATAGAAAATAAAATGCATTTAAATACAAAGAAAATGTGTTTGATAAAAGTAATAATTAATTTTTTCTTATATTCATAATTAAATAAATAATTCAATCATTAACTCAGCAAAATTTAGATTTTTAAAATTGTCGTCATTTATATAATATGCATTTAGCATAAATTAGTATCATAATTAAAATATAAAATAATTTAGTCATTGATATATGATATAGGGTTATTATTAATTAATTAATTAATTAAATAGCAAATGAAATGTTCGGGGGATCGAACCGTGGTCCTCTCCACCAAGTTCACCGCCAATTATCACTAAACCAACTAACGATTGGTATTTTTTTATTATTATTAAAAAATTATAATTGAATAATAAGTACTAAAATGTTATTAATGAATTAATTGAATATAAAAAAGAGTGTTTTTTTAATATGTTATAACAAGAAAGTTTCTTTTAAAATTTAATGAGATTTTTAATATGTATAATTTCTCATTAATTTTTTTAATTAATTTATTAATTTATTTTGTGGAAAATTGTGAAAGATTACTATTCAATTTAACAAAATCATTATATGTGGAATATTTTAGTAGTAAGTTTAGGCTATTTTAAGTTGTCTCCTATTTAAACTCATTTATTGATTTTAATTATTCTGTATTCATATGTTTAAAATTTGAATTCGTATACCCTTCCTGAATATCTTCCACATCACAACAAATATACTCAATTAAATCATTACTTTCAATTTTCAAAATGATTATGACACCAAATTATTTTAAATTTACCAATAAATATTCACATTCATTTAAAACATTTATGTTTATTCAAATTTTATTTATAAATAATCCAATATAAATATGTAAAATATTAAATTTTGATGTTTGCTTGAAGTTTTAATAGATAGTAGGGAAAATTCTATTTATTAAAAATTTTAATAAAATTTGTTTTATCCTAATATGAAAATTATAAGAAACTAGGAAATGAAACAACTGATTAAAATATTAAATAATAACGGGAATAAATTTACTATTCTTCTAAATATTTTTGTGAATAATGTCAAAATAAAAATAATATTTATATAGAAGAAAAACATATTGTTTCATTTAAATATGTTTACATACTACAAAAAATATCGGCACGAATTTATTGAATCTTTAAAAATGATAAATTCTTTTTCTTAGGTAATTTTGTCTTTTATTTTATTTTAATTTAATTATATTTTAAAAAATTACTCATCACCATATCAAACCAACTATTTAATTTTTTATTGAATAAATACTTGATAAGTCGTATTCATTTACTAAATATTCCCAAATATTTTATATTCAAACTTCAATTCATTAATTTAAATTCAAATAAATTTTTAACACTTCGATCTTAAATAAAATTTAGAAAAGAAAAATTAAAATGCAATCTCATTATTTTTACTAAAGGTGAGCACAATAATATGTAAATACATAATATAAAATAGATAAAAATATTCATAAACAAAATTATATTGATTAAGTTTTTACATTTGAATTTATTTATATTGCACATGTGTATTTAAAAAAAATCACAAATCCAAAATCATTCATTTATATTAATTTAGTGTAAACTTATTTATTTATAAAGCTGAGCACAAGTAATATGTAAATACATAATATCAAATTTAAAATCACTATGAATATAAATTAATTGACTTATTCAATCAGTAACATTTTAAGTTGTTGTTCATTATTATTTTTGGATAATATTACTCATCATTTAATTAGTCTTCAACTTGTAACGACTCTAATTTATTTATTTTTGTATACGATGAATATAATTTAATTTACTCTTTCAATATGTAATTGTATATTTCGCGTTTCATTTTTCTATACGATATATATAATTTAATTTGAAGATGTTTTCATGTTGGCTGCATTTGTGGTAAAACATACCTGAGTGTTTAATGTCTTGACTAATGTCATGACATGTTTGATATTGTGTTATGCAGGTTGCATATGTGTTAAGCTAATACAGGTTCTGTAGTGAATGTCATGACCGATGTCATGGCATCCTTGTGTGACAGCAGGAGCTTTTATATTTTATTAATTGTGTTTCCTAATTTCTCTCAATCAACAATTTAGGAAACCTTTTATTGTGTGCTGAATATTTCGTCCAGAAGATTTTGCTGACAGCACATTCTGTAACAACCAGATGGCGTGTAAATTAGGTTAACTTGGTTAACCCTAATTTGTTTCTAAAAAAGCCCAGGACACAAGAGCTGCATATAAAAAAGGCTGCAATCCTAATTTGGAACGCAGAGAGAGTGTTTGTTAATTGTGAAGAACCATAGTTCTGTAGCTGTCTCTTCTACTCCAAGCAACTGTCTTTGATGATTGCGTTGGAATAGGTTGTATGTGTTAATTGCCACTCTAAGCTTTTAAGCACGAGTGTGTGTCTCTTGATTGAAGCTTTTAAGCAGATCAAGGTGTGTTTTTGAAGTGTGTATTCTCTCTTAATTTGTTTAATGTTTATTTGTAATCACTGTTGTGATTGAGGGGGAGTGAGTGGAGATACTCAGGTATAGGAATAGATTGGAATTGCATTGGGTAGGTTTTAAGTGAGGAGTTGTAAACGGGGGAGTTTAACTCCAAATTAATTCTGCTTATATTGGATTCTCTCCCTGGCTTGGTAGCCCCCAGAGTAGGTTGTTTGAACCGAACTGGGTAAACAATTTTGTGTGTTCTTTATTGTTTTTATGCGTTTCTATTTTAATTATTTGTGTTGTGTAATTGTGGATGTCATAACATCCAATACGACATCAAGCGTGTGTTATTAGAATTTTCAATTGGCATCAGAGCAGGCACCCTGCCTGTTTACATCTGGGTGAGATCTATGGACAACAAAATTATGGTACTATGGAGAAGGAACTGTTAGTGTTTGGGAATAGACCACCCATCCTGGATGGCTCTAACTATGACTACTTGAAACCTCGTATGGTAGCAGTCATAAAGTTTGTGGACAGCAAGGCCTGGAAAGTTGTGGAAAGCGGATGGAAACATCCTGAGAAGGTTATGGAAGATGGAACCACTGTTCTAATTCCAGAAACTCAATGGAACAAAATTGAAGAAGAGCTAGCTTTGGGAAATTCCAAGGCCTTAAGTGCCTTGTTCAATGGAATTGACAAGAACATGTTCAGGCTTGTGCAACATTGTGAACTAGCTAAAAAAGCTTGGGATATTTTCAAAACAGCACATGAAGGCACATCCAAGGTAAAGATGTCGAGACTTCAAATGCTTACCACTAAGTTTGAAAATCTCAATATGAAAGAGGATGAAACCATTTATGAATTCTATATGAATGTTCTTGAGATTTCAAATAACTCAGGAGCCTTAGGAGAAAAAATGTCTGAGGAAAAATTGGTAAGAAAGATCCTCAGATCACTGCCTAAGCACTTTGATATGAAGGTGACTGCCATAGAGGAAGCCCAAGACATCAACAACATGAAGCAGGACGAACTCATTGGTTCTCTACAAAGCTTTGAGTTAAGTATTAGTGAGTCTGTTGAAAAGAAAAACAAAAGCATAGCTTTTGTCTCCAACAGAGAAGACAATTCAAGAGAAAGCAATGGTGGAAGTAATGAAAATTTGTTAGAAGCCATAGCCATGCTTGGAAAACAATTCAAAAGATTTATTAAAAGGGTTGACTAGAAGTCCAGATTCAATGTCAAGAACACTTCCAATGACATCAGCAAGACCTATGATCCTAGCAGAAGATTCAAAGCTAAAGAGAAGTCAGATCAGGGAAAAGGGGTTCAGTGTCATGGATGTGGAGGATATGGACACATTAGAGCTGAATGTCCCACATATCTCAAAGAGCAAAGAAAAGGTATGTTTGTCACTCGATCTGATGGATACTCAGATAATGATGTTGAAGAGGACTGTGATGCTCTAACAAGTGTGTGTACACTTGAACAAACATTCGGCAAAAAGGATTCTACCTTCGAAGAACTGGCTGCCTCATACAATGATCTAAGAGTCAAGAGTACTGAATTGTGGAGATTAAGAGAGAAGCAAAAGAAAATTATAGAAGACCTGGAAGTCGAGAAGAAAGAACTTCTAGCAACCATAGCACACCTCAACAGTGAAATCAGCACTCTCAACTTCAAACTAGATCAGATGTCAAGATCAATCAAAATGCTAAACAATGGGACTAACTCCCTTGAAAATATTCTTGAACTTGGACAGGAAGTAGGGAATTTGTCTAGATTAGGATTTATGAAAAAAACTGAACCCAATCTAGGGTGGAAAAGGTCAGAATCTAAAGCTCACCATGTCAATCAAACGTCAGTATCGATGTCACAGCATCGTGAAATGAGGAACTGGAACCAAACAAAGAAGAAATTTCAGAAATGGAGATGCCACCACTGTGGAAGGTTTGGCCACCTAAAACCGTTATGCTACAAAATGTTTGGTTACCCATGGCAAACAAATACGAACAATCTCAAGCAACATAACCCTATCAAGAAACAACAATGGGTTGCCAAAGGTTCTGCATTGATTGCTCACACCTCCTTGAGGGTGTCAACCAAAGGAGACTGGTATTTTGATAGTGGATGTTCAAAACACATGACAGGAATGAAGAACCTGTTAGAAGAAATCAAGCCGCATTCCACTAGCTATGTGACCTTTGGTGATGGAGCCAGGGGAGAGATTAAAGGGGTAGGAAAGCTAGAACATTCATGATCCCCTCAACTAGACAGTGTTCTGCTGGTCAAAGGACTAGCTGCAAACTTGATCAGCATCAGTCAATTGTGTGATCAAGGTCTAAGAGTCAGATTTACCAAAGATGAATGTGTGGTCACTAATAAAGAAAATGTAGAGGTCATGAAGGGAGTGAGATCCAAAGACAATTATTACTTGTAGGAACTTAAAACAGCAAGTCATTCATCCATATGCTCCATGGCAAAAGAAGAAAAAGAGGTGAGACTGTGGCATCAAAAACTGGGTCATCTACATCTGAGAGGAATGAAAAAGATCATAAACAAGGAAGCTGTGAGAGGAATTCCAAAACTACAGATTGATGAAGGCAAAGTGTGCGGAGAATGTCAGGATGGAAAGCAAACCAGGACTCCTCATCCAAAGATCAGTCAACTCACTACTTCTAAAACCTTGGAACTGCTGCATATGGATCTAATGGGACCAATACAAGTGGAAAGTCTTGGAGGAAAAAGGTATGCATATGTAGTGGTTGATGATTACTCCAGATACACATGGATAAGCTTCATTAGATAAAAATCAGACATATTTGAAGTGTTTAAGGAGCTCTGCACTAGACTGCAAAGAGAAAAGGAGAGCGATGTCACCAGAATCAGGAGTGATCATGGAAAGGAATTTGAGAATGCCAAATTTGCTGAATTCTGCTCAACTGAAGGGATCAGTCATGAATTTTCTTCTCCTATTACACCTCAACAAAACAGAGTAGTAGAAAGGAAAAACAAGACTATACAAGAATCAGCCAGAGCGATGATTCATGCTAAGAAGCTACCTATGTACTTTTGGGCTGAGGCTATGAACACAGCTTGCTATGTCCATAACAGAGTCACATTGAGAAAAGGAACCTCCTCTACTCTCTATGAACTCTGGAGAGGTAAGAAACCAAGTGTCAAGTATTTTCATGTGTTTGGTAGCAAGTGCTATATCTTGACAGATCGAGACCAAAGAAGAAAAATGGACTCCAAAAGTGATGAAGGCATATTCTTGGGATACTCTACAAACAGCAGAGCCTATAGAGTATTCAACACCAGAACACAAGTGTTGATGGAATCCATCAATGTGATTGTTGATGATCAACATGGAGAATTCGATGTCACAGAGAATGTCGAAACATTCCTTGAAATTCAGGCTGAACAGAGAGACCAACCTGAAGTGAGTAATGAGACTCCTTCAGAACCAGAACCTAAGGCAATTAGCAAAGATCCATCTATTAGAATTCAGAAAGATCACCCCCAAGGAACTTATCATAGGAGATCTCAACAGTGGAATAATGACCAAATCAAGAGGAACTATAGCTAACTCCTGCTTTGTATCCAAAATTGAACCAAAAAACGTAAAGAAAGCCTTAACAGATGAATTTTGGATCAATGCCATGCAAGATGAGCTTGCACAGTTCAAAAGAAATGAAGTATGGGAACTGGTACCAAGACCAGAAGGAATGAATATCATTGGTACCAAGTGGATATACAAGAACAAGTCTGATGAACAAGGTGTCATAAACAGAAACAAAGCCAGGCTAGTAGCTCAAGGATACACTCAAGTAGAGGGAGTAGACTTTGATGAGACTTTTGCACCTATAGCAAAACTTGAGTCAATCAGACTACTACTAGGAGTAGCCTGCTTCCTGAAGTTCAAGATATATCAGATGGATGTAAAAAGTGCCTTTCTAAATGGATATTTGAATGAAGAAGTGTATGTGGAACAACCTAAAGGCTTTGCTGATCCAAATCTGCCTGATCATGTCTACAAACTAAGAAAATCTCTCTATGGGTTGAAACAAGCTCCCAAAGCTTGGTATGAAAGGCTAACTGAATTTCTGACCTCCAATGGATATAAAAAGGAGGAATAGACAAAACCCTCTTTGTAAAGAATGCATATGAAAGAATCATGATTGCACAGATATATATGGATGACATAGTGTTTGGGGGAATGTATGATGCAATGGTATAACACTTTGTCAGTTAAATGCAGACTGAATTTGAAATGAGTATGGTTGGAGAATTGACTTACTTCCTTGGACTTCAAATCAAGCAAATGGAAGACTCCACCTTCTTGTCTCAAAGCAAATATGCCAAGAACATAGTGAAAAGGTTTGGAATGGATAATGCGAGTCACAAAAGAACTCCTGCACCAACACATCAAAAGCTATCCAAAGATGAAGGGGGCATAAGTGTTGACCAGAGTTTGTATAGGAGCATGATTGGAAGCTTGCTATATCTAACAGCCAGCAGACCAGATATTGCATTTGCAGTTGGAGTATGTGCCAGATATCAAGCAGAGACAAAGGTAATTCACTTAAATCAAGTCAAGAGAATCCTCAAATATGTAAATGGAACTTCTGACTACATATTGTACATTAACGGGAGTGACCCTGTTTTGATTGGATATTATGATGCTGACTGGGTTGGAAGTGCGGATGATAGAAAAAGCACATCTGGAGGATGTTTCTTCCTAGGAAACAATCTTATATCATGGTTTAGCAAGAAACAAAATTGTGTCTCATTATTAACTGCTGAAGCAGAGTACATAGCAGCTGGTAGTAGTTGTTCTCAATTGGTTTGGATAAAACAAATGCTGACTGAATACAATGTTCCATAGAATGTCATGACTTTGTATTGTGACAATATCAGTGCTATCAACATCTCCAAAAATCCAATTCAGCATAGCAGAACCAAACATATTGATATCCGACATCACTTTATTAGAGAACTTGTCGAAGACAAGGTAATTTGCTTAGAACATGTAAACACTGAACTTCAGCTAGATGACATTTTCACAAAAGCTCTTGATGCTACATAGTTTGAACTTCGGCTAGCTGACATAGATTTAACAACAACAAAATTTAGGGAGAAGACAATAGTTTGCTTTGGCAACTTTTGTGGCCAAACAGGGGGAGAAGTATTAATGTCACCCCAGAACAACAAGAATGGTTGTTGTGTCATCAACAAATCTGAAGTACTTATTATTTTTGTGTTGATCTATTCTATTTTGTAACTTGTGCTGCTCTTGTGGTGTGGTTGGTTTTAATATGTTTGAGCACTGTGTGCATACTGGTGGTGTATGCTGTCTGTATTGTATTAGCTCTGATTGTGTTTTGTTTGTTTTGTTTCAGCTTCAAATGTTTCTCTGATATGGTGTGACAGGTTGTTTTAGCCAAAAATTTGCCAAAGGGGGGGATTGAAGATGTTTTCATGTTGGATGCATTTGTGGTAAAACATACCTGAGTGTTTAATGTCTTGACTGATGTCATGACATGTTTGATATTGTGTTATGTAGGTTGCATATGTGTTAAGCTAATACAGGTTCTGTAGTAAATGTCATGATCGATGTCATGACATCCTTGTGTGACAGCAGGAACTGTTATATTTTATTAATTGTGTTTCCTGATTTCTCTCAATCAACAATTTAGGAAACCTTTTATTGTGTGCTGAATATTTCATCCAGAAGATTTTGTTGATAGCACATTCTAAAACAACCAGATGGCATGTAAATTAGGTTAACTTGGTTAACCCTAATTTGTTTCTAAAAAAGCCCAGGGCCCAAGAGCTGCATATAAAAAAGGCTGCAATCCTAATTTGGAACGCAGAGAGAGTGTTTGTTAATTGTGAAGAACCATAGTTCTGTAGCTGTCTCTTGTAATCCAAGCAATTGTCTTTGATGATTGCGCTGGAATAGGTTGTATGTGTTAATTGTCACTCCATGCTTTTAAGCACGAGTGTGGGTCTCTTGATTGAAGCTTTTAAGCAGATCAAGGTGTGTTTTTGAAGTGTGTCTTCTCTCTGAATTTGTTTAATGTTTACTTGTAATCACTGTTGTGATTGAGGGGGAGTGAGTGGAGATACTCAGGTCTAGGAATATATTGGAATTGCATTGGGTAGATTTTAAGTGAGGAGTTGTAAACGGGGGAGTTTAACTCCGAATTAATTCTGCTTATATTGGATTCCCTCCCTGGCTTGGTAGCCCCCAGAGTATGTTGTTTGAACCGAACTGGGTAAACAATTTTGTGTGTTCTTTATTATTTTTATGCGTTTCTGTTTTAATTATTTGTGTTGTGTATTTGTGGATGTCCTAACATCCAGCACGATATCAAGCGTGAGTTAATAGAATTTTCATAATTGACTCTTATTTTTGTATATTGTAATCCTTTACAACGTGCTTATCTAGAAAAGAATAATATTGGATCCTCCCAAGACTATGAATTTTTAATTTAAACTATTTTTAATTATTCAATTCTTTTTCAATTTTTTTGAAGAATAAACTATATTAATCAATCAAAAAACGGATGAAACAAGGCGATAAACTCCAGCCACCCAAAACCCCAAACCTAAGGCATCATGAGGCCACTAATGTATCTCCTACATTTTGGCTTTATTCAACATCTATTCACTATAACTTATGTGATTTTATCTTCTATGGTCTGAAACAGAATATTACTACCAAAGCAATTGTCATTTCTAAAACGCCAGATTTCATGAATTGTCTCAGCCATAGCACACTTCAATATTGTAACTCTGACTCCTTTACCATTGCAGTTGTTAATTGCCCAGTTTAGCTCCATATCCCAACTTTTAAGTACATGCTATATTAAGCAACTTCAAGACCGCTTCCTAGATTTTCTTGATTGTGCTACAGTTAAAAAACAAGTGTTTAATTGTTTCGGTTCTCTGCAAAACACACAGATATCATCATCAATAAATCCAAATCTCTTTAATCTCTCATTTGTGGCAAGTCTATCTTGACAAGCCATCCAAAGAGTAAAGATGGCATGGGGTCTCGCAAGGTTGCTGAACATCAGCTTTTTCCATCTCACGGTTGGAATCCTACCAACTATCTCCCTCTACTTCCTCTTAGTAACAAACTTATCTTGCTGCATCATGTTGCCCCATTCCGTACTCTAGCTAGCATAATCTCTTAGGTTCAGAATCTTTTTCGATTCTTTTTATTTCTACCAAATACTTATTCTTTTCATTTTGTTGATGAAATGTCATAAAAAAATCATTCGAAATACATAACGTGAATTTTTCAAAGAAAAAATATAATTTAAGTATCAAAATGAAAAGAATTATTAAGTGAAAAAAATAAGAAGAATTGAATTTTATTAATCCAAATAGAAAAATATGTCTCTTATAATTAAGTTTAATATGTTTTCACATCAATAAGTGAATCTTAATTTATTTTTTATTTTTTCTGTTAGTTTTGTGATGAAAGATAATGCAATTTCAATAGTGTCTGTTGTCTCATACGATTGAAATTATATTATCATCTTTGTGTAGTTGATACAATTTACAAGTGTATAAAATCACGTGAAACATGAATTATTGATCCAGACATTAAAAAAAGTGAGTTATGTTACTAATATATAACTAAAACAATACTTGCATAAATGTATTTACGTTACTAATATATAACTAAAACAATACTTGCATAAATGTATTTATGGGAATTTTTTTTGTCATTTTTAAATTGAATAAAATATTTTTTATTAGAATGTAAATATAGTTTAATGTTTGTTAAAATATATAAGTTTTCTTAAGTGAATTCAATTAATAGTTATGCATGAACTTTAGTATAATTAGACTACTATCAATTTTTTAATGATTTATTCAATACAGTATTAAATAATTTTTATTTCTAAAGATGTATAATTAATTTTAGGATTAAACATGTTTTTAGTCCCTATAAAATATCAAGTTTTATTTTTAGTCCCTATAAAATCAAATGGCATGTTTTGGTCTCTGCAAAATTATTATGCATACACTTTTAGTCCTTACTATTAAGCCAATGTGTATGTTTAAATGATTATTTTGCAAACATGTTTCGAACGTTTTAAAAAATTTCTTAAAAAAAAAGAAACTCAAAATTTGATTTCTAAGTTGAGATTTTCATTACTTTTATCCTTATCTTTTAAAATTTAAAAAATTCATTTCTAATTCTTCTCATTTTAAATTTTTTTTAAAGTTTAGTAAATAAATACTCCAGTTTACAGTATTCTAAACATATATAAAAAAATTATTCAAAAATTTAAAAATTAAAGAGCAATTAAAACTACATGCATAAAAATTTTAGAAGGACCATTCATCGAACGAAAATTTGTTAGGGACTAAAAATTGCAGGCTCGCATATTTATAGGGATCCCTAGCATAACTAACCCTTAATTTTAATATGTTAAATTATTTTTTAAAATAGAGTTGACTAGATATCAACAACAAAAATTAAATTAAAATTTATTTACGGGAACAAATTTACTATTGATTCAAATATTTTTATAAATAATGTCAAAACCAAAGTAACATTTATATACGGAAAATATAAGGATTAAAATATTTTTATATATGTAAAAATAATAAACAATTTTGGTTAAGTAATTTTCTTTATTTCTTTTCATTCTATATTTTAGAAACAAATGCGCGTAACACACCAGTACCCGTGCGAATGCACGAGTATCCCACTAGTTTGATTAATGGCACTAAAGATGCTATATGTGTTTAAATGTTTTTCAACCCGTGCTACGGAGCAGGATTAATTTTTATATGAAGTTTTATGAAGATGTGACATCCTTGCTTTGCTTTACGTTTATTTATTTATTAAAAACTAGCAGGATACCCGTGCGTCCGCACGGGTACTGGTGTGGTACGCACGGAATTGTCACCAGTTTAGTTTTGAAATTCAAATAAAATAGAAAATATTTTACCCGTACGTTTGCACAAATTTTGGAATAGTTACCCGTGCGCTCACACGGTACTGCTGTGTTATCCGTGCGTTCACACGGTACTGCTGTGTTACCCGTGCGTTCACAGAGATTTTGACCTGGTTACCCGTGCGTTCACACGGAACTTTATTTTAGGCATGTGAAAAAATTTTAGAATTTTTTTTTGTTAACTAGCAAAATATTCTACAGATAAATTTATTTAATACTATATAATTATATATATATATATATATATATATATATATATATATATATATATTTGAAATAAGTTATTTAATTATAAAATAAATAATTGTAGTATAAATTTAAATGTATTCACTACAAGAGAATTAGTGTTTAATGACACCAAAGTTGCGACTATTACTTGATAACCTTCGTAAACCGCCCTTACATTTTAAAAAAAATAATAATATCACGACGGTATAACTATCGTCTCCACTAAAAAAGCAATATTTGAAAAAAAATACAACAACACTTGCTCAAAATATCACGAAAGTAACGCCCCTGTCGCCATGTTTTCTTGAAAAATGTCATCACGACGGTGAAGCAACCGTCAACGTGTTTTTATGAAAAATATCATCACGACGGTGAAGCACCCGTCGCCACCCTAAAAACCCAATAAAAAATTCGCGGTAAAATGCATTGAAGCCATTAGGTTTTAAAGTTTTTTTCTCTTCTTTCTTCAAAAACACAAACGCCTTGAATAATCACCATCAAAACAACTTCTTCCTCTCCCAGCTACTCACGTCGTTAAAACAACCACCACGAATTTGAACAGGTTTGTCTTCTCAAACCCTAAGTTTCTTCTGCAAATTACCCCATATTTCTAATTGTATCGTATTTCCACGGAAACATAATTTTCATTCAACAAAAAACCCTAATATTCTTTCGTAGGTCAAATTTTAGGGTTTTTTTCACCTTTTAGAATATTGATTTTTGAAGTGAGTTGTGTTGAATTTAATTAGGAAGAATGAGCTTTATTGTAGTTTTGGTAGGTTAGGGATTTCTACAGAGTGACTTTTCTGTGTATTGTTGATGACGAGTAGAGGAATTGAGGAGTATTTATAGAACTGCATTCTTTTTGTGTATTGAGCCTCTTGAATTGTATTGTTTCGATATTGTTTTATCTGTTGTAGCTTTATACTCTAGCTGTAAGCATAGTTCCTGTTTGGATTAGTTCATGTTTTATCTATTTGGACTACATTCATTTGTCTTAACGGTATTGTCTTCTTAAAAAAAGAAAATTTACTTATATAGTAACCACCATAAAATGGCTCCTAAACTTCACAGACATTTGTCTTAACGGTTTTATCGGTTACACAGTGATGAAGAATGTTGTAGAACTCTACTGGCTTGCAAAATACTGAAAGACTCTGTTCTGCAGCAAGTTTCACTTCTCCAGATAATTGTGCACAAGCATCTAGAGAGCTAGGCTATTGATCGGTGCTTATAAAACTACTGTGAGAGAAAACATATATTAGCAGTTATGTTGCAGCATTTTTGGAACAGAAAAGAGAAAACTATAGTTGTTTCCCTTCACATTCTTTGGTTTATTATCTTAAATCTTAAGTAATTAACATTTGAAAGTCAAATTAAGACAATACCTTTAAGTAAATTTTAGAAGATTTGTTGTCTTCTTAGGATCCTTTAAACTCTAGCTTTATATTTTTCATGTAGATTAGTTGTCTGTTTTTTTAACTTTTTTTCTCAGTAAAATTATCTTGTGATTTTGGTTGTGCTAATGTTTTATTGTAATGCAAATGAATTTACTATTCTTGTGGTATGAATCACTGTTGTATTGTAATCTAGTTGTAGAGATTGAATGAGGTGTTCTTTTTGAATTCTAAAAATTTTGAATTTTAATTTATTTCATTGTGAAAATTCAGATTTGTTTTATTATGATCCTGAAAATTAAAAATTCAGAATTCTGCTTGAACCTGTTTAATTCGTACAACCTTTATAACAATGCATTGTTTGTCCAAGTATTGAACAACTCATATTCCTTATTAATTATCATCTTCTTTTCTGCTTAATTTAATATTGTGTATACTGTATGGTGTATCTTATAATCTCATTATGGTCAATTTTTGTTAATTTGAGCTTATATGTGGATGTTGGATTTACAGTTTGAAAAAGCAGCTGATTGCAGAGCTTCTTGAGCATCTTCCCAAAGCAGCTGACCCAGAATACTGAGTATCGGGTATTCTACTTGAACTGTTAGAACTTATTTTGTGAAATGGAACATGGTTAACAAACTGCATTTTAAATAGCAAGCATGGTATGTGTAAAATTTGAGGGGAAATTCAAAACTGCATTCAAAATTTGGAAAACTTGGTGAATCTTGACTCTACTGACAAACATAAATTTCTTCTTGAGATATATACTATCACAACTATTAATTACTTTAATGAGTTAGAAGGTGACAACATCAACCAATTACCAATCTTAAATTCAATCAGAAAAAACTTAATAAACATAAAAGGTGGAACATATTGATGTCTTGTATATTCTTGAGCATCACTTAGTCAATCACACTGTTTATATAACTTTTTGAATTTTTAATTTATAAACACATATTGTTCTTCCTTTTGTACCTGTAGATATGTTCCCAAAATATACACCATTCCAAATTCACTAAAATATCAATGGAAGAGTGAGAAACATGGTCATGGTTTACATGCCAGACCATCCTCAGCCGAAGCAAACCATCACAATTCTAACAGCCAATAGGTCAACATTTATCATGGCCATCATCACGAGCTTGAGAGCAAATCATTGTAAGGATTGTCTAAATAGCCGTCTCAATCTGCCAATTTTCTTGTAGTGATTAAATAATTTAAAAAAAAAAAGTCTGCAAAATGGAGAAAGAAATTTTTTTTTGATATTTAAAAATAAAAAGTTTTGTGTCTCAAATAAAGACAACTGTTAATTAAAATAAAATAAGTATTTTGCTGATAGTGATAAGTGAAAAAAAGAAAAAATTTAACATTTGAAAATAAGAATTTTGTGTTTCAAATAAAGACAATTGTGTATTAAAATAAAATAGGTATTTTGCTCATAGTATCCTATGAGAAAAAAAAAGAAATATTGACATTTAAAAATAAGAATTTTGTGTATTAAGTAAATGCAATTTCAATTAAAATAAAATAGTAATTTTTCTGATAGTGTCTCTTGAAAAAAATAGACATTTTGAAATTTTAAAACAAAAATTTTGTGTCTCAAATAAAAGCAATTGTTAATTAAAATAAAATAGGTATTTTGTTGATAGTGATCCGCGAAATTTTTTTTTTTTTTACATTTGCAAATGAAAATTGCGTGTCTTAAATAAAGATATTTGTTAATTAAAATAAAATATGTATTTTGTTGATACTACCTATGTGAAATTTTTTTTTAACATTTTAAAATAAGAATTTGGTATCTCAAATAATGAAAATTATTAATAAAAATAAATATGTATTTTTCTGATAGTGGTATGTGAGATGGAAAATTAGTTTTTTTATAATCAATGATATATATATATATATATATATATATATATATATATATATATATATATATATATATATATATATATATATATATATATATATATATATATATATAAATGCAAACCAGTGCAGAGAATCAAGAATTCTCAGTAAATTACAGAAAAATATTAAAGACCCAACTAGCAAACAATTATGCTCTTTAGTCCTACATAAATTCTAAAGGACTATGACTCTATTCATAAAAATTATAGTAAACCTTTTGTTTGCTGCCAATGGCTAACCACCATCATGAATACATTTTCACATTGTGTACGATTTCCTCTATATATGACTATTTAGTATTATCTAATTTTATAAAATAAAATTAAATGCCAATATTATATATATTGATACACCAATAAATATTTAATATGATAATCATATACTATAATTATACATTTTAATATACTAAAAATAATTATGAGAAAATAAAATTATTATGTAGAAAAGATAAAATAATGAAATGAAAAGAGAATGAAATATAAAAGAAAAATGAATTTAATTTAAAAGAAGGATGAGATGGTGAGTGAAAGAGTGGGAAGTGAAAGAAAAGGTGAACGTTGAAAAAGTGTCAAATAGAAATTTGACACTTAGTAGCTAGGGTGAACCAATTGAGAGATTAAGTCTTTACTATTTTAATCTCTTGTAAGTGTAAAAAAAAAATTAATGTGAAAGGATATTATTGATAGTTTCGTGGTAGTTTATTTTAAAGAATCTCTAATCCCACCCCTTGGATATCTCATCCATTATGTGAGTTGCCAAAATTGTCTCTCTACTTTCGTAGATGTATCTCTGGAAGCACTTTTAAAAAAAAAACTGGTTTCTTCCGTAGGTGCATCTAAAAAGCGTTAAAACATAGTGAAACTTAGGAAAATCCCAACTTAATTGGAAAAATTACAAATTAATTAATTCATGAAATCTTCCGTAGCTACATCTACGGAAGGTTTTGAAAATAGAGTGTTACGTAGATATATCTACGGAATATTCTGTTATATTTTCAAATCAACTACATTTCACTCCTAAATGTCAATTTTTTTAACAAAAATGGAACATCAAATTATAGTAAATCAAAATAATTTGAAAAACTCAATTGCACTACTTTGATTTACTATAATTTGATGTTTCATTTTTGTTATAAAAATTGAGTTTTTGAGTGAAATGCAATTTATTTAAAATATAACATAATATTATGTAGGTATATTTACGGAACACTCTATTTTTAATATGTAGCTACGGAATATTTCATTTAATTTGGGATTTTCCTAATTAATTTAGGATCTTCCAAAGTTTCACTATGTTTTAACGTTTCCGTAGATATACCTATGAAAAAAATCATTTAAGAAAAGTACATTCGGAGATATATCTACGAAAACAAGAGATATAACTGAAATTTCGTCGGATGACTAAAAGATTCAAGGGTTGGATTGAGATTTTCTCTTATTTAGTCGATAGTTAATGGTTAATAGAAGAGAATATATATAAGGATCACGTTTCAGTGACTTTGGAATAGTAAAGTCACCATGACTTTACCCCATTTATCTCTTAATTTATCTTTTTATTTATTTATATATTATTAATTAATTATTTTTTTTGCCAAAATCAATAAAATTTGTGCTAAAGTTACCGTGACTTTCCCGCCGGAAAGTCACTGAATCCATTTCCATATATATAATTCAAAATGTAAGTAAACTGTAAAAAGAAGTTTAAAAAAACACAATATTATATTTTAATGGTTAATTAACTTTATTATTGTTGAAAAGAAAAGAGGGATGTAGGAGAAAAGAGAATGAGATGTTATTGTTAAAGGGTATAGAAATGACTCACATGACATAACATGACATGACATGACAAATATAGAATTTATGCCTCATTCAATCTCTCTAATAAGTTAAAGAAAACGAGGTTTCGAGGCAGTTTCCTGCTTTTTGTTTGCTTCTTCGTAGTCTTTTTGTTTTTATCACAATTCACAACCATGTTATAATAATATTGCAATTAATATTTAGAAATTTTCTTGGTCTACTTGAAGCTATACGACAATAGCTCAATCATGTTGTACAAAATGTACTCCTCATGAGTAGTCAGTAGTATGTATACCACCCTAATTGGGTACGGATCAAATATCAATCGTAGAATCCTATGTGTACTGTGTGGTCTATGACATGTTATAGTTTGTTATCAATAAACCAAATTTAGTTTCCAAAATAATATATTCATGTTGTCGAGATGAGATCTTCTCCATTTCTCAAAAGAAATGAAGAACATAATTACTAAAGTAATTGTGTATAAATGTACATGTAATTAAAATGTGTGATATATATTTTGCATAATTTAATATATATATATATATATATATATATATATATATATATATATATATATATATATATATATATATATATATATATATATATATATATATATATATATCATAAAAACTATAGTATTTATGTTTTCCATTTTTTTAGAGAAATGAAGAGAATCTCTACTCATTTCTATCACAATTATCTGCCTAAGCAAAACAAGACTTACAAGGAAGTGTCAACTTTTGTGCCCATATCGTAGTACTCTGTTTCAATAATTCGGTACATACTATTCCTTAAGTTTCTTACGGTGTATAATTCAAAGACCAATTCTTCCGTAAGAATGATAATATTATCTCAGTTTTAGTAGAGCTTTCCATAACAAGCGCTATTTAATTTTAGGATTAGTTCATTTTAGTTTTTAAAATAATTTTTATAATATTACTATCTCTACGGATGAGTTCATTCATATCTTAGATCATTTAATAAAGTTTAAATTATTGTTGATTTATAATTGTTATTGTAAGTATGTGACAAATCACCTACATGATAAATCTAATATATCTAATAACTATTAATATTAATTAATATTTATAAATATCATTAATAATTATTAATATTAATTAATATTTATAAATATCATTAATAACTATAAATATTAATTAATATTTATAAATATCATTAATAACTATAAATATTAAAAAATATTTTGTTGATTAAAATAAAAAAGATATTGTGGCGATAATGACCCGTAAAAATTATAAATTTAAAAAATTCACAAATATCATTATCATTGTTTTATTATAATAAAATTTATAAATATCACTTTTATTTTTTATTTTGTTTTATGTCTGTTAGCCTTTTAAGCCCAAAACAGACTTTTTTTTTTTTTGTTCTAGGTCATTAATATTTTATGATCAAAATATTATTAACTAATTTTTTTTATATAAATTGTGAATAAATAATTGAGTTATTTTTAGAATAGTACTATATGTCGCGAGAGTTAGATGCCACGAATTTCACGAATGCTTTTATTTGTCATTACATATAATGATTCGTATGCAGCTTATGTTTATGACTTATCACATTATATGGAGTATGACTAACCACTTTTAAGTTAATTCAATGTTTCATAAGATTACGTCAGTGACTTGCAACATCAATATTATATTATACTGTCGTTTAGACTCACCTATTTGTTTCATAATGAGGCTGAATCATATAAAATAAAGTTTTTTTCATAGTTTAAAATATACTATCATTATTCATTAGCTAAAGAATGACATACACATAAGGTTATTTATGTTGGTATCACCCTATAATGTGAGACACAGTGACCAATCACATAGACATTGCAATTCAGTCGTGAAGAAATCACGAATTTTAGTTCGCGACATTTAGCATTTCCGTTATTTTTATAACATAAAATTGAGTTATTTCAACCCTTTAAATTAGTTAATCTTTATCTTAAAATGGCCAAATTACATGAATCACAAATTTAATAAAATATAATACAAAACCACAACTAATAATATCTAGAATTTCTACAATATATTTGAAACCACTAAAATAATGTTACTAAGTTCATAAAAAGTTGCTGACATTAAACAATACTCTTCTCATTTTCTAGAGGTTTCCATTTTCTAGAAATAGATCATACAAACTCATTACAATAAAGCACATTATATTTCAGAGCGGAAAAATTTGTTAATTTGGTGTTACAAAGTACTAACAAAACCCAAGACATAATAACTATAAGATGTGACAATTGGAAAAATTCTAGAAACATTGTGATAGTTATAGTAATATTCAGGAATATTTACAATAACTAAAAATGTAGTTGGATTTCAACAGTGTGGTTCTAATAAAATTGGAGAAAGTAATATTTGACTGCAATATTAAATTAGAGAAAATTCTATGAAAGAAATAATCAAAACAAAATGATTTTTAGTTGATTTTTCAATATGAAGACATGTTTTTTTGAATTAATTTTTAAATGATGAAATAATAAATATTTTTGAGATTTTTTAACTTGGTATGAAAATACACAAAATAAATAAATCACACAAAAAAGAAGAGATTAAAAACATTAATTTTCCTATTTTTTATGATTTTTCAAAGTTCAATAAAAAAGATGATAAAACAAGTAATAAAAACTAATACTTTGGTCATGAGAAGGTTTGAACTCAGGACCTTCATAGATGGACTCAGCCACTGGGCAAAGCGCCAATCCTTGAAAATTTTTACTTTATACCCCTACAACTATACTCATACCCCTACACATAAAAAATTAGGACCGAAATACCCTCGTATAAATAATACATATTTTAAAATTTTTCATTTTTTTCACATTTCAAAAAAAAAAATTCGAAACAACTAAAAATATATAAACCGGAACACTTTTTCAAAGTGTTCCGGTTTAAAAAAAAAATACACCGGAACACTTGAAAAAAGAGTTCCGGTAGTCAAAATTTTCAAGTTACATACCGGAACACTAACCCGAGAGGGTTGGTCTAGCGGTGGAGCTTTGGTCTCAAGGGCGTGCTTCCCTTGAGGTCCTGAGTTCGAAGGAGCCCGGGGCCAACTTTCGGAGGCTACGTGGGGGAGTTTAAAAAACTCCTCTCGGGTGGATTAGTCGGCACCGAAGGAAGGATACCACTCTATTAAAAAAAAAACATACCGGAACACTTAGTTAAAGTCTTCCGGTAATTTTAAAGTTGAATAAAGTGGGTGCTAAGGTGCAAACCGGAACACTTATTTAAAATGTTCCGGTGGTTTATTTTTTAAAAAAAATTCTAGACTTTAGGCAACGTTTAAAAGTGTTGCCTAAAGTTACTGGGAACAAAGCAAAAGCGTTGCCTATAGTGTCACCACGTCACAATACATTTTAGGTAACGTTTTTTAATTTGTCAATTACTTTAGGCAACGGTTTTAAATCGTTGCGTAAAATCTATTATTTTTATAAAAAAAAATTAACCACCGGATCACTTTAAATAAGTGTTCCGGTTTGCACTTTAAATACCTTGAAAACTACCGGAACTCTTTTTCTAAGTGTTCCGGTATGTGTTTTTTTAAACCAGAAAACATTAAAAAAGTGTTCCGGTTTATATATTTTTGGGTGTTTTGAATTTTTTTTTGAAACGTGAAGAAAAAATGAATTTTTTTAAAATATGTATTATTTATACGAGGGTATTTCGGTCCAATTTTTTTCATGTAGGGGTACAGGTATAATTGTAGGGGTACAAAGTAAAATTTTCCAATCAAAAGGTCTTGGGCGAGGGGGATTCGAACCCCAGACCCTAGGGATACACTAGGTACAAGTGTGATGGCCAGTTGTGCGGAAACGATGAAGTCAACAAGTAACTGACACCGCTAAATATAAAATAAACTCATTTCCCAGAAATTTGAATTTTCCCTCCACCAACTTCATCTTCCCCGTGAAGAAGAAGAACATCATCAATGGTGATTCTGATTTTCCTCAAAACTTAATAAATTTCTGAAAAGTAAAATACTAAAATGCTTAGAATTTGATCACGAGTTCAACCATTTCATTAACAACAATTAAAACACACCCTAAATCATGAACTTCAGAGAAAACCATATGAACCCTAAAATTTCAAATCAAAATTAAATGCTTAAATCAAACAATTAATCCCGAAAAGTATAGTGCTATTATTCCCTACATGTTTCGGAACAAAATGGTATCAAGAACTGCAAGGAACAATGCTTAAACAAGTATGCTCGATTTCCAGAAATGTACCTCTAAAAGTGAGGATCAAACTCTTGCTCGGAGTGACTCTGTAAGTGTTGCAACTATCAGGACACCATCAAGGACCTTCAAGGAAGCTTTTAGAATGCTTACAATGCTTTGATCACCCCTGCAAATCCAAACTCGATTTCACCTACACAAGGAAAAAGGTATGGCTGGAACTATAGATTCCATGTGTTACAGATCCAAAACAGGTGTTTGAATAGCTTCTAGATGATGTTTAGAAGGTATCTAACACAAAAGTCCTAAAAACGCACGAGCCAAATTGATTTTTACAAGTTTGGTTCAAGGAAGTGCTTTAATGGACTTTTAAAAAGTGATTTCTGACTCAAGGCTTTTGGTAAGTGTTTGAGGGTTATGGATAGTTTCTATATGTGATATAGAAGCTATTTGAAAGGTTAATTTAGTTGGTAAGTGTTTGGTTTGGATTTTGGAAGGTTAGGACCTTAAAAAGACCTTTAATGGAGGTTGAAATATGATTTTTGGTTAGAGGTGTTTGGGAAGTGTTTGGAGGTGATCAACAACTTTCCAAATGATGTATGGAAGTTGTTGGAAGTGTTGGTTTACTTTCTGAAATTTTTTTAACTCAAAATGACTTAAAAAATGGAAATGACACAAAATGAGAAGTTTGGAATCAAGGGTGACTTGGAGAAATTTTGTGTGTTTTATCAAGGGAGTGATACCCTCTATTTATAGGCAAGAATTAGGGTTTGTGGAGGGAAAAAACTCAGAGTTTTAAGCTCCCATGTGACTTTGGTACCATCTTGCTTGTTTGTGAAGAAATGGGATTTTTGATTTTTCCATGGAAGGTACAATGCTTTAAGCATGCTTGGGAGAATTTGATCTGATCTGAGAGAGGTTGCTTGTGGCATTTGAAATGCTTTTGCTGCAGATGAAACATTGTAGTGGCTCAAGAGAAGAGTTGTTGTGATTAAAGTCTCTTTTTCAAAATGGAAGTGTGATCTTTATGCCATTAATGGAATGATCACGTGGATAATGTCTTAAACACTTGGATAGCTCAAAAGCAAGTGTAATCTACTGATTATGGTACTTGAAACAAGTTAAAGGGGCTGCAAGCAAGGAATCTTTCAAATTTGAACAAGTTTGGTTCATAACTTCTTCATCTTCATTCTTGAATTCAAGTATTCATGGTGCCTTCTTCACAAAATCATATCTCATTGATCAAGCCATGGATTTTCATGCTTGTGGTCTCTTTGGAAAGCCCTTGCTACATACTTCAATCCACTTGTTGAAAGTTTCCTCAAACTCTTGTTGGATCATGGAGAAAATAGGCCTTAAAGTTAAGAATAACCTAGGTGAAAACACTTAGCATTTTTCTAAGTCTTTTAAACATAAACCTTCTTAATCCAAAATCTCTCAAAATAATTACTTTTAGCCAAAAGTTGCATTGTGATAAGTTGTTTTTTTTTTCAAGATCTACAAATTTCATGTTTGAAGATTTTTGAGTTTGTAGGCAAAATTTGAAGTTCCCAAAATTAGGTTAAAAATCACTTAAAACCCTAATTTTGACTTTTGTTAACTTTTTGATTCTTGATGAATTCTATGAATTTTCTTTGATCAAATGTCTTCAATATCCTTTTGATGATGATTTGGATCCTTAACAATCCATAGTTCACCATTTTTCTCAAAAGTCAAAGGTTGACCCACACAGATCACTTTTTCCAAATGAACTGCAGTTTTGTGATTTCCAAATGAATCAAGGTCTCTTCTTCAAATGAATGATGTGAATGGATTATAATGTTGATTTTAATACCCTTGAATCATAGTTTGAGTCTTGGAGCCATGTCATTGAGACATCTTTGGACTTTGATATTGATTAGAGAATCCTTTGAATCATAGAAGGATGTTGAATTCCTTTGTGAGCCTAAAAACCCCAATTTTGCTCAGTCTCTTCCTGATCAGTCTCATGTCTTGGGACACAAGCAACAAACAACAATTTTTGTATTTTTTGTTAGAAAATGATAAATGCATGATGATTATGATGATAATGATGATCTTAATATTTAAGATATGGTGGGATCTCAGTGGTCAAAAATTGGGGTACAACATCTGCCCCTATTTAAGTTCCTGATACCTGATGAGGGGAAGATGGAATCTTTGTCTCAGCACGGTAGGAGGGACTTAAATACAAAAGATATCACAATTTTGGACTCTGAGAGCCCACATGCATGATATGAAAGGGACATTTTTTTAATTTTTATATGGAATAAACAAACAAATAACATCCTTCCTTAAAACTGGAAGGAAGGAAACAAATCTACTGGAGATATGTAATGAACAGTCCCTGACATAGAATTTTCAGAGTACGGTGAAAAGGGGTTCTAGATTCTCTCAGAACAAAAGGGGGTCAGTTACGGATTCTCTTGTAATGACAAAGATACAACACCAAGCTATGGATTCTCACACAACAAGGTTTACTTTTCTCTTGGGTGGTTTTTCACCTGCTAGGGAAAGAAATCAATGGGTTTTCTTAATGAACTGTCTCATACGCTGGGGAGACTCACCATTCACAAAGGGTTAAAACCAACTTTAATCATGAACTGTCTCGACGCTGGAGAGAATAACCATTCATAATAACTTTAACATGAATTGTCTTGATGCTGGAGAGACTAACCATTCATAATAGCTTCAACATGACTTGTCTCGACGCTGGAGAGACCAACCACTCATACCAGCTTCAACATGAACTATCTCGACGCTGGAGAGACCAACCATTCATAACAGCTTCAACATGAACTGTCTCGACGCTGGAGAGACCAACCATTCATAAGAGCTTCAACACGAACTGTCTCGATGCTGGAGAGACCAACCATTCATAATAGCTTCAACATGAACTGTCTCGACGCTGGAGAGACTAACCATTCATAAGCTTCTTTGATTGCTCTGTAAAGACTATCATCTTCTTTCGAGAAGGAAATATGGGACATACAAGCTGCTCAAATAAAGAGACCATTACTTGTTGTCGGGTAATAACTGTTATAACAACTGCAGGGGATATAAATCCAACTTTCTGGGGAACCACAAACAGGTTCATGTTTGAAAATATCAGGTCTTCAATTATGCAAAATAAATGCACTTCAATCCTGGATTCGCTGATCCAAATAATCATATCTGCTGGAGACAAAGTTCAATCGAAGTTGGAATGAAGCACCAAACAAGACACTTCCCAGTGAGGAACAAGCTCGAAGCGGGGGTTCATCCTATCTTCAGATAGGTGAATAAGCTAAAACAAGATCTTCCCATGAGGAACAAACTCATTGGGGAAACACAAGGATTATGGATCTTTCTGCCTAAAGCTGTAGCTTAAGTGGAAGGAGTAAAGACATTTCTTGGGGAATAATAAGCTTATCATATCAACAAGATGCAAATGATGTGCATGAATATATGATGTATGAGTGCATGAGTGCATAAGTGAGTGTTATGTGCATACTGACAAAACAAACATGTAATAAGATGACCACACTGGGGAATGACAACACCAGGGTATATACTCGCCCGATCGTCAATAACATCTTCTGTTAGGGATGCAAATCTTGCTACGGAAGAGAATACTCTTCAAATTAATCTTTATTATCAAAGGATTCATTCCGAGAAGAAAACCCTTTGAAAAGGGGAACACATTTCGAGAAGAAAACCCAACTTTGGTTGGAGACAACTTGTGTCAAGACCTAGCTGCTCTGTGGGGATAAAATCTGTTGGTGTTTTCGATCTCGCTTCGAGAACCAACTCTCTTGGGGACTCAGGGTCAACATTTACCTCTGTATTCAAGAGTTTTAAGAAAACGTTATATCTTTTCATTTATTTTGAAAAACAACTTTGAATTTGTTTCAAATCTCTTAATTTCAAAAACAATATTTTGCAAGATAGAATAAAATAAGAATTCCAAGAAATGAGATAAGGCTCAAATTTTCATTAATGGAATGGTAGTCTGCGAACGACAAGACCCCATGGATTACAAAGTTTACAAATGGTAACTTTTATAGGAAAGGGTACACTGAAATACAATGATCATTAGTTTCCCTAACAACTTTGAATATCGAGCGTACGTTGACGTCGGTTGAGAGTCTTCGTAAAATCTTCAGGATGGTCAGGTGATATCGGATGTGGTTACTTGCCCTATTCCCTAACTTTTGCATGAATTTCCTTTGCAGGTTTTCAATTCATCAGGATGATTATCTCTTTTTTATTGTCTCTAATTTTTGCCTGGACCGCCTTTTCAGGTTTTTAGTCCACCGAGACGCTCATTTTTTGCCTAAGTCGCCCTTTCAGGTTTTCAACTTAGCGAGCTCTTGTTTTTTTCTTTTAGGCGAAGTATTTCTTGACATATCGGTATTCACGAGACGGGGAAATTGCTCACCATCCATAGTCGTAAGAGTCAAAGCACCACCTGAGAAGACTTTCTTGACAACGTATGGGCCTTCATAATTGGGAGTCCATTTGCCCCTGGGATCTGATTGAAGAGGTAATATCTTCTTTAGCACGAGATCGCCTTCCTTGAATCTTCGAGGTCTGACTTTCTTGTCAAAGGCTCTCTTTATTCTTTCTTGGTAAAGCTGACAGTGGCACAATGCGGTCATTCTATTTTCTTCAATAAGATTGAGCTGATCGTATCTAGTTTGACACCATTCTGCTTTTGATAATTTGGCTTCCATTAGGACCCTTAAGGAGGGAATCTCAACCTCTATCGGGATTACGGCTTCCATGCCATATACCAAGGAGAAAGGTGTTGCCCCAGTTGAGGTTCGAACTGTAGTACGATACCCATGCAAAGAAAGAGGGAGAATTTCATGCCAGTCCTTGTAAGTCACGACCATCTTCTGGACAATTTTCTTAATATTCTTGTTAGCTGCTTCTACCGCTCCATTCATCTTTGGCTGGTAAAGAGAAGAATTGTGATGCTCAATCTTGAATTCAACACACAACTCTTTCATCATATTTTTGTTCAAGTTGGAACCATTATCAATAATGATTCTATTGGGTACGCCGTAGCGACAAATTAGACGATTCTTGATAAATTTTACTACCAATTAACGAGTAACATTGACATAAGAGGCAGCTTCAACCCATTTGGTAAAGTAATCAATGGCGACAAGGATGAAACGATGTCTATTTGAAGCCTTTGGTTAAATCATACCAATCATGTCAATTCCCCACATTGAGAAAGGTCATGGAGAAGAAATAACGTTGAGAAGCGTCAGAGGAACATGGATCTTATCAGCATAGATCTGGAACTTGTGGCACTTCTTCACATATCAGTAGCAATCTGATTCCATTGTTATCCAATAGTACCTTGCTCTTAATATCTTTCTTGTCATTGCATGTCCATTGGCATGAGTGCCAAAAGATCCTTCATGAATTTCTTGCATTAATTGGTTTGCTTCGTGTCTATCCACGCATCTAATAAATACCATGTCAAAATCACTCTTGTAGAGCACGTCTCTAGTCAGGAAGAAATTACCGGACAATCTTCTCAAAGTTCTTTTGTCTTTGTGCCCCAAGTGGGTACTCTTGTTTTTGTAATATGACTTTAATGTCATAAAACCACGGATTGTCATCAGTGACAGCTTCAACAGCGAATATGTGAGCCGGCCTATCCAGGCGCATGATTCTAATTTAGGGAGCTTCAATTAGAAACTTCACTTGATACATGGAAGCCAAAGTAGCCAATGCATCTGCCATTTGATTTTCCTCACAAGGTATGTGATGTAATTCAACTTTGTTGAAGAAGGTCAACAGTCTTCGGGCATAATCTCTGTAAGGAATTAAACCAGGATGACGAGTTTCCCATTTTCCTTTGATCTGAGTAATAACTAGAGCAGAATCTCCGTACACATCCACAATCTGGATTCTAAGATTAATGGCTTCCTCTAGTCCCATGATACAAGCTTCGTACTCTGCCATATTGTTGGTGCAGTCGAACATCAGTCTTGCAATAAATGGTACATGAGAACCTTGAGGCATAACAATGACTGCCCAAATTCCTTTACCATAAGCATTAACAGCTCCATCAAATATCAAACCCCATCGGGATTTAGGATCAGGTCCTTCTCCATGTAAAGGCTCTTCGTAATCTTTTGATTTCAAATACATGATTTCTCCTTCTAGGAAGTCGTTTTACAAGGATTTATCATCATCAATATGTTGAGAGGCCAAATTGAAATTCTGGTAAGACAGAACTCAGATGTCATATATGGATGTCGTGACATCTGATCTGACATTATAAAACAGACAAGGTAGGCAAAATAAAATAGTGCAGAAAAAAAGAACACAACAGAATTGTTCACCCAGTTCGGTTCAATCAACCTACTCTGGGGGCATACCAAGCCAAGGATGAAGTCCACTATTAGCAGTATCAATTTAGAGGTAAACTCCCAGTTTATAACTCCTCACTGAATCACTACCCAATGACCCCTCTACTTAGGTTCTCTCTAGATATGGAATATCTCCATTCCACTCCCAATCACAGCAATGATGTCTAGCAGTCAACAACTTAGCCACTGCATCGACGGGCTAATTACCAACATTCTAAGCACACAAATAAACAAAACTTAGAGCTGCTTCAAAGCTTCCTCCAAGAACACAACTCCACTCATTGCTTCACAACTTCTGAGTGAGTAAAACAAACCTCTTACCTACAGGCTTCGAGACACAAATCAGTGACCATCCCACAACCCGGGTGGTTCACTTACACGGCTAACCCTAAAAACTACATCTTGTCAATACTCGGCTAGCTTACAAACTAGGTTACAAAGCTTCCTATTTATAACCTATTCCCAACTGGACTTGGGCCTTCAATCCCAACTTTCTTTGCTGTTACAAATCAGCAGAATTCTTCTGCTAAAAGAAAGGTCTTCAATCATAAGTTTCCTAAATTATCTCCATAATTAGAAACTGCATAATCTTCAATATTCTGGCTTGATTCTTTTGACCTTTAAATCGTGACAAACTAACATAACAAACTGTTGCTAAAATTGCTCCACAATATAAGCTCCAAGATATTCTCCACAAATATCTCCAAGATATTTTCCACAAATATCTCCAAGATATTTACCATAAATATCTCCAAGAAATATGCTCCAAATAACAACAATAAATTGTTAAACTTTTGCAACAGATTCTCCAATAAAATCTTTTCACATTTAGTTCCCTAAATGTTCTCCTTAGATATAGCTCCACATAGGATTCAATGTTTTAGGAATATTCTGTTTCTGTTATAACAGAATCCAAACTATCAGCTCAATTCCGATGTCACGACATCGTCTTCGACATGTTGTTCCAACTGTTGAAACATTTCAACACAACATGTTTTTCCATTAAATAGAACTTCAACCTTCTTTCTCTTACAAGTTATAATTCTATTTATCATATTGCTTCTAAATTAGTTTTACCAAACATAAAGCCAATCTGAAGACATCTACACAAATGATCGGCTAAAACACTTCCTTTGATGGCTTTTTGGGCACGATATTGGATGTCGTACTCTGATAATAACATATGCCAGCGGGAAATTCTTCCAGTCAAAGCAGTTTTCTCAAATAAGTATTTGATTGGATCCATTTTGGATATGAGATATGTCGTATGAGTCAATATGTACTGCTTTAGCCAGCGAGCAGCCCATACAAGAATGCAGCAAGTTTTCTCGAGCAAGTTTTCTCTGACATGCAACTATTGGTCTTACCACCTCCTATCTCAAGTTACTCACCAAAGTCCGGGTTAGGACTTTATCTCATCACGGAGGAACCATCGAGCACCAAAAAGAAAAAAAAAGAAAATAAACAAACAAACAAAGCACACAATAATATATACAGATAAAAAACACACAGATAAACAAAAATAGGCTTAACACACTTAAAAATGGGTCCCCAGTGAAGTCACCATTTTTCTGTAGCGGGGAAAATCTGAGATCGAAGCCATAGGATTGACTCGACTCAATATTTTAGTGAAAGTCGCCACCGCGCTTTATTATTTCCAAAGGAAAAGGGAAAAGAATGAAGAAAACCCAAAGTTTAAAACAAGAAAGAGATCTTAGGTATGGGTGTTGATTATACGAGGGGAAGGTTTTAAGCACCCCTCAAATCTTTGGTATTCCACAGGAACCTTTTTGAAAATCTGTGTCGTGTGTGCTAAAAAAAGAGGTTTGTTTTATTTTTAAAATAAGCTCGGCAAGACATTAAGCCTTGTGCCTACATACATCCTCGGTGCAATAGAGAAGTCAGAGCTAATGTAGTTCCGCTTAAAAGGGAAAAACGGTTTAAAAAGGAATAAACATTTTATCATCGTCGGAGAGAAATACTCAGCCATTGATCTTGAGTATGAGAACAAACGAGTTCTGAAAATTATAGTAACACACGTTCGATGTCAAACTGGATGTTATGACATCCACAATTACACATCACAAACAATAATAACAAATAGCAAAAACAATAAAGAACACATAGAATTGTTTACCTAGTTCGGTTCAAACAACCTACTCTCGGGGCTACCAAGCCAGGGATGAAGTCCACTATTAGCAGTATCAATTCAGAGCTAAACTCCCAGTTTACAACTCCTCACTTAATCACTACCCAATGACCCTTCTACCTAGGTTCTACCTAGATATGGAATATCTCCATTCCACTCCCCCTCAATCACAGCAGTGATAACACATACACAATAAACAATTATAGATAGAAGACACACTTCAAAAACACACCTTGTGTGAATACAAGATTACACTCAAAGATGTTTTTGATTCATGGCAAACTCAAATAAGCATTCAAACAACAAGAAGAATGCAGAAAAGCAGCAGTTAGGTCGACCTACCATCAACCCAGGTCGACCTAAAATGGAGAAAAATTCTTATACTCCTGCTAGGTCGACTCACACACCATTTAGGTCGACCTAAATTGATGAATTTTACATACCAGCCTGTTAGGTCGACCTACACAACAACTAGGTCGACCTAATCTGTGAAAATGTCCCCAGAACGCATCAGAAGAGGATTCTGGTCGACCTACCCCTTCAACAGGTCGACCTAACTGGGAGCAAAATTCTGCAAGCTCTGCTAGGTCGACCTAAGCACTACAAGAGGTCGACCTAACTGATCAAGAATGCCAAAAATTCTGTTTCTCTCATCTCCAACTGTTAAGCTATCATATATATTGTCCAAGGGTAATTATTCAAGACAACACCAACGACTGAAAGATACACAAACGCTTCTCATCTTCGTTCTTCATCATCTCCAACACAATTACACATAATCATTCTTGCGTTGCGGGTTAGTGATGAGTTCGATAACGTCCATGGAACGGAATTGAAGATTCCTAGTGGGTGAAGGTTTGTGGGGTTTGTTGGTGAATAAAATCTGCGGGTTTTGTCCTCCACGACGGGTGGTTCTTGGGGGTTTTTATCAAGAGGCGTTCATTGAGGATTCGGCTGAGTGTAACGATTGAGGAACAGGGAGTTCAAGGAATCAAGACACTGCAGAAGGGAATCAAAGTGAAGCTCTTGGATAACCTTGATCTTGCTCAAGATTAAGGGGGAAGAAGATTCAAAGGATCGACATAATTGGTTTATCGTTTATCGCTTTGTTATCTTCTTTGTATATACTACTTTCAACATTAATGAAAGATTACCCAATTTCAATTTGGAATTGGGGGCAGACGTAGTCGTAGCGAGGACGATCGACGAACTGCCTAAACAAATATCGTGTTCTTGTCGCTTTTACTTTTTCATTTACATTCTGTTCATATTTGGTTATAATAGCAAATTGATCAACGATTCGAGTGTTAAGATTGTGAATTAAGTTCTTACATAAACATCACAATCCACCACACATTGAATTACCTTCAATTTGATCATTATCACCAAGTGTTTGTATATTTGTTTCTATCACTCTTTCTGCATTGCAAACATTGTCCATCATACAAAAAGTTAATCTGATTTTCAATAAGAGAAACGCTTTGATTCTGCAACATATACTCTTATCATTTACTTCAAGTCTTTGACTGGTTTTTTAAACACATATATAATCGTTTCGATAGTGGTTCGGAATAGACGTGAGTCGATTCAGAATCACTTCCGCTGAAAAGTTGTTTAAATCCGTAAAACTGTGAACGATCTATTCACCCCCCCTCTAGATCCTAAGGCCAGCGTCTAACAAGTGGCATCAAGAGCCCTGGTTTATTCCGTGCTACGTGAAACACTTATTGGAAAGATGGCTTCCGGATCTAAAGGGGCTCATAATAGAGCTCCAGTTTTCAACGGCGAAAACTACGGCTATTGGAAGGATTGTATGTGTGTCCATATCAATGCAATTGATAGGAACATCTGGACAGCTATTGTCAATGGTCCATTTCAGATCACCATGACAAATGCAGCTGGTGCAGTTGTTCCAAAACCAGAAGATACTTGGAATGCTGAAGATGAAAAGAGATATGCATACGATTGGAAAGCGAGAAACATTCTAATCTCAGCTCTAGGAGTTGATGAATACTATCGCGTTTCCCATTGTAGATCAGCTAAAGCTATGTGGGACACATTGCAAGTTGCCCACGAGGGAACGGATGATGTCAAACTAGCTAGGATCAATACGCTAACTCAAGAGTTCGAACTTTTCCACATGGAAGATGGTGAAACCATCGAAAGCATGCAGAAAAGATTCGTTCACCTGAAAAATCGATTAAATTCTCTTGATAGACCTGTTTCCAATGCAGTTGCTACTAACAAAATCTTAAGGTGTTTGAACAGGGAATGGCAACCCAAAGTTACAGCAATTAAGGAAGCAAATGATCTCAACACTCTAGACATTACAACTCTGTTTGGTAAACTAGAGGAACATGAACAACACCTTAAATGTCTTGACATGCATGAGAAAAGGACAAAGAAAGAAAAGAACATGGAGAAAGAGGTAGAGAAGAAGTCAATAGCTCTAAAAGCTTCGAGCTCCAAGACCTCAAAACGAGAGCCAAAGGATAGTGACACAAGTGATGACGAAGACTCCGATGATGAGGAAATGGGACTGTTTGTGCGAAGATACAACAAATATCTAAAGAAAAATGGAGCAAAACATTCCGACAAAGGCTTGATCAACTATAGAAAGCAATCAAACATGTTCAAACAAGATGACGACAACAAAGGAAAGATCAAAGGTCTTTGCTTCAATTGTGGGAAAGCCGGTCACTACAAACCGGATTGTCCATACCTTAAGAAAGAAAAGGAGAAGAACCAAAGCAAAGGTCATAACAAATCTAAAAGAGCTTACATAGCATGGGAAAGTGATTCATCTAGTGAAAGCTCATCAAGCGATGAAGAAGAATCAGCAAACCTATGTTTCATGGCTCATCAAAACAAGAAAAAGAAAGCTGAAAAGTGTCTTGACATTGCCGAAAGGTTGTGGTTCCTTGATAGCGGATGTTCAAGACACATGACTGGAGACCTATCTCTTTTCGTTGAGTTTCAAGAAAAGAAAAAGGGGTATGTCACCTATGGAGATAACAATCGGGGAGCCATACTTGGTAAAGGAAGTGTAGGTAACCCTTCTACCACTACTATAACTGATGTGCTGCTAGTAGAAGGTCTTAAACATAATCTTTTAAGTATAAGTCAATTGTGTGACAAAGAATTTAAAGTAATGTTTACAAATTCTGGCTGCACAATAGAACATACTAAGAAAAGAGACATTATGTTTAAGGGCTTAAGAGTAAACAACATCTACATGCTAAACTTGGATGAGGTATCTAAGTCTAGCACCAAGTGTCTAGTTGCTCTGGGCGATGACTCATGGCTGTGGCATAGACGTCTCGCCCACATAAATTTTGACTTACTTAATAAAGTTGTCTCAAAAGATTTAGTAATCGGCTTACCTAACATGAAGTTTTCAAAAGATCATCTATGTGATGCTTGTCAAAAGGGAAAGCAAACAAAAATCTCTTTTAAATCAAAGAACGTGGTTTCAACATCACGCCCTCTTGAACTACTTCACATGGATCTCTTTGGCCCTTCAAGGACTAAAAGCATAGGTGGAAACACCTATGGTTTTGTCATTGTCGATGATTACTCGAGATTTTGTTGGACAATCTTTTTACCTAGTAAGGATCAAACTTTTCCAGCTTTCACACAATTTGCAAGATTATGTCAAAACAAAATGAACAACAAAATAGTTGCAATTCGAAGTGATCACGGTGGAGAGTTTGAAAACATTCTTTTTGAAAAATACTGTGATAAACATGGAATTGAGCATAACTTTTCAGCTCCTAGAACACCTCAACAAAACGGAGTAGTTGAACGTAAAAATCGTGTTCTAGAGGAGCTGGCAAGAACAATGCTGAATGAGGGTAATCTACCAAAGTATTTCTGGGCTGACGCGATTAGTACAGCATGTTATGTTTTGAATAGGATAACAATACGTCCTATACTGAACAAAACTCCCTATGAATTACTAAAAGGTAGAAAACCAAATGTATCTCATCTCCATGTATTCGGTTGCAAGTGTTTTGTTTTGAACAATGGTAAGGATAATCTTGGCAAATTCGATGCTAAAGCTGATGAGGGCATATTCCTTGGTTACTCATAATCTAGCAAAGCATATCGAATATATAATAAGAGATTACTTATAGTAGAAGAGTCAGTACACGTTTCTTTTGATGAATCTTATGCAAAATATGTCGAGAAAGGTCTTTCATTTAATGGTGCAGGTCCATCCACTGAAGACATTGTCAAGGATAAGGAAGATGAAGATGAAAGTATTGTAAAGAAAGATGCTGAGAGAGAGAAAGATGAGTCTCACAATGAAAATGAGAAAGAAAGCATCTCAAACAATGAAGAACTTCCCAAGGCCTGGACAAACGTGAAAGACCATCCAATTGACAATATAATAGGAGACATCTCAAGGGGCGTTACAACACGCTCAAAGATAAGTAACTTCTGTCATCATTTTGCTTTTGTTTCACAAGTTGAGCCGAAAAACGCTAAGGATGCATTACTTGATGAGCATTGGCTAATGGCCATGCAAGAAGAATTAAACCAATTTAAACGGAATGATGTTTGGGACTTAGTCCCTCATCCGGGAGATCATCAAGTAATAGGCACTAGATGGGTTTTTCGTAACAAACTTGATGAAAACGGTGTTATTACTAGAAACAAAGCTAGATTAGTTGCCCAAGGTTATAATCAAGAGGAAGGTATTGATTATGAAGAGACATACGCTCCTGTAGCACGTCTTGAAGCTATTCGCCTCTTACTTGCTTATGCTTGTTCTAAAGACTTCAAACTATTCCAAATGGATGTTAAGAGTGCCTTTCTAAATGGCTATATAAATGAAGAAGTCTATGTTGCTCAGCCACCCGGCTTTGAGAATTACATGTATCCAACTCATGTCTATAAGCTGAAACGTGCTCTATACGGTCTTAAACAAGCCCCTCGGGCTTGGTACGAACGTTTGAGCAAATTTCTCCTTAGTCAAGGGTACTCTAGAGGTAAAGTTGATACTACTCTCTTTATTAAAAGAAAAGATAAGGATATTCTCTTAGTCCAAATTTATGTAGATGATATTATATTTGGGTCGACTAATGCAAAACTTGTCAAAGACTTTTCTAAGCTTATGCAGAGTGAATTTGAGATGAGTCTCATGGGTGAGCTAAATTTCTTCCTTGGCCTACAAATCAAGCAACTTAGTCATGGAACGTTTGTGAATCAAACTAAATATTGTACGGAGCTGCTCAAAAGATTTGGAATGAGTGAAGCAAAGGAAATTGACACACCTATGGCAACAAATACTAATCTAGACAAAGATGAGAAAGGTAAAGAGGTTGACGTGAAATTATACCGAGGCATGATAGGTTCACTATTGTATCTTACTGCCTCAAGACCAGACATTATGTTTAGTGTGTGTATGTGTGCAAGATATCAATCTTGTCCAAAAGAATCTCACTTGAAAGCTGTCAAAAGAATTCTGCGATACTTACGTGGAACTACTACATATGGCCTATGGTATCCAAAAGGAAATGAGTGTCATTTGGTAGGATTCTCCGATTCAGATTTTGCTGGCTGCAAATCCGATAGAAAAAGCACTAGTGGAACGTGTCATCTATTCTCAAACTCATTGATAAGTTGGCATAGTAAGAAACAAGTATCGGTTGCATTATCCACTGCTGAGGCAGAATATGTAGCTGCTGGAAGCTGCTGTGCACAAATATTATGGCTCAAGCAACAACTTCTTGACTTTGGTATTAAGCTAGATCGCATACCTATCATGTGCGACAACACAAGCGCCATCAACTTGAGTAAAAATCCTGTCTTACACTCACGTACCAAACATATTGAAATAAGACATCACTTTCTACGAGATCATGTAGAGAAAGGAGACGCTACTTTTGAACATGTAGAAAGCAAGAAGCAACTAGCTGACATCTTCACCAAACCTCTAGCAACGGAGCAATACTTCAACATTCGTAGGGAATTAGGGATACTCGATATCTCTAATTTGGGCTAATTACGTTTTTTTTCTCTTAATATTATTTCTTTACTTTATGTATATATATATTTCTTGCTAACATTTTTCTTAGCGTAAAGGTAGTTCATCATCAAGCCAGACGTCATATTGCAAAAGCGGTAACGTATTTGTTGTTCACTTCCAAAAATATTGATACTATAATATGCTATCAATTAACATGCTTATAGTGACTTCATGCATAAAGATTGCTCTTGCTCACATATGTGTCTCATGCTATCACTAACTACCTTTTATCTACTATACTGTACATGCTAGCATTGTTATCTATGGTTGTCTTGTTACTCTCCCATTCTCTTGTTTTCTCTTTTTGATGTTGACAAAGGGGGAGATAAATGATGAGTGCTGAGTGTACGGGGGAGCTTTGTTGAGAGATTGCCTTGTTGAGAGATAGATGCTGGATGTACGGGGGAGCTTTGTTGAGTCTTTATCACTTACTACCAAAGCTTAGACGAATGGTTTGCCATCATCAAAAAGGGGGAGTATGTGAATACAAGATTACACTCAAAGATGTTTTTGATTCATGGCAAACTCAAATAAGCATTCAAACAACAAGAAGAATGCAGAAAAGCAGCAGTTAGGTCGACCTACCATCAACCCAGGTCGACCTAAAATGGAGAAAAATTCTTATACTCCTGCTAGGTCGACTCACACACCATTTAGGTCGACCTAAATTGATGAATTTTACATACCAGCCTGTTAGGTCGACCTACACAACAACTAGGTCGACCTAATCTGTGAAAATGTCCCCAGAACGCATCAGAAGAGGATTCTGGTCGACCTACCCCTTCAACAGGTCGACCTAACTGGGAGCAAAATTCTGCAAGCTCTGCTAGGTCGACCTAAGCACTACAAGAGGTCGACCTAACTGATCAAGAATGCCAAAAATTCTGTTTCTCTCATCTCCAACTGTTAAGCTATCATATATATTGTCCAAGGGTAATTATTCAAGACAACACCAACGACTGAAAGATACACAAACGCTTCTCATCTTCGTTCTTCATCATCTCCAACACAATTACACATAATCATTCTTGCGTTGCGGGTTAGTGATGAGTTCGATAACGTCCATGGAACGGAATTGAAGATTCCTAGTGGGTGAAGGTTTGTGGGGTTTGTTGGTGAATAAAATCTGCGGGTTTTGTCCTCCACGACGGGTGGTTCTTGGGGGTTTTTATCAAGAGGCGTTCATTGAGGATTCGGCTGAGTGTAACGATTGAGGAACGGGGAGTTCAAGGAATCAAGACACTGCAGAAGGGAATCAAAGTGAAGCTCTTGGATAACCTTGATCTTGCTCAAGATTAAGGGGGAAGAAGATTCAAAGGATCGACATAATTGGTTTATCGTTTATCGCTTTGTTATCTTCTTTGTATATACTACTTTCAACATTAATGAAAGATTACCCAATTTCAATTTGGAATTGGGGGCAGACGTAGTCGTAGCGAGGACGATCGACGAACTGCCTAAACAAATATCGTGTTCTTGTCGCTTTTACTTTTTCATTTACATTCTGTTCATATTTGGTTATAATAGCAAATTGATCAACGATTCAAGTGTTAAGATTGTGAATTAAGTTCTTACATAAACATCACAATCCACCACACATTGAATTACCTTCAATTTGATCATTATCACCAAGTGTTTGTATATTTGTTTCTATCACTCTTACTGCATTGCAAACATTGTCCATCATACAAAAAGTTAATCTGATTTTCAATAAGAGAAACGCTTTGATTCTGCAACATATACTCTTATCATTTACTTCAAGTCTTTGACTGGTTTTTTAAACACATATATAATCGTTTCGATAGTGGTTCGGAATAGACGCGAGTCGATTCAGAATCACTTCCGCTGAAAAGTTGTTTAAATCCGTAAAACTGTGAACGATCTATTCACCCCCCCTCTAGATCCTAAGGCCAGCGTCTAACACCTTGATCTGCTTAAAAGCTTCAATCAAGAGACACAAACTCGTGCTTAAAAGCTTAGAGTGACGCAATAAAAACACAAACTAATTCCAACGCAATCATCAAAGATAATAGCGTGGATCACAAGAGACAGATACAGAACAGCCGTTCTTCACAATACACAATCTTCTGTCTGTGTTCCAAATTAGGATTGCAAGTCTTTTTATATGCAGTCTTGGGCCTTGGGCTTTTTTAGAAACACATTAGGGTTAACAAAGTTAACCTAATTCACACGCCAATTGTCTGTTACATAATGTGCTGTCAGTAGGATCTTCTGGATGAAATATGCAGCACTCAATAAAAAGTTTTCTAAACTGATAAAAAGGATAAATCAGGAAACACAATTAATAAACAATAATAGCTCCTACTGTCACACAAGGATGTCATGACATCGATCATGACATTCACTACAAAACCTGTATTAGCTCCACACATATATGCAACCTGCATAAACACAATCAACCAGGTATGTTTTACCAATAATGCAGCCAACATGCAAAACACCTTCAATCTCCCCCTTTGGCAAATTTTTGGCTAAAACACCCTATCACACCATACCAGAGAAACACTTGCAGCGGATAATCAAAACAAACACAAGCTAATACGAACAAACATCATACATCATCAGTATGCACATAGTGCTCAGACAAAAACAGACAGTGCACAAGAGTAGCACAAGCACAAGCAGATCGACACAAAGATAAGCAAATAGAATTGTTAATCACACACAACCACCATTCTTGTCGTTCTGGGTGACACATTATACTTCTCCCCCTGTTTGGCCAGTAATGTTGCCAAAGCTAAAAGAAGTGTCTTCTCCACCTGTATTTTTGTTTTTGTTTTTTTTTGTTGTTGTTGTTTAACTCTATGGTTCTTCAAGGATGCAGAGTCCCAACTTGCTTCACAAATTCTCAAACTATGTAGCATCAAGAGCTTTTGTGAAGATGTCATTAATTTTGTTAGAAGCCTTCTCGTCACTCTTGTTAGAATCATCTTCAATATGCAGCATATGTACCAGTTGCATACTTGCATCATTCAGAGTTCTTTCAGGGTTGCCCCCTTCTGAGTGAGTGTGTGTGCAAGGTATTGTTTCAAGAGAGATGAACCGAGATTGTTGAGGTATCTCAACATTGTGAGTTAGCTCTAAACCTGTTTCTGAGGTAGAATTGCACTCTGTGATCATACTAGGGCTATAGTGGTGGGATGTCATCTGATAGTTCTCCTGGATATCTAGCTTGTTGGCAATATCTGGATCAATAGTTGACTTTTGTATGAGTTTCCATTTGTCCTCCACTTTTTTTTTATGTAGTAAGGCATAGTTACGACATTCCACTCTATATTCTGGTGAGAAACACCAAGGTATGTCCAGCTTGATTTAAACCAGTTCAACAGATTAGTAGAAATCATACATGTCATCAGCTTAGCATCTTCATTGTGATTACAAGAATCCTGCTCTCCTTTCTTACTTGATCTTCCAAGTGTGACTGTGAGTCCAGAGCTCTTTCCATCCAGAATCTTGAGACTTGGTCTATCTCTCTAATATTCTTTCTCAGGGGATCCTGACTGTTGATGGATCCCTTCCTTGGGACAGTATTTGGAGCAGTGATATCCTTTTGAATGATTCTTTGAATATTTACTGAAGAACATTCATCAATCTTGGGTGCTTTGTTCGTCTCAATTTGCACAATTGAGCTCTCAGCCAGTTTTGATGTTAGGACATCTGTATTAATATTGACCTGATCTGCTGAGTGAGTCAACTCACTTCCTTCTACAATGTCCTCTATGACTGTTTTGTTCCTGTTTGTAGCTGAGAAACCTACATCCTTTTTGTGATGTTTGTTTCGTCTGTGTCATACCCCAAAAATTACCCTCCTGGTTTTATTTCTACTGGTTTATGTTTTTATACTTCCATTAGGACATTAACATAAATTTGCATTTATACAAAAAATCCAAAAATTTCATGCATATGTTCATTTTACGATTTAATAGCTTTGATTATTATTTCACTAATTATTGAGGTTTATAGTTTTAATATTTAATTCAACTTTAATTTAAATTGAATTTTAAATTAAAACTATTAAATCATTTTAACTCATTATACTAATATTTTATCCTTTTTTTTAAATGCATAATTTGTTTGCTCTTACTAATATTTTTAGGTACAAAAAGAAGAAGCCCAATCTTACATCCTAGAAGGCCCATAAATCAACTTCTTTTTATTTTATGATTTTATTTCTTTAATTATTGATTTTTATTCATTTAAAAATCAAATTAAAATCATAATGAAAGGGGAAAGATTATATGAGACATTTGTCAATATAATTAATACTGATTCACAAGGCAAGAGATATACGTGAGAATATTTGGAAAAGAGTGAGATTGAACAAAATTGGAAAGCTTGGATGATTGATTTTTAATCAAATCTCAATCTCCACAATTCACTAAGATTGAATCCAATTTCTTGACCTAAAATCCACTCCATATATACTAAGCTTAGACAGATTGCAAAGGATTAGGGGCAGCAGCCAGACCCTTGACAAGAAGCTTCAAAAACCGTGAAACCAAAGCTACATAGCAGAGAGAATCAGAGGCCAATTCGAGTCGCTCCAAGCATCAAGATCAAACCCTCGACCTTCTCTGAAGTACGCTGGACCGACACAAGTCATCAAGCCCCTATTGAATCGCACCATTGCCGATCACGGTTTGAACAAATTTTGCAATTATGATTTTCGTCATACACGCAGCATAAATTGAATTTGGTCATATGTTTCTGCTTAGAATGATGTTTATAAGTATTCTGAATGATTAATTTGAGTTTGGTGCGTGTTTGAATGGTTCCCCATTGTTGGGGTTCTGGATCTTTGATTTAGGGATATTAGGTTAGAGTGAAAATTAGCCAAAACTGATAGAACCATTGGATTCAGTGGTCGATTTTTAGCCAATCCATATCCTTAGTCTCGATTTAGCATTTGTTCTGTTGAGTCTTGATTTTGCAGGGGTGAAGGTTTGTGTGCATCGTGTGAAGAAGCCAAGCCCAGGAAACTCAACGAAGAAGAAAGGCAAAGGGGGCGTGATCCTTCTTTGTTTCATTTTTTAAAAGCGCGCTTCATTCGAAATATATATTAATAAGGTGACCATTATTATCAGTGAATGACAATGGCCAAGTTGTAACGAGGATGCATATTAACCTTGGGGACGCGAGTTCGAGCCCCAGGTATCGTTATTTTCTTTTTTTCTCGACAAGGCTAAGACCAGAAGATCTAGCGCGTGCAACTCCCAGACGTACATGCTGCACCTTCTCAATCCTGACCACCAGATCAATCTTCCAGCAGATCCAACGCCTACAAGACTGCTGGCATACCGTAGACACCCACAGGCTTACCACATATGATTACCAGATAAGTGTTCTAACTTTTTTTATTTTTATTTATTCGAAAACTAGTGTTCTATTTAATTGTTTTTTTTATTTTTTACATAAATTTTCTTTTAATCTTTTCTTCCTTTCTCATAAAATCATAATCATTTATTTTTAATATTTATTTTATAAATAAATAATTAATTCGATTTAATTGTTGATAACTTTTTTTATTTTATCCATTTCATTAAATATGATTAAATTAGTCTTGTTTAATTATTTAATTAGTTTAGTATTTCTTTTAATTGATTAAAATACTTATTAGGGTTAGACAATTTAATCGAGAATTTAATTTTGCCGATTTAATTAATTAGGTTGAAAACCAATAATTAATTAATTTAGTTTTTACTTATGCTATTAACCATGGCTAACTTTGTGCAGTTTCAGGGTTAGCAACAAGGTTTCTCTCGACTGTGCGCCACGCTTATTACGAAGCTAATTCCCATTTTAACCCTTATTTAAATATTTGTTATTTTATTTAAAATTCGGGTTTGCCTTCAAATATAATGAACTCCGCCTACACTCACTTCTTTTTCTGTCTGCCTTTGCCAATTTTTCCGGGTTAACCTCGAGGCTACTCCCGACTACGAACCATATCAGATCAAATCAAAAGCTAAGTTCAATTTTATTTCTATTTTATTTTGCTTTCTTTATCAAATTAGGGTTAGCCCTAATTATCATTTGAATTGATAATACACTCACTATTTCTTCTGTTTATTTCTTCCTTTTCCGATTTTTCAGGGTTGACCAATCGTCAAAGCTCGATAGCCGGTAACGCTAAATCTTAACCTTGTTTATTTATTCTGCTTTAATTATTACTTGAGTCAGATCCGCTGGTTTCTTTTTCCCTTCCCCATATTATTTGTAACTGTTTCGAGGTTGTATTGCTCGGCCTTAAAGGTACTCAATCTGCATATTATATTATTGCGCGGTTTGTAATCTTAGGGAGTGCAAGCACTGAACTGAATTAGCATCACTAATTATAAGATTAAATTTCTGAATTAATCACGTGATTGTTGCACCCACGCACACTTTTTGGTAACCCCTCTCGTTGCCTGTTGCCTGTTGCCTTGTTGCCTTGTGTTTTTTTTTTGCAGAATAGCCATGTCCCTTGAATACGAGGATACCTCATCCATGTTGCCTCGATTAATGCAAAGATCATAAGTCCCTAATGATGCTGCCTTCGATACACTAATATGATCTCGTCCTTCGGAAGTTGCCTACGAAAGGCTGAGGTATCCTCTGGTTGCCTAATCGAAAGGCTATTCTGATCTTTCCCTTAGACTACCTGCCTCTCTATGGCATGGGACAGTCTTATGGCGAACGATATTGTGACGACCCTTCAACCTCCAAATGAAAGGCTTCCTGCCCTCTTATGGCATGGATAGACCCTTTCACCCTGAAAGGCTAAAAGACTTGTTTTTCTACATTATTAAGGTAATTGCCCCTAATTGCCTTGCTCTGGCTAAAATTCCTTTTCAACACTTTTTTTCATAAACCTTCAATATGGCTACGCTCATTTACGAGCTAAAGTCCGTACTCACTTCTTCTACATTTCTTTCAAAAGAGCAAAGCAATTAAGAGCCCATGGAAAACCATGGATGCAAAGGGTGCCTTACACCTTCCCTTTGCATGATTACCCCCGAACTCAGTTTTTTTATTTAAAAGGTTTTTCCTGTTCTTTTAGCCTTTCTGATTATTTGAATAAAATAAAAGTCGGTGGCAACTCTTGCTTAACCGCGACATTTCGATAAAAAGTCAGTTCACCGTATTACAAAACTGGCGACTCTGCTGGGGATTTTTCGATTAAAAGAGGGGTTACCTTAAAAGTTTAGGAATCACTTAAATGTTTTCTATTGTTTGCTTTGTTTACTTTATTTTTCAGGGCTGTTTTGGGAAATAAATGAAGGACGAATCCTATTCCCGGATTCAAGAATACTTAAGATTAGGAGCGGCATAGTCATGGAGACCCCCCTTGTGCATGCTTGGGGTTGGTCAAAATGAAGTTCGCACTTGAGTTAGGCCTCCACTGGTTATTGTGTACCTCTTTTGCATGAGAGAGGTTTATGCATGTATCTTTGGGTGCGTCGGAGCTCAGGGACCTTTAGTCACCTTTAACCCATCTTAACTTTTAGGAACGTAGTGGGGGGGCTATTCTTGGTGCATGCCAAGTTATGGTTGTTACCCAATACTACAGCTCAGATAGGTTTCTTCCTAAAGTATCATTGCATGGTATGCATGTACCATGTTCGAGGGTGCTTTAGAGGGGGATGACAATACTGAGTCACTTGGTAGAACCCGTTGCTGAAATCTCTTTATCCATAGAAGTACATGTGGGAAGGGTATACCCCGGTCAAAATCCATGCAAGCCGAGCCTAAGAAAATTGTGTGATTTGTGTGACTTATTTGTGTATGTGCATCATGCATACATGCATCATCCATACATAGCATGACTAACCCCTTTCAAGGGATTAAAGGATTGTTAACCATAATTTGTTTTGTAGGTCATGGGAATTAAAGTTCGTAAGCCTTTTTGCCTCAGCTTCAAGGGAGTGCCTACACCTTTGAAGATGCTTTGTGACAATGTTTCTGGTGCTCTCGTGCTTTCCGAGTCTCTTAACAAGTTAATCAGCTTGGTATGAACCAAAGTGGATGAAACGCTCCTCAACACCATGATCCGGTTTTATGATCCTCTACTGCATTGCTTTACTTATAGGGACTTCCAGTTGGTTCCTACATTGGAAGAATTCTCCTCCATTTTAGGATTACCGATACTTGATCAGATACCCTACACTGGTGAAGAAGAAACTCCTAAGTTTGAAGATGTTGCTGCTGCATTGCATTTTCCTCGATCAGAAATTAAAAAGGCTTGGGTGAATAAAGGAGAATATACTGGTTTACCGATTGATTTCTTATATAGTCAAGCTGACATCTTAATTAATGCTGCAAGTATGGATGCTCTTCAAAAAGTCCTCGCTTGCCTAATCTATGGGCAAGTTCTGTTCCCTCGTTATGACAAAATTGTGGATGTGATTGCTCTTAAGATCTTCATTGGTAACAATCCGGTTCCAACTTTATTGGGTGACTTGTTGCATTCCATCCATCATTGATCATCTAAAGGCAAAGGTTGTATTCTTAGATGCGCACCATAATTGCATAAGTGGTTTATTTCACACTTATCCCGTTCTACAATAAAGAATGAAGAAGGTTTGACTTGGGTTCAGAGAGTCATGAGGCTTTCATACGATGATATCATTTGGAACCAAAAAGAGTTTGAAGGAACCCATTTGTTTGATAGTTGTGGAGACTTCCCAAATGTACCTCTTCTTGGTACTCGAGGAGGAATAACTTATAATCCCATACTAGCTCGACATCAGTTTGGTTTCGCTTTGAAAGACAAACCTCGCTCCATATATCTTAGCTCGGAAAATTTTGATTACGATTCAGATACAACCGGAAAGAAGAAGTTGTTTATTAGAGCTTGGTCCAAGGTAAAGAAAGTATGCATAAGAGAATTGGGACTAAGGAGTTACATCCCTTCAGATATTTATTTTAGGTGGATTTATGATCGAGTTGTTGAGTATGGTATGCCATATCCGTCTGATATCCCTGTTGTGCCAAGGGTTACCCCTCCGATCATTCCTGTGGTTTTGGAGCCTTATGTCCCCGCTCCAAATGAAGACCTTGCTGCTACCGTTGCTTCTTTAAGAAGGGAAAAGGCGGATCTTGAAAGGCGCTTGCATAAGGTTGAAGCTGAGAAAGCGGTATTGGTGGCTGATGCTAAAGAGCGAGATGGTATGCTTGACTATTTCTCCCGCAAATGGAAGATTGAGGATTTCGTCTCTCCAGATCAGATACAATCATGGGAACAAGAGACTGATAGACTCGTCCAAGAAAGAAACGAGATGATTAAAGCTCACAAAGAGGAGATCAGAAGTTTAAAGAGAAAGCGCCGACTCGAAGACTGATTTTTATTATATTTTATTTTTATATTATTTCTAGCACTTTCAGATGTAACTATTAACTTCATAACATTATATTTTCATGTTTTTATTAATATTTTTTCTTTTATTTTCAATATGTGTTAAAAATCCTTCAATTCCTTGGAAACATTGCATATGCATACACATACCATTCATAGCATTACATCACAGGTTTTATAAAGCAAATACCTCATCTTTCCGCTATTTATTTCAGTGAGAAAATGGATCTTGAACAATCTGTCAAAAATCTCCAGGCTCAGAATAACCAGTTCCGAAAAATAATCTTTCACTTGGCCAAGGGGCAAGCAAAATTAAAGGCATTTCTGATCGAGAAGGAGAAGGATCAACATAGGCAGCAAGGTGGTCAAGATAATCAGAGATCAAAGCCTAAGCGGTCATTTACTCCGTTACACATACCGGTGTCTCAAGTTCTACAACAACTGCTCAATCAGAACTTGATAACTCTATTGCCTCCATATTCACTGCCTACCAATCCCGCTCCTGGGTATAGGTACCATGCGCGATGTGCATATCATTCGAATAGTCCTGGTCATCATATAGAGGATTATTGGCAATTGAAGCACAAGATTCAAGACCTCATTGATGATAAGATCATTGACTTTAACTCACTTGAGAAGCCCTACATGGCTAATGCTGTGTACAATCAGAAAAGTCGTAATGAACACAACCAATCTGTGGGGACAATTCTGATCTCTACACCAGTTCCACAACAAGGACGCAAGTCAGAGGCACCTAAGCGTCAGTTCACAAAGATTAACATGTCACTGGCTCAGGCATTACAATACTTGCTAAAGTCAGAGTTGATTACTTTAAAGGACCCCCCCTAAGAATCCTAGTACTTCCGCTCGCGGCTATAATCCCAATGCGAGATGTGCATACCACTCCGGTAGCCCTGGTCACGATACAAATAGTTGCTGGACGCTGAAGAACAAGATTCAAGACCTGATCGAGGCTGGTGAAGTTGAATTCAACCATCCCAAGACTCCTGTAGTGATCACGGTTCCCATGCCTAATCACGATAAGATGGATTGATGTCTAGAAGGATGAACGTTTTTAATCATTAGCTTTACTTTCATTTGCAAATTCTATTCTGTTTGTTTAAACATTCGACTTATGATAGACATTATCTGTTTTAATAATCATCATCAGTGCATTGCATATGTCTGTCTTGAATAAATTATTTCGTTATCACTCATTTTAAGTTATGTCTTTACTTTGCATATGTTTTGTGGCACTCAATTCCTGCTAAGCTGTAAGCCTTTTAAGGGAGGATGACGAAAACGATACCGCAACCTCATACATTATGCTTTTGAACAGACTATGCTGACGATGTACAGGCATTGTTTCAATTCCTAAACAGTGGAGATATAAGGATGTTAATCCCTAGTCAACCCTTTGAGCCTAAGGTGTAGGAGTTTTTCTTTCTTGAATAATTTAAAACCTATAATCATAACCTGGGGCAGGGTAGTCACTCAGTTAACCCAAGTATACTAGCTATTGTTTACACAAATAATGATGGATTCCCGTAACCATTAAGTCAGGCAGTCAATACGCATCAAGAAGAAAAAACTGTAAAGTCAAAACCTATGAAGGAGATTTATCAAAAATTGAAACATCCCGCTGACTGTAATCTCAAAATAAACAGTTCAGGCAAAAGTTAGGGATAACAAAGTCAAAAAAGAGGTCACTAAAAAATCCTCGACAAAAGGAAAAGAATTACAAAAACAAAAAAAGATGACTGCCTGTCCAAATAAACTTCCATTACTTAAACCATCATCAAATGTCAAAGTTATGACTTCAAGCTCTGCTAGGACTTAAACGAAAAGTTAACTGAGCATAGGATCGAAGAACATCATGAAGATTGGGATGGGTACAAATAAATTTTGAGCCTTTATCCTTTGTTTCTTAAACCGTGAACCAAGCCACGCTACAACCCTTGAAAGTCCTAACTGAAGCATGGTTAGTTCGAAAGCATACTGCCACAACAAAGGTATCCCGACTCCTTAAGGTTTACCACAATGCTGAGTTGGTATTTCATTCTTTTACAAACACCACGTTTTTACAAATATCACGCTTGTACATCTCCTGTTTTAATGTTTTTCAAAAACTCAAGACAGACGTACGAATTGCATCTCATGAATACATTATTAAACATATTCTGCTACATAATTTCAAATGTTAGCAACATAAAGAATTTGCACAGGGTACAACTAATGACTGAAAGTTATCCCGACATACAAGATTACTCCAAGAAGAAATGTCTCCTACGTATACAAGGGGCATGGCACGCTTTGCCCAATCAATCTGGGGCAATCAATTCAAGATTCAAAGAATCTCTCAAATGCCAAACAGTCAAAGGCATACATCCCAAGTGGATTTCAAACTATTTCCCAATCGATCTGGGGAAATCAAGTCAAAATTCCAAGAAACTCTCAAATGCCTATATCAAGTGAGTTTCCAACTATTTCCCGATCAATTTGGGATAATCAGGTCGAATTTCAAAATATCTCAGAAGCATCAACAATCAGGGGCATGCACCCAAGTGGGGCCGAAGCTACCGCCCGATCAGTCAGGCGCATCATACTAAGTACTAGGGGCATGTCACCCAGAGTACACATCTCACAAGGTCCTCGCGAGGCGAATCTTTCCAAAAGGTCCTTACTAGAAGGGGAAAATCTATGCAAGTCCAGTTTGACATCTTGATCAATGATCAGTGGTGTGTCTTAATCAAAGTAAATCTAGGAGTGGTAGTTACTATAATACTAGGGGCAACTTTCAAGACACCCATGTCTCCCCCACAGAGCCGGGTTCACAAGATCATATCCCCACAGAGCAATCATTAAGAAGATATCTTCAAATGCTCTCGTCCCGACAAAGACTTGGCTCCCCAACAGAGTTTACACCTTCAACACTACCGATTCTCCAACACTTTGTTCTTCTCCAACATGGTTTACTAATATCTTTTATCCCAGTCAGGGTACATCAAATTACTATTCATCCCCAAGCGGAAATCATAAATCTCCAGCTTAGCATCTTCAAGACAAGATCAGACAATAAAATCACAAAGACATATTTATTTTCTCAAACAAGACAGCATAAATCATATTCATATTCATACATTGCATACATTACCTCATAATAATTCATACATAACATGCAAGTTTCTCTTTTATTTTGAGAGACTCGTCGCATAATGCATGCACCATAATATTGCATAAAAACTAACAATATCTGACAGGTACATTACGAAGATTCGAATCTTATTCAAAGTTCAGCCTAACGCACGGTTTTCCAGACATCTGCGGATGCAAATTGGATTAGTCTAACGCACGACTTATCCTTCAACCTAACGCACGGTTTTCCAGACATCTACGGATGCAAATTGGATTAGTCTAACGCACGACTCATCCTTCAACCTAATGCACGGTTTTCCAGACATCTACGGATGCAAATTGGATTAGTCTAACGCACGACTCATCCTTCAACCTAACGCACGGTTTTCTAGACATCTACGGATGCAAATTGGATTTAGTCTAATGCATGACTCATCCTTTAACCTAACGCACAGTTTTCCAGACATCTACGGATGCAAATTGGATTTAGTCTAACGCACGACTCATCCTTCAACCTAACGCACGGTTTTCCAGACATCTACGGAGGAAAATTGGATTAGTCTAACGCACGACTCATCCTTCAACCTAACGCACGGTCTTCCAGATATCTACGGATGCAAATTGGATTCAGTCTAACGCATGACTCATCCTTCAGCCTAACGCACGGCTTTCCAAACATCTACCGATGCAAATTGGATTCAGTCTAACGCACGACCCATCCTCCAGTCTAACGTACGACTCATCCTAAGTATATTCTTCAAATACGGTCTAATGTACGACGTATTCTGACTCTCAAGTCTATCAAGCTAGATGGCATCTTTAAGCCCATCTCAATCATATATCTTTTCCAAACCCCTGGATGGCATCTTCAAGCCCATCTCCAATAAAAAGTCCCTACTTCAGCCAGGGCAAATTCTCGGGTATTCTAGTGTTCAATCCCCTTCTACCTTCAGATTCCGACAAGCACACATACCAGTCTACATCTTCAGATATAAGAAAATTGAACAGGGGCAGCTGTTATACCCCAAAATTTGCCCTCCTGGTTTTATTTCTACTGGTTTATGTTTTTATACTTCCATTAGGACATTAACATAAATTTGCATTTATACAAAAAATCCAAAAATTTCATGCATATGTTCATTTTACGATTTAATAGCTTTGATTATTATTCCACTAATTATTGAGGTTTATAGTTTTAATATTTAATTCAACTTTAATTTAAATTGAATTTTAAATTAAAACTATTAAATCATTTTAACTCATTATACTAATATTTTATCCTTTTTCTTTAAATGCAAAATTTGTTTGCTCTTACTAATATTTTTAGGTACAAAAAGAAGAAGCCCAATCTTACATCCTAGAAGGCCCATAAATCAACTTCTTTTTATTTTATGATTTTATTTCTTTAATTATTGATTTTTATTCATTTAAAAATCAAATTAAAATCATAATGAAAGGGGAAAGATTATATGAGACATTTGTCAATATAATTAATACTGATTCACAAGGCAAGAGATATACGTGAGAATATTTGGAAAAGAGTGAGATTGAACAAAATTGGAAAGCTTGGATGATTGATTTTTAATCAAATCTCAATCTCCACAATTCACTAAGATTGAATCCAATTTCTTGACCTAAAATCCACTCCATATATAATAAGCTTAGACAGATTGCAAAGGATGGGGGGCCGCAGCCAGAACCTTGACAAGAAGCTTCAAAAACCGTGAAACCAAAGCTACATAGCAGAGAGAATCAGAGGCTAATTCGAGTCGCTCCAAGCATCAAGATCAAACCCTCGACCTTCTTTGAAGTACGCTGGACCGCCACAAGTCATCAAGCCCCTATTGAATCGCACCATTGTCGATCACGGTTTGAACAAATTTTCCAATTCTGATTTTCGTCATACACGCAGCATAAATTGAATTTGGTCATATGTTTGTGTTTAGAATAATGTTTATAAGTATTCTGAATGATTAATTTGAGTTTTGTGCGTGTTTGAATGGTTCACCATTGCTGGGGTTCTGGATCTTTGATTTAGGGATATTAGGTTAGAGTGAAAATTAGCCAAAACTGATAGAACCATTGGATTCAGTGGTCGATTTTTAGCCAATCCATATCCTTAGTCTCGATTTAGCATTTGTTCTGTTGAGTCTTGATTTTGCAGGGGTGAAGGTTTGTGTGCATTGTGTGAAGAAGCCAAGCCTAGGAAACTCAACGAAGAAGAAAGGCAAAGGGGGCGTGATCCTTCTTTGTTTCATTTTTTAAAAGCGCGCTTCATTCGAAATATATATTAATAAGGTGACCATTATTATCAGTGAATGACAATGGCCAAGTTGTAACGAGGATGCATATTAACCTTGGGGACGCGAGTTCGAGCCCCAGGTATCGTTATTTTCTTTTTTTCTCGACAAGGCTAAGACCAGAAGATCTAGCGCGTGCAACTCCCAAACGTACATGCTGCACCTTCTCAATCGTGACCACCAGATCAATCTTCCAGCAGATCCAACGCCTACAAGACTGCTGGCATACCGTAGACACCCACAGGCTTACCACATATGATTACCAGATAAGTGTTCTAACTTTTTTTATTTTTATTTATTCGAAAACTAGTGTTCTATTTAATTGTTTTTTTATTTTTTACATAAATTTTCTTTTAATCTTTTCTTCCTTTCTCATAAAATCATAATCATTTATTTTTAATATTTATTTTATAAATAAATAATTAATTCGATTTAATTGTTGAAAACTTTTTTTATTTTATCCATTTGATTAAATATGATTAAATTAGTCTTGTCTAATTATTTAATTAGTTTAATATTTCTTTTAATTGATTAAAATACTTATTAGGGTTAGACAATTTAATCGAGAATTTATTTTTGCCGATTTAATTAATTAGGTTGAAAACCAATAATTAATTAATTTGATTTTTACTTATGCTATTAACCATGGCTAACTTGTGCCCTAATCAGGGTTCACAAGGATCATTCCTGCACTGAGAAATTTTCTTTTTTCTTTGTGCAGTTTCAGGGTTAGCAACAGGGTTTCTCCCGACTATGCGCGACGCTTATTACGAAGCTAAGTCCCGTTTTAAACCTTATTTAAATATTTGTTATTTTATTTAAAATTCGGGTTTGCCTTCAAATATAATGAACTCCGCCTACACTCACTTCTTTTTCTATCTGCCTTTGCCAATTTTTCAGGGTTAACCTCGAGGCTACTCCCGACTACGAACCATATCAGATCAAATCAAAAGCTAAGTTCAATTTTATTTCTATTTTAATTCTATTTTATTTTGCTTTCTTTATCAAATTAGGGTTAGCCCTAATTATCATTTGAATTGATAATACACTCACTATTTCTTCTGTTTATTTCTTCCTTTTCCGATTTTTCAGGGTTGACCAATCGTCAAAGCTCGATAGCCGGTAACGCTAAATCTTAACCTTGTTTATTTATTCTGCTTTAATTATTACTTGAGTCAGATCCGCTGGTTTCTTTTTCCCTTCCCCATATTATTTGTAACTGTTCCGAGGTTGTATTGCTCGGCCTTAAAGGTACTCAATCTGCATATTATATTATTGCGTGGTTTGTAATCTTAGGGAGTGCAAGCCTTGAACTGAATTAGCATCACTAATTATAAGATTAAATTTCTGAATTAATCACGTGATTGTTGCACCCACGCACACTTTTTGGTAACCCCTCTCGTTGCCTGTTGCCTGTTGCCTTGTTGCCTTGTGTTTTTTTTTGCAGAATAGCCATGTCCCTCGAATACGAGGATACCTCATCCATGTTGCCTCGATTAATGCAAAGATCATAAGTCCCTAATGATGCTGCCTTCGATACACTAATATGATCTCGTCCCTCGGAAGTTGCCTACGAAAGGCTGAGGTATCCTCTGGTTGCCTAATCGAAAGACTATTCTGATCTTTCCCTTAGACTACCTGCCTCTCTATGGCATGGGACAGTCTTATGGCGAACGATATTGTGACGACCCTTCAACCTCCAAATGAAAGGCTTCCTGCCCTCTTATGGCATGGATAGACCCTTTCACCCTAAAAGGCTAAAAGACTTGTTTTTCTACATTATTAAGGTAATTGCCCCTAATTGGCTTGCTCTGGCTAAAATTCCTTTTCAACACTTTTTTTCATAAACCTTCAATATGGCTACGCTCATTTACGAGCTAAAGTCCGTATTCACTTCTTCTACATTTATTTCAAAAGAGCAAAGCAATTAAGAGCCCATGGAAAACCATGGATGCAAAGGGTGCCTTACACCTTCCCTTTGCATAATTACCCCCGAACTCAGTTTTTTTATTTAAAAGGTTTTTCCTATTCTTTTAGCCTTTCTGATTATTTGGATAAAATAAAAGTCGGTGGCGACTCTTGCTTAACCGCGTTCAATAAAAAGTCAGTTCACCGTATTACAGTTTGGATTTCCTTTTTCTGGAGTTTCCTGCTTTCTTTACAACCTTCTCTTCAGGTATGTGATGGCTTGAGTGACTAGCTTTCACCCGTGGCTTTTGTTGCGATGGCTTCTCCTTAGTCAGGTTTTCCTGATGAGGTGTACTTCTATAGGAATATTCCTGAGTCTCAGGGCAAGTGAACCTCAGGTGACCTATCTTACCACATTGATAGCACCTTTTGGATGAGATAGTAGTGTGCTGAGCCTCTTGTTTTGCCTTCTTTCCCCTTTTTGTGTCTTGCACCTCTCCTTCTAGATCAACAATGTTCATTATGAGTTTTACTCTTTCTTCTTGTAACAGTGCATAAGCATTTTCATACATTGTCAATCTCTTGCTCAATTCCCCATTTAGTACACACATCTCAGAGTATTCAGTAGCTAGTTCTTTGCTGGTGAGTTCATCAATGAAGATCTCATCATCAGACTCATCCATTCCTTCTGTCAGGATTCTTGTTCTGGGAGTAGAAGCTTCTGATTTGATGGTTCTTTCTTGATCTTTTTCTTCATTGATCCTATTGGTCATGGGATAAGTAGTTCGAGACTTGAAATTTGTTGGCTCCCATAGATATCAATTATTTTCAAATCTGACTCCTTTCATGACTTCTTCATTTTCTTTGTTGGTAACAATGCACTCTTCTTTAGTGAATTTGACATACATTCCTTCATCACATAGATGGCTTATGCTTATAAGTTTTGTGGCCAGTCCTTGCACAAGTAGAACGTTATGTAAGTTAGGAACACCCTGACCTTCTATCATGCCAACACCTTTGATTTCTCTCACATGTCCATCACCAAGAGTCACATAGTTGGATTCCTCAGGTTTGAGGTTTACCAGTGAGTTCGTGCTACAAGTCATATGGTTTGAGCAGCCACTATCAAGGTACCAATCTTCTTTGGTGGGCATTCTTAGAGCGGTGTGTGCTATTAGAGCAACATTCTTAGCTATCTCAGATTACTTCCTGTTAAGGTATCATGATAAAGTTTGACTTGTTGAGATTTGTCTGGATATCCAAATAGTCTGAAACAGAATGGCTTTATGTGACCAAATCTTCCACAGTGATGAAACCTCCATTTCTGGAACCTTATCTTTGAGAGCCTCCTTCTTCTGTTTTCTGGATGTTGTGACATTTGGATTGACATCTGGTTAGTCACACACTTCTTGGATTCTATTCTCCTGAGGCCAGAGATTAATTCCTCTTTAGCCACGAATCCCACTCCAGACATATCTCCTGATCTTTGTCCATATTCCAGAATTTCTTCTGGAGTATCAGATCCATTGTTCAGCATTTTGAATGACTTGGTCATTTGATCAAGTTTGTGGTTCAACATGCTTACTTCACTACTGAGGGAGTCTATGGTTGCAAGATGTTTAATCTTTTCAGATTCTAGATCTCTTATGATCACCTCTTACTTTTCCACTTGTTTGCAGACTTCAGCATTTTCCCTACACAACTTCTTATACGAGGTAGCTAGTTCATTAAAGGTTAGATCATCATCACTGGAATCATCATCAAATTCATAGATTCTTGTTGAAACTGTGACATGCTTTGCAGTTTCCTTTTCTCAATCTGAGTCTTCGTTAGACCAAGTAACAGTCAATCCTTTCTTTTGCTCCTTGTGTTAGGTAGGACATTCAGCTCTAATGTGTTTGAATCCTTCACATCCATGACATTGAACCCCTTTTCCTAGATAGGGCTTCTGCTCAGTTTTGAACCTTTTACTTGAGTCATATGTCGGACTGATGTCATAGGAAGTGTTCCTGACATCGGGTCTGGACTTCTGATCAAACCTTTTAATAAGTCTGTTGAATTGCTTTCCAAGCATGGCTATGGCGTCTGATAAATTCTCATCACTTACACCATTGCTTTCTTTTGATTTATCACCTGTGTTGGTGACAAACACAATGCTTTTGTTCTTCTTTTCAACAGGCTCACAGATGCTTGACTCAAAGGTTTGAAGAGAACCAAGAAGTTCGTCCAGCTTCATGTTGCTGATGTCTTGAGCTTCCTCTATGGCAGTTACCTTCATATCAAATCGCTTAGGCAGTGATCTGAGAATCTTCCTTACTAGTTTTTCTTCAGTCATTTTCTCACCTAAGGCTGCAGAGTTGTTTGAAATCTCTCGGACATTCATGTAAAACTCATAAATGGTTTCATCCCCTTTCATCTTGAGATTTTCAAACTTAGTGGTAAGTATTTGAAGTCTCGACACATATATGCAACATGCATAAACACAATCAACCAGGTATGTTTTTCCAATAATGCAGCCATGATGAAAGAGGATGAAACCATTTATGAGTTTTACTTGAATGTGTGGTGTCGTTTTCCTTACCTCCCCGTTTCACTTGGGAGGACGGCACGCTAGACCCTTCACGCGGAATTTGGAAGGAGAATGCGCCCGTGGCGGGATGAATTTTGTTTCAGTTCTTCCTACGATATCACACGAACTTTTTAATTATCCTACAAGTAGGAAAGGGGAAAAAGATCTCAAATAAACCCTAGGAGTTTGCTAAGTGTGGGGATTCACCTAGACTAGAAATTCTGGAGTCCGGGGGGTCGGTTATACATAGGGAAGAGTTTAAGCACCTTACATATCCGTAGTACTCTACGGGAACCTTCTCTGTGTCTATGTGTTTGTGTTTTTTGCTTTGTTGATTGGGAAAGTTTCTCCTTTGTGTTAGGAGAAGGAATTGAATTGAATAAAAAAAAGAAGACAGACTGACTGACTATTTTTGGTTTTTTATTAGCTCGCTGAGATTCCTTGTGAACCTCGTGCCTACATATCCCTAATGGAAGTCAGAGCTTTTTGTAGTTCGGAGAACTAATTAAGGAAATTAATGATTTTTGGTGCCTTTCTTAAAGCTCAAGGTTGAAGCTTGAATTAAATCTCTGTTTACAGTAAAGAGACATGAAATCATCTTTACAGAGAGGTATTTCTACTATTCCACCACAAACATTAAAAGAGTGACAGAATAACTGAATTCATTTCATTAAGAGAGGGACCTTACTTGTATGTTTGCAAGAATGCCAGTCGCGTGTCTCTTGAATGAAAGAAAGATTCTCATCCAAATTAGGGAAAGTGTACAAGTCTGGGTTTGTTTTCCTCAGAGCATGCCTTTCAAATTCCTAAATGGGAGAATGTTTGAAATTGAAATTGAAATTGAAATGTTTGTTTGTTTGAATGTGGTGAAATAGGAGAAAAATCTCTCTATAGAGATAAGCTATGTCTATCTACTGTATAAAAGATTTGACTTTAGCTGGCTTGTATGATGCCCAAGCTTGAGGCTTTTGATTGATTTATTGTTTTATTGACTCTGGGAGATAACTCTACTGGGGATTGACTTAAGCTAAGAAGTTTTTGTGTTCTGTACAAAGCCCAGAATTGAGGCTGACTCTTTATTGAGAAGTATGTTTTTTACTGACTGAGACTGGTGAGATTATCTTTTTAAAGAATGAATGGAGGCTGACCCTTTCCAGGGGTTTTACTCTGCTGGAGAATTTATCTTTTGAAAGTTCAATTTTTGGAGGCTAACCCTTTCCAGGGGTTTTAACTCAGCTGGTGAAATTATCTATTAAAAGACTGATTTTTGGAAGCTAACCCTTTCCAGGGATTTATGAATGATAGAAGAAAGATTATCTAATTGAGACTTCTTGTTTAAAGTCCAAGATTAAGGCTGACACTGACTAAGGATAGATAACTATGGATCCTAGACTCTGCTAAGGAAGATTAATGAAGATAAGGGTGACAGAGACTGTCCATTTCTCTCATTCCAAAAGGTGTACTCAATGTGAGATTGAGACATTCTTAGCTTGTTTAAAGTCTGGTTTGAAGAGTGGAAGAAACTCACCAGAATAGGCTAAAAGGTGACTAAAGACCTGTTCCTATGTCTATAAGAAACCTGATGGGTCCTTGTATACAAGCTCAAGAGGAAGCTGGGAATGCTTTAAAGAAGCCTATGGGTCCTTGTACAAAGCCCAAGAGGAGGCTAATCGAGGGTCCTTGTTATAGCACAAGAGAAAGCTATGTGGTTTTGAACTTATTTTGGCTTTAAGCAAATGGGTAAGAGGTTTCACCGGGAATAATTCCTCTTGGGTGGATGTGTCCTAGTTTGGGTTATAAGGCTTTTTCAAGATGTTTCACCGGGAATAATTCATCTTAAGGATTTGAACTAAAAATCTCTAATTAGGAAAGAGCCTTCACCGGGAAGACATTCTCAATCCTAGGCCATATTCCTATAATATATATATATATATATATATATATATATATATATATATATATATATATATTTTAACTGTCCTAAGGTTTACACTCAGACGTAGCCCTAAACAATATATAAACAGTTTATATTTGACAGTAATTTAAATAAAGACTGTAAATTGAAAGCTAAAAAGCCTAACCTGGATGGAGTGGAGGCCTTTGAAGGAGTATGTACAAAGCCTTACCAACAATTTTATTGATAACAGTTGAATATTTATTATAAACAGTTAAGGGTTTTTGAAAACAGAAGAAGTGAAGATGGACATAGGTCACATAGGTATCTGAAGAGTTTCACCGGGAATAATGCCCTTCAAATACCAGAAGAATGTTTTGGAAACAGAAAGAAGATTTTGTAAATACAATTTTTGAAAACAAACTAAGAAAAGAAAAAGGTGTTGGGTCTTACACTTTATTAGAGGCCCAAAGATTTATTTACTGTTTATAAGAAACAGTTGATTGATACAAGGTTTTGTTGTCGGAAAACCTGGATCGTCCGTTTGATCGGAGATTGAAAATAGTTTTAAAAATTGACAAAAAGTCAATTCAATTAAAGTAAAGAGGAAATCTAAACCTAATTAAGACCTAAATGGCTTAGGGTTTTATCACAAAATTATTCATACAATAATTAGGTTAAAAAACAAAGGAAAACATGTATTTGAAGTATTAAGAAAATACTTAAAAATACACCATTTTAAACCTAATAAAAATACATGAAATAAATAATATTTTTTGTGATTTTTTTGATTGTTCATAAAATAGATATATTTATTAACAAGTGTGTGAAAAATAAAGTTAAAATGAATTAATTTGATAAGTGAATTAAATGGTTTAAGTTATGAAGAAATTAGAGAAGAAAAGTGGTAAAAAAAATGGTTTTGGTCCTAGCAAGAATTGAACCCACGCCCTTGACCACTACTTCACAAAACCTGACCAACTGAGCTACGCGCTCAGTTTGTAATATCACCACCATGAAGTAGTTTTATTTTAAAAACACCCTGGAGATTCAAATTTGCGCACCACCATAGTCATCTTCTTCCTTGAGCTCGTGAGAATTTGAATTTCTAACTCTCTGGTTTCTCAACCAAATGGTATGATGTAAACATCAATTTTGCTCATTTTTGGACGAGGAACATGATCATGGGTTCAGAATTCATTTATTATAAGTGTAACTAACTAATTTCAGTATGAACACGAAGAACACATAAACCCTAATTTTAAAATTAAATGATGAACAAGATGAATAAATGAATAATGATAGAGGCTTTTTAATCCTCTGATGATGCTGAACAAACTGGTATCGAGATATATCAAAAAAAGTACACGAATTAAAGAGATGGAGTTGAGAATCTTACCTCTGAAAATGAAGGTCGTGAGGATGATGAGGAACACCTGGGCTTGTGTGAGTGATCCTAAAAGCTTCCTGGGGACTCAGTGGTGCTAATTGAGTGCTTATTATGACTTGAACACCTCAGAATCGTCCAACACGATTCCTTCAAATTGAGCTTCAAGTGAACATGGAGGTTGGTGAATCTGCAGTTACAGATGAGCTGCGACCATCTGGATAGCTTCACCATACCCTTAGGAACATGTTTGGATGCTTGGAATTGCTTGACTCCTCTTGAATCGTGCTACAGACCTCCAACTGACTTTGCTCCAAATTGAAAGTGAAGATGGTGTTCTCACACTTACAGAAGTGTTCCAGGTGTTTGGATCACCTCTAATGGACCTCCTTGAAAGGTTAGAACACTTAGTTCCAAAGGAAGAGCTCTAGTTTGAAGAACCCGAGTCTTCTTGCCAAAGAACCTTTGAAAATGCTAAGAGTGAAAGAAAGAAGGAGAAAGCGAGAATTGTGGTTGCTTTGGTGTGATTAATATGAAGTATGACACTTCTATGTATAGGCAAAGAGTTCTGTACAGATTGAGGGAGTGAGCTTGCTTAATGAGAGAGTTTTGGTTTCTTGGCCATGAAGAAATTCAAAGAATCTCCAAAATGCAATGATGGCCAAACCGAGATAGCTCCCTATCTATTGATCTCATCTGATCTTGGGGAACATTTCTGATATGTAGAGGCTTTATATTGGCTTAGGAGAAGATTCCAATTGATGAATCATTACTTACCATAAATTCTCAAAAGTAATGATTACATAATCACATGTTCTTGCTTTTGGGAATCTTCTTCAATTCTTATGCCATGGTGAAAATGGATGCATGGTATGTTTCCAGATGTGTTATGGCTCGTGTAGCATCCATTAGTGAAGCCATATGCACAAAATTGCAAAGTTTCAAATTGTACATGACCTGTAATTTTACCTTATGAGGCCAACTTTGAACAAGCATAACTCCTAGCTCAAAATGAATTTGGAGAAGGTTGAGCACAATTTGGAAAGCCCTTAATATGTACTTCAATTCATTAGTTTGGAGTTTTTCCAAAATCATTTGGGAAACTTGTGTAAAACAGGCCCAAAGTTTGAAGAAAACTAGGTCAAAACACTTAAAAATTTTCTAAGTTTTTCATGACCTATAACTTCCAAAGTCCATATCTCTTAAATGATTGATCTCTTGAATAAAGTTCCTTTGTGAGAAGTTGTTTTATTTGATGAGATCTACAACTTTCATGTTGGTAGTTTTTTGAGTTGTGTAGGTGAAATTTTGAGATCCATGAACTAGGTCAAAAATGCACTTAGTTTGACTTTTGTTGACTTTTTGATCCTTGATGAATTTTCTTGATTTTCTTTGGTCAAATGAATTCAATAATCATATATTGATGATATTGATCCTTAAAGGTCATGGTTTGACCAAAAAACTTAGAAGTCAAAGGTGATCTTGTACAGTTGACTTTTTCCAGATGAAGTGAAATGTTGGACTTTTGTGATGAATCAAGTTCTCCTCCTCAAATGAGTGATGTGAATGGATTATATTGAGGTGATATAAGTTCTTGAGTCATATTTTGAGTTTTGGATCCATGTCCTGATTAAAAGTCAACTGTCCAGGTGAATTAGGTCAAAAACCCTAATTGTCGACCAAATGAAATTGATGACTGTGGATCTTGAATTGAAGTGAAATGCCCTGTGGATATTGTCACATGGATTATTTGAAAATGATTGAAGCCTTTTAGTGATGCCCTGGAGCCTTTTAGGGTTTCCCAAATGTGGTCCCTGATTGCAGCCCTTGATGGGCTCAAAACCCTAAATTGGTGATCTGAGCAAACCTGAGTCCTAATGACAGGTGTCTAATCAATCATAGGTGAATAGAATGAAGCTTTTGAGTCCTATGGTTGTATTGGAGGATAATCCTTTTATTGATTGACCCTTTGCCTGAGCTCTCTTGTCTTTGAACATCCTCGATTAAATACCAGGTGAATAAGTGACTGTTCTGAGTATCTGCTTTGAATTTGATGCAAAGTATGGAGGTGTGACATATCAGGGGGGGTTAAAAATTAGGGTATGACAGAATGTCCGAGAGATTTCAAACAACTCTGCAGCCTTAGGTGAGAAAATGACTGAAAAAAAACTGGTAAGGAAGATTCTCAGATCACTGCCTAAGCGATTTGATATGAAGGTAACTGCCATAGAGGAAGCTCAAGACATCAACAACATGAAGCTGGACGAACTTCTTGGTTCTCTCCAAACCTTTGAGTCAAGCATCTGTGAGCCTGTTGAATAGAAGAACAAAAGCATTGCGTTTGTCACCAACACAGGTGATAACTCAAAAGTAAGCAATGGTGTAAGTGATGAGAATTTATCAGACGCCATAGCCATGCTTGGAAAGCAATTCAACAGACTTATTAAAAGGGTTGATAAGAAGTCCAGACCCGATGTCAGGAACACTTCCTATGACATCAGTCCGACATATGACTCAAGTAAGGGGTTCAAAGCTGAGGAGAAGCCCTATCTAGGAAAAGGGGTTCAATGTCATGGATGTGAAGGATTCAAACACATTAGAGCTGAATGTCCTACCTACCACAAGGAGCAAAAGAAAGGATTGGCTGTTACTTGGTCTGACGAAGACTCAGATTCAGAAAAGAAAACTGCATGTCACAGTTTCAACAAGAATCTATGAATCTGATGATGATTCCAATGATGATGAGCTAACCTTTGATGAACTAGCTTCCTTGTACAAGAATTTGTATAGGGAGAATGCTGAAGTCTGCAAACAAGTGGAGAAGCAAGAAGTGATCATAAGAGATCTAGAATCTGAAAAGATTAAACATCTTGCAACCATAGACTCCCTCAGTAGTGAAGTAAGCATGTTGAACCACAAACTTGATCAAATGACCAAGTCATTCAATATGCTGAACAATGGATCTGATAATCTAGAAGAAATTCTGGAATCTGGACAAAGATCAAGAGACAAGTCTGGAGTGGGATTTATGGCTAAAGAGGAATTAATCTCCGAACTCAGGAGGATAGAATCCAAGACGTGTGTGACTAACCAGATGTCAATCCAAATGTCACAACATCAAGGAAACAAAAGAAGGAGGCTCTCAAAGAAAAGGTTCCAGAAATGGAGGTGTCATCATTGTGGAAGATTTGGTCACGTAAAGCCATTCTGTTTCAGACTATTTGGATATCCAGACCAAACTCAACAAGTCAAACTTGATCATGATACTAGTAACAGGAAGCATTCTGGGATAGCTAAGAATATTGCTTTAATAGCACACACAACTCTAAGAATGCCCACCAAAGAAGATTGGTACCTTGACAGTGGCTGCTCAAACCATATGACTGGTAGCACGAACTCACTGGTAAACCTCAAACCTGAGGAATCCAACTATGTAACTCTTGGTGATGGAGATGTAAGAGAAATTAAAGGTGTTGGAATGATAGAAGGTCAGGGTGTTCCTAACTTACATAATGTTCTACTTGTGCAAGGACTGGCCACAAACCTTATAAGCATCAGCCAACTATGTGATGAAGGAATGTATGTCAGACTCACTAAAGAAGAGTGCATTGTTACCAACAAAGAAAATGAAGAAGTCATAAAAGGAGTCAGATCTAAAAATAATTGTTATCTATGGGAGCCAACAAATTTTAAGTCTCTAACTACTTATCCCATGACCAATAGGTTCAATGAAGAAAAAGATCAAGAAAGAACCATCAAATAAGAAGCTTCTACTCCAATAACAAGAGTCCTGATAGAAGGAATGGATGAGTCTGATGATGAGATCTTCATAAAGAACTCACCAGCGAAGAACTAGCTACTGGATACTCTGAGATGTGTGTACTAAATGGGGAATTGAGCAAGAAATTGACAATGTATGAAAATGCTTATGCACTATTACAACAAGAAAGATTAAAACTCATAATGTACATTGTTGATCTAGAAGGAGAGGTGCAAGACACAAAAAGGGGAAAGAAGGCAAAATGAGAGGCACAGCACATTCCTATCTCAGCCAAAAGGTGCTATCAATGTGGTAAGATAGGTCACCTGAGGTTCACTTGCCCTGAGACTCAGGAATCTTCCTATAGAAGTACACCTCATCAGGAAAACCTGACTAAGGAGAAGCCATCGCAACAAAAGCCACGGGTGAAAGCTAGTCACTCAAGCCATCACATACCTGAAGAGAAGGTTGTAAAGAAAGCATGAAAATCCAAAAAAAAGGAAATCTTGACGAAACAAACATCACAAAATGGATGTAGGTTTCTCAGCTACAAACAGGAACAATACAATCATAAAGGATATTGTAGAAGGAAGTGAGTTGACTCACTCAGTAGATCAGGTCAATGTTAATACAGATATCTTAACACCAAAACTATCTGAGAGCTCAATTGTGCAAATTGAGAGGAACAAAGCATTCAGGATTGATGAATGTTCTTTAGTAAAAATTCAAAGAATCATTCAAAAGGATATCACTGCTCCAAATACTGTCCCAAGGAAGGGATCCATCAAGTGTCAGGATCTCCTGAGAAAGAAGATTCTAGAGATAGACCATGTCTCAAGATTCTGGATGGAAAGAGCTCCAGACTCACAGTCAAACTTGGAAGATCAAGTAAGAAAGGAGAGCAGGATTCTTGTAATCATAGCTGAAGATGCTGAGCTGATGACAGGTATGATTTCTACTAATCTGTTGAACTGGTTTAAATCAAGCAGGACATATCTTGGTGTTTCTCACCAGAATATAGAGTGGAATGTCGTAACTATGCCTTACTACATCAAAAACAAGGTGGAGGACAAATGGAATCTCATACAAAAGTCAACTACTGATCCAGATATTGCCAACAAGCTAGATATCCAGGAGAACTATCAGATGAGATCCCACCACTATAGCCCTAGTATGATCACAAAGTGAAATTCTACCTTAGAAACAGGTTTAGAGCTAACTCACAATGTTGAGATGCCTTAACAATCTTGGTTCATCTCTCTTGAAACAATACCTTGCACACACACTTACTCAGAAGGGGGCAACCCTGAAAGAACTATGAATGATGCCAGTATGCAAATGGTACATGTGCTGCATATTGAAGATGATTCTAACAAGAGTGACGAGAATGCTTCTAACAAAATCAATGACATCTTCACAAAAGCTCTTGATGCTACACAGTTTGAGAACTTGTGAAGCAAGTTGGGACTCTGCATCCTTGAAGAACCATAGAGTTAAACAACAACAAATAAAATAAAAAACAAAAATATAGGTGGAGAAGACACTTCTTTTAGCTTTGGCAACATTTATGGCCAAACAGGGGGAGAAGTATTATGTGTCACCCCATAACAACAAGAATGGTGGTTGTGTGTGATCAACAATTCTATTTGCTTATCTTTGTGTTGATCTATGTGTCACCCCAGAACAACAAGAATGGTGGTTGTGTGTGATCAATAATTCTATTTGCTTATCTTTGTGTTGATCTGTTTGTGCTTGTGCTACTCTTGTGCTACTCTTGTGCTTGTGCTACCCTTGTGCACTGTCTGTTTTTGTCTGAGCACTATGTGTATACTGATGATGTATGCTGTTTGTTTGTATTAGCTTGTGTTTGTTTTGATTATCCGCTGCAAGTGTTTTTCTGGTATGGTGTGACAAGATGTTTTAGCCAAAAATTTGTCGAAGGGGGAGATTGAAGGTGTTTTGCAGGTTGGCTGCATTATTGGTAAAACATACCTGGTTTATTGTGTTTATGCAGGTTGCATATATGTGTGGAGCTAATACAGGTTTTGTAGTGAATGTCATGATCGATGTCATGACATCCATGTGTGACAGCAGGAGCTGTTAGTGTTTATTAATTGCGTTTCCTGTTTTATCCTTTTTATCAGTTTACGAAACTATTTATTGAGTGCTGCATATTTCATCCAGAACATTCCTACTGACAACACATTATGTAACAGATAGTTGGCGTGTGAATTAGGTTAAATTTGTTAACCCTAATGTGTTTCTAAAAAAGGCCAAGGCCCAAGACTGCATATAAAAGACCTGCAATCCTAATTTGGAACACAAACAGAAGATTGTGTATTGTGAAGAACGACTGTTCTGTATCTGTCTCTTGTGATCCACGCTATTATCTTTGATGATTGCGTTGGAATTAGTTTGTGTTTTTATTGTGTCACTCTAAGCTTTTAAGCACGAGTGTGTGTCTCTTGATTAAAGCTTTTAAGCAGATCAAGGTGTGTTTTTGAAGTGTGTCTTCTATCTGTAATTGTTTATTGTGTATGTGTTATCACTGCTGTGATTGAGGGGGAGTCGAATGGAGATATTCCATATTTAGGTAGAACCTAGGTAGAAGGATAATTGGGTAATGATTAAGTGAGGAGTTGTAAACTAGGAGTTTAGCTCTGAATTGATACTGCTAATAGTGGACTTCATCCCTGGCTTGGTAGCCCCCAGAGTAGGTTGTTTGAATCGAACTGGGTAAACAATTCTGTGTGTTCTTTATTGTATTTGCTGTTTGTTATTATTGTCTGTGCTGCGTAATTGTGGATGTCATAACATCCAGTTTGACATCGAGCGTGTGTTACTAGAATTTTCACTTAGTCTGAGGTAAGTGCGAAATAAACCACTTATAGAACAAAGGAGTGCAATAGTTGATAAGTCCACCTTTCTTATCAGTCCTATGGTGAATGGAATGATAAGTATCCCCAAGCAAAGTAGGCACAGGATTCCCAATCATGAATATCCGAATAGCATTAACATCGACAAAGTTGTCAATGTTGGGAAAAAGTATCAAACCATAGATGAGAAAGGCCAGAAAAGTCTCAAAAGCGATCATACTTCCCTTACTAGCCAACATAGAAGCCTTTCCAATCAAGAACTTAGAAGTCAATCCCCAAATTCCTCCTTTTTTGGTCATGTTTCCTTTCAAATCTGATATCTTCAACTGAAGAAGCTCTGCTATCTCATCAGCCTTAGGATCTTTCTCTAGACCACTGAACGGTATATAATCTGTAACTGGAAAACAATTCCAATAAGAATACTCCTCCAAAGTGGGCATAAAACTGCACAAGAGTCTCAAGAATCCCTTTCTCCACTTTGGTCTTCAGAATAGAGATCAATTTCCCATAACGGTTTCTGAAGTTGTCAGGATTAGGAACCAAAGTTCCTAGCTCTTTCAACTCTTTCGCACTTGAATTCCTGAAAGTGTACTTCTTGATGCTTCTCTTTTGATCCATGGTACCTGTGATGTTTACAAAAAAGTCTCTAAGTTCTTTGAAAACCATTTGTGAAGGACATCTTTATGAATGCATGGTTTATGCATCAATCACAATCAAGAGCACACAAAATCACACAATCAAGGTTCAACGGTTCGACGTCACGAGCATGGAGCCATGGGTCTAACCATCCCACAAGGTGTGTTCTAAGGAATTTTGTACCTGCCGATCGGGTTCTACAAAAGTTCCCAGAGTTTTCATTCTTCTATCGGATACTACCGGCACGTACAATTGCTCATGGGCACCAATAATATGCCTAAAAAGACCTCGTCTGAGCGTAGCATCGCATGACAACAAGCCCAAATTGGTACTCGACCTTGTTTCTGCGCTACATCCTAAAAAAGGCTTAGACGGGTTAAAAGGGTTCTAGGACATTCAGCTTCTACGGACACTCACTTTTGAAAGTAATAGCGTTCTTATGATGGTTCGTAACAACATCTACTACCTTCCATGAGTCCTCCACTGATTGGGGTTCCACCATATGACGCTCATGTTAAGGATCGCTCCTGACATGCGACTATTGGTCTTACCACCTCCTATCTCAAGTTACTCACCAAAGTCCGGGTTAGGACTTTATCTCATCACAGAGGAACCATCGAGCACCAAAAAGAAAAAAAATAAAATAAACAAACAAAGCACACAATAATATATACAGATAGAAAACACACAGATAAACAAAAATAGGCTTAACACACTTAGAACTGGGTCCCCAGTGAAGTCGCCATTTTTTCTGTAGAGGGGAAAATCTGAGATCGAAGCCATAGGATTGACTTGACTCAATATTTCAGTGAAAGTCCCCACCGCGCTTTATTATTTCCAAAGGAAGAGGGAAAAGAACGGAGAAAACCCAAAGTTTAATACAAGAAAGAGATCTTAGGTACGGGTGGTATTCCACAGGAACCTTTTGGAAAATCTGTGTCGTGTGTGCTAAAAAAAGAGGTTTGTTTTATTTTTAAAATAAGCTCGGCAAGACATTAAGCCTTGGGCCTACATACCTCCTCGGTGCAATGGAGAAGTCATAGCTAATGTAGTTCCGCTTAAAAGGGAAAAACGGTTTAAAAAGGAATAAACACTTTATCGTCGTCGGAGAGAAATACTCAGCCATTGATCTTGAGCATGAGAACAAACGAGTTCTTTGCATCGCAAATGAAAGAAGGGGTCCAACTCGGGTGGAAATCAACGAGTCACTAGCTCTCTCACGCGGAAAAGATCTCATTATATCAATTAATTTCAAAATCTTGGGGTATCGCAACTCACTACAACAATTAATTGTGTCTAAACTTTTGAAGAAAAGCCACTAAGGGAAAAAGATATTTTAAAGAAAGGTTTAAAAAGAGATTACAAACATAAGAAGATTTTAGAAAAAGGGAGAAGATTTTGAAAATCTAAGAAGGGGAGGAGATGAAGAGGCTATCCTAATGCGTAAAATAAAAGCTTAGGAAAGAAACGGTCTAACCGAAAAAAGAAGCCAACACTTGACATTAAGAGTCAAGGTAGATTTCCCATCCTTTGGTCTGTCAATACTAAACCAACACATTACCACTTGGGGATCCAGATGAACTTATTATCTTTAGCACCACTTTGCATTAAGCACATTAAAATTCTGACGAAAATCCGGCAGAGTAACAACTGTGTTCGGGTAAAATTCTTATCACAATGCCTTGGAATTAACCATAAAGGGCTTTTAAGGAAATACCTGCACACACAAAGAGACAACAATCCAATTCCAGACAGACAGAAGAGTAACAACAGAATAATAGGGTCCAGAGGTATTAAGTCCAAAAGTCCAAGTCTCCAAAATGCTCGGGATAGTAACCAATAGTCCATAGGGCCTTAGGTGTTTTTTAGATTTTCAGTTATTTATTAGTGTTTTAGCACAAAAATAGAGTATGGTCCAAATGGACAAAAATAAAATAGTGGAAACATAAACAATGCATCCAAATGGACAAAGAAAAAAATAGCGGAATATAAACTTCCAAATGGACAAAGAGAAAATGGCGGAAACATAAACATGATGAAATGATAAAATAAAGCAATAAAGCGAGAAATATAAAGAGAAATATAATAAAATGCAGAAATTAAAGTTAATTGTTAGATGTTAAAGATAACCATCTTGAAACTTGTCAAGTATGTTATCAAAGTTAGTAGGAAAGATCGATGGTGAGTGAAGAATGTTCTCGGATTTAAATTCAATGGAAATTTATCAGAAGCTTGATAAAATCATAGCGACTACACGATAAACTTCCATAAGTCATAAATCAACCGCATACAATTCTCTTCCACGTTTGATCTTTTTTTATTCGTGACACGAAATATTGCGCTATGTTAAGCATATCGCCAAGTGATTTATGTAGAAATCACCCTACAACGAGGCCGGTCGTGCTAATGCATGCGAGAGAAGCGATATATAGATCACTCCGAAAGCAATACCGCACGAAAAGAAAATAGGTAGCGATCTAGTCTTTACCAAGAATCCATATGAACTCTCAAGGTATCAAAGACTTTCATCGATCAAAATAAAAAGAAATAAAAGATGGAACCAAACTCAAAAGCTCCTTTCATCCATAATTTCAATCACTTAATTTTGCGGATTTGGATTCTCATCCTATCGACGCCCTAAGTCCATTGATATTAGAGAGAAATTAGGCCTCTAACTTGTGATTCAAAGAAAATAACAAAAGAAAGGAGTAGAAGATGAGTTAGAACCAAAAACAAATCAAAAAAGGCAAAAAAAACACATTCTGCTTAGCTGCAAATCGATTTGCACAGAGTGTAAATCGATTTACATAACTCTGTTTTCAAATTCTGCGCAAAAAAACAATTATGTAAATCGATTTGCACAATATGCAAATCGATTTGCATAACACAGTTTTTTCAAAAAAAACAACAAATAGAGAGAAGAAAACTTGTTTAAACATAAAACCAAACACCTTGTGATATTGGATCAATTTGTGCACGAAAATGTATCAAGCAAGCAAGCAAAACTCAATAATGTAGCACCAAAGGTGCATCAAACATAAACAACAATGGATCACATCTTGAATTATGGAAAGGATATAGAATTTTACCAAATCTTTCACCAACTTTGAATCTTCTTCAAGAATACACAACCGCAAGCCTTGATCTCTCACAATTGATGAAGAAAATAGTGTTTAGATGAAGGTTTAGCTCAAAGTTAGTGAGGTTCAAGATGTAACTCACTAACTTTTTATGGAAGAAGAAAAGAGCTTTAAGTGAGGGGTTTGGGAGAGATGAGGAGAGAAAGAGCAAGAGTTTATTTGGCTTTCAAAGCTTGAGAAATGAAGAGGGGAAAGTCTCTATTTATAGGATTTAGGCTTGGGATTATTGGTGGTTTGGAGTTAGGATTGGAAAATAGACTTAGGTTTGATAAATGAATTTGGAGCCAAAATTATGATCCAATGGTATTGATGTGATCACATGAGGGTTTATGATAAAATGATGTAGGAAATCAAATATAAGAACTAAGTCATGCTTCCCACACTTGCAAATGATGTCACCACCTTCAAAAGCTGAAATTTGCCTTCATTCTTCAAAATTCTCATTGGTGCAATCGATTTACACTTTATGCAAATCTATTTGCATTGCTGAAAAAGGCAAAATCTGGGGCAAAAACAGTTATGCAAATCGATTGCTGTCATATGCAAATCGATTTGCACTGATGGCAGAAGCAAATTTGGTGCAGAAACAACTATGTAAATCAATTTGCACATTATGCAAATCGATTTGCATAGGGATGATGTTGAAAAATGCCCTTTTTGATGGATATTTTGACTTGGTACCTACAAAACATAAACATACAAAAGCACAAGGCAATATTTTTGGTATTTTGGTTAGTAAAACAACATATACAAGAAAAACATTGATGCTTGATGATTCCTTTACAGTTGAATTGAGCATAACATCACAAGTAGAGTTCTAAGTCGAAACTTCTTGATTGATGATTGATATGAAAATGATGTGTGATCTTAGGGTCAAAAATTGGGGTATGACACCAGCACTTTGAAAAGTTTCGTGCAGAGTCTTGCTGCAGCTTCCATACTCAAGTTCTTTTCCATTTGACTTCTGGGATGCGAATCCTAGACCAATTTTATTCTCGTTGGCGAGAAGTTCAATAACTTTCCCCCAGCCTACATATGATCCTTGGACAACCACTTGTTGGGCATCTATCCAGGAGGAAATAGACACACCAACATTCTTTTCTTGCACCAGATTAACAATTTCCATAGCTTGGAATTGAGCTTCAAATTCTTCGATGTTTGGAACAGAGGATAGTTGACAATCAAACATAGTCTGCTCTCCATAAACATTTATTAATTTGTCCTTCAGAGGGTATTTCAACATCTGGTGAAAAGTTGAAGGGACAGCTCTAGCACTGTGAATCCAAGGTCTTCCCAACAAACAGCTGTAAGCAGGATAAATTTCCATCACTTGAAAGGTGACATCAAAATCACGAGGTCTGATGCGGATAGGTAGATCAACTTCTCCGATCACAGTGCACGGGAACCCTTCAAATGTCAATATGCTAACCCCATTTAGCCTAAAAGGTGCCCCTTGATAGAATAAAATTTCCAAGGTGCTCCATGGCATAATGTTCAAAGATAAACCAGCATCTACCAATACATCTGTTAAAATGTTATCTTCATACTTCGCTGATTTGTACAGGTCACGATTTTGCTTCTGAATCCTTTGAGGGACTTCTCGCATCATACTGTCAAGTGGCCCATATGTCATATTTCTTCAATGTAATTATGTCCCTTTCTTCCTTTGATTTCTTAAATTAGAAAACCCAAACCCATCAAAGTCAGAATGTCTTATTGTAGATCAACACAACCTCGCGTGCCTCCTTCATAAGCGGGACAACTATCGTGTCTAAAGTCAATCAATCCGCTTTGGACCCATTTCTCGTGTATCATTCGTAAGGATACACGTACGGTGAGAACATCGGGCACATACTTCACTATGGAACATTCCCCAATCATGTTGATATTAATATCATCCATATGTTGGAGAATCTGGATAAGTCCTCGATCCATGAGATTTTGAATTCCTGCTTTCACTAGTGCACACCCTCGGGGATCTCTGGATCAGATTCGGCAAGAGCCATAATTGTGTCGAGTTAAACCTCCCATCACCCACAAGATGGCGTGCATTTGTACTATGTCGCATCTTAACAGGTGTACGTCATAAACTTGGTATTGGCTAAGACAGCCATATACCATGTTGACAGAGTGGACTTCTTCATCCCTTTTCTTTCTTGATATGCTGATAATTCCTCGGTTTAGTAGTTTCTGAAGGTCTTCAACTACGAGAGTACATCCACGAATGGTGTTGGAACATATTGGACAAGCATTGTAGTCATGCGGAGGAAAGTAGTCAAGTCCACACAAGACAGCGTGCATATTCACCATGGATTGAATTGACTCACAAACATCATGTATGTATTCATAACCGGATCGAGTCTGGATAGCATTGACAGTCCCATGGTAGTTTCTAAAGGTCTTCAACTACGAGAGTACATCCACGAATGGTGTTGGAACATATTGGACAAGCATTGTAGTCATGCGGAGGAAAGTAGTCAAGTTCACACAAGACAGCGTGCATATTCACCAAGGATTGAATTGACTCACAAACATCATGTATGTATTCATAACCGGACCGAGTCTGGATAGCATTGACAGTCCCATGGTTAGGCATTGGATTAACTTGAACATTAGGATTGACATCCTTGAAAGCGAGCATGTTGCTTCGAACCACTTTTTGTAATTCACTCATAAGAGGGTAAATATTTTCCGCAGTATGACCAGGAGCATCTGCCTTGTACCAAAATGGTGGATTAGTAGGAGGAGGAGGAGGATCCCTCAGTTGAACTAGATTTTTCTAAAGTAACATAGGAAGAAATTCTATATAAGTCATCGGAATTGGATCAAAAGGTGGATATTTCCTTTGTTGATTTTGTTGAGGAGCCTGTTGTCGAGGATGTTGAAGCTAAGGTCTCTGCACATTTGGTGGCGGAGCTTGGCTAACAATTGGAGTCACAGCAGCAATCTGTTGTACTTGGTACCGTCTTTTCCTTCCTCTTGAGATGGCACTCATAATTTCTTCCTTTTTCTTGGCAAAGTTACTACCAAATCTTTTGATGCCACCACTAGATAGTGATGAACTGGCTTATTTGATTAGGTGGCCATCTCGGATACCTTCTTCAAGCCGCATCCCCATGTTTACCATTTCAGTAAAGTCATTGGGAGCGCTTGCTACCATCTTCTCATAATAAAATATGCTTAGTGTCTTAAGGAACACTTTGGTCATTTCATTTTCTTCCATTGGAGGAATAATTTGAGCAGCTAGTTCACACCACCTTTGCACGTACTCTTTGAAAGACTCTTTTTCTCTTTGGGACATAGCACGGAGTAGATCTCTGTTCGGTGCCATATCAATGTTGTATTTGTACTCTCTGATGAAAGCTTCACCTAGGTCATGGAAAGTACAGATGTGAGTACTATCCCAACCCATGTACCATTTCAAAGTAGCTCCAGATAAGCTATCTTGAAAGTAGTGAATTAACAAGCGTTGATCTTCCCTGTGCATGGACATTTTCCTTACATACATGATCAGATGATTGAGGACACGAATTCCCTTTGTACTTTTCAAATTTTGGGAGTCTGAACTTGGCCGAAACTCTGACATTCGGAGCCAAGCATAAATCATTTACTTCTTTTCCAAATAGATCTTTTCCCCTTAGGGTCTTGATCTGCTTTTGCATTTCCAAAAATTGGTCTTCAAATTCTTCCAATCTTCCCATGCCTTCAGAAGGAACACCATGGAAAATTTGTTCATTTTGGACAGGGATAACATTCGTTGCAGTAGGAGCAGTGGTCATGATAGCCTGAGGGATTGTTGTTTGTGGAACAGGAATCTGTTATCCAGCCAATTGGAAATCCATCTCTATTCCATATGGTCTAGTGGTTGTAGGATTCGTCACAGGAATTACGGGAATCTGAGCAGTCTCTATCTCGGAGACCTCAGTAGTCTGATCTTGGATTGATGGCTGATTCTGAGCAACCACCAAGTCTTGAACCATAGAAGTTAATCTTTCAATACCGGAGCGTAGGACAGCAACTTCTTCTTGCCACTCTTGATCATCAACCATACCGCCTTCCATTCTTTGACGATTGGCGCGAGTATTATAGCGATGCATCAACTTGACTTTCTGAGGAGAGAGGGAGGAATGAATAAGACTCTGACTCGGATGTGAGTGTGAATGTGAATGTGGTATGATGCATGCAATGCAAAAGACTCTTTTTAATTTTCAAAATATATCACAATATATTTCAAGGATTTACTTAAGAGTTTTGTAAATGTAAACACTATATAGTGAAGGATAGAAAAACACTTAGAAAGGGGGGGTTTGAATAAGTGTAGCTTTAAAACTCTTAAGATAAAAACAATTTGCACAATGATTTTTATCCTGGTTCGTTATTAACTAAACTACTCCAGTCTACCCCCTTGAAGTGATTTACCTCACCTGAGGATTTAATCCACTAATCACACAAGATTATAATGGTTTTCCACTTAGATAACCTCTAAGTCTTCTAGAGTATTCTGATCACAACCTGATCACTCTAGGAACACAATGCTTAGATACCCTCTAAGACTTTCTAGAGAATCAGATCACAACTTGATCTCCTTTAGTTCTTACAAATGAATGTAAACAAATTCTTATAAGAGTTACAATGCTTCTTAATAAGCTATTATCACAACTGTGATTTTTCTCTTAAGTTTAAGCTTAATCTCACTAAGATATTACAACAGTAACGAAGTGAGGTTGAAGATGAAGTTTGAGAGCTTTTTGAATTTGACAGCGTTTCTGTTTCTTAATAAGCTATTATAGGCGTTTGAGAAGATGACCGTTGGGAGCATTTAATGCGTTGCGTGATCCGTACAACATTGCATTTAATGTTTCACTCTTTTGTCAACTACCTCGAGCCTTGCTTTTGCTGTGTCTACTGACGTTGCCTTTAATAGCTTCTAACGTTCCTTTTGTCAGTTAGCGTAGCCTGCCATCTTGTACTTGCTTCTGACCTTGAAGTGCTTCTAGCGTGATACCATGAGAACTTCAGTGCTTCTGCTTCTGATCTCAAGTTCTTCTGATGCTTCAATAGACCATGTTCTGATTCTACTTGACCATCTTCTGATGTCTTGCGAGAGCATGTTCTGATGTTGCATACTTGAACCTTCTGAGACAGTGCTTCTTGCGCTGATTTTGTGCATACTCTTTATATATTTCCTGAAATGGAAATTGCATAGAATTAGAGTACCACATTATCTCAAGCAAAATTCATATACATTGTTATCATCAAAACTAAGAATATTGATCAGAAAAATTCTTGTTCTAACAATCTCCCCCTTTTTGATGATGACAAAAACATATATAAATGATATGAATATGCAATCAGAATATCAGACGGCTAAAGACAATAACACAGTTATAGCATAAGCATATAAACATAGTGTGTGAATATGTCTCCCCCTGAGATTAACAATCTCCCCCTGAGATAAATAATCCCCCCTGAAATAAATACTGGAAGAAATTTATAAATAAAGGACTTCCCTGAGTATTTTCCATTTCAGTTGAGACGATCACATATGCTTAGATCTTCAGAACATTCAGAGCTTCTACTTCTTGCTTCCATAGGACAACTTCAGAGCTTTGAATTTCTTCTTGAATCATTGCATGCTAGATTGTATCAGAACATTGTTGAATGTACCAGAGCATCATCAGAGAATCTCTACATCCTGAAATGTTTCAGAACAAACTAAATGACAAAAGTCAGAGCATGAATGAATCAGAACATACAATATGTTTCAGAGCATATACTATGTATCAGAACACATAAAATGCATCAGAACATAAAATATGTATCAGAGCACATAGAAAAAATGTATCAGAACATATAAAGAGTAAGAATGTGTTAGAGCATATTCTATCACAAGAATATCAGAACATTCTTCCTTCTTGCTTCTGATCTTGAAGCTTCACAGCACTCAGCTTGCTTCAATTTCCATGAGCTTGTTTCTATATAGAATTGCTTTTCCCCATGTCTTTGCTTCTCATGTTGAGCTTTTTAGAATGTCTTCAATCCTGCAAAGCACTCAAAGACATAGAACTTGCAAATTCTGTTAGAAATGTGGAGGCTTACTCCTAGCAACTGATAATATAAATCAGATCATTTATCACATTTTCTCCCCCTTTTTGTCATAACATCAAAAAGCATAAAAGATTCAGATGGAAAAACAAACAATATGAGAGAAGATAAAAGATTTTCATTCATCAGAATTAATCAGAAGATACAAAAGGAGATGCAAGAAGACAGATGCAAGAACAAGGAGACAACAAAGACACAAAAGACTACAACTAGCCTAGCTTAGACATAATCTTGGCCAGCATGTCATGAATCCCAACAGTGCTTTCATTTTGCTTCTTCATGAAGTCTCTGAACTCTTCATGTGCTTGATCATGCTTATCCAGGCGAGAAGCAAGAACTTCTTGATTCTGTTGAAGAGCCTTGATAGTGTTCACCAGAGTAGAGGGTTCAGCAGAAGAAGATGTACTACTATCATTCAGAAGGATAGCATTACTAGCAATAGCATCTAAAGTGAGAATTTCATCTTCAGCAGGATGAAACTCAGCATCTTCCATTTCAACATCTGAGTCTGACTCAGAAACAACTTCAGCATATTCTGGATCAGGGATCTCAGAATCTTCATTCTCCAAGGCTTGAAGAATCTCAGCAAGATTCTTTGGAGGAATGGGAGCAGCAACTTCTGAAGGGTAGATAACTTCAGGAATGACCATGTTTGGTGCTTCCTTAGAAGGATTCATTCTTAGCCAGTTGAATAACCATTTGAAGTCTCCAGTCAAAACCGGATATTTAGGCTTCCAAACAACCATAGTCAGACATGGTTCATCTTCCAATTCATCAGTGAACTTCTTCTCCTCAAGAGCTCTACAGTTTCTGATGGGATGATAGTACGTGCCATCATCAAGATCTAAGTAGTAACCAGAAGATCCAGATGCTTCAGCAACACATCTTCTCTGGATTTTCAGTGCATCATTCCAAAACTCCCTTCTAAAGCGATTCCATAAGCCTCGAGTAGCAACATGATCCAGTTGGGAGTCATGAGCAGCTCTCAGAATTTCCATCCTATTTTTGAACTTTAAGCTGAACAGAGCAAAGTCAATAGGAATGGTGGGTTCAGGAGGGTTAAAGAAGAAGCAATAGTCAGGGTAAAGAAGAGAATAAGGGTTGGATTCTATGTTAGGTAAGGAAAGGGTATCAGAAGGTGGAGATTCTGTGGTGAGGGTGGATGAGGAGGGGATATCAGAAGTTGTTAGGGGACAAACATTTAGTGGTTGGGGATTTAGAATAACAGGAGAAGGAGGTGGTTGGATACTGTTTGGGATGGTGAGAGTATTTTGAGGTTCAGGAGAAGGAGGCCTTTGCCTAGAGGAACTTCCAGCTCTTAAAGCACGGAAAGTATCCCTGACGCGCTTCTCTCGATATTCCTTGGAATTTACTTTGACAGGATCATAAGTAATCTTCTGCTTCTTAGCTTTCTTAGCTTCTTCTTCTAAAGCTTTTCTCTTCAGCCTTGCTTCTTTCTTCTTCTGTTCCTTCTGCTGCAGCTCAGCCAAAGAAGGAAGAACTCTTCCTCGAATCCATGCAGGATCAACAGAAGATTGAGCTTTTACAGAAGCGTTCAAATAACGCTTAAAAGCCTTGTTAAGTTCTTCTTTGAATAAGGAAGTAAAGCCTTCAACAGGAACCCTTCTGGTAAGAATATCTGGAAATATTCTTGGAACAGAAGTTACCTTCTCAATTAGACGCATCCTTTGAAGATCAAAGCCATTCATAACATGTCCTTGAATGACACCAAAGAACCTGGACGTTCCAATAGTCCTTAGAGGATCCAGCAAGTCACTTTCTATCAGAATGTCTGAAATCATTCTGGCGAAGGGAATAGCATTCCTTTTGAAGTCTGGAAACTTCTTGCGTTCTTCATCTCGTGATTCTTCAATACTTGTTTTCAAGTTCTGAAAAAGAATGTTTGAGATGTTAACTTCAATCCTTCTTCTAATGCAGAAGAGAGTATACTTATGATCCGGATTGATGTAAGTTGAGGTAAAAGATCTCTTTCTATGATAGAGAGATCCTAGAATAATCTCAGCCCAAACTTTGTAGAACGGCTTCAACAAACCAGTTTGATGAGATGCAATACCAGAAGCATTAGATATTTGTCTCTCAACTGTTGTCCAACAAACTCTACCAGAAAGAGCATCTGTACATCCTTCTTCATCATCCTGATTGTACAACTTTCTGATTAACTTCTCAGTTATCACAACTTCATGCCCTAACACGAAGGAGATGATTGCAGCTGGGGTAACCGTTGCATGAGCCTAAAAATCTTTTACTAATGCAGGATAAATTGGTCCAACCAATCTATCAAGGTAGTTTGACCAGCCTTGTGCCATTGTCTCAACATCCGTGTTGAAACCATGTAATCTTAGATTTTCAAAATATACCGAAGATTCACACAGAACTTCCAGTTCATTTGAAGGAATGGAACATGTCGTCAGTGGAGCATAACCATACTTGCGATGAAAAAGATGAGCAGAAGACATTTCTTCTTTGCTAGCGGAACTTGATGAAGAAAGCATGGAGAAATACTGGAGATTCGGTTACGAACTAGGGTTTATGCATAAAAAGAAAGAGGAAGATGAATGAAGAGAGAGAATGTAAAACGACTGAAATGAATGTGAGATGAGTATATAAAGGGACGGGTTTAAAATGAAATGCAATAGTGTTTGAATGAATATGATTACAGAAAAAAATGGAATCAAATGCATTTAATGAGAGAAGACGTTAGGAGAGATAAAGTGAAAATTGAAATGATTTGCACAGTTACCTAGGGCGGCGTCTCCTCAACTGTACGCATGCTTGTCCAAAAAGAGTGAACACGTGTTCATCTTCTGGAACAACTGGTGACAGCTGTTTTACTTTAAAAGAGATTCTGAATCAACTTAGATAATGAAGTGTTAGTAACAACAGAATCAGAACTTCTAAATGATCACAATCAGAACTTCTTATAAGAAGATAATCCAAACACATTTCAGAACTTATCCATACGTCAGAACTTCTCATCTTCTCATTCTGGGCATAAATCCATACTGATATTCTTCAGAATGAACTTAAACCTATCTTCAGCAAGGGGTTTTGTAAAGATATCAGCCCATTGATGGTCTGTATCCATAAAGTTTAAAGAAAGAACACCCTTCTAAACATAGTCCCTAATGAAATGATGTTTAATCTCAATATGTTTAGCTTTGGAATGTAAGATTGGATTCTTAGATAAACATATAGAAAAAGTATTATCGCAGAAGATAGGAATGTTACTCTCATATATCTGATAATCTTCCAACTGACTCTTCATCCAGAGCATCTGTGTGCTACAACCAGCAGCAGCAACATGTTCTGCTTCTGTTGTTGAGAGGGCAATGGTAGCTTGCTTCTTGCTGTACCAGGAGATCAGGTGACTTCCAAGAATTTGACAACTTCCAGAAGTGCTCTTCCTTTCAACTCTATCTCCAGCATAGTCAGCATCACAATATCCTACTAAGTTGTAATCTTCAAATCTTCTGTAGACTAAACCAACATTAGTAGTACCTTTCAGTCGCCAGCTGTCGCTACCGCGAAAAATGGAACCAGAGTCGCCACTAATATATTTATCCCATAAGGGAAAGGAATACCAGATAACCTAACTCAAAATAAGAACAAGGTCTTTCGACCAGAGAATAGGGTACGGGAGTCGGTTACGCAAGGGGAAAAGTTACTAGCACCCCTCACGCCCATCGTACTCGATGGTATCCACCTATGTTTGTTTCTATCTAAAGGGTGTATATCTATGTCTAAAACTAAATGTGAATGAATGCAAAAGAAATACGGGGAAAAGAAGGAATTATTTACAAATGTGCTCGCTTAGGCCCCGCGACCCAATGCCTACGTATCCTTTTCAGGAATCAGAGCGTCGTAGTTCGGCTCAAGATCTTCCATTTGTTTTGGTGTTTTTTAGGTGAACAGAGGTTAAAGTCGCACTCCACGATGCTCGACCTTTGGAGACTTACACGCCTAATTATGGAATGGATTCAACATGTTCTTAAGAATGCCACGAGGGTAAGAGACAAAAGAGAGTTTGAGCGTTTCGACGGAATCCCTTAAGCAATAGAAGCTCAAGTTACTCTTTGGTTGGTATTTTTTAGATTGGGAACTTCTACTAAAGTGGGACCCTTAAGCAAGGGAGACTCGAGCTTTCATTCCCTACTTATTTCTTTTCAACCTTTATTAATGTTTTTTAGTATTTTCTTTGTATTTTCTAAAGGGGTTTTATTTTGAATATTTGTTAGGTGTTTTAGTGTTGAAAGAAAAAGAAATGAAAAAAGGGGAGACTAGCCTAATTTCTAAACCTAGAGTTATTAACAAGACTAATCCTAATTAAAGACTAACCTAACATCTAAGGGGAATTAACTAAGAGGAAAGTTGTTTAAGTTGACTAAAGTCAACTTTAACAACTAGGGGCATTTTTGGTATTTGCAAAATATAGAAAATATTCACAAAAAGCAAGAACTAAAATCTAAAAAATGAAAATATTCACAAGTCTTTTGGTATTTTTTTTATCAAACCTAAAACTAATTACTAAAAAAAACTATATTTTTATTCATGATTAACCAATCAAAATTCAAAGAAATCAACAATTAAAATTCTAAAAAAAACAATTGGTCCCTAAAATTCTAATTGGGTGGAAAATATATTTGTCATTTTTGTTTCAATGGAAATTGAATTTAACCACACAAAATTAAAAGAAAACAAATTAAAACAAAAATTAAAGCTAAACAGCCAGGGGTGCAAAAGTAATCCAGCAAATGAACTAAAATCTGTGTTAACACGCGTTGGGCCCCAGGATCAGGAGGTGTGGAAAGAAACGAGTAAAGGCCCATGTCACAACAACACGCTAGCATCAGCAAACAACAGGTGCTTTCAGTAAGATCTACGTAAGCCCAGACAGAAACATACTTTCGTGGCCCATCATCCAACCCAAACTCATTTTCATTTCACTTCATTCAGCATGTATTATCATTATTGTTTTTATACTATGGTTTACGTGACAGAAAAATCATGCGATCCCCAGCAGAGTTGCCAGCTGTCGCTACCGCGAAAAATAAAACCAGAGTCGCCACTAATATATTTATCCCATAAGGGAAAGGAATACCAGATAACCTAACTCAAAATAAGAACAAGGTCTTTCGACCAGAGAATAGGGTACGGGAGTCGGTTACGCAAGGGGAAGGTACTAGCACCCCTCACGCCCATCGTACTCGATGGTATCCACCTATGTTTGTTTCTATCTAAAGGGTGTATCTATGTCTAAAACCTAAATGCGAATTAATGCAAAATGTAGGGAAAAGAAAGAATTGTACTTGCACGGGCCCTACCCCGTTGCCTACGTATCCTTTTCAGGAATCAGAGTTACCGTAGCTCGGCTCAAGATTTTCTGTTTGTTTTTGTGTTTTTCAGTTGGGCGGAGTTAACGTTCGCGCTCTTGCATAAGGTAACAGCCTACGATGCATTCAAGCGGAAATAACATTGCCCTTAAGAAAGAGAGAAGAGAGAGAGAGAGGGGAATGGTGAAACTGAAAAAAGAAAAAATGTCGAGCCTCCCCGAAAGTGTGAAGAGTTTTTATCTTTTATATGTGAGGTCTATTGGATGTTATGGTGTGGCCGCGCAGTAGCAAATTCCTTTCTCTTTTGAAACTTTGCATACAAGTTGTCATTGTGCAAGGTTGCATGGGGAGAGATGAGAGAATGAAGGAGACTTGTGTTGTTGTTGGCTTACGAGAGAGAGAAAGAGCCCCTTTTTCCAGCCTTTTTCTTTTTTCTATTTTGCATGGCTTTTTGTAGTAAGACATGGACCAATCATACCATTTGCAATAAACTCTCTCTTCTCTTTCATGCAGTAACCTTTTGTTTGATTCACTTTGGTAAGCTTTTTCTTTTACTTTCCATGCATGCACATCATTTGTATGTTCAAAGAAGTAAGGTGACAATATGCATATCACACGTGCTAGATTGTGCTGATTCCAGTCCACGACTGTGGTGTCGTTTTTTTACCTCCCCGTTTCACTTGGGAGGACGGCACGCTAGACCCTTCACGCGAAATTTGGAAGGAGAATGCGCCCGGGATGGGATGAATTTTATTTCAGTTCTTCCTATGATATCACACGAACTTTCTTATTGTCCTACGAGTAGGAAAGGGAAAAAATGATCTCAACTAAACCCTAGGAGTTTGCTAAGTGAGGGGATTTCACCTAGACTAGAAATTCTGGAGTTCGGGGGGTCGGTTATACATAGGGAAGAGTTTAAGCACCCTACATATCCGTAGTACTCTACGGGAACCTTCTCTATGTCATTGTGATTGTGTTTGTTGCTAATGATTGGGAAAGTTTCTCCTTTGTGTTAGGAGAGAGACTTGAATTGATTTAAAAAGACAGACAGACAGACAAACAAACTGACTATTTTTTGGTATTTTATTAGCTCGCTGAGATTCCTTGTGAACCTCATGCCTACATATCCCTAGTGGAAGTCAGAGCTTAATGTAGTTCGGGGAACTAACTAAGGAAATTAATTATTTTTGGTGCCTTGCTTGAAGCTCAAGGTTGAAGCTTTGAACTAAATCTCTGTTTACAGTAAAGAGACATGAAATCATCTTTATAGAGAGGTATTTCTACTATTCCACCACAAACATTAAAAGAGTGACAGAATAACTGAATTCATTTCATTAAGAGAGTGACCTTACTTGTGTGTTTGCAAGTATGCTAGTATCTCTTAAATAAAAGAAAGATGCTCGTCCAAATTATGGAAAGTTAATCACAGGTCTGGTTACACTGCCAGATCATGCCTTTCAAAATCCTAAATGGGAGACTTGGTTGAAATTAAAATGAAATGTAATGTTTGTTTGTTTGAATGTGGTGAGATAGAAGAAAGATCTCTCTATAGAGATAAGCTATGTCTATCTACTGTATAAAAGATTTGATTTTTTAGCTGGCTTGAATGAGGCCCAAGCTTGAGGCTTTTTGATTGATTTATTGACTCTGGGAGATAACTTTACTGGGGAGAATTTAAACTAAGGAGTTTTTGTGTTCTGTACAAAGCCCAGAATTGAGGCTGACTCTAGTTGGAGAGTGTTTATTTGATGGACTTTTATTTGGTGTTCTGTACAAAGCCCAGAATTGTGGCTGACTCTACTTAGGGAGACTCTATTTGTGTGCCTTGTATGAAGCCCAAGGTTGTGGCTAACTGCTGAGGATAAATGAGTTTTTTAAGACTATGGATGACTCTATTTGTGTGCCTTGTATGAAGCCCAAGGTTGTGGCTGACTCTTACTGAGGATGGTTATTAATTTGTGCCTTGTATGAAGCCCAAGGTTGTGGCTACTCTAGCTAGGGGGAATATTATTTTCTGCCTTGTACAAAGCCCAAGGTTTTTGCGGACTTTTTAAGAAACTGAGTATGGAAGACTCTATGGGGAAAAGATCCTAGAGATTAGGAATCTTTGACACAGGGAAATATGGTTTATCTGCCTTGTACAAAGCCCAAGTTTGTGGCTAAAAATGAAAGACTCACTGGGGGAGTTTTATTCTGCTAGAGGTTCTAACAAACTAATTTATTATTTTTATGTTTTTGGAAGCTAACCCTTTCCAGGGATTTTGACTTAGCTGGAGAAATTGACTATTAAAAGACTGAATTTTTATCATGTTTTTTGGAGGCTGACCCTTTCCAGGGGTTTTGACTCTTTTGGGGAATTTATCCCTTAAAGGAATAAATCTTTGGATTTGAAGGAGTGATTTTGGAGGCTGACCCTTTCCAGGGGTTTTTGTTAAAATGAAAGAATGATGTGGAGGCTAACTCTTTCCAGGGATTTTTGTTAAAATGAATGGCAGAAAGATTATCTAGTGGAGACTTCTTGTTTTAAAGCCCAAGATTAAGGCTGACTCTTGCAGGTGATAAGCAAATATGGATCCTAGACTCTGCTAAGGAAGATTGATGAAGATAAGGGTGACAGAGACTGTCCATGTCTCTCATTCCAAAAGGTGTACTCAATATGAAATTGAGACAATCTTAGCTTATTTAAAGTCTGGTTTAAAGAATAGAAGAAACTCCCCAGGATAGGCTAAAAGGTAACTAAAGACCTGTTCCTATGTTTATAAGAAACCTGATGGGTCCTTGTATACAAGCTCAAGAGGAAGCTGGAAATGCTTTTAAGAAGCCTGTGGGTCCTTGTACAAAGCCCAAGAGGAGGCTAATCGAGGGTCATCGAGGGTCCTTGTTATAGCACAAGAGAAAGCTATGTGGTTTTGAACTTATTTTGGTTTTAAGCAAATGGGTAAGAGGTTTCACCAGGAATAATTCCTTTTTGGGTGGATGTGTCCTATTTTTTGTTCTAAGGTTTTTGCAAAGATGTTTCACTGGGAATAATTCATCTTGGGGGTTTGAACTACAGATCTCTAATTAGGAAAGAGCCTTCACCGGGAAGACATTCTCAATCCTAGGCCATATTCCTATAATATATATATAGTTTAACTGTCCTAGGGTTTTGTCGCACGCTCGCGAAAATGAACAGAGTCGCCACCAATATATTTATCCCAAAGAGGGAAAGGAATATCAGAAAACCTGGAATAAAGAAAGGATAAGAAAAGGTCTTTCGACTAGAGATCGGGTAAGAAGTCGGTTACGCGAGGGGAAGGTATTAGCACCCCTCACGTCTGTGGTACTCCACAGGATCCACTTATGTTCGTTCTATTCTAAGGGTGTATAAATCTAAAGCTTAATTACTAAGGGAATGCATGCAAATAAAAGAAAGAAACACGGGGAAAATAAGGTTTTTAAATAGTTGTGCTCGCTTAGGCCCCGCGACCCAATGCCTACGTATCCTTTTCAGGAATCAGAGCGCCGTAGTTCGGCTCTTTAGTTTTTGTTTGTTTTTGTGTTTTTTAGTGGACGAAGTTACATTCGCACTCCGCTGCTCGACCTCTGGAGTCTTAAGCTGGGAATGGAGCGGAAATAACGTGTCCGATTAGGGGAAAGAATGCCCTGAAGGCAAGAGAAAGAATGCCTCGGAGGCAAGAGAGAGAAGAGAGAAAATTGGTTTGTATTTTTTAGGTGTAATTCCATGATGGACGAAAACCCACTACAAGGCTTCGCATCACTTCCTTACTTTGTTTAGGTCTTAGCCTTTATTAGATATTTTGAAGTGTTTTTGGTTAAGTGTCTTTTAAGGGGAATTAATTTGTGACTTGAATCATGCCTTAAAAAGAGTCTTTTTTTTTGAATATTTAGAGAATGCACATCGAGGCCTACGCCACAATCGTTTCTCTAAATGAAATACAATTTTTGAATATTTAGAGAATGCACATCGAGGCCTACGCCACAATCGTTTCTCTAAATAACGGTTAAGAAATACACCGAGGCCTACGCCTCAATCATTTCTCTTCCGCTAAGTGGGAAAGAACATACATCGGGGCCTACGCCCCAATCATTTCTTTCACACTAAAAAAGGTATTAGCATGATTCGCGTCGTCCTTTATTAATGTTTTAAAGTTGAAAAGAAAAAGGAAAAGAACTTAATCTAAAAGATGATTCTAAGTCCTAAATTGTCTAATTAAAATTCTACCTAAAATTATAGGATTTGCCTAAAGAGAAGGCTAACCTAAAAGTTATGGATTATGGGTCCTAAAATTCTAAAGGAACACACAAGTGAAACCACAATTACAAGTAAAAATCACAAGTAAACATGATACAAAATTAGTACAAAATTGACTAAAAAATGACTTGAAAATATAGCATAAAACATGAAAGCAAATGATTCAAAATATAATGCAAAATTGAATTAAAGATACTATTCATTTTTTATGGTTTTTTGTGAAGAAAATGATGAATTCTAATTAACCAAAAGAGAATTAGCCTAAACTAGTATTTTTGTGATTATTTTTCTATGTCAAAAATCATGTTAAAGTCTCAAAATTCATGGGAAAAAATTAGCTTTTATTCACTAAAAAGACATGGCAAAAAAACTAATAGAACCTAAAAAAATTAATGGAAACTGGGGTGTAAACTGAAATGTATGGTGTGAAGAGCAACTGGGCGCAGGGCCCAGGTCTGGCCCAAAGGAACTATTTTTGTTACAGATTTTCTTATGTCAAAAACAGGGTGAGAATGATACATGGGCCTGGGGGTGTAAAGAGTAAAAGTGGCCCAAGATATCTCCTTGTATTGATCCAGTTATTGTTATTCAGAATAATTAAATTAAAAGAAAAACAAATAATTAGAAAAAAGAAAAGTAAACGAAAGATGGAAATTAGGTTTGTACATTGTGACCTTTGGGATTATTGAAGAGCGACGTTCTCCTTCCTCGCAAGACCAAACGGCGGCCGGATACTCTCTTCACTCCACCGTCACCGCGAACAACGACGCCAGTTTTCGTTCCCATCTTACTCGCGTTCTCACTCCGATCTCTTCCTTCTCTAATCCGAAATCACACTCTCCATGCTCGATTCGACCGGAGAAGCTTAGGTGACGATGAAGATGAACTGAAGTCCAGGGGATCTCACACTTTTAAGTCTTCGATTCCTAGTCTCCGAATCAAACTCCTTCAGCTCTTCTTTCCTTTTTTATTGCGCTTCCTTTCTTGAATCAGATCGAAAGATTACTGATGACGAGGGTTGCGATGTTGCGATTGATGATTGAAGGTTGCTGATGCGATGATGAAGAAAGACGAGTTGAGAGTTGAAGAGTGAGGTGCCAAGGAGATAGTTCAAGTTCAGATTGTGGTGAGTACCCTTGTATGATTTTCTGCAGAATTGTGAATTCAGAGAAATAGATATCGAGAGTTTTTTTTGTGTATGTTTTCTCATACTTTTTCTTGAATTCAGAAAGATGCAAGCTATGATGATTTGAAGGTTGAAGGGAACGTTTATGGTGATTGATGAAGATTGGTTCTGGTTTTGGTTATGGTTGGAGGATGGAAGATGATGAAGTTATGATGGTTATGGTGATGAAGTGAAGAGTTAGAGATGGAGATGATGAATGGTGGGGAATTGTGGTTCTGAAAGATGGTGGAGACTGAAAATGGTGGTGAAGTGAGAAAAGTGATGGAGAGAATTGAAGGGAAGGTTGAAAAGGTGAAGGGCTCTGTTTATATAGAGTTGCAGCCAATCGGTCTTGAAGGTAAGTTCCCACTCTGTTTCTTCTCTTTTCTGTTATAGCCTGTTAGTTTCAGTTACAAAGTGGTTAGAAGTTAGTTAGGTAGTTACACATGGTTAGGAATTGGTTATAAAGTTAGAAAAGTTAGTTACTTAGGTTTTGGATTCTGTTATGGTTTGTAGGATCAGGCTTGTTAGTGAAAGTCATTCTGTTATTGACAGTTGGTTAGTTTTGTGTATGGTATACTGAATTTGATGTCTTGAATGGGGTATGGGAGTTTGGTTCATTGGAAATAACTTCATTTTGTTTTAATCTTGCTGATATGGGTGGATCCTTTGCAGGTTACTGTTTCAGGTCAAGGGCTTTGGTGCATCAATTTTGGATAGCTCCATTGTGAGTCGGGAACGAACCAAATTAGTCTTAAATTATGTTGTGCAGGTTATTGGTGCAACCCTTTTTTGCATGGGGCTTGTGTGCAAGTTCAGAAGTTGAAGATACAAGATGGAAGATGGTTTAAAGTTTGCAAGCTTGAATAATTAATGAAAATAGAAGTCTGAATAAGCCGAAGGGTGGAAGTGAAATTCTGGTCAATGGTCAACAGTTTGACTAAAAGTCAACTGTTGACCTTAGTCAACTTTTGGTTTTTTGTATTTTGAGAGGGACTTCTGAATCTTGATGTAATTTTGACTCTTAGAGGGATCTTTTCCTCTTTTCTTTTTTTTGAATAAAAAATGAGATTATGCATATCACCTTGAATGCATTTTGTATGACTTTGATTATGTCTTAGCAATGTGGACTTGAATTTCAAGGAGCTAATCATAAATGAATCCCGCCGATTGATAGAATTTTCTTGAAAATACGAATGATGTTCGCACAAATCTTGATGAGGACCTTTGAATCAATTGTATACTTTTCATAATTCCATAATAATTAGATCACTCCTGATTGAATCTTAAATTCATAATAATTTGTTCTTGAAGCGACTTTAATATGCATAAGACCTTAACTTGATGTATCAGAAGATAGATAAACTCATCATCCTATTACGCAAACCACGAGTCATTTCCTGTATCTCAATCAACTTCAGGAACCCCTTTGAATCGATGAAAGATAGAATAGGGAAAATATAGCCAGAGAATATCACAACACATCTTGTTCAAATGATGACCATAAATACGTGAATATTTGCAAAGAGCCCCAAATGAATCCTTACATCTATGATCCTTGCTCTCATTTCCCAGTTATTGATAAATGCATGATTTTATTGATGACCTGATGGGATGATGATGTAGATGAAATGGGACAACATAAGCCAATTTAAAAATGGAATTAGATGGGCAAATTTTGGGGTGCAACAGCTGCCCCTATTTAATCGTCTTAAACCTGATGGTGAGATTGGCGCTAGCCTTTCGATCAATCAAGGTAGAAGAAGATTAAATATCAAAAGAACCTGAAAAATTTGCCTGATGAGATGTAGGATCCACGTGGGAAAAAGGGTGTCAAATCCACTGAGGAAAAGGAGGATAGATCAACTCTGGATTGAACAAGATAACTCTGGGTTAGAAAATGAAATAAACATCAACTCTGGGTTGAAAAGAGAGAAGTGGGTCAACTCTGGGTTGAGGAATAAAGGGAAGTCAACTCTGGGTTGGATAAAGGGTAAAAATCAACTCTGGATTGAGGACGGAAAGGGAAATCATTATTAGTGAGACAAGATATAGGTATCAACTATGGATTGAACAAGGAATTGGACAATGATTATGGGTTGAAAGAGGAAAGATGAACAATTAGAAATAACCGTCAACTCTGGGTTGAGTGGGAAAAGGATATCAATAAGACATAACCGTCAACTCTGGGTTGAATGGGAAAGACAAAAGATAACCGTCAACTCTGGGTTGAATGGGAAAAAGGATCAATTCTAGATTGAATAAAGGATGACCGTCAACTCTGGGTTGAGTGGGAAAGAAGAAATCAATTCTGGATTGAATAAAGGATGACCGTCAACTTTGGGTTAAATAAAAAGTAACCGTCAACTCTGGGTTGAGCGGGAAAAATGAACAAATAGAGATGACCGTCAACTCTGGGTTGAGTGGGAAAAGGAATGATCAATTCTGGATTGAACAAAGGATAACCGTCAACTCTGGATTGAGTGGGAAAGAAAGACAATGATCAACTCTGGGTTGAATAAAAGATAACTGTCAACTCTGGGTTGAGTAAAAGATAACCGTCAACTCTGGGTTGAGTGGGGAAAGGATAAGGATCAACTCTGGGTTGAAATAAGGATAACCGTCAACTCTGGGTTGAGTGGGAAAAAGGAAAAAGGATAACCGTCAACTCTGGGTCGAGAAAGAAAGAAAGAATAAAAGATAACCGTCAACTCTGGGTTGAGTGGGAAGTACAAACGATAATCGTCAACTCTGGGTTGAGAGAAAAACAAAAGATGACCGTCGACTCTGGGTCGAGCAAAAACAAAAGATGACCGTCAACTCTGGGTTGAGTGGGAAAAAGGATAAAGGATAACCGTCAACTCTGGGTCGAGAAAGAAAGAAAGAATAAAAGATAACCGTCAACTCTGGGTTGAGTGGGAAGTACAAACGATAATCGTCAACTCTGGGTTGAGAGAAAAACAAAAGATGACCGTCGACTCTGGGTCGAGCAAAAACAAAAGATGACCGTCAACTCTGTGTTGAGTGGGAAGAAGAAATCAATAAGACATAACCGTCAACTCTGGGTTGAGTGGGAAAAGATGATTAACTCGGGGTTAAAAGATGAAAGGAAAATCAACTCTAGGTTGAACATAAAAACACCAACTCTGGGTTGAAGAAAGATGAACATGATTGACTATGGGAGATGACACCACAATGGTAACTCTGAGTGACCCAGTGGAAATATCAATTGAATGCTTTGTAGGGACCTCATCTGATGAGCAACTTGGCTTATGCTTCATATGCAAATGTTTGATTTTGATTGTGCACTTCTGGAGATGCAATGCAATGAATTCTATATGTAGTGTACTGATTGATTTGATCAAGGTTTCTGCTTTGTGTGGAATAGATTAGGTGGAGTTCTGACACTTTGTTTGAGATTCAAGGTGAGGTGGATGCCCCTTGCATTGTTGATGATCTGATCATTGTTTTATGGGAATGTAATGATATGCGTGATGTATGTATGATTATGAATGGAATGATTGTTTCCATGATACTAGGAATGAATGGAGGGTTCCTTGAAGGAAGGTTATTGCTTGAAGGATAGATTTGGTGAAGATGAGGTGTTTGGCTTGACTCCTCGACACATATATCGATACCTGACGCTTGATTGAAGATGAAGAAAAGGATTGTTACTAGCTTGCCACAGCTTGTAGGATCTCTTGAGAAAGAATTCTGATATGCTTGAATCATGGAGATTTGTAATGGTCTGCCCCAGTGTAGATCAAGGAATGAATGCCCCATATTGAAAGGGATTGTTCCACCGGATGGACTCTTCAGAGATTTGCTCAATGGGTGACCAACCTTTGCCCTTGTAAGATTACTCGATGGGATTTCAATGTTGAACTTTCCTTGGTATCAAGTACTTACTTTCAAGTTTAGAGACAATTCTGTTTTGAAAAGGATAATGAGAATGCAATGCACATGTTAATCTCAAAGAAAAGTTTTATTTGTCAAAATGTTGTATTGATACTAACACAAGTGACAAGCAACGTTAGGAGTCAGTTTTGACATGATTTTAAAAGTTTGTATGCTTTCGGAACGAACCCTGCTTCAATTAGGACTTTTGAGGGTTGTAACGTGGTCAGGTTCACGGTTTAAGAAACAAAGGATAAAGGCTCAAATTCTACTTAACCCACGCCTCTTCGTGATGTTCTCCAGTCCTACGTTCAGTTAGTTTGCCACGAGTGTTTACCTTTCAGGAAGGATTGTAATGGATGAGGATCCTTTGCAACTTTGATGGAGGTGGCAGCCACCCTTTGGTGCTTTCGTTGATGTTCATAACAACTTGTCCCTTGGAGGATTTTTCTTTTGCTTTTGCCTTTTGCTTTCCCTAACTTTTGCCTGGACAAGAAGTTTCTCTTGATATTGGTGTTCGTTGTCCAGCGGGATATGCCCTAATTTTTGCCTAAGTCATTTGCTTCAAAGCTTTGTTGTTGTTTTTTTTGACTTAGCGGGCTATTGCTTCTTTCTTTTTTTCTTTTGATCATGATTCATAACTTTCTTTTTTTTCTTTTTGTCTCGTTTGGGAACAAGTTGTATGACTTTGATGATTGACTTGTTGAAAAAGTTGTGACTGCCTTCTTCTTAGTGAATGGGAGACATCCATTGTGGATTGTGCTCTTCTTTTTTTGTTGTGAGATCTGAGATATGATTGATCCTTTGATGGAATACCTGAAAGTTGAGCGCTCGGTCGCACTAACTGAAGACTACCCTGCCCCTGGTTAAGATTGAGGGTTTTGTTATTTTTTGAAAAGAAACTACTACTCCTTAGGCTCAAAGGGGTTGACGAAGGTTTCACTCCCTTATAACTCCGGTGTTTAGGAATGGAAACAATGCCTGTACATCGTCAGCAGGATCTTGTTCCAAAGGCATACAATTAGTGATTCATGTGTTTTTGATTTTCATCATTCTCCTTTTTTAGTTGCTTAAGACAAATGAGTGAAGTATCAATGAACATAATGACAAAGATGAAATGATTTGAGAAAAACATGTATATTACATTTTTATTTATTCAAACAGAATGAGTTTCTTACAATGGATAGTACTTGATAACAACAAAAGTAGTACAATTGAAAATACTAAAGAAATCTATACAATGGCAAGTTTGGCCTTATTCTAATGCAAATGAAATGTTTTCTGACAAACATAAAAGTCTTCATGTTCCACTGGTGGAAGCTCCATTGTGAGGTGGCATGGGATTGTTGACCACATTAGGTGCCGCAGGTGTGAATGTAATCTCCTTTGCATCAAGCAGATCCTGAACCTTGTCTTTGAGAACTCTGCACTCTTCAGTGGTGTGACCAGATCCTCCAGAGTGGAATTCACACTTGGCATTAATCTTGTAATTTGGAGGGAGAGGATCAAGAGGGGGCCTCGCTTCAGCTAATTGAATCAGTTTTTGATCGAGCAAGGCGGCGAGAAGTTGGCTATAGGTCATTGGTACACGATCATACACCCTTTTAGGCCTATTCTGCCTCTGTTGACCTTGTCTCTGCTGATAACCTTGTTGTTGGAAACCTTGTTGTTGTTGTTGGACATATTGTTGATAAGGGACCCAAGGTTGTTGACCAACAGGTGCCACATAAGCTTGAGGGGCGGTGGCGGCCACTTGATAGCAAGGAGCTTGATCTTGAGCATAGGTGGCACTGGTCTCTCCTTCTTTCTTCTTGACAAAGTTACCCTGAGGTTTCTTGTACCCATATTGGTTTGCAGCAGCAGCATTGGCGGGATTCTGGATCTTACCAATTTTCAAGCCATTCTCAATTCTTTCACCAATCCTGACTAGATCGGAGAAACCAGAAGAAACACTACCCACCATCCTTTCATAGTAATGCCCTTGAAGAGTGTTCATGAACATATCAACCAGTTCGGATTCAGAAAGTGGTGGATTAACCTGAGCAGCCATTTCTCTCCACCTTTGGGCATATTCTTTGAATGTCTCATTGGTCCTTTGCACTTGATTTTGAAGTTGCAACCTAGTCGGTGCCATGTCAATGTTATACTGATATTGCTTGAGGAAAGCATCAGACAAATCCTTCCAAGATCGGATTCTATTACGCTCCAGATTCATATACCAGTTCAGAGATGCCCCAGATAAGCTATCTTGGAAGCAGTGAATGAGCAATGAGTCGTTGTGGATGTGAGAAGCCATCTTACGACAATACATGATGATATGGCTCTTCGGACAGCTCAAACCCTTGTACTTCTGGAAGTCGGGAGTCTTGAACTTAGGAGGGACAACCAGATTAGGAACTAGGCACATATCCTCAGCATCCATCCCATAGGCACTAAATCCTTCAATGGCTCGAATTCTTTCCTCAAGGATTTTGTACTTCTCAGCAGATTTCTCAACAGGTCGAGCTCTTTCAGCAGTTGGTATTGTTTGCATTTCTGGATTAGCAGAACGAGTACCACAGAAAGCAGGAATAGGAATCTCTGTTTGAGAAGGTGGCGCAGGGAATGGGAAGACGGGATCAACCATAGTCATTGCTCCAGAAGTCACGGGTATAGTCCCACCTTGGTTTGGAGCTCCAAGGGTATCAACAGTCATGAAGTTGAATGGCATCCCAAGAGTAGCATTAGTCCTTGCTTGGAACTCAAATGGAGTAGAAGAAGGTGGAACGACCTCAAGTTGGCTAGCAGCAGCTTGGTTACCAACAACGGGAATCTCTTGTGTAGCAGGAACCCTTTCAGTTCGCAAGGCTTGGATAGCTTCCAGGATAGCATCGACCTTAGTTTTCATTTGATCCATCTCTTCTCTAATGGCAGCTTGATCTTGTTCGTAATTCTCCATGATTCTTCTTCTGTGACCTCTTGTCAGATATCGGTGTGGAGGAATCGTCTTGTCTGATCTGATGGAGAGGAAGAGTGGTAAGAGTCTTGGTAACCATGGATGCACATGCATGAATGCAAAAATGTTAATGATGATGCAAATGTATCATAAATCAGGATCAAGGATCAAGGCCTCTTGGATAACAGCTTTTCATGGTCATAAGATATGGTCGAACCCTCCAGATTCAGAGGTTCGACGTTGCTTTCTGGATAAATAGCTCGTGCATGAGTCAAAGATGGTCGAACCCTCCAGATTCAGAGGTTCGACGTTGATTCTGATAGATAACCTTTGCATAAGTCACATGAGGTCGAACCTTCCAGATTCAGAGGTTCGACGTTGATTATGATAGATAGCTGATGTAGAACTTCTGTATAAGTCAAATGTCCCAGGATCAAAGGTTCGACGTCTTTTTGAATACCAGGGGAACTAATAGTCACCAACAGAACCTGTACCTGCACTTGTATAAAATATGATTCCCTCCCCACTCACGGGTGTAGTCTAGGTCAGGGTAGGTCAATATGGCAACCAGCGTTATCAGTTCTCCTGAGATACCACCATTGTTGCATCTACATGCCAACGATGATACCCCATTTGAACCTCGACTGGGCGTGGGTCTCATGATCGCACTAGACAAGACCTGACATCTCATCGGCGTCATGACTATCCACTCTATCCTAGGTATCCTATGTGTCAACTCTGGCCTGGGTATTGGGCCTTTTACCTCAAATCAGTAACATCCCAACCCAACAGAACAGCATGATAATAATCCACAGTATAGGAAAATAAAAGTGCAATGCATAAAGAAATAAAGCAATAAAGCAATAAAGCAGTAAAGCAATAAATGAACACCCAAAGAAAAGAAAACAAACGCAAGCTAGGATCGACTTGCTAAGAATGGACCAGCACAGGTCTATCACGTCCCCAGCAGAGTCGCCAGCTGTCGCACGCTCGCGAAAATGAACAGAGTCGCCACCAATATATTTATCCCAAAGAGGGAAAGGAATATCAGAAAACCTGGAATAAAGAAAGGATAAGAAAAGGTCTTTCGACTAGAGATCGGGTAAGAAGTCGGTTACGCGAGGGGAAGGTATTAGCACCCCTCACGTATGTGGTACTCCACAGGATCCACTTATGTTCGTTCTATTCTAAGGGTGTATAAATCTAAAGCTTAATTACTAAGGGAATGCATGCAAATGAAAGAAAGAAACACGGGGAAAATAAGGTTTTTAAATAGTTGTGCTCGCTTAGGCCCTGCGACCCAATGCCTACGTATCCTTTTCAGGAATCAGAGCGCCGTAGTTCGGCTCTTTAGTTTTTGTTTGTTTTTGTGTTTTTTAGTGGACGAAGTTACATTCGCACTTCGCTGCTCGACCTCTGGAGTCTTAAGCTGGGAATGGAGCGGAAATAACGTGTCCGATTAGGGGAAAGAATGCCCTGAAGGCAAGAGAAAGAATGCCTCGGAGGCAAGAGAGAGAAGAGAGAAAATTGGTTTGTATTTTTTAGGTGTAATTCCATGATGGACGAAAACCCACTACAAGGCTTCGCATCACTTCCTTACTTTGTTTAGGTCTTAGCCTTTATTAGATATTTTGAAGTGTTTTTGGTTAAGTGTCTTTTAAGGGGAATTAATTTGTGACTTGAATCATGCCTTAAAAAGAGTCTTTTTTTTTTGAATATTTAGAGAATGCACATCGAGGCCTACGCCACAATCGTTTCTCTAAATGAAATACAATTTTTGAATATTTAGAGAATGCACATCGAGGCCTACGCCACAATCGTTTCTCTAAATAACGGTTAAGAAATACACCGAGGCCTACGGCTCAATCATTTCTCTTCCGCTAAGTGGGAAAGAACATACATCGGGGCCTACGCCCCAATCATTTCTTTCACACTAAAAAAGGTATTAGCATGATTCGCGTCGTCCTTTATTAATGTTTTAAAGTTGAAAAGAAAAAGGAAAAGAACTTAATCTAAAAGATGATTCTAAGTCCTAAATTGTCTAATTAAAATTCTACCTAAAATTATAGGATTTGCCTAAAGAGAAGGCTAACCTAAAAGTTATGGATTATGGGTCCTAAAATTCTAAAGGAACACACAAGTGAAACCACAATTACAAGTAAAAATCACAAGTAAACATGATACAAAATTAGTACAAAATTGACTAAAAAATGACTTGAAAATATAGCATAAAACATGAAAGCAAATGATTCAAAATATAATGCAAAATTGAATTAAAGATACTATTCATTTTTTATGGTTTTTTGTGAAGAAAATGATGAATTCTAATTAACCAAAAGAGAATTAGCCTAAACTAGTATTTTTGTGATTATTTTTCTATGTCAAAAATCATGTTAAAGTCTCAAAATTCATGGGAAAAAATTAGCTTTTATTCACTAAAAAGACATGGCAAAAAAACTAATAGAACCTAAAAAAATTAATGGAAACTGGGGTGTAAACTGAAATGTATGGTGTGAAGAGCAACTGGGCGCAGGGCCCAGGTCTGGCCCAAAGGAACTATTTTTGTTACAGATTTTCTTATGTCAAAAACAGGGTGAGAATGATACATGGGCCTGGGGGTGTAAAGAGTAAAAGTGGCCCAAGATATCTCCTTGTATTGATCCAGTTATTGTTATTCAGAATAATTAAATTAAAAGAAAAACAAATAATTAGAAAAAAGAAAAGTAAACGAAAGATGGAAATTAGGTTTGTACATTGTGACCTTTGGGATTATTGAAGAGCGACGTTCTCCTTCCTCGCAAGACCAAACGGCGGCCGGATACTCTCTTCACTCCACCGTCACCGCGAACAACGACGCCAGTTTTCGTTCCCATCTTACTCGCGTTCTCACTCCGATCTCTTCCTTCTCTAATCCGAAATCACACTCTCCATGCTCGATTCGACCGGAGAAGCTTAGGTGACGATGAAGATGAACTGAAGTCCAGGGGATCTCACACTTTTAAGTCTTCGATTCCTAGTCTCCGAATCAAACTCCTTCAGCTCTTCTTTCCTTTTTTATTGCGCTTCCTTTCTTGAATCAGATCGAAAGATTACTGATGACGAGGGTTGCGATGTTGCGATTGATGATTGAAGGTTGCTGATGCGATGATGAAGAAAGACGAGTTGAGAGTTGAAGAGTGAGGCGCCAAGGAGATAGTTCAAGTTCAGATTGTGGTGAGTACCCTTGTATGATTTTCTGCAGAATTGTGAATTCAGAGAAATAGATATCGAGAGTTTTTTTTGTGTATGTTTTCTCATACTTTTTCTTGAATTCAGAAAGATGCAAGCTATGATGATTTGAAGGTTGAAGGGAACGTTTATGGTGATTGATGAAGATTGGTTCTGGTTTTGGTTATGGTTGGAGGATGGAAGATGATGAAGTTATGATGGTTATGGTGATGAAGTGAAGAGTTAGAGATGGAGATGATGAATGGTGGGGAATTGTGGTTCTGAAAGATGGTGGAGACTGAAAATGGTGGTGAAGTGAGAAAAGTGATGGAGAGAATTGAAGGGAAGGTTGAAAAGGTGAAGGGCTCTGTTTATATAGAGTTGCAGCCAATCGGTCTTGAAGGTAAGTTCCCACTCTGTTTCTTCTCTTTTCTGTTATAGCCTGTTAGTTTCAGTTACAAAGTGGTTAGAAGTTAGTTAGGTAGTTACACATGGTTAGGAATTGGTTATAAAGTTAGAAAAGTTAGTTACTTAGGTTTTGGATTCTGTTATGGTTTGTAGGATCAGGCTTGTTAGTGAAAGTCATTCTGTTATTGACAGTTGGTTAGTTTTGTGTATGGTATACTGAATTTGATGTCTTGAATGGGGTATGGGAGTTTGGTTCATTGGAAATAACTTCATTTTGTTTTAATCTTGCTGATATGGGTGGATCCTTTGCAGGTTACTGTTTCAGGTCAAGGGCTTTGGTGCATCAATTTTGGATAGCTCCATTGTGAGTCGGGAACGAACCAAATTAGTCTTAAATTATGTTGTGCAGGTTATTGGTGCAACCCTTTTTTGCATGGGGCTTGTGTGCAAGTTCAGAAGTTGAAGATACAAGATGGAAGATGGTTTAAAGTTTGCAAGCTTGAATAATTAATGAAAATAGAAGTCTGAATAAGCCGAAGGGTGGAAGTGAAATTCTGGTCAATGGTCAACAGTTTGACTAAAAGTCAACTGTTGACCTTAGTCAACTTTTGGTTTTTTGTATTTTGAGAGGGACTTCTGAATCTTGATGTAATTTTGACTCTTAGAGGGATCTTTTCCTCTTTTCTTTTTTTTGAATAAAAAATGAGATTATGCATATCACCTTGAATGCATTTTGTATGACTTTGATTATGTCTTAGCAATGTGGACTTGAATTTCAAGGAGCTAATCATAAATGAATCCCGCCGATTGATAGAATTTTCTTGAAAATACGAATGATGTTCGCACAAATCTTGATGAGGACCTTTGAATCAATTGTATACTTTTCATAATTCCATAATAATTAGATCACTCCTGATTGAATCTTAAATTCATAATAATTTGTTCTTGAAGCGACTTTAATATGCATAAGACCTTAACTTGATGTATCAGAAGATAGATAAACTCATCATCCTATTACGCAAACCACGAGTCATTTCCTGTATCTCAATCAACTTCAGGAACCCCTTTGAATCGATGAAAGATAGAATAGGGAAAATATAGCCAGAGAATATCACAACACATCTTGTTCAAATGATGACCATAAATACGTGAATATTTGCAAAGAGCCCCAAATGAATCCTTACATCTATGATCCTTGCTCTCATTTCCCAGTTATTGATAAATGCATGATTTTATTGATGACCTGATGGGATGATGATGTAGATGAAATGGGACAACATAAGCCAATTTAAAAATGGAATTAGATGGGCAAATTTTGGGGTGCAACAGGTTTACACTCAAACGTAGTTCTAAACAATATATAAGCAGTTCTATATTTGACAGTAATTTAAATAAAAGACTGTATATTGAAAGCTTGTAAAGCCTATTCTGGATGGAGTGGAGGCCTTTGAAGATGTATGTACAAAGCCTTACCAGCAATTTTTGTTGTTTTATTGATAACAGTTGAATATTTATTATAAACAGTTAAAGGTTTTGAAAACAGAAGAAGTGAAGATGGACAAAGGTCACATAGGTATCTGAAGAGTTTCACCGGGAATAATGCCCTTCAAATACCAGAAGAATGTTTTGAAAACAGAAAGGAGATTTTGTAAATACAGTTTTTGAAAACAAACTATGAAAAGAAAAAGGTGTTGGGACTTACACTCTAATAGAGGCCCAATGAAAATGATTTACTGTTTATGGAAACAGATGGAAAATGATTGAAATGATATAAGGTTTTGTTGTTTGAAAACCTTAATCATCTGTTTAATCGGAGACTGAAAACAGTTTTGAATATTGGCAAAAGTCAACTTAATTAAGGTAAAGATGAAATCTATACCTAATTAAGACCTAAATAATTAGGGTTTTATCATAAGATTATTCATAAAATAATTAGGTTAAAACAAAATCAAGATATATATTTTCAAAGTATTTAAGAAAACACTTAAAACATACTATTTTAAACCTAATAAAAATATATGAAATAAATAATATTTTTATGATTTTTTTGATTATTCACAAAATAGATATATTAAATAACAAGTGTGTGAAAAATGAGGTGAAAATGATTTAATTTGATAGGTGAGTTAATTGGTTGAATTTGTGAAGAAAATTAAACAAAATAGTGATAAAAAATAAGGTTTTGGTCTCACCATGGTTTGAACCCACGCCCTTGCAATCAACTACTCAAAACAACACCACTGGGCCAACGCGCGGTTGGTGTCAAAGGAGTGACTTCGTTGTAATACATATGTTATCCAAGTACATAGGACCAAAAAAGAAATAAAATCAAAAGGTCTGGGGCGAGGGGGATTCGAACCCCAGACCTTGGGCACGCGCAACACACAAACACTCCTTACCACTGGGCTATAACGATTTAGTCGTTTATGAAACAACCACCATTCAAAATAAAATAAACTTCAGCCCTGAATTTGAATTTTGCGCGCCACCACCATTATCATCTTCAACCTCAAGCTCTCATATTTTTTGAAATTCTGAACTCTCTCAATTCTCAACCATTTGCAAAGATGTAAAGATCAAACTTGCTCTAAATTCACTCACGATTCCAGATATATAACTATTATAAATTTATATTAACTATATCTACTGAATTAAACAAAATACGTGAAGAACCCTAAAATTTGAAATTTAAATTAAATGACCATACTGAAGTATAAATGACTGATGATAGAGGGTTTTTAATCCTCTGATGATGCTGAATGAAATGGTATCAAGCTTTAACCAAAAAGGTACACGAATTAAAGAGGTGGAGTTGAGAAACTTACCTCTGAAAATGGAGGTCGTGAGGATGATAGAGAACACCTGGGCTTGTATGAGTGATCCCAAAAGCTTCCTTGGAACTCAGTGATGCTAACTGAATGCTTATTGTGACTTCAATCCTTCTGAAATGCTCTACCCGACACCTTCGATTTGAGCTTCAAGTGGACATGGAGGGTGATGAATTTGGAGTTACAGATGAGCTGCAGCCATCTGAACAGCTTCACTATGGCCTAAGGAATGTGTCTGGATGCTTGGCTTTGTTGGAAACCTTCTGAATTTCTCTATGGACCTCCAACTGCAACAACTCCAAAGTGAGAGCAACAATGGTGTTCCTCCACCTACAGAAGTGATCCAGGTGCTTGGATCACCTCAAATGAGCCCCCTTGAGATGTTAGAATGCTTACTTTCCAAAGAGAAGCTCTGGTTTGAAGAAAACGATTCTTCTTGCCAAAGAACTTTGAAAAACCATAAGCATGAGAAGAGAAAGAGAAAGCAAGGAATATGGTTGCTTTGGTGTGTTTTCTGAATGAGAAAGAGCCCTCTATTTATAGGCAAATGGTTCAGAGCAATTGAACATAGCAAGCTTGCTTAGTGAAGTGAGTTTGGTTTCTTAGCCATGAAGAAAAATTTGAAAATATCCCAAATGCAATGATGCATTTTCGAGCTAGCTTCCCCAACCATTGATCTTGTATGATCTTAGGGAACATTTCTGATGCAGAGGAGAGTTCTAATTGGCTTAGAGCAAGATTCCTTGATGATTCACCATTTGCCATAAATTCAAAAATGCAATCATTACATAATCACATGCCTTTGTTTTTGGGAATCTTCTCTAATCCTTATGCAATGATGAAATTGGATGTATGGCATGTCTTCAGATGTATTAGAGGTTGGGTAGCATCATTTAGTGAAGTCACTTGCACAAAATTGCAAAGTTTCAAATTGCACATGACCTATAATTTTCACTTCAAGTGCCTAACTTTGATCAATCATATCTCTTAGCTCAAAATGAATTTGGAGAAGGTTGAGCACAATTTGGAAAGCCCTTAATATGTACTTTGATTCATTAGTTTGGTGTTTGCCCAAATTCTTTAGGGAAATTAGTGAAAAAGTCCCATAAAGTTTGAAGAAAACTAGGGTTTTCTTGCATGTTTTATGAAGGCAGCCACTTTGAAGCTCCATAACTCTTCAATGGTTGATTTTTAGCCAAAACATTATATGTTTCAAAGTTGTTTATTGGATCAAAATCTACAACTTTCATGTTGGAAGTTTTTTTCAGTTTGTAGGTGAAATTTTGAGAAAATCCCTTCCAAAGTTTGGCAAAAATCACTTGAAAACACTTAAAAAAATTTCTAAGTATGAAAAGTCAAACTTTTGACTTTTGATTCTTGATTGATTTTCTTGATTTTCCTTGATCAAATGACTTCAAATATCATATATTGATGATTTAAAACTTCAAAAGTCATGGTTGACCAAAATTTCCAAAAAGTCAAAGGTGATCCTGTGCAGTTGACTTTTTCAGATGAAGTGAATTCTTGGACTTTTGTGATGAATCAAAATCTCCTCTTCAAATGAGTGATGTGAATGGATTATATTGAGGGAATAGAAGCTCTTGAGTCATGCTTTGAGTTTTGGATCCATGTCCTGATTAAAAGTCAACTGTCTTGGTGAATTAGGTCAAAAACCCTAATTGTCGACCAAATGAAATTGATGACTGTAGGCCTTGGATTGGGTTGTAATGCCCAATGGATATTTTCATATGAGCTATTTGAAGATGATTGATGCCTTTGAGTGATCCCCTGGAGTTTTCTAGGGTTTCCCAAATGTGATCCCTGATTTTAGTCCTTGATGGGGGCTCAAAACCCTAGACTGGGTATCAGATGAACAAGTGATTGCTCTGAGTGTCTATTTTGTCTTTGATGAAAAGTCTAAAAGATATGACATCTCAGGGGGTCAAAAATTAGGGTATGACAGATGTCCCTATTTAAGTTTCTTTCGTCTGTAGAGAGAGAGATTAATATCTCGATTGCTTCAGAGTGAAAGAGACTTAAATACCAAAGAATGCCCGAATTTTGGGCGCTTCTGAGATGTAATAGTGATAAAATCTTTGCATGACTTGATCTCGTTGTCGCACTTGGCGGGGGATAGGGAGACAAACTCCTGTAGAAACACGTGTCGTGGACTCTGGTGAATGGATGACAATGTAGGATGCGCAATCCATCTTCTTTAACTAAGTGTTGATACTTAGAAAAAGGTAAACAACCTTCCCTTGTTTCGGATGTCCATATCGCGAAACTGGTCTAAGTTATGATTTTGGACAATATCTCAAATAAAGAGAAATTCTCCAAAGATTTGTTTCCTCATCAAACTTCTCATCAGCACTCGGAGATGAGATGCCAATTGATGGAAATAAAGAAACTTCATCATCTTTTTTTTGGAAGATATCTCTGATGAAGAGAAAATCTCCAAGGGTTGTTTCCTCATCAAACTTCTCATCAGCACTTGGAGATGAGACGCCATTTGATGGAATTTAAGAAACTTCAAAGGTTTGTTTCCTCATCAAACTTCTCATCAGCACTTGGAGATGAGACGCCATTTGATGGTAATAAAGAAACTTCAAAGGTTTGTTTCCTCATCAAACTTCTCATCAGCACTTGGAGATGAGACGCCATTTGATGGTAATAAAGAAACTTCAAAGATTTGTTTCCTCATCAAACTTCTCATCAGCACTTGGAGATGAGACGCCATTTGATGGTAATAAAGAAACTTCACCATCTTTCCTTTCGACTTGACGTCTTTGAAAGAATGTCATATGGCCTCATGATCTTTTGAGGGGCTAATGACTTTGCTTGAAAGCGGGCGAACTGTTTTCCTAAGAGGAAAACTTCCATTTGTCGACTCTGAAGGGGATGAAACATCTCAGAAACAGACAAACTGTTTAAAGAAACTGCCATTTGTCGATTTCTTGAGTATTTAACAGACAAACTGTCCTTCCTTGGGGAAAGACTGCCATTTTCCAATTGCCAGGGGAACAAACTGTCTTCTACTGGGAGAGACTGCCATTTGTTGACCCTGCCGTGAAAAGAAACGAGTGAACTGTCTTCTGCTGAAAGAGACTGCCATTCACTAACTCCGCTGGGGATCATTTGTCGATCCGTTTGGGTGGAAACAAATCATTTTCCGAGGTAAACTGTCATTCATCTACTCGTGCCGAGGAATCTGAACCATCTTCTTGAAGAAGATTATCATTTACTGACTCCGCTGGGGATTTGTTGAAACATCCTCTTGGGAGAAAACTTGTCGCTTGTCAACTTTGCCGGGAAATCAGAGTTATTTTCCTGATGAAAACTGTCATCCATTAACTCCGCTGGGGATTTATCCAACGACTTTATGAGGAAGGCAAAATGCGAAACAAACTATCTTATCGAGTGTCGCTTTGCGAGAGAATCTCGGCTGGGGAACTCCAAAAGTGAACAAACTATCTCCTTAAAGGAGATTGCCATTTGTTGACTTGCTCTGGGAGATCCTTGTGTACCAACTGTCATCTTGAATAAGAAAGTTCCTCCATAACTCGCAGGGGAAACTCGAGTTCACGCCTTAATGACTCGGGCATTATCATGATCAAAGCCCGACTAGACTATGCAATTATGATGTAATGTATGCATGAATATTATGACAATTATAAAATGTAAAGTGAATGTGAATAGAATTGTCGCGGATGTGAAATCCTGGGATACGACTTTGAATTTTGTGTTGATCAGAAGATGTCTTCTTCTTGAAATGCACTCCATTGGGGATATCTGGTTATCAGTTGCCCGCTGTTTGGAAGTGAGTGAAATAATTTAAAGTGAAGATCCGTCATCGGGAGATGTTCGCAAAGCGACCTCATGGGGAAATCTGTTAGAACAAGATTTGTTCTGATCAATTATCTTAGTTTTGATGATAACAATAATATGAATTTTGCTTAAGATAATATGGTACTCTAATCCAATGCAATTTCCTTTTCAGGAAATATATAAAGAGTATGCATAATTCAGCGCTCAGAAGCTTTGTCTCAAAGGGTTCAGCATGCAACATCAGAACATGGTCTGGCAAGACATCAGAAGATGGTCGAAGCAGAATCAGAACATGGGTCTATGGAAGCATCAGAAGAACAAGAGAACAGAAGCACTGAAGTTCTGATGGTATCACGCTCAGAAGCACTTCAAGGTCAGAAGATCAGAAGATGCTTTGCACCAAGCTGTTTGACTCTGATGATATTCAAACGTTGTATTCACAAACATCAGATCAGAAGAAAGTACAAGTGGCAAGCTACGCTGACTGACAAAAGGAACGTTAAAAGCTACTAAAGGCTACGTCAGTAGACACAGCGTGAACAAGGCTCGAGGTAGTTGACAAAAGCGTATAACATTAAATGCGATGCTGTACGGAACACGCAAAGCATTAAATGCACTCAACGGTCATCTTCTCCAACGCCTATAAATATGAAGTTCTGATGAGAAGCAAGGTTAACGATTCTGCACCAAAACAACTCATATTAACTTGCTGAAACGCTGTTCAAATCAAAGCTCAGAATCTTCATCTTCATCAAAGCTCACTACATTGCTGTTGTAATATATTAGTGAGATCAAGCTTAAACGTTAAGAGAAATATCACAGTTTGTGATTATAGCTTTTAAGAAGCAATTGTAATACTCTTAGAATTGATTACATTAAGTTGTAAGGAACTAGAGTGATCGTGTGGATCAGAATACTCTAGGAAGTCTTAGAAGTTATCTAAGCAGGTTGTAACTAGAGTGATCGTGTTGATCAGTATACTCTAGAAAAGTCTTAGAGGGTATCTAAGCAGTTGTTCCTGGAGTGATCAGTGTGTGATCAGAAGACTCTGGAAGACTTAGTTGCTGACTAAGTGGAGAACCATTGTAATCCGTGCGATTAGTGGATTAAATCCTCAGTTGAGGTAAATCATCTCTGCGGGGGTGGACTGGAGTAGTTTAGTTAACAACGAACCAGGATAAAAATAACTGTGCAATTTATTTTTATCTGTCAAGTTTTTAAAGCTACACTTATTCAAACCCCCCCCCTTTCTAAGTGTTTTTCTATCCTTCAATTGGCATCAGAGCGCCGGTTCTAAGGTGCAAGCACTTAACCGTGTTTAGAAAAGATTCAGGAAGAGAAAAACGCTTCAGTAAAAGATGGTTGATGAAAGTGAAAAGTCTACACCTGCATCTACATCTGGCTCTGCTGAGCAATACAACGGTAACAATGGTTATACTAGACCGCCGGTATTTGATGGTGAAAACTTTGAATACTGGAAAGATAAACTGGAAAGTTACTTTCTTGGTCTAGATGGTGATCTATGGGATCTTCTGATGGATGGTTACAAACATCCAGTAAATGCCAGTGGCGTAAAGCTGACAAGGCAAGAAATGAATGATGATCAGAAAAAGCTTTTCAGGAATCATCATAAATGCAGAACTGTTTTGCTGAATGCTATCTCTCATGCTGAGTATGAGAAAATATCTAACAGGGAAACGGCCTATGACATATATGAGTCCTTGAAAATGACTCATGAAGGAAATGCTCAAGTCAAGGAGACTAAAGCTCTAGCTTTAATCCAGAAGTATGAAGCCTTCAAGATGGAGGATGATGAAGACATTGAAAAGATGTTTTCAAGATTTCAAACTCTTACTGCTGGATTGAGAGTTCTTGACAAGGGATACACCAAGGCTGATCACGTAAAGAAGATTATCAGATGCTTACCCAGAAGATGGGGTCCTATGGTGACTGCATTCAAGATTGCAAAGAATCTGAATGAAGTTTCTCTGGAAGAGCTTATCAGTGCCTTGAGAAGTCATGAAATAGAGCTGGACGCAAATGAGCCTCAAAAGAAAGGTAAGTCTATTGCATTAAAATCCAATATCAAGAAATGCACTAACGCTTTTCAGGCTAGAGAAGAAGATCCTGAAGAATCAGAATCTGAAGAAGAAGATGAACTGTCTTTGATCTCCAGAAGACTAAATCAACTCTGGAAGACCAAGCAAAGGAAGTTCAGAGGCTTCAGAAGTTCAAAGAAATTTGAACGTGGAGAATCTTCTGATGACAGAAGATTTGACAAGAAGAAGGTCATGTGCTATGAATGCAATGAGCCTGGACACTTCAAGAATGAATGTCCAAATCTTCAGAAGGAAAATCCCAAGAAGAAGTTTCATAAGAAGAAAGGTCTTATGAAAACCTAGGATGAGTCAGAAGATGATTCAGACTCTGAAGATGAGCAGGCTAACTGTGCGGTGATGGCGACAGAAGATGACGGATCAGAATCTACATCAGAATCAGATTCTGAAGAGGTATTTTCTGAACTTACTAGAGATGAGTTAGTTTCCGGTCTAACTGAACTTCTGGAACTCAAGTCTCAGATTAGTCTCAAATACAAAAAGCTGAAAAAGCTATTTGAATTTGAAACAAAGAAGCTTGAGTTGGAGAATTCTGAATTAAAAGAAAAACTTTTAAAATTATCCAATAATGTTGGATCTCCTTCTGATTCAGAAAAATCCACTCCTAGTCTAAACCATATTCTGAAAGAATATGATTTAAGTTTCAGGAAGTTCTTATCTAGAAGTATTGGCAGAAGTCAGCTAGCTTCTATGATATATGCTGTGTCTGGAAACAAAAGAGTCGGCATTGGTTTTGAGGGTGAAACCCCATACAAACTTGAACCTGTTGATGAAATGAAACTCACATACAAGCCATTGTATGATCAGTTCAAGTATGGCCACTCCCATGATATTAGGCACACTTCACATGCTCAAAGTTTTCACATAACACACACCAAAAAGCATGTGACACAACCTAGGAAATATCATGAAACTCACATTAAAAATTATCATGCTGTTCCTCCTATTGCTTACAATGTTAAACCCAAGTTCAATCAGAACTTGAGAAAATCTAACAAGAAAGGACCCAAAAAGATGTGGGTACCTAAGGATAAGATTATTCCTATTGCAGATATCCTTGACTGGAAAAAGGACAAGGCACAACATGTCATGGTACCTGGACTCTGGATGCTCACGACACATGACAGGAAGAAGGTCTATGTTCCAAGACCTGGTGCTTAAGTCCGGAGGAGAAGTCAAGTTTGGAGGAGATCAGAAGGGCAAGATAATTGGCTCTGGAACTATAAAGTCTGGTAACTCTCCTTCCATTTCTAATGTACTTCTTGTAGAAGGATTAACACATAACCTCTTATCTATCAGTCAATTGAGTGACAATGGTTATGATATAATCTTTAATCAAGAGTCTTGCAAGGCTGTAAATCAGAAGGATGGCTCAATCCTATTTACAGGCAAGAGGAAGAACAACATTTATAAGACAGATCTGCAAGATCTTATGAGTCAGAAGGTGACTTGTCTTATGTCTGTTTCTGAAGAGCAGTGGGTCTGGCACAGAAGATTAGGTCATGCTAGTTTGAGAAAGATTTCTCAGATTAACAAACTGGATCTGGTCAGAGGACTCCCTAATCTGAAATTCAAATCAGATGCTCTTTGTGAAGCATGTCAGAAGGGCAAGTTCTCCAAACCTGCATTCAAGTCCAAGAATGTTGTTTCTACCTCAAGGCCATTAGAACTCTTGCACATTGATCTGTTTGGCCCAGTCAAAACAGCATCTGTCAGAGGGAAGAAATATGGATTAGTCATCGTAGATGATTATAGCCGCTGGACGTGGGTAAAATTCTTGAAACACAAGGATGAGACTCATTCAGTGTTCTTTGATTTCTGCATTCAGATTCAATCTGAAAAAGAGTGTAAAATCATAAAGGTTAGAAGTGATCATGGTGGTGAATTTGAGAACAGATCCTTTGAAGAATTCTTCAAAGAAAATGGTATTGCCCATGATTTCTCTTGTCCTAGAACTCCACAGCAAAATGGGGTTGTAGAACGAAAGAATAGGACTCTGCAAGAAATGGCCAGAACCATGATCAATGAAACCAATATGGCTAAGCATTTCTGGGCAGAAGCAATAAACACTGCATGCTATATTCAGAATAGAATCTCTATCAGACCTATTCTAAATAAGACTCCTTATGAATTGTGGAAGAATAAAAAGCCCAACATTTCATATTTCCATCCTTTTGGATGTGTATGCTTTATTCTGAACACTAAAGATCATCTTGGTAAGTTTGATTCCAAAGCACAAAAATGTTTCCTTCTTGGATATTCTGAACGCTCAAAAGGCTACAGAGTATACAATACTGAAACATTGATTGTAGAAGAATCAATCAATATCAGGTTTGATGATAAGCTTGGTTCTGAAAAACCAAAGCAGTTTGATAATTTTGCAGATTGGGATATTGATATATCAGAAGCTGCTGAGCCAAGAAGCAACGCATCAGAAGCAGAGCTTCTCAGAAGCAAAGAATCTGAAGATCAAGTATCAGCTTCTCTGGAGAATCTAAGCATTTCTGAAGAACCATCTGTCAGAAGATCATCCAGACTCATCTCTGGTCATTCAGAAGATGTCATTCTTGGAAAGAAGGATGATCCAATCAGAACAAGAGCATTCCTTAAGAACAATGCAGACTGTCAATTAGGTCTTGTGTCTTTGATCGAGCCAACTTCTGTTGATCATGCTCTAGAAGATCCAGACTGGATAATTGCTATGCAAGAAGAACTGAATCAGTTTACAAGGAATGATGTTTGGGATCGTGTTCCTAGAACAGATGGATTCAATATAATAGGTACAAAATGGGTCTTCAGAAACAAGCCAAAAATGAGAAGATGAGAAATTCTTATGTATGGGTATCTACTGAAATGACATTTTTTTTAAGAAGTTCTGATTGAAATCAATTAGAATTGTGATTCAGTTATTACTAACGTTTCATTGTCTAAGTTGATTCAGAATCTCTTTAAAAGCAAAACAGCTGTAACTGGCTATCCAGATGGTAAACACGTGTTCACTATTCCTGGACAAGCGTGCGTGCAGTTGAGGGGACGTCTACTTAGGTAACTGTGCAAATCACATCTTTTGTCATTATTATCTCTCCTCACGTCACGTAACATTAAATGCTTTTCATCATTTACTCTCTTTCAGTTTTCTTTTTATATTCTTCAAACGTTTCTTTTCCCTCTCATATTTCTCTCTCTCTGCATTCAGTTTCTTTTTCGTCTCTCTCTCTTTTCATATCATAAACCCTAGCAGTTTCCAATATCTGCAACTTCATCATGAATCCATCGTCAAGCTCTGGGAATCAAGATAATGATCGGAAACAAAAGAGAAAGGCAACTGTCGAACCAGAAACCAAACCAAAAAGTGTAAGGATCACTCCCTTCTCAAAGACCTCCACCACCTCTTCCTCCTCATTCACCCTCTCGGAACCACCTTCTTCACCATCTGGTATCTCCTCTCCTTCAACCCATCCATCAGACATTTCTTCATCTCTCTCACACCCTTTTCCCACCAGAACACCTAATCCCTACAGTGTTGTTCTTCCCGACTCCAGGTTCACTGGCAACCCTCCAACCCCTACCACTCAATCATATCTGGAGCTTTTACATTCTGATGTAAATGGCTGGTTGGAGATTCTGGGTGCTGCTCACCTTAACCATCTGGATGAGTATGCCACAAGCAACCTTTGGGATACCTTTCGTCAGGATTTTCTGGATAGGGCAACAGACACTCAGAGAAGGATCATGTCTGAAGCTCCTGGTATTAGTGGTCTTCGGCTGGAAGCTGGTGAAAGCAGCTATCACCATCTCATCAGGAACAGAAGTGTTCTTGAGAAGAAGATACCTGCAGATGAGTTGGAAGAAGAAAATCTCTGCAGAGACATCGTGGTGTGGAAACCATGGTTTCCTGTGCTAACTGGAGATTTTCAGTGGCTGTTTAACTGGTTCAGAATGAACCCTTCTGAAAAAGCACCTCACATGGTTTTTCCAGTAGTGGTTTATCCTGCTGAAGTTGCTGGTCCTACTCCTCCAACAAACCTAGCAGCTATTCTTCAAGCGTTGGAAGCTGGAACTTCTGAGCTGCCTGAACCAGAATATGCTAAGGCTACTTCTGAGTCAGACTCAGATGAGGAAATGGAAGATGCACAAGCTGAAGATCTCCCAGAAGATCACCCTGCTGAGATTGCTGTCCCTTTTGGCAGAAATTCAGGTGCCTCTTCTTCTGGTGAAACCTCAGCTCTGATGGAGACCTTGGAAACTCTTCATCAGAATCAAGCTATGCTGGCTTCTCGTTTGGACGCGCAAGAAGTAGCCAATGCTGAGTTTCGCTCCTTCATGGAAAGGCAAGCTACAAGCACTGACGGGATTCATGATGTTCTGGCACGGATTTTGCGTAGGCTAGGATCTTAGTCCTTTGGTCTTTGTAGTTTTCTTTCCTGTTGCATCTGTTTTTCCTGCATTCCTCTCTTGTAATTTGTCTTTTGTCTATCTATGAAAAGTTTCCTTGTTTTTACATTCCAGTGTTTTTATTTGTCGTTTTATTCATCTGAATCTTTTGAAATATTCTTTTTGATGTTATGACAAAAAGGGGGAGAAGATAAATGATAAATGATTTGATTAATCTATCAGTTGCTGGGTAAAGCTCCCATACATTTACTAACAAGAACTGCAAGTTCTATATGGTTTAAGTGTTTTGCAGGTATAAAGAAGTGAAGAAAATCTTCAAAGCAAACACAAGAAGCAAAACCATAAGAAGTGTTATTCTGTAAAAAGAATAAGCTCATGGAAACTGAAGCAAGCTGAGTGCTATCAAGCTTCAGAAATCAGAAGCACTGAAAATAGAATTTAATCCATATTTGTCTATTTGCTTTGACAAAATTCTATTTGCTCTGATACATTATTTTAGCCTATATGGCTCTGATACATATCATGTGTTCAAATATACATTTTATGTTCTGACTCGTTCATGCTGACTTTTGTCGTTTAGTTTTTGTTCTGTAACATTTCAGGATGTAGAGATGCTCTGATGATGCTCTGGTACATTCAACAATGTTCTGATACAAATCTAGCATGAAGTGATGTTGGTAGAAATTCAAAGCTCTGAAGCTATCCGAGGGAAGCAGAAATCAGAAGCTGTAAATGTTCTAAAGATCCAGAAAACTCAAGTTCTGAAGCTGTCCTAGATGGAAGCAGAAATCAGAAGCTGTGAATGTTCTGAAGATCAAAGAAATTCAAGTTCTGAAGCTGTCCTGAATGGAAGCAGAAATCAGAAGCTGTGAATGTTCAGAAGATCAAAGAAATTCAAGTTCTGAAGCTGTCCTAGATGGAAGCAGGAATCAGAAGCTGTGAGTGTTCTAGGGATCTAAGGAAATTCTAGTTCTGAAGCTGTCCAATGGAAGCAGAAGTCAGAAGCTATGAATTCTCTGAAGACAGAAGCTTATATGATCGTCTCTACCGAAATAATCAGGGAAGTCTTTTATTAAAGTTCTTCGAGTATTTATTTCAGGGGGAGATTATTTATCTCAGGGGGAGATTGTTAATCTCAGGGGGAGACATATTCATATGCTTATGCTATAGCTGTGTAATTTGTCTTTTGCCGTCTGCTCTTTCTGATCGCAAATTCATATCATTTATATATGTTTTTGTCATCATCAAAAAGGGGGAGATTGTTAGAACAAGATTTGTTCTGATCAATTATCTTAGTTTTGATGATAACAATAATATGAATTTTGCTTAAGATAATATGGTACTCTAATCCAATGCAATTTCCTTTTCAGGAAATATATAAAGAGTATGCATAATTCAGCGCTCAGAAGCTTTGTCTCAAAGGGTTCAGCATGCAACATCAGAACATGGTCTGGCAAGACATCAGAAGATGGTCGAAGCAGAATCAGAACATGGGTCTATGGAAGCATCAGAAGAACAAGAGAACAGAAGCACTGAAGTTCTGATGGTATCACGCTCAGAAGCACTTCAAGGTCAGAAGATCAGAAGATGCTTTGCACCAAGCTGTTTGACTCTGATGATATTCAAACGTTGTATTCACAAACATCAGATCAGAAGAAAGTACAAGTGGCAAGCTACGCTGACTGACAAAAGGAACGTTAAAAGCTACTAAAGGCTACGTCAGTAGACACAGCGTGAACAAGGCTCGAGGTAGTTGACAAAAGCGTATAACATTAAATGCGATGCTGTACGGAACACGCAAAGCATTAAATGCACTCAACGGTCATCTTCTCCAACGCCTATAAATATGAAGTTCTGATGAGAAGCAAGGTTAACGATTCTGCACCAAAACAACTCATATTAACTTGCTGAAATGCTGTTCAAATCAAAGCTCAGAATCTTCATCTTCATCAAAGCTCACTACATTGCTGTTGTAATATATTAGTGAGATCAAGCTTAAACGTTAAGAGAAATATCACAGTTTGTGATTATAGCTTTTAAGAAGCAATTGTAATACTCTTAGAATTGATTACATTAAGTTGTAAGGAACTAGAGTGATCGTGTGGATCAGAATACTCTAGGAAGTCTTAGAAGTTATCTAAGCAGGTTGTAACTAGAGTGATCGTGTGGATCAGTATACTCTAGAAAAGTCTTAGAGGGTATCTAAGCAGTTGTTCCTGGAGTGATCAGTGTGTGATCAGAAGACTCTGGAAGACTTAGTTGCTGACTAAGTGGAGAACCATTGTAATCCGTGCGATTAGTGGATTAAATCCTCAGTTGAGGTAAATCATCTCTGCGGGGGTGGACTGGAGTAGTTTAGTTAACAACGAACCAGGATAAAAATAACTGTGCAATTTATTTTTATCTGTCAAGTTTTTAAAGCTACACTTATTCAAACCCCCCCCTTTCTAAGTGTTTTTCTATCCTTCAAAATCTGGGTTCCCGGAGTCTCAACCGTTCTTGGAACAACTGTTTGCATTCTTCCTATTGTAAGTAAACCTTAGAAAGAAATTTCACCTTTATTTTTGCAAGTAAATTCATTTTATTTTATGAAAACATTTCATTTCAAGAGAATGACTGTTTTAAACTTAAAATGCATTTCAAGAAACTGAATAAGACTCGATTGCAAAGAAAAGCACAAGGCTCAAATTATTATATATGGAATGGTAATCAGCCAAATGCTTGATTCCATGGGGTATTTACAAAGTTGGAAATTGGTAATTTTTGGGAAAAGGGCTACGATGAAACGTGACGACCGTTATCTTTCCCTTCCACTCTGAATTGCGTTGTATTCGTGCTTTGTAGAAGATGACCTACTGATGATGAATACTTCGCTATGGATCTCGAATGATCAAGTTTGTCCTGAACACAATTACTTGCCATTTATCCCTAACTTTTGCGTAAACTACCCCTTTCGGGTTTTAAGTCTACCGGGATTGATTATATATTTTTTTATGTCTCTAACTTTTGCCTGTATCGCCCTTTCGGGTTTTCGATTCACCGAGACGCTCTTTTTTGCCTAAGCTGCTCTTTGCGAGTTTTCAACTTAGCGAGCTATTCTTTTGTTTATTTAGGCGAAGTATTTCTTGACTGCGTCGACGTTCACAGGACGGGTGAATTCTTCTCCATCCATAGTCGTGAGTATTAAGGCTCCTCCTGAGAAAGCTCTCTTGACCACGTAGGGGCCGTCATAATTGGGAGTCCATTTCCCTCTCGAATCTGTGAGAAAAGATTGAATCTCTTTGAGTACAAGGTCGCCTTCTTTGATTGTGCGAGGCCGAACCTTTTTGTCGAAAGCTTTTTTCATTCTTTGTTGATATAGCTGTCCGTGGCATAAAGCTGTCATGCGCTTTTCTTCGATTAAGTTCAATTCATCGGATCTGCTTTGACACCACTCGGCTTCTGTTAATTTTTCCTCCATCAAGACTCTCATTGATGGAATCTCAACCTCTATAGGTAGGACTGCCTCCATGCCATATACAAGGGAGAAAGGAGTTGCTCCAGTCGAAGTACGTACAGATGTACGGTAACCATGAAGAGCAAACGGGAGCATTTCATGCCAATCTTTGTAAGTGATGACCATCTTCTGAATGATTTTCTTGATGTTTTTGTTAGCTGCTTCTACAACTCCATTCATCTTTGGTTTGTAGGGAGATGAATTGTGATGTTCAATCTTGAATTCTTCACAAAGCTCCTTCATCATTTTATTATTCAAATTTGACCCATTGTCAATGATTATCCTGCTAGGAATGCCGTAGCGACAGATGATGTGATTCTTGATAAACCTGACAACAACTTGTCTTGTGACGTTTGCATATGAAGCTGCTTCAACCCACTTGGTGAAATAGTCTATAGCTACCAAGATGAAGCGATTTCCGTTGGACGCTTTCGGCTCGATCATTCCAATCATGTCGATTCCGCACATGGAGAAAGGCCAAGGGGAAGAGAGTATGTTGAGAAGAGATGGTGGCACATGAATTCTATCGGCGTAGATCTGACATTTGTGACACCTCTTTGCATACTGGTAGCAATCTGACTCCATCGTCAGCCAATAATATCCTGCTCTCAGTATTTTCCTTGTCATGGTATGTCCATTGGTGTGAGTACCAAAGGAACCTTCATGTATTTCTCTCATGAGTGTTTCTGCTCCTTTCTTGTCAACGCATCTAAGCAGAACCATGTCGAAATTTCTCTTGTACAAAACATCTTCATTCAGGAAGAATCTGCCAGCTAACCTTCTCAAAGTCTTTCTATCTTTGTTTAATGTCCCAAGAGGGTACTCTTGTCTTTGAAGAAAGTTTTTGATGTCGTGATACCACGGTTTGTCGTCGATGATTGCTTCTACTGTGAAAACATGAGCGGGCCTATCCAGGCGCATAACATCGATCCCAGGAATGTCATTCCAATGATTTATCCTAATCATGGAAGAGAGTGTGGCTAATGCATCAGCCAAGTTATTTTCTTCACGAGGAATGTGATGAAAATCTACCCTGTCGAAGAATGGTAACAATCTTCTCGCGTAGTCTTTGTAAGGAATTAGCCCTGGTTGGCGTGTTTCCCATTCTCCTTTGATTTGATTGATGACCAAAGCAGAATCTCCATATACATCTAAGTGTTTGATTCTTAGATCCATGGCTTCTTCGAGACCCATGATGCAAGCATCATATTCGGCCTCATTGTTTGTGCATTTGAAAGTTAATCCGGCGGTAAATGGCATATGGGTACCCTAAGGTGTAACAATGATTGCCCCAATTCCTCGTCCATAAGCATTGACAGCTCCGTCAAAGATTAAGCCCCATTGGGATCCTATCTCAGGTCCTTCGTCTGGTAGTGGCTCGTCGTAGTCTTTCATCTTGAGGTACATGACGTCCTCGTCCGGAAAGTCAAAACTGGTTGATTCATGACCATTGAGTGGGTGGTGAGCCAGGTGCTCAGCTAGAATGCTTCCTTTCACGGCTTTCTGTGCGTGATACTCAATGTCATATTCTGATAATAACATCTGCCAGCGGGCAATTCTCCCGGTTAAGGCAGGCTTCTCAAAGATGTACTTGATCGGATCCATATGAGAGATCAAACAAGTAGTATGTCGAATCATGTACTGGCGGAGACGCTTGGCAGCCCAGGCCAAAGCACAACAGGTTTTCTCGAGCATGGAGTAGCGGGATTCATCGTCAGTGAATTTCTTGCTTAGGTAGTAGATGGCATGCTCTTTTCTTCTTGTCTCGTCTTGCTGTCCAAGGACACAACCCATGGAATCTTCTAAGACGGTTAAGTACATTATCAAAGGTCTTCCTTCCACTGGAGGAGACAGGATGGGTGGTTCGAGTAGATATTCCTTAATGCTGTCGAACGCTTTCTGACAATCATCTGTCCAGACGCAACTTTGATTTTTCCGTAGAAGTTTGAAAATTGGAGCACAAGTTGCAGTCATGAGATATATGAATCTCGAGATGTAATTCAGACGTCCAAGAAATCCTCTAACTTGTTTTTCGGTTCTGGGTTAAGGCATTTCTTGAATTGCCTTGACTTTATCTGGATCCACTTCAATTCCTCGTTTGCTGACAATGAAACCAAGGAGTTTTCCTGAGTAGACACCAAAGGTACACTTGTTGGGATTCAGGCGAAGCTGAAACTTCCGTAAGCGTTGAAATAACTTTGTCAGATTCTGTATGTGATCTTCCTCATTCTCTGATTTAGCAATCATGTCATCCACATAGACTTCCACTTCCCTTATGCATCATGTCGTGGAAAAGTGTAGTCATGGCTCTTTGATATGTTGCCCCTGCGTTATTTAGTCCAAAAGGCATAACGCGATAGCAGAAAGTGCCCCAGGGGGTGATGAAAGTTGTTTTCTCCATGTCTTCATGTGCCATTTTGATTTGGTTGTATCATGAAAATCCATCCATGAATGAGAAAACTTTGGATTTTGCTGTACTGTCAACCAACATGTCAATATGTGGTAACGGAAAATCATCCTTAGGGCTAGCTTTGTTCAAATCTCTGTAGTCGACGCACATGCGGACCTTTCCGTCTTTCTTAGGAACGGGAACAATGTTAGCTAACCATTGAGGGTATTCTGAAGTGACGAGGAAACCAGCGTTGATCTGCTTTTGAACTTCCTCTTTGATTTTCATGGCCATTTCTGGATGAGTTCTTCTCAATTTTTGCTTGACCGGAGGGCATTCTGCTTTTAACGGTAAGTGATGCTCCACTATACTGGTATCCAACCCTGGCACATCCTGATAAGACCAAGCGAAGACATCTGAAAATTCTCTTAGCAGCTGTATCAAACTTTCTCTGATCTCTGAACTGAGCGAAGCTCCAATCTTAACCTCTTTTCTGTTTCCATCGGAACCAAGGTTGATGATCTCTAGAGGCTCATTGTATGGCTGAATGGCCTCTTCCTTTTGTTGAAGTAACCGTGAAATTTCCTTTGATATTTCTTCGTCTTCTTCTTCCTCTGCCTTGAATACAGGAATCCCAAAGCTTGGAGAAGTCATACGGTCGTACGTTTCAACGGGGTATTTTATGATTAATCTGCATATGTGTGATAAATTTTATTTAGACAACGAGGGAAGACTCGGTGTATGCAGTTAATGGAATTTTTGATGTTTTTTAAGGGTGTTTTTTAGGATTACCAATTTCCGAAAAAAAAGAAAAGGAAAAACTAACGGAGGAACAAAATGACATTTTTATTTATTGACAGTCATTTCTTGAAACAAAGACCCTATAAAACAAAACTCTATTACTTTGGGAGAAGCAAAGAGGGACATTTTCCTAAGAAATAGTAAAATGCAAAGCCCTATGAAACATCTCTTCACCCTGGGCTATGGTGAGAGGACAAAATAACGGTGAAAGTTCCTACTTAGGAGTGCGAACAACAGTTGAAACTTCAACAGCTGTCCAATAGTGGCGAACCCCATTGTGCACTAAGTAATCTGGAACCTTAGGCTTAAGCTGGCCTGTGGTAGGTCTTGATTTACACACCACTGTCTTTGCAACACTCAAACGATCTTCTTCTACTTCAGCAAACTGAGCTGTGTGAGCATACCCATTCCCAAGTGGAGTATGTCGGTTTTTCTTTTGAGGAAACTTCCAATCTTCTGAATGGAGAGACTCGTTGTCGGAGATACTTTCGAGATCATCCTCTTCTGTATTTTGGTCTCGCTCTTCGCCCAAGATAGCGTTGACTAGGTATGTGAACTCTAAATCAGTAGCCTCAGAAGGTGATTTGGGGATATAATCCTCAATGATGACTTCACCAGATGCTGATGATGAATAGCAAGGGTTATATATCTCTTTTGGCTGAGAGAGGTACTCGTAATCAATGTTCCATCCAGTTGGAACAATGTCTTCAAGAGAGATTCTTGAACTTTCAGGAGCGGAGTATTTCACCATGTAGTCGAATTTTCCGCTTGGTTCTCCTAATGTATCCCAAGTCTCTTCGGGGATAGGAGGAACTTCTTCTGATGAACCATGACTTCTGGTGGTGAAGCTGTTTGTAACTTCTTCACTGATTGGTTGAGTCTTACTTTCAGATCCTTTAGTCGGATAACAATAAGGTGAATCAGACTCTGATAGGACTGTGTATCCTTCTTCGAGAAGGTAGGACATACATTCCACCTCAAAATTCTCATCGGTGTCTTCTGTACCGATGGTATTGACTGTTTGTTGAACAGGTTGAAGAAAACCTCCACTGCGGAAAGTCTCTTGAATTGGAAGAACTACCTCAATTCCTGGAATAGCCTTTGATGATGTTGGAAAGAATCCAACTCCTGTTTTGTTCTTGTTGTTGGTAGGAATATTAATGTGCCCCCAACCACTGGTTGTGCCATCCTTTACAACTTGGATTGCATCTTTGTAGGAAGAAATAGACGCTGCTTTCTCTTTTCCTTTTTCCTTGTCCAAGGAAAGTGCTTGGAATTTAGTCCCAACAACTTCTTTTGGTTCTATGTCGGAGAATGACGACAGGTTGCTGACAATCAAAGCTCGTTCTCCACATACGGTTACCAATTTGTCATCTCTTATGAACTTCAGTTTTTGATGAAGTGTTAAAGTAATTGCCCCAGCCTCATGAATCCATGGGCGACCTAGCAAACAACTGTATTGTGCCGGGATATCCATAACTTGGAAAGTGATTTTGAACGTCTGAGGTCCAATAGTTATGGGAAGATCCACTTCTCCAAAAACTGACTTTCTTGATCCATCAAATGCTTTGACGATGACGTGACTGTCCCTTAACGGGTGATCTTTGAAAGATAATCTTGACAATGTTGATTTAGGCATGACGTTGAGAGAGGATCCATTGTCTATTAGGACTCCTGTGAGTACATCACCCATGCAGCTATTTGAGATGTGAAGTGGAAGATTATGGTCCACCCCTTCTTCAGGAAGATCTTCGTCACAGAAACTCAGACTTGTTCCTGCGGAGATGTTGGCAACGATACTGTTGAATTGTCCTACAGTAACAGTTGGTTCTACAAAAGCTTGTTCCAAAACTTTCTGTAGAGCTTCCCTATGAGCCTCGGAACTCAATAGTAGGGAGAGAACAAATATCCTAGACGGAGTATGTAGCAGCTGGTCTACAATGTTGTATTCACTCCTCTGGATTAACTTCAAGATCTCATCATTTTCTTTCGCTTGAGAAGCATTGGTCGGATGATTGTCTTGCCTATGTGGCACTTCTTCCGAAGGCTTTTCCACATTTTCTGTTGTTCTGTTGAAGACTCGTCCACTTCTAGTGACTCGACTAATGTCAGCAATGTTGACAACAGATGGTATTGGTATTTCCTTACTATTTTCAATGAATGTAGCATTGTACTTGTATGGTATAGCCTTGCTGGGCTCATACGGTACAAGAGCTGGTAAGTAAATGACTAACGGAGCAATTGCTGTCTTCCTGCTGTCATACTTGACTTGCATAGGTTCAACTTGATTAATTTGAGGAGATACGGTAAAGACTTCGTCATCTTCTCTGTTAGCAAGAACTGTAATGGTATTTTCATCCATCAGTTTCTGAATGTCGTTGCGGACGCGCAAACAACCTCGTGAATTTCTTCGACAGGTTCTGCATCTATTGTAAGGATGGAAATCTGTTCCAAAGTAGGCAAGTCCATTCAAAGTCTTATGGAACCTGACTACCGATCCTTCAAGATCTTCAACTTTGTAGATTTTGTATTCTCCTGGACATCCTTGAACCATGTTGATGTCGTGCTCAATTTTGACTCGAATGTGTTGAATCCACCCTAAGTCCATTTGTTCTTGCAATGCAGCTTGAACTACGGCACATCCTTGATTATTCTTTGAACAAATTTCACATGTGAAGTAGTTGTGAGGTGGTACATGAGCGTATCCAGCTTGTCTAGCGTGCATCTTGACAAGATTTTCCCCTATCTGACGGATGTCGTAGATTTGAATGACATTAGGGTGTTGATCTATCAGATTCACTGATGCTTCTTTATGTCGTGGCAAAGGATTTTCCTGGACATTAGGATTAGTATCTTTGAAGGACAGCATTCCGCTCTTTACTAATCTTTGAACGTCGGCCTTGAAATTGAGACATCTCTCAATGTTGTGACCTGGTGCCCCCTGATGATAGGGACAAGATTGGTCAGCCTTGAACCAATGTGATGATTCATTTGCAGGATTTGAAGGGCTCTTTTCTGAATGAGTCCTTTCTCCAGTAGTGTTGGAAACAATTCCACATATGGCATTGGTATGGGATCAAAGGCAGGATACCTTGGAACCCGATTGTTGTTGAAATTTGGAGGTCGAACCTGCTGCTGAGGTTGTTGCGACATTTATTGAAATGGTTGTTGCGAAACCTGAGGTTGATAAGCTGGCGCTGAGTTAACAACCGGAGTTACTGTAGCAACCTGAGGTGAAAAATTCTTCTTTGCTTTGTGCAAGACATTGCTGACATCTTGATCCTTTTTCTTTTGGAAAGAACTTCCATACTTCCTTGGACCGATAGAAGATTTTGGTTCTTTTTTCAAGCGTCCTTCTCGAACTGCTTCTTCTAAACGTACACCCATGTTTACCATCTCGGTAAAGTCACTTGGTGCACTTACAACCATTCGTCCGTAGTAAAATGGACTCAAAGTCTTGAGATAGATTTTTGTCATTTCTTTCTCTTCAAGTGGAGGACAGATTTGAGCAGCAACTTCACGCCATCTCTGAGCGTATTCCTTGAAGCTTTCTCTATCCTTTTGAGTCATGGCCCGGAGTTGATCTCTGTCGGGAGCCATATCCAGATTGTACTTATATTGTTTGACGAAGGCCTCTCCGAGGTCTCGAAAAGTACGAATCTCTGAACTGTCCAAGTTCATGTACCATTTGAGTGCAGCACCAGTCAGGCTGTCTTGAAAATAATGAATAAGCAATTGTTGATTATCAGTCTGGGTTGACATTCTTCGAGCGTACATCACGAGATGACTTTGTGGGCATGAATTCCCTTTGTACTTCTCAAACTCTGGTACTTTGAATTTGTGAGGAATCTTAACATTTGGAACCAGACAGAGGTCTGCAGCATTCTTTCCAAATAGATCTTGTCCTCGGAGAGTCTTGAGTTCCTTCTGCATTTGCAGAAACTGTTCCTGGAACTCGTCCAATCTTTCATACACGCCAGCGTCCTCACTGGGAGCGTGATGATATACTTGTCTGCCCTGTGGAGGAAGAGTATGCATAATAGGTCGTGGAGAGGCCATGACAGCAGATCTTGGTATCTCAGCATTCTGTATTGTGAAACCCATTGCCATTGCTCTCGGAACTTCAATTTCCAGAGGCTCGTAACCCTCCGGTGGACGCATATCCATTGTGACTCTTGGAACTTCAGAAACTGGAGGTACGTACCCTTCTGGAGTAAAGTTATACGGCATGCCCCAAGGTCGATCGGGCGGCATGGTATACTGAGGAATAGGAGTAGAAACAATCTCGGAAACCACAGTCCTTTGCGGTTCTTCTGGCGTTGGTTGATTCTGCGCAACTACCAGGGCTTCTACCATACTATTGAGTCTTTCAACAGTACCTTTAAGAGTATTAATCTCTTCTCCGAGTTCTTCATTCTCTTGTTCAAAGTCTTCCATTCTTTTCTTGCGACTTGAACGAGTGTTGTATGGATGAGACAGCTTGAAAGTCTTTGTTCACCTCCTTCTCCTCCTCTCTTTCTGGAGAAAGGAAAGTGGCTATTAGATCCGCGACAATTCTCGTGTCAGTGCGTACGACTAAAGCGATGCATGATATGTAATTAAGTTATTATTTTTCAAGGAAACACCATAATTATGTTATGAAACATCAAACTTTCATTAATTAAGCGAAAAACGCCGTTTTTTACACACTTTGAAAAAGGAAATATAGAGAAACTGAGAGAAAGGACTCTAAAACTTTGACGAAGAGCCGACTTCACGTTCTAACATTTTCTTCTGTTTCTTGAGCTGAGCATTCTCTGACGTGAGCTGGTCGATGATCCAGGAAGCAGGAGGGATATGATGAGAAAGTGATGATTGTGTCACCTGTCGATCGAGTACTTCAAGTAACTCATCCTTCCTTCTTAGGATGTTTTGAATCTCAACATTTTCCGTGTTGACGATTAGATACTTGTTCCTCCAAGCATTCCTTTCTTAGCATACCTTGTTCAATGCTGCTTGTAATTTTTCAACATCGGTGGAGAAAAGGTATATTGGTTCCCTTAGGGGAATAGGTTCTTGATGTTGATATGGCATCCTGAGCTTGAATGCTCTGACGCGTACCCATTGAAGGTAAGGATCCAAAGAGATGCAAAGATGTTTTCCTAACAATCTTCTCCATTTTGTGTGAACAAGACGCCAGGCTTGGACAATTTCCTTCTTCAGCATGTTGCCATGATCGTCGATGTTCTTGAAGAACAGACCCTCCAATTGAATACTACTTGGAATATTTTTCATAGGATAGCCGTATTGACGACGGGTTAAAGCTGGATTATAGCTGATTCCTCCCTTAGTTCCAATAAGGGGTACGTTGGGATAACTTCCGCAACTGAAGATGATCTTGGTTTCGTCGTTGTCAGGACTACACCAATCAATGTCTGTATGAGTGAGAGACATGATTTTCTGTGACCAGTAAAGGCCATCCCTCATGTTCCAGAAAGTGCTAGACTTTGGCAGGTGCGAAATGAACCATTCGTATAACAACGGTACGCAGCATGTGATTAATCCTCCTCGCTGCAGGTTTCTTGAATGCACAGAGTGATAAGCATCCGCAAGCAAGGTTGGAATTGGATTTCCAATCAAAAATATCTTAATTGCGTTGATGTCGACGAAATCGTTAATGTTAGGAAACGAAAACAATCCGTAGATAAGCAATGCTAAGATTTCTTCAAATGCGCTCATGTCTTGGATGCTGACGAAGTACCGAGCTTGGTCTAACAAGAATTTGGAGGGTAATCCTTGAATTCCTCCTCTACTCACCATATGAGTTCTGATGTCGACTATGTTCAAAGGAGTAGTTGCAGCAATGATAATGTCGTCAGGATTCTTTTCCAAACTGGAGTACGGATCTTGCGTGTACACGAGTATTCCAATCAGACGAGAGTACTCCTCCAATGTAGGTATGAGTTGATAATCTGGAAAGGTAAAGCAGTGATACGTTGGATCGTAAAACTGCACCAATGTGGGAAGGATCCCATCCACAATGTTAGTGCTGAGAAGAGGCAGAAGTTTTCCATACTTCTCCTTGAAAGCCTGGCGGTTGACCACCAGTTTTTCGAGCTTTTCCAATTCCTCTACCTTAGGAATCTTGAAGGTGTATTTCCTAGCTCTCTTTCTCCCATAATCCATGGTATAGATCCTTAAGTCCTTTCTCCGTTTCTCTCTTTCTATGAAGTTCAAAATGTTCGTTATTTAGTTTCCTTGAAAAACGACTCGAAAAAGACTCTCTTTTTGGTTTTAATTATTATGAATGATGCATGAATGCATGAATGCACACACACGAGTTTTAAACAAACATGGCGTAGAAGGGTATAGTGGTCATGAAGTCACAACGCAAACCTCGCCCCAATGGTAAACTAAGGAAAAGGATTTTTGTACTTGTATAACGGGTTCTAGGGGTCTCAGAGTTTTTGCTCAACCTTAAAGATACGTTGACTGGTATCTATAAGAGAGTTTTCTCCGAGTGTAGTATCTGCGTGACAATTACTTCCGTAATCACCGCTCTACGTCCTAAAAAAGGCTTTAAGTGGGGTTAATGTGTTTCTAGGTCCTCCTGGTACAAATCAGTCTCGGAATGCATTGGCGCAGTTAATCACAACCAGCCAGGCAAATCCCAAGAGTAGATTTGGAAACCAAGATTAGAGGGCCTTCACCGAGAAGACATCCTCCATCCTATCTTATGTTGCACTCAAATCCGGGTATAGGATTTCTCACCTCAAGGGGGAATCAAGCCCTTTCCCGATACAGAATAAACAAAATAAACAAATATAAATGCAGCAAACACATGATATGACACAGAGGTTAGGCAGGACCTCTCTTGTTTGAGGGGGAATTTGGCATCCCTAATTCCTCATTGGGGCTGGACCAACAACAGGTCAACCATTGGTTTGGATGAAAAACCAAGGTTTTTAACACTTATATCCCCAGTAGAGTCGCCATTTTTCTGTGGTGTCGTTTTTTTTACCTCCCCGTTTCACTTGGGAGGACGGCACGCTAGACCCTTCACGCGAAATTTGGAAGGAGAATGCGCCCGAGATGGGATGAATTTTATTTCAGTTCTTCCTATGATATCACACGAACTTTCTTATTGTCCTACGAGTAGGAAAGGGAAAAAAAGATCTCAACTAAACCCTAGGAGTTTGCTTAGTGTGGGGATTTCACCTAGACTAGAAATTCTGGAGTTTTTGGATGAAAAACCAAGGTTTTTAACACTTATATCCCCAGCAGAGTCGCCATTTTTCTGTGGTGTCGTTTTTTTTACCTCCCCGTTTCACTTGGGAGGACGGCACGCTAGACCCTTCACGCGAAATTTGGAAGGAGAATGCGCCCGGGATGGGATGAATTTTGTTTCAGTTCTTCCTACGATATCACACGAACTTTCTTATTGTCCTACGAGTAGGAAAGGGAAAAAAAGATCTCAACTAAACCCTAGGAGTTTGCTTAGTGTGGGGATTTCACCTAGACTAGAAATTCTGGAGTTCGGGGGGTCGGTTATACATAGGGAAGAGTTTAAGCACCCTACATATCCGTAGTACTCTACGGGAACCTTCTCCGTGTCATTGTGATTGTCTTTGTTGCTAATGACTGGGAAAGTTTCTCCTTTGTGTTAGGAGAGAGAATTGAATTGATTTAAAAAGACAGACAGACAGACAAACAAACTGACTCTTTTTTGGTATTTTATTAGCTCACTGAGATTCCTTGTGAACCTCATGCCTACATATCCCTAGTGGAAGTCAGAGCTTAATGTAGTTCGGGGAACTAACTAAGGAAATTAATTATTTTTGGTGCCTTGCTTGAAGCTCAAGGTTGAAGCTTTGAATTAAATCTCTGTTTACAGTAAAGAGACATGAAATCATCTTTACAGAGAGGTATTTCTACTATTCCACCACAAACATTAAAAGAGTGACAGAATAACTGAATTCATTTCACTAAGAGAGTGACCTTACTTGTGTGTTTGCAAGTATGCTAGTATCTCTTAAATGAAAGAAAGATGCTCGTCCAAATTAGGGAAAGTTAATCACATGTCTGGTTACAGTGCCAGCTCATGCCTTTCAAAATCCTAAATGGGAGACTTGGTTGAAATTAAAATGAAATGTAATGTTTGTTTGTTTGAATGTGGTGAGATAGAAGAAAGATCTCTCTATAGAGATAAGCTATGTCTATCTACTGTATAAAAGATTTGATTTTTTAGCTGGCTTGAATGAGGCCCAAGCTTGAGGCTTTTTGATTGATTTATTGACTCTGGGAGATAACTTTATTGGGGAGAATTTAAAATAAGGAGTTTTTGTGTTCTGTACAAAGCCCAGAATTAAGGCTGACTCTAGTTGGAGAGTGTTTATTTGATGGACTTTTATTTGGTGTTCTGTACAAAGCCCAGAATTGTTGCTGACTCTACTTAGGGAGACTCTATTTGTGTGCCTTGTATGAAGCCCAAGGTTGTGGCTAACTGCTGAGGATAACTGAGTTTTTTAAGACTATGGATGACTCTATTTGTGTGCCTTGTATGAAGCCCAAGGTTGTGGCTGACTCTTACTAAGGATTGTTATTAATTTGTGCCTTATATGAAGCCCAAGGTTGTGGCTACTCTAGCTAGGGGGAATATTATTTTCTGCCTTGTACAAAGCCCAAGGTTGTGGCGGACTTTTTAAGAAACTGAGTATGGAAGACTCTATGGGGAAAAGATCCTAGAGATTAGGAATCTTTGACACAGGGAAATATGGTTTATCTGCCTTGTACAAAGCCCAAGGTTGTGGCTAAAAATGAAAGACTCACTGGGGGAGTTTTATTCTGCTAGAGGTTCTAACAAACTAATTTATTATTTTTATGCTTTTGGAAGCTAACCCTTTCTAGGGATTTTGACTTAGCTGGAGAAATTGACTATTAAAAGACTGAATTTTTATCATGTTTTTTGGAGGCTGACCCTTTCCAGGGGTTTTGACTCTTTTGGGGAATTTATCCCTTAAAGGAATAAATCTTTGGAATTGAAGGAGTGATTTTGGAGGCTGACCCTTTCCAGGGGTTTTTGTTAAAATGAAAGAATGATGTGGAGGCTAACCCTTTCCAGGGATTTTTGTTAAAATGAATGGCAGAAAGATTATCTAGTTGAGACTTCTTGTTTTAAAGCCCAAGATTAAGGCTGACTCTTGCTGGTGATAAGCAAATATGGATCCTAGACTCTGCTAAGGAAGATTGATGAAGATAAGGGTGACAGAGACTGTCCATGTCTCTCATTCCAAAAGGTGTACTCAATATGAAATTGAGACAATCTTAGCTTATTTAAAGTCTGGTTTAAAGAATAAAAGAAACTCACCATGATAGGCTAAAAGGTAACTAAAGACCTGTTCCTATGTTTATAAGAAACCTGATGGGTCCTTGTATACAAGCTCAAGAGGAAGCTGGAAATGCTTTTAAGAAACCTGTGGGTCCTTGTACAAAGCCCAAGAGGAGGCTAATCGAGGGTCATCGAGGGTCCTTGTTATAGCACAAGAGAAAGCTATGTGGTTTTGAACTTATTTTGGCTCTAAGCAAATGGGTAAGAGGTTTCACCGGGAATAATTCCTCTTTGGGTGGATGTGTCCTATTTTTTGTTCTAAGGTTTTTGCCAAGATGTTTCACCGGGAATAATTCATCTTGGGATTTGAACTACAAATCTCTAATTAGGAAAGAGCCTTCACCGGGAAGACATTCTCATTCCTAGGCCATATTCCTATAATATATATATATATATATATATATATATATATATATATATATATATATATATATAGTTTAACTGTCCTAGGGTTTACACTCAAACGTAGTACTAAACAATATATAAGCAGTTCTATATTTGACAGTAATTTAAATAAAAGACTGTAAATTGAAAGCTTGTAAAGCCTAACCTGGATGGAGTGGAGGCCTTTGAAGATGTATGTACAAAGCCTTACCAGCAATTTTTGTTGTTTTATTGATAACAGTTGAATATTTATTATAAACAGTTAAAGGTTTTGAAAACAGAAGAAGTGAAGATGGACAAAGGTCACATAGGTATCTGAAGAGTTTCACCGGGAATAATGCCCTTCAAATACCAGAAGAATGTTTTGAAAACAGAAAGGAGATTTTGTAAATACAGTTTTTGAAAACAAACTATGAAAAGAAAAAGGTGCTGGGACTTACACTCTAATAGAGGCCCAATGAAAATGATTTTCTGTTTATGGAAACAGATGGAAAATGATTGAAATGATATAAGGTTTTGTTGTTTGAAAACCTTAATCATCTGTTTAATCGGAGACTGAAAACAGTTTTGAATATTGGCAAAAGTCAACTTAATTAAGGTAAAGATGAAATCTATACCTAATTAAGACCTAAATAATTAGGGTTTTATCATAAGATTATTCATAAAATAATTAGGTTAAAACAAAATGAAGATATATATTTTCAAAGTATTTAAGAAAACACTTAAAACATACTATTTTAAACCTAATAAAAATATATGAAATAAATAATATTTTTATGATTTTTTTGATTATTCACAATATAGATATATTAAATAACAAGTGTGTGAAAAATGAGGTGAAAATGATTTAATTTGATAGGGGAGTTAATTGGTTGAATTTGTGAAGAAAATCAAACAAAATAGTGATAAAATTAGGGTTTTGGTCTCACCATGGTTTGAACCCACGCCCTTGCAATCAACTACTCAAAACAACACCATTGGGCCAACGCGCGCTTGGTGTCAAAGGAGTGACTCCGTTGCAATACATATGTTATCCAAGTGTATAGGACCAAAAAAGAAATAAAATCAAAAGGTCTGGGGCGAGGGGGATTCGAACCCCAGACCTTGGGCACGCGCAACACACAAACACTCCTTACCACTGGGCTATAATGATTTAGTCGTTTATGAAACAACCACCATTCAAAATAAAATAAACTTCAGCCCTGAATTTGAATTTTGCGCGCCACCAACATTATCATCTTCAACCTCAAGCTCTCATATTTTTTGAAATTCTGAACTCTCTCAATTCTCAACCATTTGCAAAGATGTAAAGATCAAACTTGCTCTAAATTCACTCACGATTTTAGATATATAACTATTATAAATTTATATTAACTATATCTACTGAATTAAACAAAATACGTGAAGAACCCTAAAATTTGAAATTTAAATTAAATGACCATACTGAAGTATAAATGACTGATGATAGAGGGTTTTTAATCCTCTGATGATGCTGAATGAAATGGTATCAAGCTTTAACCAAAAAGGTACACGAATTAAAGAGGTGGAGTTGAGAAACTTACCTCTGAAAATGGAGGTCGTGAGGATGATAGAGAACACCTGGGCTTGTATGAGTGATCCCAAAAGCTTCCTTGGAACTCAGTGATGCTAACTGAATGCTTATTGTGACTTCAATCCTTCTGAAATGCTCTACCCGACACCTTCAATTTGAGCTTCAAGTGGACATGGAGGGTGATGAATTTGGAGTTACAGATGAGCTGCAGCCATCTGAACAGCTTCACTATGGCCTAAGGAATGTGTCTGGATGCTTGGCTTTGTTGGAAACCTTCTGAATTGCTCTATGGACCTCCAACTGCAACAGCTCCAAAGTGAGAGCAACAATGGTGTTCCTCCACCTACAGAAGTGATCCAGGTGCTTGGATCACCTCAAATGAGCCCCCTTGAGATGTTAGAATGCTTACTTTCCAAAGAGAAGCTCTGGTTTGAAGAAAACGATTCTTCTTGCCAAAGAACTTTGAAAAACCATAAGCATGAGAAGAGAAAGAGAAAGCAAGGAATATGGTTGCTTTGGTGTGTTTTCTGAATGAGAAAGAGCCCTCTATTTATAGGCAAATGGTTCAGAGCAATTGAACATAGCAAGCTTGCTTAGTGAAGTGAGTTTGGTTTCTTAGCCATGAAGAAAAATTTGAAAATATCCCAAATGCAATGATGCATTTTCGAGCTAGCTTCCCCAACCATTGATCTTGTATGATCTTAGGGAACATTTCTGATGCAGAGGAGAGTTCTAATTGGCTTAGAGCAAGATTCCTTGATGATTCACCATTTGCCATAAATTCAAAAATGCAATCATTACATAATCACATGCCTTTGTTTTTGGGAATCTTCTCTAATCCTTATGCAATGATGAAATTGGATGTATGGCATGTCTTCAGATGTATTAGAGGTCGGGTAGCATCATTTAGAGAAGTCACTTGCACAAAATTGCAAAGTTTCAAATTGCACATGACCTATAATTTTCACTTCAAGTGCCTAACTTTGATCAATCATATCTCTTAGCTCAAAATGAATTTGGAGAAGGTTGAGCACAATTTGGAAAGCCCTTAATATGTACTTTGATTCATTAGTTTGGTGTTTGCCCAAATTCTTTAGGGAAATTAGTGAAAAAGTCCCATAAAGTTTGAAGAAAACTAGGGTTTTCTTGCATGTTTTGTGAAGGCAGCCACTTTGAAGCTCCATAACTCTTCAATGGTTGATTTTTAGCCAAAACATTATATGTGTCAAAGTTGTTTATTGGATCAAAATCTACAACTTTCATGTTGGAAGTTTTTTTCAGTTTGTAGGTGAAATTTTGAGAAAATTCCTTCCAAAGTTTGGCAAAAATCACTTGAAAACACTTAGAAATATTTCTAAGTATGAAAAGTCAAACTTCTGACTTTTGATTCTTGATTGATTTTCTTGATTTTCCTTGATCAAATGACTTCAAATATCATATATTGATGATTTAAAACTTCAAAAGTCATGGTTGACCAAAATTTCCAAAATGTCAAAGGTGATCCTGTGCAGTTGACTTTTTCAGATGAAGTGAATTCTTGGACTTTTGTGATGAATCAAAATCTCCTCTTCAAATGAGTGATGTGAATGGATTATATTGAGGGAATAGAATCTCTTGAGTCATGCTTTGAGTTTTGGATCCATGTCCTGATTAAAAGTCAACTGTCTTGGTGAATTAGGTCAAAAACCCTAATTGTCGACCAAATGAAATTGATGACTGTAGGCCTTGGATTGGGTTGTAATGCCCAATGGATATTGTCATATGAGCTATTTGAAGATGATTGATGCCTTTGAGTGATCCCCTAGAGTTTTCTAGGGTTTCCTAAATGTGATCCCTGATTTTAGTCCTTGATGGGGGCTCAAAACCCTAGACTGGGTATCAGATGAACAAGTGACTGCTCTGAGTGTCTATTTTGTCTTTGATGAAAAGTTTAAAAGATATGACATCTCAGGGGGTCAAAAATTAGGGTATGACAACGACGTCCATTCGTATGCCTATAAATTAACATCCTCTTGGCCATTTCATTTGGAATTGATGTCATGATGGAGTGGACATAAGAGAGAACAAGATTGATGTTGAAACCCTTTTAAGATGATGATCCCATGCATACGAAAACTGATCCCAAAAATTCTTGATCACAACTGAACGTGTGCAGCCGCAGAAACGGAGCCTGGTTGCCGACTTAACAATGTTGAGTAGCATACCTTGTGCTTCTATAGCTTGCTAACCAATATCTTAAGTGTTCACTTCTTGTATTCACATCGAAGCTCACTTATAATAGAACAACTTTTGTGTTGGTTAGTTCTTGAGATAAGACCTGGAAGTGTAGGAAAAGATCATGTGAAACCTGATGGGAATGAAGACCTTGGTCACGCGCGTGCAACTTTCGCTTAGCCGGTCATGGAGGAGATTATTTTGATACCAAATTTGAGTCAATGGTATGCTTACACGTCTCTAAAATTGGCTTTAAAAAGGGAACTCCATGTGTTCGATTGAATGCCTCACGTATGCCTTAGCTAAGAAGTCACACAACTGCAGTTTCGTGAGCATGACTTTGGAGCTTTGTATTTTGCTCACCATCCACCCATAATTAATGGCTTTTAGCTCATCAGATAGAGATCATGGGATACAAGAGCTTGATGTTTGATTTGGATTGAAAACGCATCTATAGCTCTTAAAATGTGAACTTGAAAATGGCCCACCACGTGTTTGAGCAAATGCTTGCGCGTGCCCAAAAAATATGCCTAGCAACATGACTTAGATAACTTGGGATTTTCCAACTTCTCTCATTCATATCCTTTGATATAGATCTCAAATGAGAAAACTCCCAACTACAACATTATAGAAGGCCATGAGATGAACATTTTTGGTGTTGACCTTGTCTTGATTTGGAGCCTCGAAACTTGTGCAAAATGGACCTGAAGTGGGCTGATCAACCAATTCTCAATCTATCCAAAAATTCTCAAAGTGTAGAAATTTCCATTTTTAGAAATTCCTATTTCAACTACTTCCCAAATTTGGAAAGTTTTGGTTATCTCTTGATTTTATTTTATTTTGTTGACTTTCTTGACCGATTTTCAACTAACCTTCAATTTTTGACAGTTGACCTCGACTTTGACCAAAAAGTCAATTGTCCTGATTTTTCCAGTTCTAGATGAATTTCCTGATTAATCAGTTTTCGATCCAATTCTAAATCAGTTTTCAATCAACACAAATCCACTGAATACTTCTTCAAGGCAACCGTATTTTCATACTCAAAAATCATTTCCCAATTAAATGTTGACCAAAAAGTCAACTGCATTGACTTTGGTCAAAACCTTGATTTGGGAGACCAGATGAACCTCAAGCTTACATTCTCCAATCAATACCTTGAGTTGAAGATTGTGAAACCCTAATTTCAGGAGGACTTCAATGGGGAGGATGCCATACAATCAGACTTCAAATCTTCTCTCTTTTTTTTTTATCAAGAATTTCTTCTGCAGAAGCTCTTTTCTAATCAGTTCTGAATAGTAACCATGCTATAGATGAATGTGATGAATGAATGGCCTATATGAGATATGCACATGAATGTGATGCGAGAGCCACTTAGGAATAAATATGTGGGCAAATTTTGGGGTGCAACAGGCGTCTCCTCAACTGTACGCATGCTTGTCCAAAAAGAGTGAACACGTGTTCATTTTTTGGAAAGCTGGTGACAGCTGTTTTGCTTTAAAAGAACTTCTGAATCAACTTAGATAATGAAACGTCAGAGATGACTGAATCAGAACTTCTAATTGATCACCATCAGAACTTCTTATAAGAAGGTAACACAAGGTCATTTCAGAACTAATCCATACATCAGAACTTCTCATCTTCTCATTCTGGGCATAAATCCATACTGATATTCTTTAGAATGAACTTAAACCTATCTTCAGCAAGGGGTTTGGTAAAGATATCAGCCCATTGATGGTCTGTATCCACAAAGTTTAAAGAAAGAACACCCTTCTGAACATAGTCCCTAATGAAATGATGTTTAATCTCAATATGTTTAGCTTTGGAATGTAAGATTGGATTCTTAGATAAACATATAGCAGAAGTATTATCACAGAAGATAGGAATGTTACTCTCATATATCTGATAATCTTCTAACCGACTTTTCATCCAGAGCATCTGTGTGCTACAACCAGCAGCAGCCACATATTCTGCTTCTGTTGTTGAGAGGGCAATGGTAGCTTGCTTCTTGCTGTACCAGGAGATCAGGTGACTTCCAAAAAATTGACAACTTCCAGAAGTGCTTTTCCTTTCAACTCTATCTCCAGCATAGTTAGCATCACAAAATCCTACTAAGTTGTACTCTTTAGATCTTCTCTAGACTAAACCAACATTAGTAGTACCTTTCAGATACCTCAGAATTCTCTTAACAACTGTTAAGTGAGATTCTCTAGGATCTGATTGGAATCTTGCACACAAACAAACACTGAATAAAATGTCAGGTCTAGAAGCAGTTAAATATAGAAGAGATCCAATCATACCTCTGTACAACTTCTGATCAACCTTCTTACTTACCTCATCTTTACCTAGGACACACGTTGGATGCATAGGAGTTTTGGCTTCTTTGCTTTCAGAAAGATTAAACTTCTTCAGAAGTTCTTTCACATACTTTGTTTGATGAACATATGTTCCATCAGAAGTTTGATTGATTTGAATCCCAAGGAAGTACTTGAGTTCTCCCATCATACTCATCTCGAATTCAGCCTGCATAGACTTAGCAAACACCTTCCCAAGTGAAGCATTAGAGGTTCCAAAGATAATATCATCAATATAAATTTGACAAATTAAAATATATTTCTTAAATGTTTTACAGAAGAGAGTAGTATCCACTTGTCCTCTAGTGAAACCATTGTTCAGAAGGAAAGAACTTAATCTTTCATACCAAAATCTAGGAGCTTGCTTCAATCCATACAATGATTTCTTTAATTTGAAAACATGTTCTGGAGACTTAGAGTCTTCAAAACCAGGAGGTTGGTGGACATAGACTTCCTCATCTATATAACCATTTAAGAAGGCACTCTTAACATCCATCTAATATAGAGTGATGTTGTGTTGAGTGGCAAAAGAAATCAATAAGCGAATAGATTCTAACCTAGCCACGGGTGCAAAGGTATCTGTATAGTCAATCCCTTCTTGCTGACTATAACCCTGAGCCACCAGTCTGGCTTTGTTTCTTACCACTTCTCCCTTTTCGCTTAGCTTGTTTCCGAAGACCCACTTTGTACCAATGATGTTAAATCCTTTTGGTCTAGGAACGAGATCCCATACATCATTCCTTGTAAACTGATTTAGTTCCTGTCATACCCCAATTTTTGACCTAAGATACCACCTCATATCATTGCATATGCATCATTTGCATCTCTAACAAATTGCATAGCTTGTGTTTGCTACTTGTGACTCAGCAGGGTTTAATCAAGAAATCACTCATCAGTACAAGTAACAATCAATTAGGGTTTTGTTCTCCCTTCATCTCAAATGAATCATCTTCATCAACAATCAACATTTGGTCCTCAGAGATTCATTTCAACAAGCTCAAAGGCTCTGAATCAACCAAATTAGGGTTTTAACTGAAGATAGCATACTCTTGATTTTTGCTCAGGATTTGACCTAGTGACTTGGGACATGACCTCAAGATCCCAAGTACATCATTTTGATTTAATCCATTGGCTTTTAAACATCTCCTACACAAGGATTGATCAAACAGAGAAATTTCAAATCATCAGATTAGGGTTTTGAACTATCAGGGACTAAAATCAGGGATCACATTTGGGAAATCCTAAAAACCCCCAGGAAGTCAATCAAAGGTTTCAATCATCCTCAAATAATCCCTATGACAACATACAATGGAAATTGTATCTCAATTCAAGATCCACAGTCATCAATTTCATCAGGTCGACAATTAGGGTTTTGACCTAATTCACTGAACAACTGACCTTTTAATCAGGACATGGTGCCACAACTCAAACCATGGCTCAATATCCTCTAATGCCTCAATGTGATCCATTCATACCATTCATTTGGTGAGGATAGCTTGTTTCATTTGAAATCTCCAGAAACGCGATTCGTCTGAAAAAGTCAACTGTACAAGATCACCATTGACTTTTGGGGAATTTTGGTCAACCATGACTTTTGAAGTTTTAAATCATCAATATATGATATGAGAAGTCATTTGATAAAGAAAAATCAAGAAAATCAACCAAGAATCAAAAAGTCAAAAGTTTGACTTTCCATACTTAGAAAAATTCTAAGTGTTTTTCAATGGTTTTTTCCAAACTTTGGAAGGGAATTTCTCAAAATTTCACCTACAAACTGAAAAAAACTTCCAACATGAAAGTTGTAGATTTTGATCCAATGAACAACTTTGACACATATAATTTTTTTCCATAAGATCAACCATTTAAGAGATATGGAGCTTCAAAGTTGGCATCTTATGAAAATTTCACTTAAAACTTCATTTTCTTCAAAGTTCATGGATCTTTTTCACCCATTTCCTTAAAGGTCTTGAAGAAACTTTCAACTAGGCTTTTGAAGTGTGTAACATGAGCTTTCCAAAATGTCCAAGAGCATGAAAAAATATGGAGTGTAGCTATGGTTTTGAATTTTGACATTAGTGAACTTTTCACTTGAAATTTCAAGCCATTTTCACTAAGTTATGAACCATTTTGCCAAATGATCTAAGTAATGATGCATAGATGCAATAATTGGTAGATATTTTCTGATTTGAGATCAGAATGGAAGAGGATAAGAAGCTTGAGAAATAACCATGGTTAAGTCACTTTTAACCATTTGCATTTAATGTGAAAGATTCCATTTTATCTCTTAAGCCAAATCATCATTCTTGATCAACTTGCAAGAGCTTTGTATTCAGAAACTTTGGCCTATAAATAGAGGTTCAAATCACTCTTCAATTCACACCAAAACCTCACAATTATAGGTTTTCTCTCTTCTTTCTTGAATTGCAAGTTTCATAGTTTTCAAAGAGGTAGAAAACTCAACCTCCAAACCCTTGAAGTTATGGCCAAAGTGATGGTTCTAGCAACTCATAAACATCATATGGGATGTGTTTGAACCACTCACACACCCCAAATTACCCCAAAACTCAGATTCACTCTTCAACCTCCATATGAACACATAAAGAGCCTTATCATGCCAATTTTCATTCCAGATCATTTCTGTCCAAATTAACACTTCCCACACCTCACATATATCACATATGAGCTATCCAAACACTCATCATCAACCTGAAACATCAGAATCATAGAGCTCGATTCACACTTGGGCTTAACTGCAGATCGGGTACCTCCAACTACTCCAGGTGTTTTCAATTCACTCCAAGCATCCAGACACCTTCCCTAAGGTTCATTGAAGCTGTCCAGATCAAGCAACAACATCTGTAACACCTCCTTTGCAAAATTCAATCTCCAGCTTGGCCGTTTTTGAGGTAAGTGCTCATGAACTTCAAACTCTATCATACATGCATCATAAATGAAAAACTGAGTTACCATCTTGTTTCTGCACCATCACTGAATAATAACCCTCAATCAATTGCATCATATCATGATCATACACGATTTCACAAAGATTTGTCATATTAGGGTTCTTCGTGTTCATCAGAGAATTAATCATCTTAGAGCAAAAATAAATAAAATTAAAGGGCACCATCATGTTCCTTGTGAAAAACCGAGTGAGATAGACCCTTTGATCGATCAAAACAACACAGATTTGAAGGAATTCAAAATTCAGTTAGGGTTGTGTTCTTGGCGCCAGATTTGGTTTGGGAAATTCAAACATTGGTTTTAAAATATAATAAACTGAAGGCGTATGTATTACAAGCCACAAGCGTGGCTCAGTTGGTAAGTGTTTTGGCTGGTGAGAGAGAGGGCGCGAGTTCAAGTCCTTGTGGAGACAAAACCATTTTTTTAAACACTATTTTTCTTTCATTTTTTTAACAAACTTCATTAATTAATTTAACTAATCAAATCAACTTATTTTTTCTTCATTTTTTGAACACTTCTTATTTAATATACATATTTTATGAATACCAAAAAAAATCACCAAAAAATATTTATTTGATACATTTTTAAATAGGTTTAAAATGACATGTTTTTAAATGTTTTTAAATACTTTAAAATATTATTTTTCATTTGATTTTCAAACTTAATCATTTGTAATTATTTTGTGATCAAACCCTAATCACTTAGGTCTTAATTAAGCATTAAAATTTGATTTTAACTTAATTAAGTTGACTTTTGTCAAATTCAAATCATGTTAAAGCGAACGATCGCGATTCTTTTCAAAACGATAAACCATTTCTTTTTGATTTTCAAAGGAAACTATTGATTAAATCTTTTTAATTGATCAATTGATTTTCAAAACGATGTGGGGCCTCTCGAATATTAGAGAGTATAAGTCCCTTTCGTCTTTCTTTGTACAGAAAACTTTTTCCAAAACTTCAAAACAGTTTTTTAACAACAAATCACACATCTTTTTCAAACCATCCACCCTGTTTTATGAAAATAAAACAGGGGCCTCTCGAATATTAGAGAGTATAAGTCCCTTTCCTTTTTTATACAGTTTTTCTTTGTACAGAAAACTCTTTCAAAACAATACTTTTCAAACTGTTTTCAAAACAACAAACGACGCGTCTGTAAATAAAACCATCCACCATGTTTTATAAAAAAATACCATGGGCCTCCACATAGGTATAAGTCCCATTCCCGTACGTGAAATTAGGTATTTCATTGTACACCTTTTTGTACATACAAATTTTTGTACATATCTCGATTAATTTGTTTTTTTAACTTTTAATAACAAATCAAAAAATGAAGGTTTTCTTTAAATCTTTCCAAAAATACCATGGGCCTCCATGTAGGTATAAGTCCCAAGCCCTTTGTGAATACCTGTTTACATAGCTTTTGAATAAACTCAAATGGGCCTCTCCCCGAGTATGAGTCCCGAGCCCCCGTGTATGCAAATGGATCATGCTTACAGGTATATTTCCTTCATAAACTCCATTATATACACACACTTTGTCATATATAACTGTTCATATAACTGTTCATATTTGTTCATGTACTTGTGCATATTTGTTTGTACTTGTTCATATGTGTGATTGTGTTATATACTTGTTCAACTTAGTACAACACTAGGTTCCCCATAGCCTCCTATTGGGCTTCGTGCAAAGAATCTCCACTAGTTTAGGTTAGGACATAGAGTATGGTTTCCCGGTGAAATCGCTCTAAGAGCTCAAACCAACTATACCATGCCTCCCCTTGGGCTTTGTACAAACGAGTGACCCTCCCATAGCCTCCTCTTGGGCTTACAATGCAAGGACCCTGGATTGTCCCTCCCATAGCCTCCTCTTGGGCTTACAATGCAAGGACCCTCGGATAGCCTCCTCTTGGGCTTCGTACAAGGACCCACGGGCTTCTTATAAGCATCCCCAATATCCAAATCAAAACACCCTAGGAGATTAGACATTTATCATCTCTATGATAGGAGTATCTCTTTTATATCATCACAAACAATCAATCAATCAAACTTTTTGCCACAAGGCTGGCTAATCAATCAAACTTCTTTTGCCACAAGGCTGGCTAATCAATCAAACTGTTTTACCACCGTACTGGATGATTAATCAAAGTTTTTGTCACAAGGCTGACTTCATTGAAACTTTTGCCACAAGGCTGGCTGATTAATCAAAACTTTTTGTCACAAGGCTGACTTCATTGAAAGTTTTTGCCACAAGGCTGGTTAAACAAACAAAAACATCTTTATCATTCTAAGCGCCATAAGTGGCATGACCCAGGGCTTATAATGAAAAGATTTTCAAACAAAAACAAACAGATGTATGTGATGATATAGATTAGATACATCGAACATTTAGATGACATTTGTCTCTTTTCCTTTGCTTCCACTAGCATAAGTGGGAACTACGATTGCTCTGACTTTCTCAACATCCCTTTGAGAATACGTAGGCACAAGGTCGATCCTTGGCGAGCAAAACAAAACAAAACAAAAAAAACCATTCAAACCTTAGCACCCGTAGACCCCGAGCTACAGATGCTCTGATTCCCTTTAAGGGATATGTATGCAGAGGATCGCGATGATCTTTGCGAGCATAATCAAACAAACACCTTAGGTCCCACCTATTTCACAAGAACCTCTCAATAACATGGAATGAAAAACAAAGCAAAGAAACCTATAGAGTACTATAGATACGTTGGGTGCTAATACCTTCCCTTCGTATAACCAACCCTCTTACCCAAGATCTCTCCCCCACTTTTTAGGTTATTGCAGCTTTTTTCCTTTTCCTCTTTTGGAAATAATAAAAAGTTTGGTCGAAACAAAGAAAAATCATTTTTTATGAGCACTCGAGCCCAAAGAAGGCATCAGGTGTCTCATCCCACAAAAAAGAGGAACAAAACGATTTTTCGCCCGCGACAGAAAAATGGCGACTTCACTGGGGACCATCTTTTTATTGTTTCCAAAGGAAGGGTTATTTCTATTTGCTTTATTTTTCATTTCATTTTTTGTTATATGTGTGGTTCTGGTTCTGTTACTTGCGTGGTTCTGTTACAAGTGATACATTATGGACAAATCCTAACCCGGATTAAGTACACATAAGAAATTAGGTGGAGGGTATAGTCATGTGCAGGCGCACGTGAGAATCCTTCCGCTCAGTGGAGGTTCCTTGTTGGTAATATATGTTTAGCATGTTTCGTAGCGAAGACATTATTACTTTCATTGAACTGTAGAAGCTGAGTTGGCCGTAGAACCCCAACCCATCCTGGCCTTATTAGGTTGTGGTGCATAAACTATTCAGGTGAAGACTTGGATTAGTTGTCATGCGGAGAACCACACTCAGACGAGTTTTTCTTGAGAATATTACTGGCTCATGAGTTTAATTGTGGAAGGCCGGTAATATCCGAAAGAAAAATGTAGACTCTGACGTATCAGTAGAACATGTTGTGCAGGTGATTAACTAGAACTATCCCATTTTTGGTTCTCTGACCTCATGCTCGTGACGCTGGACCGTTGAACTTATGCGTTACCATGTTTGCGTTACCATGTTTGTATACCATGTTTGTAGTACCATGTTACCATGTTTGAACTACCATGTTTGCTTTACCATGTTTGAATATGTGGCATCCATGCATCCATGCATTCATACATTCATTAAAAAACCCATCTTTTTCCATAAAAACATGATTTTTCCAAAAAAATTTAGAGAATTTTCCTTGCAAACATTATAGGATTAAGTTATGGAAAAAAGGTATACCAAAAAGTACGGTTTCAAAACGCCTGATGTAGAAAGACTGATAGAGTTAGCATCTTCTGTACAAGATCCTTCTAATTTTAGGAAAAGTTATGGAAAGCTTTTGCCTATCCTGAACACTCATGTTGATGAAGGACTTCTCAAAACTCTGGTTCAGTTCTATGATCCCGTCTACCGGTGTTTTACCTTTCCAGACTACCAGTTGGTACCGACCTTGGAAGAATATGCCAATCTTTTGGGTATCCCTGTGTCTGACAAAATACCCTTCAATGGTTTGGAAGCCATTCCTAAGTCACACGTCATTGCAGCAAGTATCCACATGAAAAAGTCTGAAGTAGAGAGTAATTGGACTACCAAAGGAAACCTCCCGGGTTTAACTTCACACTTCCTAATAAAGAAAGCCTTTGATTTCATCGAAACTGGTAGTATGATAGCTTTTGAAGCTATACTAGCCTTGCTCATCTATGGGTTGGTTCTGTTTCCCAATGTCGACAACTTTGTTGATATCAATGCCATAAAGATCTTTCTGATTGGAAATCCTGTTCCGACTTTGCTTGGTGACATGTATTTCTCTGTCCATCATAGGAATCGCCAAGGCGGTGGAATCATTGTATGTTGTGCACCTTTGTTGTTCAAATGGATTGTTTCACACTTACCTGAGTCTCCTATTTTCACAGAAAACCGAGAAGGTTTGCGTTGGCCTCGAAGACTTATGTCTCTTACTAATAATGATATTCATTGGTATACCTTGGCTCGCTGTGGTACAGAAACCATTGAAAGTTGTGGAGAGTTCGCCAACGTACCCCTCATTGGTACACAAGGAGGAATTAACTACAATCCGGTCCTGGCCCGACGACAACTCGGGTATGCAAATTCACTTAAACCTGCTGGTCCCTCAGTGGAAGGATACTTTTACCGAGAAGGGGATAATCCTAAAAAGTTGAAAGCAAGAATGATGAGAGCTTGGTACGACATCCGATGGAAAGAAAAAGGTGAGGAAAGAAATTGCATTGCCATGGACGCCTACACCTACTGGGTAAAGAAAAGAGCAAAAGAGTTCTAAATGCCTTATGCTTATGAAAAACCCATGTTTCCTGCAGTATCTCAACGACCCAACATTCCCACTATGAAAGAATACCAAGACACTTTGGCTAAAATGAGGACAGAAAAAGATGCTTGGGAAGAAAAGTTTCGTAGCACTGAGGTGGAAAATAGAAAGTTGAAGAAAAGAGTGAAAGATCACGAAGAAACTCTCTATTATCAAGATGGATGGCTCATGAGTAAAGATGAGAAGATTCGTCAGAAAGACGCTGCAATCAAGAGGTACATCAAAGAAAGCAAGAAAAATCTGGAAGGCTCAACAAGCAACGCTCCGACTCCTGATGATTGGAAGAATATTGTTGACAAGCTGAGAGCTGAAAAGGCCGAATTGAAAGCTCACTATGGGAAAGAAATCATGAAGCTCAAGCTGCACAATGCATTTGGTTCTTCGTCTGATGAAGATGTTTAGGATTTGTTTAGCTTTTTTATTTATCATTTGCTTTTGTAAGGAGCTACGCTCCAATGTTGTAACATTTCCCATTATTGCAATAAAAAACAAAAAAAAATGAATGAATAAAAGAATTGTTTGTGTTCAAATGTTTGCAAGGAAATAATCTTTAAAATGTTTGGAAAAATCATAAATTTCTTTTTAGCATACATCATTCTGCATATCGAGTCTGTTGTATAGAGTCTCATCTTTTGGATCTTTCTCCAATAGATCTTCAAGCTGTCGCGTCTCAAAGTTTCTCGACCACGTTCGCAATCAGATCACAGATACAATACTCGTTCAAGCAGAAGAAGAGTAATGGAACACTCTGAACAAGAGAATATTGAGCTTCGTGGTACAGTGACCACCCTTCAGGAAAAGTTGGAAAATCTCACTACTCTGGTTGACTCCTTGATGGCCGCACAGAATCAGCCGCCGCCACCTAACAGTCAAGCAACAGTAACATCTGAAGTCACTACTCCAGTTTCTACAGTTGCATTCGGTATTCCATCTTTCTCCATGCCAGAAGGTTGGGGCCCGCCTTTTAGCTTTGGTACAGGTTTCCGTCATAATTTCTCTGGGGTTCAAACAGCTACAACTGAAGCGCCTGCCGCACAGGGTTCGGCGTTTATTCCACATTCAGGGGTAACTTTTTCCCAAATCACTATGGCACTTTCTCAACCCACTATGACAGTTCCGACCCCTACAGTTCACACTGTTCCTTACGGAGACAATGAGATTTATCATGATCAGGGTGATAGCACAAATCAGCGAAGCCTTGTAGGAGATCTCCAAGAACAATTCAACAAGATTCAGCTGGAAGTTAAAGCTATCCGTGGAAAAGATTTGTTTGGAAAGAATGCCCAGGAGCTATGTTTGGTTCCCAGTGTACAAATACCTGCTAAATTCAAGGTCCCAGACTTTGAGAAGTACAAAGGTAGTTCTTGTCCACAAAGCCATCTTGTGATGTATGCCAGGAAGATGTCTACTTATGCAGATAATCATCAGTTGCTTATCCATTACTTTCAAGACAGTTTGACTGGTGCCGCACTGAAGTGGTACACGGGCTTGGATAGCACTAATATTCGAACATTCAATGACCTAGGTGAGGCCTTTGTCCGACAATACAAGTATAACTCGGATATGGCTCCAGACAGAGATCAGCTTCGATCCATGGCTCAGAAAGACCATGAAGCTTTCAAAGAATATGCCCAACGATGGAGAGAAACTGCTGCTCAGATTAATCCACCGTTAAAAGAAAAAGAGATGACAAAGATCTTCTTGAATACTCTCAGTCCGTTTTATTATGAACGCATGATTGCTAGTGCTCCAAGTGATTTCACCGAAATGGTAAACATGGGGATGCGTCTAGAAGAAGGAGTCCGAACCGGACGTCTGACTAAAGAAGGTGGATCTTCAAGCGGAACCAAAAAGTTCGGAAGTGGTTTCCAAAAGAAGAAAGAACAAAGTGTTGACATGGTATCCCAAGGGAGGCCAAGAGGAAATGTCAATCGTCAGCGACAGGTTGCTTCTATCACACCAGTCGTTAACACAACACCAAATCCGGGATTTACCCCACAGTTTCAACAACAACAGCCTCGACCACAGGTTCAGCAGTTTAACAATAATCAGAATCATGTACAAAGAGCTCCACAGTTCGATCCGATTCCGATGACCTACACAGAATTGTACCCTGCACTAATTGAAAGAGGCCTTATTCAAACTAAAGCACCACCACCAGTACCTGAGAAACTCCCATGGTGGTACAAAGCTGAGGTCTCATGCCCTTATCATCAAGGAGCACCTGGCCATGATCTTGAGCATTGCATAGCTTTGAAATATGAAGTTCAGAGGTTGGTTAGATCTAATCTCCTCTCTTTCAGAAATTTGAATCCTAATGTGCAAGCAAATCCGCTGCCCAATCATGGAGGGCATGTTGTAAACATGGTGTACGGATGTCCTGGTCCATACTGAGTCTATAATATCAACTTCTCAAGAGCAGATTTGGTACAAATGCACGCCACTCTTTGTCGGGGGCAGAATTTTCGCCAGCATCAATACGGTTCCTGTAGAATATGTTGTGTGGATCCTCACGGGTGTTCGATTGTGAAAAGAGATCTCCAAGTTTTGCTAGATAATGGTACTATTGAGATCTACAGAAATAGGGATGAAAATGAAGTTAACATGATAGGATGTTATCCGCATGAGCTTTTAGTCTCAGATATCAACTCGGAAATGCCTACAGTTAACGTCATCGTTCCTCATTTCAACATGCCTGAGCGCATGGAAGTTACTTACAACAAGCCGAAGGTTCCTATTGCTCCTTTGATCATCTGTCTACCTGGACCTGTTCCTTATAACTCTGACAAGGCAGTTCCATACAACTACAACGCCACAATGATAAAGGATGGACAAGAAGTTCCTTTACCTACTCTCTCATCTGTTGTAAACATCGCTGATGTGAGTCGTGTAACAAGAAGTGGACGTGTGTATACTCCACTACCTTCAAAGCAACCTGTTGTTCCTGCAACCGGACAAAATCCTATCAATACACCAGTGGGGAATCCTGTGGAAACTCCTATCAGTAATACAAACACTGATGTTGGTCAGTCTAGTGGAACCAATGTCAATCCTGGCTTTGATGAAACTTTGAAACTTATCAAAAGAAGTGAATATAAGATTGTGGATCAGCTTATGCAAACTCCTTCAAAGATCTCAATACTTTCATTACTGTTGAATTCAGAAGCCCACAGGGAAGCCCTGATGAAGGTCTTGGATCAAGCTTTTGTAGATCATGATGTGATTGTTGATCACTTTGATGGGATAATAGCCAACATAACAGCTTGCAATAATTTAAGCTTCTGTGATGAAGAACTCCCCGAGGAGGGTAAAAATCACAATCTTGCTTTGCACATTTCTATGAATTGTCAGTCAGATTCTTTGTCTAATGTGTTGGTAGACACCGGATCTTCCTTGAATGTGATGCCAAAGACGACTCTTGCTCGCTTGTCTTACCAAGGAATGCCTATGAAGTTCAGTGGTGTAGTTGTCAAAGCATTTGATGGATCACGAAAATCTGTTATCGGCGAAGTCAATCTTCCCATGACAATTGGTCCACATACATTTCAAATCACTTTCCAGGTCATGGACATTCAAGCTGCTTATAGCTGCCTGTTAGGACGACCATGGATCCATGAAGCAGGGGCAGTAACGTCTACGCTCCATCAAAAGTTAAAGTTTGTAACAAATGGAAAATTGGTAACGATAAGTGGAGAACAAGCCTTGATGGTGAGCCATTTATCCAATTTCTCTTTCATTGGTGCTGATGATGTGGAAGGAACTCAGTTCCAAGGTCTCTCTTTAGAAGATGAATCTTCCAAGAAGAAAGCATCGATCTCTTCTTACAAAGAGGCAGTGAAAGTAGTAAAGGATGGAACTACTACTGGCTGGGGGCAAGTTGTGATCCCTACCAAAAATGAAACTAGAGCAGGACTCGGATGTTCACCAACATTCTCAAACTGCACCAAGAAGGATGAAACCCTTCGTCCGATCAAAGAAACATTCATTAGTGGAGGATTCCTTAACCCAATTCCTCAAGAGGTTAATGTCCTTATCGAAGAATGCATCGAAGAAGGTTTAACCGATCCTGAAGAAGAATGGAAATGTTATCTCAATGACTCGGGATACATATCTCAGGAAGAACCATATCCTCCGTCAGAGAAACCCAAAGGCAAAGAAACTGAGCCTGTTCCTGCAGAAATCTGGGACACCTTGGGACAACCAAGTGGAAAATTTGATTATATGGTGAAATACACTGCACCTGAAAGTTACAAGATTGCGATTGAAGATATCCAACCAACTGGATGGGGAGATTCCTTTGAATATGATAGTCAACCAGAAGAGGTTTATCAGCCCTGTCAATTTTCTCAGCAGCCTGAAATTACTGAAGGTTTCAGCTTCAATGCATCTGCCAAGGTTCATAATCCTGAAGGTGGTTATTATCACATAAATGCCATTTTTGAAGATGAAGGGGAAGATGATCCCACAACTGACTCAGAAAGTGTCGCTGACAATGAGTCTCTTCATCCTGAAGACTGGGAAATACATCCTGAAAATTCTGAAGATTGTGACTCATCATATGCTCTTCAAGAAGTAGAAGAAGACCGTTTCAACTCTACAAAGAACAAGGTTGACAAACCAGGACCTTCAAATCCTGCTCGACCAGCGGTCAATGTCAATACTGAAGATAATTCTGAGGAGAATTTTCCTGAATACATAATACACAGAGGAGTTCGTTGCTACTGGAAGGCTGTCGACGTTCCGAATGTTGTTCGCCGCTCAAAGTAATCACCTCGCTGTTATTTTTACCTCCTGCCTTGCCCAAAGCAGAGAGATGTTTTATAGGGCTTTGCTTTTAAATGTTCCGCCCAAATAACTTTGTGTATAGGGCTTTGTTTTAAAAGTTTCCCTCTTTGTCCTGCCCAAGACAAATGAGTTTGTGTTTAGGGCTTTGTTTCAAAAATGAATCATAAATAAAGTGTCATTTTGAATTCCCTACATTATATGTTTTATTTTTGCTTTTTTTTTTTCTGGAAATGGTAATCCTAAAAAACCAAAATATAAAAAAAAAAAAAACTTTTTCAAAAAAATCTGCATACACTCCTGCATTCATAAATTTTCTGAAATAGATATAAATCACATGTGCAGATTAACTATTGATAAACCCATTGAATGCAATAACCCTATGCCCTCTCCCAACTTTGAGTTTCCTGTGTTCGAAGCCGAAGAAGAGGAAGAAGAGGAGATTCCGGACGAGATCTCTCGATTACTTAAGCACGAGGAAAGAGCCATTCTGCCTCACAAAGAGCCTTTAGAAAAGATCAACTTGGGTTCTGAAGAAGACAAAAAAGAAGTGACCATTGGATCACTGCTTGATGCTGATATCAAGAGTAAGTTGACAGACCTTCTCAAAGAATATGTTGATGTGTTTGCCTGGTCCTACCAAGACATGCCTGCGTTGGATACCAATATTGTTCAGCATTACTTGCCATTGAAGCCAGAATGTCCGCCAGTTAAGCAGAAATTGCGAAGGACTCATCCTGATATGGCTAACAAGATCAAAGTGGAAGTTCAAAAGCAACTCGACGCAGGTTTTCTTGTCACCTCTGAGTATCCTCAATGGTTGGCCAACATAGTGCCAGTTCCGAAGAAAGATGGCAAAGTCAGAATGTGTGTTGACTACCGTGACTTGAACAAGGCCAGTCCAAAAGATGATTTTCCATTACCACATATCGACATGCTGGTTGATAACACTGCTAAATTCAACGTCTTTTCCTTCATGGACGGGTTCTCCGGTTATAATCAGATTAAGATGGCTCCCGAAGACATGGAGAAGACATCTTTCATCACCCCATGGGGTACCTTTTGCTACAAAGTGATGCCGTTTGGATTAAAGAATGCAGGCGCAACTTACCAAAGGGCAATGACTACTCTCTTTCATGACATGATGCATAAAGAAATAGAAGTTTATGTGGACGACATGATAGCCAAGTCCAGCACAGAAGAAGAACATATTGAATACCTTTTGAAGTTGTTTCAACGGTTAAGGAAATATCAGCTTCGTTTGAATCCTAACAAATGTACTTTTGGGGTTAGATCTGGAAAACTCTTGGGTTTCATTGTCAGCCAAAGAGGTATTGAAGTAGATCCCGACAAAGTCAGAGCTATTCAAGAAATGCCTGCACCAAAAACTGAAAAACAAGTAAGAGGATTTCTCGGACGATTGAACTATATCTCCAGATTTATCTCTCAAATGACTGCTACTTGTGGGCCAATTTTCAAGCTTCTCCGCAAAGATCAAGGGGTTGTATGGACTGAAGATTGCCAGAAAGCGTTCGACAGTATCAAAGAGTACTTGTTAGAACCACCAATATTGATTCCTCCAGTTGAAGGGAGACCATTAATCATGTACCTTACCGTGTTGGAAGAATCCATGGGTTGTATGCTTGGACAGCAAGATGAAACCGGTAAGAAGGAGCATGCCATCTATTACTTAAGTAAGAAATTCACAGACTGTGAGTCCCGTTACTCCATGCTCGAAAAAACGTGTTGTGCTTTGGCTTGGGCTTCAAAACGTCTCCGCCAATACATGATCAACAATACTACTTGGTTAATCTCCAAAATGGATCCGATCAAGTATGTCTTTGAAAAGCCTGCATTAACAGGAAGGATTGCCCGATGGCAAATGCTGTTATCCGAGTATGACATTGAATACCGTGCTCAAAAAGCGGTCAAAGGAAGCATTCTCGCCGATCATTTGGCGCATCAACCAATTAATGAATATCAATCTCTCAAGTTTGACTTTCCTGATGAAGATGTCTTGTACTTGAAGATGAAAGATTGTGACGAACTGTTACCTGAAGAAGGTCCTGAGCCCGGATCAAGATGGGGCCTAATTTTTGATGGAGCAGTAAACGCTTTTGGCAATGGAATTGGGGCAATCATCATCACTCCCAAGGGCACTCATATCCCGTTCTCCGCCAGACTGCTATTTGATTGTACCAACAACATCGCAGAATATGAAGCTTGTATCATGGGTCTCGAAGAAGCCATTGACTTAAGGATCAAGATCCTAGACATATATGGAGATTCAGCCCTCGTGATCAACCAAATCAAAGACAAATGGGAAACTTACCACCCTGGCTTGATTCCTTACAGAGATTATGCAAGACGTCTGTTGACTTTCTTCAACAAGGTTGAATTGCATCATATACCTCGAGATCAGAATCGAATGGCAGACGCCTTGGCTACTCTATCTTCCATGTTCAAAGTCAGTCACTGGAATGATGTGCCTAAAGTCAGAATCACGCGCCTTGAAAGGCCCGCCTATGTGTTTGCAACCGAAGCAGTCATCGATGATAAACCGTGGTTCCACGACATCAAGCGCTTCCTTCAAACTCAAGAGTACCCGCTTGGGGCATCAAACAAAGATAAGAAAACTCTAAGGAGACTTTCTGGCAGTTTCTTCCTGAATGGAGATGTGCTATACAAAAGAAACTTCGACATGGTTTTGCTCAGATGCGTGGATAGACACGAAGCAGACATGTTAATGCATGAAGTGCATGAAGGGTCCTTTGGAACTCATTCAAACGGGCATGCAATGTCCAAGAAGATCTTAAGAGCAGGATACTATTGGTTGACAATGGAATCTGATTGTTATAAACACGTGAAGAGATGTCACAAGTGCTAGATCTACGCAGATAAGATCCATGTGCCACCGACTCTACTCAACGTTCTCTCATCTCCGTGGCCTTTCTCCATGTGGGGTATTGACATGATTGGAATGATCGAACCGAAAGCTTCAAACGGTCATCGTTTCATCTTGGTAGCAATTGATTACTTCACCAAATGGGTCGAAGCAGCATCTTACGCCAATGTTACAAGACAAGTGGTTGTGAGGTTTATCAAGAATAACATCATTTGCCGATATGGTGTTCCCAGCAAGATCATTACTGACAATGGTTCAAACCTGAACAACAAAATGATGAAAGAATTATGTGAGGAATTCAAGATTGAGCATCATAACTCTTCTCCTTACAGACCAAAAATGAACGGCGCCGTCGAAGCCGCCAACAAGAACATAAAGAAGATCGTCCAGAAAATGGTCGTCACTTACAAAGACTGGCATGAAATGCTGCCATTTGCTTTACATGGGTACCGTACTTCAGTGCGTACTTCAACAGGGGCAACTCCCTTTTCTCTAGTATACGGCATGGAAGCTGTGCTCCCCGTAGAAGTTGAAATCCCATCAATGAGAGTCCTCATGGAGACTAAGTTATCAGAGGCTGAATGGTGTCAAAGCAGATACGATCAGTTGAACTTAATCGAAGAAAAACGTATGACTTCTCTATGCCATGGACAGTTATACCAAGCAAGGATGAAACAAGCTTTTAACAAAAAGGTTCGACCTCGTGAATTTCAAGAAGGCGACCTCGTGCTTAAAAAGATCTTGTCTTTTCAACCAGATTCTAGGGGCAAATGGTCTCCTAATTACGAAGGCCCGTATGTTGTCAAAAGAACGTTTTCTGGCGGCGCCATGACTCTTGCAACCATGGATGGTGATGAACTCCCACATCCTGTCAATGCTGATGCAGTCAAGAAATACTTTGTCTAAAAAAGACAAAAGAACAGCTCGGTAAGTTGAAAACCCGCAAAGGGCGACTTAGGCAAAAATGAGCGTCTCGGTGGACTGAAAACCCGAAAGGGCGGTCCAGGCAAAAATTAGAGACAATAAACAGAAAAATTCATCCTGGTAGATTGAAAACCTGAAAGGGCAATCTAGGCAAAAATTAGGGATTTATGACAAAGTAACTGCATCAGTCCATACTTCGTCACCTGAATCGTCTTTTCCATCAAAGGATCTACGATCAAATCATCGCCAATCTGAAGCGACAAACACAGTTGGAACTCAAAGTTGTAAGGGAATAGTGGTTATTGCTTTCAATGTAGCCTTTTCCGCATAATTACCATTTCCAACTTTTGTAAATACTCAATGGAATCACGCCTTTAGCTGATTACCATCCTATTAAATAAATTTGAGCCTTGTGCCCATTTGTTTGCAATCTTTAATTTCTTTCAGCTTGCAAAATGACGCTTTAATTGTGTTATTCACTTTTGAAAAAAAAAGGAAGAAAAAAAGTTTTAAATGAATTTACTTTCACTTTTTCAAAATAAAAGCGAAACTTTCCTTTGAGTTGTGAACAACAGAAGGAACATCAACAGCTATCTCCATAGGACGAAGCTCTTCTATCCCCAGTGAAGAAGGTTTTCTATCCCCAGTGAAGAAGGTTTTTTATCCCCAGTGAAGAGGATCTTTTATCCCCAGTGACGAAGATTTTCCATCTCCAGTGAGGAGGTTCTTCCATCTCAATAAGAAAAGATGCTTATCTTCCCCAGGGAAGTTTAAAGCACGCAACACCATTCATCACCTGTGTTATCTACACCGTGTTGAAGAACATTTGCCAAGTATCTGGTTGTATTGCGACGTCGGTCCTTCTCCAGTATATACTCCTCTGTCTGTCAGTATTGTCAGTGTGCATGCTACATTCATGACATTCATCATTCATACATATTTGCATCATTTATGCATTCTTGCATTTTTTAATAATCGCTTGTTCAGGATATATCTATCCCAAAAAAGTAGAGAAAAAAAAGAAAAAAAAGAAGAGAGAAAAAAAGAAAAAAAAAGGAAACAAGTATGGGCGTGTCATCTCTCCAGTAGGCTGTCACCCATAAGCAGAAATAACATCCTTTCTTTCTCCAGTTCCCCACTGAGATCATTCCTCGTGGAAGAAGGTTGCTTCAGTTTCTCCTCTCAAAAACAAAGGAGAAAATCCCCAGTTTGAGTTCATTCCTCATGGGTACAAAGTCTTGTTTGACTGTCTCTTTCCAATTCATTCTTGGTTAGAACCTTGTCTTTACCAGAGGTTCAAAATACCAATTCCTCAAATAGAGTCGTGAAAAAACAGACCATAAACAATGGCCTCATCATCTGAGCAGTTTATGTTTCTTTCAAAAAATTTCCTCTCAAGGAAATCAATCATGAAGATCATTTGACGATCAGGGCCTTATTACTGTTCACAAGGCTGAATATCCAGTAATTCCCCTAACAAAGTCTCCAGGATCATTTTATCACTCGGCTGATAATTGATCATGTCTTCAAAACCGCTATCACGAGGCTGGTAGTCGGTAACCTTTTTGTTCTGGTTATATTATTTAACATGTCTATCACAAGGCTGATAGTCGGTAATATTAACCGAACCTTTGAAACTCTTTTTACCTTGTCAAGTCTATCACCATGCTGATAGTCGGTAATATAGTTTCATACCTTTCACCTTCGCATTATTAAACAAGTCTGTCCCCATGCTGATAGTCGATAATGTCGATAGGTAAGCTTTTCTTATAAAGCTATCATTCCCCGGTAAAGCATACACTTGCTTTCCTGATAAAACGGATTCTCTTCCTAAAACGGATTGAGACATCCTTCCCGATCTCTTGTCCCCAGTGGAGTCAGTTTTGATATCCCTCGGTAAAGATATCCTTGCATCATTCGCAATTTTGGTATCTTAGGTCCAAAATTCGCGTCTTCTGATATTTAAGTCTCTTCCACCCTATCAAAACGAAGATTTTCAATCTTCATGTCTCAGGTTGAAGAAACTTAAATAGGGGCATCTGTCATACCCCAATTTTTGACCTAAGATACCACCTCATATCATTGCATATGCATCATTTGCATCTCTAACAAATTGCATAGCTTGTGTTTGCTACTTGTGACTCAGCAGGGTTTAATCAAGAAATCACTCATCAGTACAAGTAACAATCAATTAGGGTTTTGTTCTCCCTTCATCTCAAATGAATCATCTTCATCAACAATCAACATTTGGTCCTCAGAGATTCATTTCAACAAGCTCAAAGGCTCTGAATCAACCAAATTAGGGTTTTGACTGAAGATAGCATACTCCTGATTTTTGCTCAGGATTTGACCTAGTGACTTGGGACATGACCTCAAGATCCCAAGTACATCATTTTGATTTAATCCATTGGCTTTTAAACATCTCATACACAAGGATTGATCAAACAGAGAAATTTCAAATCATCAGATTAGGGTTTTGAACTATCAGGGACTAAAATCAGGGATCACATTTGGGAAACCCTAAAAACCCCCAGGAAGTCAATCAAAGGTTTCAATCATCCTCAAATAATCCCTATGACAACATACAATGGAAATTGTATCTCAATTCAAGATCCACAGTCATCAATTTCATCAGGTCGACAATTAGGGTTTTGACCTAATTCACTGAACAACTGACTTTTTAATCAGGACATGGTGCCACAACTCAAACCATGGCTCAATATCCTCTAATGCCTCAATGTGATCCATTCATACCATTCATTTGGTGAGGATAGCCTGTTTCATTTGAAATCTCCAGAAACGCGATTCGTCTGAAAAAGTCAACTGTACAAGATCACCATTGACTTTTGGGGAATTTTGGTCAACCATGACTTTTGAAGTTTTAAATCATCAATATATGATATGAGAAGTCATTTGATAAAGAAAAATCAAGAAAATCAACCAAGAATCAAAAAGTCAAAAGTTTGACTTTCCATACTTAGAAAAATTCTAAGTGTTTTTCAATGGTTTTTTCCAAACTTTGGAAGGGAATTTCTCAAAATTTCACCTACAAACTGAAAAAAACTTCCAACATGAAAGTTGTAGATTTTGATCCAATGAACAACTTTGACACATATAATTTTTTTCCATAAGATCAACCATTTAAGAGATATGGAGCTTCAAAGTTGGCATCTTATGAAAATTTCACTTAAAACTTCATTTTCTTCAAAGTTCATGGATCTTTTTCACCCATTTCCTTAAAGGTCTTGAAGAAACTTTCAACTAGGCTTTTGAAGTGTGTAACATGAGCTTTCCAAAATGTCCAAGAGCATGAAAAAATATGGAGTGTAGCTATGGTTTTGAATTTTGACATTAGTGAACTTTTCACTTGAAATTTCAAGCCATTTTCACTAAGTTATGAACCATTTTGCCAAATGATCTAAGTAATGATGCATAGATGCAATAATTGGTAGATATTTTCTGATTTGAGATCAGAATGGAAGAGGATAAGAAGCTTGAGAAATAACCATGGTTAAGTCACTTTTAACCATTTGCATTTAATGTGAAAGATTCCATTTTATCTCTTAAGCCAAATCATCATTCTTGATCAACTTGCAAGAGCTTTGTATTCAGAAACTTTGGCCTATAAATAGAGGTTCAAATCACTCTTCAATTCACACCAAAACCTCACAATTATAGGTTTTCTCTCTTCTTTCTTGAATTGCAAGTTTCATAGTTTTCAAAGAGGTAGAAAACTCAACCTCCAAACCCTTGAAGTTATGGCCAAAGTGATGGTTCTAGCAACTCATAAACATCATATGGGATGTGTTTGAACCACTCACACACCCCAAATTACCCCAAAACTCAGATTCACTCTTCAACCTCCATATGAACACATAAAGAGCCTTATCATGCCAATTTTCATTCCAGATCATTTCTGTCCAAATTAACACTTCCCACACCTCACATATATCACATATGAGCTATCCAAACACTCATCATCAACCTGAAACATCAGAATCATAGAGCTCGATTCACACTTGGGCTTAACTGTAGATCGGGTACCTCCAACTACTCCAGGTGTTTTCAATTCACTCCAAGCATCCAGACACCTTCCCTAAGGTTCATTGAAGCTGTCCAGATCAAGCAACAACATCTGTAACACCTCCTTTGCAAAATTCAATCTCCAGCTTGGCCGTTTTTGAGGTAAGTGCTCATGAACTTCAAACTCTATCATACATGCATCATAAATGAAAAACTGAGTTACCATCTTGTTTCTGCACCATCACTGAATAATAACCCTCAATCAATTGCATCATATCATGATCATACACGATTTCACAAAGATTTGTCATATTAGGGTTCTTCGTGTTCATCAGAGAATTAATCATCTTAGAGCAAAAATAAATAAAATTAAAGGGCACCATCATGTTCCTTGTGAAAAACCGAGTGAGATAGACCCTTTGATCGATCAAAACAACACAGATTTGAAGGAATTCAAAATTCAGTTAGGGTTGTGTTCTTGGCGCCAGATTTGGTTTGGGAAATTCAAACAATGGTTTTAAAATATAATAAACTGAAGGCGTATGTATTACAAGCCACAAGCGTGGCTCAGTTGGTAAGTGTTTTGGCTGGTGAGAGAGAGGGCGCGAGTTCAAGTCCTTGTGGAGACAAAACCATTTTTTTAAACACTATTTTTCTTTCATTTTTTTAACAAACTTCATTAATTAATTTAACTAATCAAATCAACTTATTTTTTCTTCATTTTTTGAACACTTCTTATTTAATATACATATTTTATGAATACCAAAAAAAATCACCAAAAAATATTTATTTGATACATTTTTAAATAGGTTTAAAATGACATGTTTTTAAATGTTTTTAAATACTTTAAAATATTATTTTTCATTTGATTTTCAAACTTAATCATTTGTAATTATTTTGTGATCAAACCCTAATCACTTAGGTCTTAATTAAGCATTAAAATTTGATTTTAACTTAATTAAGTTGACTTTTGTCAAATTCAAATCATGTTAAAGCGAACGATCGCGATTCTTTTCAAAACGATAAACCATTTCTTTTTGATTTTCAAAGGAAACTATTGATTAAATCTTTTTAATTGATCAATTGATTTTCAAAACGATGTGGGGCCTCTCGAATATTAGAGAGTATAAGTCCCTTTCGTCTTTCTTTGTACAGAAAACTTTTTCCAAAACTTCAAAACAGTTTTTTAACAACAAATCACACATCTTTTTCAAACCATCCACCCTGTTTTATGAAAATAAAACAGGGGCCTCTCGAATATTAGAGAGTATAAGTCCCTTTCCTTTTTTATACAGTTTTTCTTTGTACAGAAAACTCTTTCAAAACAATACTTTTCAAACTGTTTTCAAAACAACAAACGACGCGTCTGTAAATAAAACCATCCACCATGTTTTATAAAAAAATACCATGGGCCTCCACATAGGTATAAGTCCCATTCCCGTACGTGAAATTAGGTATTTCATTGTACACCTTTTTGTACATACAAATTTTTGTACATATCTCGATTAATTTGTTTTTTTAACTTTTAATAACAAATCAAAAAATGAAGGTTTTCTTTAAATCTTTCCAAAAATACCATGGGCCTCCATGTAGGTATAAGTCCCAAGCCCTTTGTGAATACCTGTTTACATAGCTTTTGAATAAACTCAAATGGGCCTCTCCCCGAGTATGAGTCCCGAGCCCCCGTGTATGCAAATGGATCATGCTTACAGGTATATTTCCTTCATAGACTCCATTATATACACACACTTTGTCATATATAACTGTTCATATAACTGTTCATATTTGTTCATGTACTTGTGCATATTTGTTTGTACTTGTTCATATGTGTGATTGTGTTATATACTTGTTCAACTTAGTACAACACTAGGTTCCCCATAGCCTCCTATTGGGCTTCGTGCAAAGAATCTCCACTAGTTTAGGTTAGGACATAGAGTATGGTTTCCCGGTGAAATCGCTCTAAGAGCTCAAACCAACTATACCATGCCTCCCCTTGGGCTTTGTACAAACGAGTGACCCTCCCATAGCCTCCTCTTGGGCTTACAATGCAAGGACCCTGGATTGTCCCTCCCATAGCCTCCTCTTGGGCTTACAATGCAAGGACCCTCGGATAGCCTCCTCTTGGGCTTCGTACAAGGACCCACGGGCTTCTTATAAGCATCCCCAATATCCAAATCAAAACACCCTAGGAGATTAGACATTTATCATCTCTATGATAGGAGTATCTCTTTTATATCATCACAAACAATCAATCAATCAAACTTTTTGCCACAAGGCTGGCTAATCAATCAAACTTCTTTTGCCACAAGGCTGGCTAATCAATCAAACTGTTTTACCACCGTACTGGATGATTAATCAAAGTTTTTGTCACAAGGCGGACTTCATTGAAACCTTTGCCACAAGGCTGGCTGATTAATCAAAACTTTTTGTCACAAGGCTGACTTCATTGAAAGTTTTTGCCACAAGGCTGGTTAAACAAACAAAAACATCTTTATCATTCTAAGCGCCATAAGTGGCATGACCCAGGGCTTATAATGAAAAGATTTTCAAACAAAAACAAACAGATGTATGTGATGATATAGATTAGATACATCGAACATTTAGATGACATTTGTCTCTTTTCCTTTGCTTCCACTAGCATAAGTGGGAACTACGATTGCTCTGACTTTCTCAACATCCCTTTGAGAATACGTAGGCACAAGGTCGATCCTTGGCGAGCAAAACAAAACAAAACAAAAAAAACCATTCAAACCTTAGCACCCGTAGACCCCGAGCTACAGATGCTCTGATTCCCTTTAAGGGATATGTATGCAGAGGATCGCGATGATCTTTGCGAGCATAATCAAACAAACACCTTAGGTCCCACCTATTTCACAAGAACCTCTCAATAACATGGAATGAAAAACAAAGCAAAGAAACCTATAGAGTACTATAGATACGTTGGGTGCTAATACCTTCCCTTCATATAACCAACCCTCTTACCCAAGATCTCTCCCCCACTTTTTAGGTTATTGCAGCTTTTTTCCTTTTCCTCTTTTGGAAATAATAAAAAGTTTGGTCGAAACAAAGAAAAATCATTTTTTATGAGCACTCGAGCCCAAAGAAGGCATCAGGTGTCTCATCCCACAAAAAAGAGGAACAAAACGATTTTTCGCCCGCGACAGTTCCTCTTGCATGGCAATTATCCAGTCTGCATCTTCTAGAGCTTGATCAACAGAAGTTGGCTCGATCAAAGAGACAAGACCTAATTGACATTCTGCATTGTTCTTAAGGAATGCTCTTGTTCTGATAGGATCATCCTTCTTTCCAAGAATGACATCTTCTGAGTGAGCAGAGGTGAGTCTAGAAGATCTTCTAACTGTTGGCTCTTCAAAAATTCTGAGATTCTCTAAAGACGCAGTAACTTGATCTTCTGATCCTTTGCTTCTGAGATCTTCAGCTTCAGATACTTTGCTTCTTGGTTCTTCAGCTTCTGATATATCAATATCTAACTCTGCAAAATTCTCAAACTGCGTTGGCTTTTCAAGACCAAGCTTATCGTCAAATCTGATATTGATTGATTCTTCTACAACCAATGTTTCAGTATTGTATACTCTGTAGCCTTTAGAGCGTTCAGAATATCCAAGAAGGAAACATTTCTGTGCCTTAGAATCAAACTTACCAAGATGATCTTTAGTATGCAGAATGAAACAAACACATCCGAAAGGATGAAAATATGAAATGTTGGGCTTTATGTTATTCCACAATTCATAAGGAGTCTTATTTAGAATAGGTCTTATAGAGATTCTATTCTGAATATAACATGCAGTATTTATTGCTTCTGCCCAGAAGTGCTTAGCCATATTTGTTTCATTGATCATGGTTCTGGCCATTACTTGTAGAGTCCTATTCTTTCGTTCTACAACTCCATTTTGCTGTGGAGTTCTAGGACAAGAGAAATCATGGGCAATACCATTTTCTTTGAAGAACTCCTCAAAGAATCTGTTCTCAAATTCACCACCATGATCACTTCTGACCTTTATGATTTTACACTCCTTCTCAGATTGAATCTGAGTGCAGAATTCAAAGAACACTGAATGAGACTCATCCTTGTGTTTTAAGAACTTTACCCATGTCCAGCAGCTATAATCATCTACGATGACTAATCCATAATTCTTCCCTCTGACAGATGCTGTTTTGACTGGGCCAAACAGATAAATGCGCAGAAGTTCTAGCGGCCTAGAGGAAGAAACAACATTCTTAGTCTTGAATGCAGGTTTGGAGAACTTGCCCTTCTGACATGCTTCGCAAAGAGCATCTGATTTGTATTTCAGATTAGGGAGTCCTCTAACCAGATTTAGTTTGTTAATCTGAGAAATCTTTCTCAAACTAGCATGTCCTAATATTCTGTGCCAGACCCATTGCTCTTCGGAAACATACATAAGACAAGTCACCTTCTGCTTCTCAAGATCAGAAAGATCAATCTTATAAATGTTGTTCTTTCTCTTGCCTGTAAATAGGATTGAGCCATCCTTCTGACTTACAGCCTTGCAAGACTTTTGATTGAAGATTATGTCATAACCATTGTCACTTAATTGACTTATGGATAATAAGTTATGCGCTAATCCTTCTACAAGAAGTACATTAGATATGGAAGGAGAGTTACCAATACTTATGGTTCCAGAGCCAATTATCTTGCCCTTTTGATCACCTCCAAACTTGACTTCTCCGCCAGATTTAAGCACCAGGTCTTGGAACATAGACCTTCTTCCCGTCATGTGTCGCGAGCACCCAGAGTCCAGGTACCATGACATGTTGTGCTTTGTCTTCTTTGCTGCCAAGGATATCTGCAACAGAAATTATCTTCTCCTTAGGTACCCATAACTTCTTGGGTCCTTTCTTGTTAGTTTTCCTCAAGTTCTGATTGAACTTGGGTTTAGCATAATAAACAACAGGAGGTACAACATGATATTCTTTAGGTTTAGCAGCATGATATTTTCTATGTTGTGTCACATGCTTCTTAGTGTGTGTAGCATGAAAACTTTTGGCATGTGAAGTGAGACTAATATCATGTGAGTGGCCATATTTGAACTGATCATACAATGGCTTGTATGTGATTTTGATATCATCTACAGGTTCAAATTTGTGTGGGGTATCACCCTCATAGCCAACGCCAATCCTTTTGTTTCCAGAAACACCATATATGATAGAAGCAAGATGACTTCTCCCAGTACTTCTAGATAAAAACTTTCTGAAGCTCGAGTCATATTCTTTCAGAATATGATTGAGACTGGGAATGGATTTTTCTGATTCAGAAGGAGATCCAATATCTTTGGATAATTTTAAAACTTTTTCCTTCAGTTCAGAATTTTCCACTTCCAGCTTCTTAGTTTCAGAATCAAATAGCTTTTTCAGCTTTTTGTATTTGATACTAAGATGAGCCTTGAGTTCCAGAAGTTCTGTTAGACTGGAAACTAACTCTTCTCTAGATAATTCAGAAAATACCTCTTCAGAATCTGATTCTGATGTAGATTCTGATCCATCATCAACTGTGGCCATCAGTGTAATATTTGCCTGCTCGCCTTCAGAGTCGGATTTTGATTCTGGATCTGAATCATCCCATGTTGCCATAAGACCTTTCTTCTTATGAAACTTCTTCTTGGGATTCTCCTTCTAAAGTTTTGGACACTCATTCTTGTAGTGACCAGGCTCATTGCATTCATAGCATGTGACCTTCTTCTTGTCAGATCTTCTGCTTCCAGAAGATTCTCCATGTTCAGGCTTCTTAGAACTTTTGAAGCTCTGAACTTCCTACGCTTGCTCTTCCAGAGTTGGTTTACCCTTCTGGAGATCATGGACAGTTCATCTTCTTCTTTTGATTCTAATTCTTCAGAATCTTCTTCTTCAGCCTGAAAAGCGTTAGTGCATTTTTTATAATTAGATTTTAATGCAATGGACTTACCTTTCTTCTAAGGTTCATTAGCATCCAGCTCAATTTCATGACTCCTCAGAGCACTGATCAATTCTTCAAGAGAAACCTCATTCAAATTCTTGGCAATTTTGAAAGCAGTCACCATAGGATCCCATCTTCTTGGCAAGCTTCTGATGATCTTCTTGACGTGATCAGCCCTTGTGTATCCCTTGTCAAGAACTCTTAATCCAGCAGTTAGCGTTTGAAATCTTGAGAACATCTTCTCAATGTTTTCATCATCCTCCATCTTGAAGGCTTCATATTTCTGGATCAAGGCAAGAGCTTTAGTCTCCTTGACTTGGGCATTTCCCTCATGAGTCATTTTCAATGATTCATATATGTCATAGGCAGCTTCCCTGTTACATATCTTCTCATATTCAGCATGAGAGATAGCATTCAGCAAAATAGTCATACACTTGTGATGATTTTTGAATTGCTTCTTTTGATCATCATTCATCTCTTGTCTTGAGAGCTTTACACCACTAGCTTTCACTGGATGTTTGTAACCATCCACCAGAAGATCCCATAAGTCACCATCTAGACCAAGAAAGTAACTTTCAAGTTTATCTTTCCAATATTCAAAGTTTTCACCATCGAATACTGGTGGTCTAGTATAACCATTGTTACCATTTCCATTATGTTGCTCAGCAGAGCCAGATGTAGATGTATGTGTTGGATCTTCACCAGCCATCTTGACTCAAGCGTTTTTCTCTTCCTGAATCTTTTCTAAACACGGTTAAGTGCTTGCACCTTAGAACCGGCGCTCTGATACCAATTGAAGGATAGAAAAACACTTAGAAAGGGGGGTTTGAATAAGTGTAGCTTTAAAACTCTTAAGATAAAAACAATTTGCACAATCATTTTTATCCTGGTTCGTTGTTAACTAAACTACTCCAGTCCACCCCCTTGGAGTGACTTACCTCACCTGAGGATTTAATCCACTAATCACACAAGATTACAATGGTTTTCCACTTAGATAACCTCTAAGTCTTCTAGAGTATTCTGATCACAACCTGATCACTCTAGGAACACAATGCTTAGATACCCTCTAAGACTTTCTAGAGAATCCGATCACAACTTGATCTCCTCTAGTTCTTACAAATGAATGTAAACAAATTCTTATAAGAGTTACAATGCTTCTTAATAAGCTATTATCACAACTGTGATTTTTCTCTTAAGTTTAAGCTTAATCTCACTAAGATATTACAACAGTAACAAAGTGAGGTTGAAGATGAAGTTTGAGAGCTTTTTGCATTTGACAGCGTTTCTATATGTTTGCGCAAAGTATTGTAGTCAGCTTCTCATCAGAACTTCTATTTATAGGCGTTTGAGAAGATGACCGTTGGGAGCATTTAATGCGTTGCGTGATTTGTACAGCATTGCATTTAATGTTTCACTCTTTTGTCAACTACCTCGAGCCTTGCTTTTGCTGTGTCTACTGACGTTAGCTTTAATAGCTTCTAACGTTCCTTTTGTCAGTCAGCATAGCCTGCCATCTTGTACTTGCTTCTGATCTGATGTTTGTGTAAACAACGTTTGAATATCATCAGAGTCAAACAGCTTGGTGTAGAACATCTTCTTGTCGTCTGACCTTGAAGTGCTTCTAGCGTGATACCATGAGAACTTCAGTGCTTCTGCTTCTGATCTCAAGTTCTTCTGATGCTTCAATAGACCATGTTCTGATTCTGCTTGACCATCTTCTGATGTCTTGCGAGAGCATGTTCTGATGTTGCATACTTGAACCTTCCGAGACAGTGCTTCCTGCGCTGATTTTGTGCATACTCTTTATATATTTCCTGAAATGGAAATTGCATAGAATTAGAGTACCACATTATCTCAAGCAAAATTCATATAGATTGTTATCATCAAAACTAAGAATATTGATCAGAACAATTCTTGTTCTAACATATAGTAACTTGAAAAATAAATTTCATTCATTAATAATAAGGGACAAGGCATCCTTGGTACATATAAGGGTCATCGAGGGACAATCGAGGGTCATCGAGGTACAATTTTCTTTTGATAGCATACAAAGGGACAAGGGACAACCAAATCATAAACTATTTTCAAGAGTTACAAGGTAGAAACAATCAAAGAAAGCTAGTAAAATCCTAGAGTGATCATCAAATCTTAGTGAGAAGTATCCATATCATCTTGAGTCTTCTTCTTCTTCAACTTGACCTTCTCCAGTTTATCAATAATACTCTTCCATGCAACTTCTTTTGGAAGGAGAGCTTCTTCTTCTTGCTTCCTTTTCTTCTCTCTTGCATATTTGGCAATAGAAGCATCCTTAGCTATGAGCCAAGTGTCTTGAAGGAATAGTTGATCATTATTTTCTTTCAGCACATCTTCATAGGATTCCTCTATCATTCCAAATTCAGCATCAGAGCTTTCAAACTTTCTCTTCCAATGGTCTCTTGATTTATTCATTTTCCTTAGAGCTTCTTGGATGCTTTTAATTGTTGGAGGAGCAGTAGGGGGGTAGAGGGGGTTTCTGTACAGATGGGAGAGATGTTCTAGGGAGAATAGGCATTTTCAACTCAGCAACTCTTGCAGTGACCCAACCATCAAAGAGCTTAGGAGAGAGATCCCCTTTGGTCTTCCAATTTTTAATTTATTTTCTGTGACTTAGATGCCAAGCATTAGCAATCCTTTCTCTAAACTCTTTGTTTTCAACTCTCTCTTCAAGAAAGAACCCATCCAATAAATTGTCCCTTGGTATTTTGTCTATATGAAACCCAAATTGACGACGAGCTAACACGGGGCTATAGCTGATTGCTCCTTTTGTACCAATGAGGGGCACATTAGGGAAATCACCACAGCAGTCCAAAGTCTTCATCCTACAAAAGTGATTATTTGTCCAAACAATTTCAGTGTTGGTAAGAGTCATGATCTTGCGTGACCATTTCAAACCTTCTTTTTGGCTCCTGAACTCAAAGGTGTCAGGCAGATGAGATATGTACCACTTGTACAACAAACGAGTACAACAGGTAACCATTCCCTTTCCATAGGAATTTCTGAGATGAATAGAATAGTAAGTCTCCCCATGTAAGGCAAGAGCATGATTCTTCTTCATAAAGATCTTGATGGCATTCATATCAACAAAGTTGTTAATATTATGGAATAAGAACAACACATACACCAACAAGGCAAAAAAAGCTTCAAAGTCTTCTTCCTTTCTTTCTTGTGACAAGGTGAGAGCTTTCTCAATTAAAAACTCAGCAGGTAACCCAGGTAATCCTCCCTTAGTAACCATGTTCTTTTCAATTTCTTCCTTTCCCAAATGAGTGAATTTTGCAATCTCATAAGGCCTGGGGATCTTGTTCTAAACCAGTGAAAGGAATTCTTCCGGTAATAGGCAACCCAATGATGCTTAAATATTCTTCCAAGGTAGGCAATAGTTGATAATCAGGAAAGGTGAAGCAATGATACAGGGAATCATAGAATTGGATCAAAGTGGAGAGGATTCCTTCTTCCATCTTGGTTTTGAGGAGATAAAACAATCTTCCATACTTGCTACAAAACTTGTCTTATTCAACAATTACAGAACCTAACTTTCTTAATTCTTCCACCTCTAAACTCTTGAAAGTATATTTCTTGGTTTTTCTTCTTTTAGGTTCCACTCCTATAATGTTTACAAAACAAAAAGGTTTCTTTTAATTCCTTGAAAGATATTATATATTTTAAGATGCATGGATGAGTGAATGCAAACATAGCAAAAACATGGGTTTCAGGGTTCAATGTCACGAGCATGCAGCCAAAGGTGTACCCATCCCAAAGGTGTGTACTATGGTTATTTTGTACCTGTAGATCAAGGTTCTATTGTTTCCCAGACTCAAGCAGCCCAACTTGGAGATTGCAAACTCTGTATCAACATACTTATTTGAACAAAATCCAAGAGAACCTCATCTTAGCGTAGCCTCGTGTAACAACTATTCTGAAAAGGAATCAGACATAGTTTACACACTACATCTTAATGGCCAAGATTGGTTAAGGGTTTCTAGGTCCCCAGCTTCTACATCTTAGTTGAACGCAATGATGTATTCCCAACTACATGATAAACAAAGTTACTTCCAGAAAGGCCTTCACTGAGCGATGGATCTCAAATTGACTTCTTTGGGACTACTCCCTTGAGATCAAAATGACTATACCAGTCTCCTATAATAAGTTTACACTCTAAATCAGGTTTAGGATTTGTCTCTCCACAAGGGGAATCAAGCCCTTTCCCAATACAACCCATTAAAAGTAACAAATATTCACATAGGAAAGTAAAAGACAAAGTGAAAGGTTATGTACAAAAATAAAGATAATAACAAAGGAAACAATAAAGAAAAGATTGGGTCAACCCTTCTAAAGACGCACCAATAGTTTGATCAGTATCCCCAGCAGAGTCGTCAATTTTATGTAGTGGTGAAATTGGTGAGACCAAGGCCATGGGAAGACCTAGCTCATTTTTAAACAGAGTCGCCACCGCGCTTTATTTTTTCCAAAAGGAATGGGTGAAAGAGCGAATAAAACCCATAAAAGTTTTTAAAATCAAAACTAATAAACTTATCAGAGTTCTGGCTACGGAGGGTTTGTTATCAAAGGGAAGGTTTTAAGCACCCCTCATATCCATGGTACTCCACGGGAACCTCTTTGAAATATTTTTTATTTTGTTTATATTTTGTACATACATTTTGAAAATCACATGTGAAAAACTTTTTTAATTAGATAGTGGGGATGAGAAAAGAATGTTTTAAAAGTGAGCTCGGTAAGACATCGCATCTAAAGCCTACATACCCTTCTTAAAGAAGAAGGAAGTCAAAGCTTTTGTAGTTCCTCTTAAAAGGAAAATAAAAGGGGGGCCAAAGTGGCCAAAATCTTTTTAGGTGTTAAGCTTTACCAATACTTAACAAAACATTTTAGAAAAGGATTAGGCTTTAAAATACCTAATAGATTTTAAAGGTTAAGCTTTAAAATACTTAACAATTTTAAAACAAAAGGGACCAATCTTTAAAATACAAGTTCAATGGGTTAGGAGAAGTTTCACTAGGAATAATTCTTCTCTTAACACCAAGGTTTAAAACAAAAAGACCAAGCTTTAACAATACAAGGTCAATGGACTAAGAATAGTTTCACCAGGAATAATTATATTCTTTAGTTCCAAGGTTTAAAAAAAAAAGGGTTTGGTTAAGCTTAAACAATACAAAACCATTTTAAAAGACAAGGTAAAAGCTTTAACAATACTTTTAAACACAAGATAAAAGAGATTGAAAAGGGAGTTTCAGTACCTTGACAATTTTAGTTAATATCATTCCCATCCTTTTGGACAAAAACAACAAACTTAAGCAATCAACAATGGACACCTTAAGTGTGTGTGTGTGATATCATGTGATACAAGAAGAAACAAGTGAGTATGATAATCAACAAATAAAGAGATGGATGTATCTAAATCCTTGGATTCAAACTCATGTATGAATGATGAATGATTTATATGATGAATAAACATGAGGTTAGATAAACAACACATATGAGAAATTAACAAGATAATGGTTAAAATAACAATTAATTACAAAACAATGACTAAATCAACAAGTATGTACAAGATAAAAAACTTAATTAATCATGGATAAACAAAGATCAAAATTTTCTTTTTGGGTTAGGGTTTTAAACCTAGGGTTTTTGAATTAGGTTTTTCAAATTAGGGTTTAATCATAAACACCTAAACCTAATTGATCTTAATTATTAAATAACAATTTTCATACCCTAATTTTGACCCCCGTGAGATGTCACACCTCCAGACACTTCATCAACTCAAGACCAAAACCCAGAGCAGTCACTTGTTTACCTAGTACTCAGTCGAGGGTATCCAAGGACAAGAAGCTCAGGCAAATGATCAATCAATAAGAAAATGATCTCTAATACAATAATAGGACTCAAAATGATTCATTCATCCACCTATGATGATCAGACATCAGTCATCAGGACTCAGGTTTGCTCAGGTCACCAAACTAGGGTTTTGAGCCCATCAAGGACTAAAATCAGGGCCCACATATGGGAACCCCTAAAAAGCTCCAGGTCATCACTCAAAGTGATCAATCATCCTTAAATGATCCATATGTCAATATCCAATGGGAATTGTACTTCAATTCAGAGGCCACAGTCATCAGTTTCATCTGGCCTACAATTAGGGTTTTTGACCAAATTCACCTAAACAGTTGACTTTTAATCAGGACATGGTTCCAAAACTCAAAACATGGCTCAAGAACTTATATTACCTCAATATGTTCCATTCATATCATTCATTTGAGGAGGATAGCTTGATTCATCTGAAATCTCCAAGAATTGCAATTCATTTGAAAAAGTCAACTGTACAAGCCATCTTTGACTTTTTGAGTTTTTAGTCAACCATGGGCTTTTGAAGATTGAAATCATCAATATGTGGTTATTGAAGCCATTTGACCAAGAAAAATCAAGAAAATCAATCGAGAATCAAAAAGTCAAAGATTTACTTTTCCATACATAGAAATTTTTCCAAGTGTTTTAAGGTCTTTTTTTCAAAACTTTGGAAGGGAATATCTCAAAATTTCAAGTACAAACTGAAAAAAACTTCCAACATCAAAGTTGTAGATTTTGATCCAATGAACAACTTTGTAACATATAATTTGTTGGCTAAAAATCAACCATTGAAGAGATATAGAGCTTCAAAATTGCTGCCCAACCAAGAATGGTGAAAAAACCCTAGTTTTCTTCAAATTTTATGGGTCATTTTCACTAATTTCCTTGAGGATTTTGAGAAAACACAAAACATATGAATTGAATTATATTTCAAGGGATTTCCAATTTATTCTCAACCTCCTCCAAATTCATTTTGAGCTAGAAGTTATGATTGATCAAATTAAGGCCCATGAAGTGAAAATTCAAGACATGACCAAGTTGTTTTGGCCAATTCGTGCAAATGCCTTCACTAATTGATGCTTCTAAACTTCAGAAATACCATAAGAGATAGGATGGAATCAATTGCATCATCGCTCAAATATTTGAGAATATTCCAAAAAAACCAAAACATGTGATTATGTAATGATTACATTTTGAGAATTTATGGCCAAGTGGTGATTCACCAAAGGAATCTTCTCCCAACCAATTAGAGCTCATTTATGCATCAAATTTGTCCCCTAAGATCAAGCAAAACCGATGGCTAGGGAGTGGTATCAAAGAGCTCGTCATTGCATATGGATTTTTCTCACATTTCTTCATAACCAAGAAACCAAATAACCTCACTAAGCAAGCTCACTCTCTTCAATCTGTACAGAGCTTTTTGCCTATAAATATAAGTGCTCTCCTCCATATAATTCACACCAAAGCAACTCCAATTCTTGCTTTCTCCTTCTCTCTCTCATCGAGGTACAATTTTCTTTTGATAGCATACAAAGGGACAAGGGACAACCAAATCATAAACTATTTTCAAGAGTTACAAGGTAGAAACAATCAAAGAAAGCTAGTAAAATCCTAGAGTGATCATCAAATCTTAGTGAGAAGTATCCATATCATCTTGAGTCTTCTTCTTCTTCAACTTGACCTTCTCCAGTTTATCAATAATACTCTTCCATGCAACTTCTTTTGGAAGGAGAGCTTCTTCTTCTTGCTTCCTTTTCTTCTCTCTTGCATATTTGGCAATAGAAGCATCCTTAGCTATGAGCCAAGTGTCTTGAAGGAATAGTTGATCATTATTTTCTTTCAGCACATCTTCATAGGATTCCTCTATCATTCCAAATTCAGCATCAGAGCTTTCAAACTTTCTCTTCCAATGGTCTCTTGATTTATTCATTTTCCTTAGAGCTTCTTGGATGCTTTTAATTGTTGGAGGAGCAGTAGGGGGGTAGAGGGGGTTTCTGTACAGATGGGAGAGATGTTCTAGGGAGAATAGGCATTTTCAACTCAGCAACTCTTGCAGTGACCCAACCATCAAAGAGCTTAGGAGAGAGATCCCCTTTGGTCTTCCAATTTTTAATTTATTTTCTGTGACTTAGATGCCAAGCATTAGCAATCCTTTCTCTAAACTCTTTGTTTTCAACTCTCTCTTCAAGAAAGAACCCATCCAATAAATTGTCCCTTGGTATTTTGTCTATATGAAACCCAAATTGACGACGAGCTAACACGGGGCTATAGCTGATTGCTCCTTTTGTACCAATGAGGGGCACATTAGGGAAATCACCACAGCAGTCCAAAGTCTTCATCCTACAAAAGTGATTATTTGTCCAAACAATTTCAGTGTTGGTAAGAGTCATGATCTTGCGTGACCATTTCAAACCTTCTTTTTGGCTCCTGAACTCAAAGGTGTCAGGCAGATGAGATATGTACCACTTGTACAACAAACGAGTACAACAGGTAACCATTCCCTTTCCATAGGAATTTCTGAGATGAATAGAATAGTAAGTCTCCCCATGTAAGGCAAGAGCATGATTCTTCTTCATAAAGATCTTGATGGCATTCATATCAACAAAGTTGTTAATATTATGGAATAAGAACAACACATACACCAACAAGGCAAAAAAAGCTTCAAAGTCTTCTTCCTTTCTTTCTTGTGACAAGGTGAGAGCTTTCTCAATTAAAAACTCAGCAGGTAACCCAGGTAATCCTCCCTTAGTAACCATGTTCTTTTCAATTTCTTCCTTTCCCAAATGAGTGAATTTTGCAATCTCATAAGGCCTGGGGATCTTGTTCTAAACCAGTGAAAGGAATTCTTCCGGTAATAGGCAACCCAATGATGCTTAAATATTCTTCCAAGGTAGGCAATAGTTGATAATCAGGAAAGGTGAAGCAATGATACAGGGAATCATAGAATTGGATCAAAGTGGAGAGGATTCCTTCTTCCATCTTGGTTTTGAGGAGATAAAACAATCTTCCATACTTGCTACAAAACTTGTCTTATTCAACAATTACAGAACCTAACTTTCTTAATTCTTCCACCTCTAAACTCTTGAAAGTATATTTCTTGGTTTTTCTTCTTTTAGGTTCCACTCCTATAATGTTTACAAAACAAAAAGGTTTCTTTTAATTCCTTGAAAGATATTATATATTTTAAGATGCATGGATGAGTGAATGCAAACATAGCAAAAACATGGGTTTCAGGGTTCAATGTCACGAGCATGCAGCCAAAGGTGTACCCATCCCAAAGGTGTGTACTATGGTTATTTTGTACCTGTAGATCAAGGTTCTATTGTTTCCCAGACTCAAGCAGCCCAACTTGGAGATTGCAAACTCTGTATCAACATACTTATTTGAACAAAATCCAAGAGAACCTCATCTTAGCGTAGCCTCGTGTAACAACTATTCTGAAAAGGAATCAGACATAGTTTACACACTACATCTTAATGGCCAAGATTGGTTAAGGGTTTCTAGGTCCCCAGCTTCTACATCTTAGTTGAACGCAATGATGTATTCCCAACTACATGATAAACAAAGTTACTTCCAGAAAGGCCTTCACTGAGCGATGGATCTCAAATTGACTTCTTTGGGACTACTCCCTTGAGATCAAAATGACTATACCAGTCTCCTATAATAAGTTTACACTCTAAATCAGGTTTAGGATTTGTCTCTCCACAAGGGGAATCAAGCCCTTTCCCAATACAACCCATTAAAAGTAACAAATATTCACATAGGAAAGTAAAAGACAAAGTGAAAGGTTATGTACAAAAATAAAGATAATAACAAAGGAAATAATAAAGAAAAGATTGGGTCAACCCTTCTAAAGACGCACCAATAGTTTGATCAGTATCCCCAGCAGAGTCGTCAATTTTATGTAGTGGTGAAATTGGTGAGACCAAGGCCATGGGAAGACCTAGCTCATTTTTAAACAGAGTCGCCACCGCGCTTTATTTTTTCCAAAAGGAATGGGTGAAAGAGCGAATAAAACCCATAAAAGTTTTTAAAATCAAAACTAATAAACTTATCAGAGTTCTGGCTACGGAGGGTTTGTTATCAAAGGGAAGGTTTTAAGCACCCCTCATATCCATGGTACTCCACGGGAACCTCTTTGAAATATTTTTTATTTTGTTTATATTTTGTACATACATTTTGAAAATCACATGTGAAAAACTTTTTTAATTAGATAGTGGGGATGAGAAAAGAATGTTTTAAAAGTGAGCTCGGTAAGACATCGCATCTAAAGCCTACATACCCTTCTTAAAGAAGAAGGAAGTCAGAGCTTTTGTAGTTCCTCTTAAAAGGAAAATAAAAGGGGGGCCAAAGTGGCCAAAATCTTTTTAGGTGTTAAGCTTTACCAATACTTAACAAAACATTTTAGAAAAGGATTAGGCTTTAAAATACCTAATAGATTTTAAAGGTTAAGCTTTAAAATACTTAACAATTTTAAAACAAAAGGGACCAATCTTTAAAATACAAGTTCAATGGGTTAGGAGAAGTTTCACTAGGAATAATTCTTCTCTTAACACCAAGGTTTAAAACAAAAAGACCAAGCTTTAACAATACAAGGTCAATGGACTAAGAATAGTTTCACCAGGAATAATTATATTCTTTAGTTCCAAGGTTTAAAAAAAAAAGGGTTTGGTTAAGCTTAAACAATACAAAACCATTTTAAAAGACAAGGTAAAAGCTTTAACAATACTTTTAAACACAAGATAAAAGAGATTGGAAAGGGAGTTTCAGTACCTTGACAATTTTAGTTAATATCATTCCCATCCTTTTGGACAAAAACAACAAACTTAAGCAATCAACAATGGACACCTTAAGTGTGTGTGTGTGATATCATGTGATACAAGAAGAAACAAGTGAGTATGATAATCAACAAATAGAGAGATGGATGTATCTAAATCCTTGGATTCAAACTCATGTATGAATGATGAATGATTTATATGATGAATAAACATGAGGTTAGATAAACAACACATATGAGAAATTAACAAGATAATGGTTAAAATAACAATTAATTACAAAACAAGGACTAAATCAACAAGTATGTACAAGATAAAAAACTTAATTAATCATGGATAAACAAAGATCAACATTTTCTTTTTGGGTTAGGGTTTTAAACCTAGGGTTTTTGAATTAGGTTTTTCAAATTAGGGTTTAATCATAAACACCTAAACCTAATTGATCTTAATTATTAAATAACAATTTTCATACCCTAATTTTGACCCCCGTGAGATGTCACACCTCCAGACACTTCATCAACTCAAGACCAAAACCCAGAGCAGTCACTTGTTTACCTAGTACTCAGTCGAGGGTGTCCAAGGACAAGAAGCTCAGGCAAATGATCAATCAATAAGAAAATGATCTCTAATACAATAATAGGACTCAAAATGATTCATTCATCCACCTATGATGATCAGACATCAGTCATCAGGACTCAGGTTTGCTCAGGTCACCAAACTAGGGTTTTGAGCCCATCAAGGACTAAAATCAGGGCCCACATATGGGAACCCCTAAAAAGCTCCAGGTCATCACTCAAAGTGATCAATCATCCTTAAATGATCCATATGTCAATATCCAATGGGAATTGTACTTCAATTCAGAGGCCACAGTCATCAGTTTCATCTGGCCTACAATTAGGGTTTTTGACCAAATTCACCTAAACAGTTGACTTTTAATCAGGACATGGTTCCAAAACTCAAAACATGGCTCAAGAACTTATATTACCTCAATATGTTCCATTCATATCATTCATTTGAGGAGGATAGCTTGATTCATCTGAAATCTCCAAGAATTGCAATTCATTTGAAAAAGTCAACTGTACAAGCCATTTTTGACTTTTTGAGTTTTTAGTCAACCATGGGCTTTTGAAGATTGAAATCATCAATATGTGGTTATTGAAGCCATTTGACCAAGAAAAATCAAGAAAATCAATCGAGAATCAAAAAGTCAAAGATTTACTTTTCCATACATAGAAATTTTTCCAAGTGTTTTAAGGTCTTTTTTTCAAAACTTTGGAAGGGAATATCTCAAAATTTCAAGTACAAACTGAAAAAAACTTCCAACATCAAAGTTGTAGATTTTGATCCAATGAACAACTTTGTAACATATAATTTGTTGGCTAAAAATCAACCATTGAAGAGATATAGAGCTTCAAAGTTGCTGCCCAACCAAGAATGGTGAAAAAACCCTAGTTTTCTTCAAATTTTATGGGTCATTTTCACTAATTTCCTTGAGGATTTTGAGAAAACACAAAACATATGAATTGAATTATATTTCAAGGGATTTCCAATTTATTCTCAACCTCCTCCAAATTCATTTTGAGCTAGAAGTTATGATTGATCAAATTAAGGCCCATGAAGTGAAAATTCAAGACATGACCAAGTTGTTTTGGCCAATTCGTGCAAATGCCTTCACTAATTGATGCTTCTAAACTTCAGAAATACCATAAGAGATAGGATGGAATCAATTGCATCATCGCTCAAATATTTGAGAATATTCCAAAAAAACCAAAACATGTGATTATGTAATGATTACATTTTGAGAATTTATGGCCAAGTGGTGATTCACCAAAGGAATCTTCTCCCAACCAATTAGAGCTCATTTATGCATCAAATTTGTCCCCTAAGATCAAGCAAAACCGATGGCTAGGGAGTGGTATCAAAGAGCTCGTCATTGCATATGGATTTTTCTCACATTTCTTCATAACCAAGAAACCAAATAACCTCACTAAGCAAGCTCACTCTCTTCAATCTGTACAGAGCTTTTTGCCTATAAATATAAGTGCTCTCCTCCATATAATTCACACCAAAGCAACTCCAATTCTTGCTTTCTCCTTCTCTCTCTCATACTTAGGTTTTTCAAAGGTTCTTTGGCATGAAGACTCGGATTCTTCAAACCAGAGCTCTTCCTTCGAAAATAAGTATTCAAACATCTCAAGGAGGTTCATTAGGTGATCCAAACATCTGGAACACTTCTGTAAGTGCAAGAACACCTTAATCACTTTCAACTTGGAGCCAAGTCAGTTGGAGTCGGGCATAACAACTCAGAAGGTGTCAAAGCTTCCTAAGCATTTCAACACATTCCTTAGGGTGTAGCGAAGCTATCTAGATGGTCGCAGCTCATCTGTAAGTGAAGAATCACCATCTTCCATTTCTACTTGAAGCTCAAGCAAGAAGGGTTGAGTAGAATAATTCAAAGGATTTCCAAGTGAAGTAAGTGCCCAGAAAGCTTCAGCAAAGTCCCAGGAAGCTTTTGCAATCATCCATTCCCTCTGAGGATCATCCACCATAGCCATTGAGCTTCTTTTTCAGAGGTAAGTTTTCAAACTTGAGCTCTTTAATTCACGCAATATTTGTGTCAAAACTCAACGTACACTTGTTGACAATCATCAGAGGGTTAAAAGCCCTCTATCCTCATGCATTTATTCACCAGCATCATCATTTAATTTCATTTTTAAATTTTAGGGTTCTTCACGTATTCTAGTTAATTCAGTAGATGTAGTTAATATAAATTTATGTTGGTTACATATCTGGAATCGTGAGTGAATTTAGAACATGTTTGATGTTTACATCATTCAATTTGGTTGAGAAATGAGAGAGATGGAATTTCAAAATTCCATGAGCTTGAGGTTGAAGACGAAGATGGTGTTTGGCGCGTCATTTTGAACTTTCAGGGAAAGGTTTAAAATATATTTAACTGAAGTGAGTATTCTAAACGAATACATCGTTAGCTCACTTGGTCACATACGCTTCTCACTCCTCTTGCCATAAGGTTTGGGGTTCGATCCCCCCCTCAGACCTTTTTTATTTCATTTTCCAAAGTAACCTCTGATTTACACACATAACCAAACGAAACCCTTCTATTGTCACACTGAGCGCGTAACTCAGTTTACCAAGTTTTGTGTGATGGTCACAAGGGCGTGGGTTCAAACTATGGTAGAGACAAAACCATATTTTTACCACTTTTCTCACTTAATTTCTTCACAACTTCACATTATTAATTTACCTATCAAATTAAATCATTTTCTTTTGATTTTTCACATACTTGTCATTTAATATGTCTATTTTATAAATAAACCAAAAATCACTAAAAAATATTATTTATTTGACACTTTTTACTAGGTTTAAAATAACATGTTTTTAAGTATTTTAAAATACCTTAAATATAATTTTCATTTGATTTTTAAAACTTAATCTCTTGTAAATATTTTTGTGATGAAACCCTAATCCTTTAGGTCTTAATTAAAGTATAGACTTTGTTTTTATTTTGATTAAGTTGACTTTTCTAAAAAATTCAAAACTGTTTTAATCTCTAAATTAAACAGATGATCAAGGTTTTCAAACAACAAAACCTTGAATCCTCCAGCAAAAGCTTTCCACTGTTTTCATAACAGTAATCATTTCAAATCATCTTCTGGGCCTCTAATATAGTGTAAGACCCAACACCTTTTTGTTTTCATAGTTTATTTTTAAATCCACTTTAAACAGAAAATTCCTCATCTGTTTTCACAACTTTCTTCTCGGTATTGAAGGGCATTATTCCCGGTGAAACTCTTCATATACCTATGTGACCTAGTGCCCATCTTCACTTCTTCTGTTTTCAAAACATAAACATTCACATGGGCCTCTCTTTGAGTCTAAGACCCAACCCCTTTTGTACATACATCTTTCAAAGGCCTCCTCTTCATCCAGGTTAGGCTTTACAGCTTTCAATTTACAGCTTTCATTTAAATTACAGTCAAATATAAAACTGTATATACACTGTTTAGAACTCCGTCTGAGAACAACCTTAGGACAAATAAACTGTATATATATTATATGACTATGGCTAGGATTGAGAATGTCTTCCTGGTGAAGGCTCTTTCCTAATTAGAATTCTTTAGTTCAAACCTCAAGATGAATTATTCCCGGTGAAACATCTTGAAAAAAGCCTTAGAACAAAAATAGGGCACATCCACCCAAGAGGAATTATTCCCGGTGAAACCTCTTACTCATTAGCTTAGAGCCAAAATAAGTTCAAAGCTAACATAGCTTTCTCTTGTGCTATAACAAGGACCCTCGATGACCCTCGATTAGCCTCCTCTTGGGCTTACAATACAAGGACCCACAGGCTTCTTAAAAGCATATTCACAGCTTTCTCTTGAGCTTGTATACTAGGACTCATCAGGTTTCTTACAAACATAGGAACAGGTCTTTAGTCACCTTTTAGCCTACCCTGGTGAGATTCTTCTATTCTTCAAAGAAGATTTCAAATAAGCCAAGAATGTCTCAATCCCAGTATTGAGTTCACCTTTTGGAATGAGAGACATGGATAGTCTCTGTCACCCATATTTTCAATCTTCAGTAAGTCTTCTCCTTAGTAGAGTCAAGATTCCATCTGGAATTTCCTCAGTCATGTCAGCCTTAATCTTGATCTTGCTTAAAAGCTTCAATCAAGAAATAAAACACTCAACTCTTACCTACAGGTTTCGAGTGAGAACATGGTAGCCATCCCATAACTCAGGTGGTCTACCTTGACAAACCCTAAAGTCTACATCTTTTCAATACACGGCTTGCACACTAAACTAGGTTACAAAGCTTTCTATTTATAACCTATTCCCAACTGGACTTAGGCCTACAATCACAGCTTTATTTGCTGTTACAAATCAGCAGAAATCTTCTGCTAAAAGAAAGGTCTTCAATCATAAGTTTCCTAAATTGTCTCCATAATTAGAAACTATATAATCTTCAATATTCTGATTTGATTCTTTTGACTTTTAAATCTCCGCCACATAGGATTGCATAATATTCCATTAGAATATTCTGCATATGTTGATTGCATTTAGAATCTTCATATATCAGCTTAGTAGGCGCGATGTCATGAGTTTCTGCATATGACATCTTATAAGACATGATGTCACATGCCATGTCTTAACATTCCATAGAACATCTTGCTATTGTACCTGTTTTTGTATTTGTTTGTATTTGCAAGTTCTATATTCTATTACAAATTGCTGCTACTATGTTTTAGCCAAACATAAATGCCAATCAGCCAATAAAAGAATCAACAATCTCCCCCATTGGCTTATTTTGGCTAAAACTCCACAATATAATTAAATTGCAGCAATATAACAAAAACATAAACTATAACTTTCAAGACAACAAAGTCAAAAACTACAACCTTCAGACGAAGAGATCTTTTACAATCTCAGAATTGGTCTGCGATCTCTTCTGTTCTTCAAGTCTTCATAGACCACATCATAACATCTTCAGTCCACATTGTCTTTAAATAATCCTTTGTTTCTTTTGACAGTAGTGGACTTCAAAATACTTAGTGGACTTCAAAATACTTTCGGTCAATTCTCCCCCTTTTTAGCCATAATATGACAAAGATAGCACCGATGCCATAATATGCAGTGGAACATCTTCTTGCATTGAGGTGTACATGAGGAAAAAGATGGGAGAGGAGTCCGTCAACACAAATACCAGTTCTTGTCACTAAGGACCAATGGTGGCATAAGAGAATCCTTACTTATTCTTCTCCTAGAAACCAATTCCTAGCTTGAAGTCTAAGAGAGAACTTAAATGCATTCTAGCCACCACTTCTCGTAACTCAGAACAGAAATTACATTTATGTTCATAACTCAAATCACAAATCACAACTACACTAGTTCCTATAGAACATATGACATTGTATTTGATTGAACAATTTTTGGTGATCTCCCATAAGAACTGATGACAGAAAAGAACAACGTCCCGAGCCATTGTTTCTCCTTTTATGGCCAAAAATTAACATAGAAACCAATCACAGTACCAAACCCAGACACAACTAATTTGAACACACAAGAAGGACATACTGAAGTTGATACACGATTCTGTTGTGATCGGAGAATAGGAAAGACTCCTTTATATAGCCATTTGAAAGCATGGGAGTTAACGATAGTCTTGGTCTTGGTCTATGGTCAAACGCATTATTTGGAAACATTCCTAAAAGCAATTACTCTTTCCAAAGCAGTTTTTGAATGTTTCTTATGGAATGAGTTATCCTTTAAAACCAACGCATGCATAGTCAGCAATTACGCTTTACACCGTCCATTGATGCGTATAGATAATATCAAAAAAAAATTCCTTGTTTGGCTCAGTAGATACTATGTCTTTAAACATGTCATGACATCCTGTCAGACATTGTTCCTTTTCCATCACCTTTGCACACAAACCAAGCTTACTCTCAACAACTTTACTATCTCCCCCTGTCATGGGCACAGGAACCCAACTATTCTAAAGCCAATTCTCACCAAATGGACAGTTGCTCCCCCTTAAATCTACCACTAAACACTTGATACCCGGATGGTCAGTAGTAGAATAGAGCAACCAACATCTACTGATATTTAAAACGTTCCCGCTCAAATATATAGCTTATCTTCTCCTTCATGTTACTGTTATGATGGCTTAGCCTTAGTAGATAGACTCAGACAAAATGTACATGATTCTAGAACATCTTGTAGCAACCTGCCCTAAAAATTAAAGGTTTAGAGTCGCCACCTATTCTACCAAGGCGAATAGGAAACCCTACGCAGCATAGAGATCGGGGAAGATTATTATAATCAGGTCGAGGGAAGGTGTTAGGCACCCTCAACCCTTTCCTAAGGTTTTATGTTAAGGCAAAGGTTCATGGCTAAATATTGAGGTTTACTAGCTAAGGAAATGAATAGGGCGAAAAGTGAGATTTGAACTGAATGAAGGTTTTAGGGAAGGGGACTCGCCTTGGTTATCCAAGTGCCTACGTATCTCCTTAGGGAGAATCAGAGTCAATGTAGTTCGGGCACAAGGTTGTATGCCTTAGAATTAGAGTTTGATTTGATATGGTTTGAAGGTTTTTTGAATGGCCTATCGTAGTTTTAGAAGTTGTGATTTGAAAGGCATTTTGAGTTGTCTGATTGAAAAGGTTGATAATCCGTAGTTTTGGAGGAGTGTCTTGAATGTTTTAAGTTTTCGGCATACAACCCTGATTTAATATGTTACCGTTATGTGCGATAATCAATAGATTTGATCATTATAGTTAACGGATTAAGTAATGTATTGCTGGTTACTCTGTCCGATAGATTCTATCGTCACGGACAGCAAATGAGGTGTATTTTAAATTTTGTAATCAAATTATGGGTTTTATCATTGCCTCTCATAACCAATAGGTTTGGTTATTACATGACAACGAATTCCATTATTGATGTTTTATTATTTTATCTCTCGTCATTGCGACTAATAGATTTAGTCGGGTCGAGGAGAGAATTGATTGGGGATTAATGTTTTATGCCAAAGAACAGTAGGATCGGGCAAACCCTAATGCGTTGGTTACACACCCCTAGGGTTTTTTTTGTGATTTAACAGTTAAAATTAATTAAAATAAATTAAATCGACATAATCGAAATAATCGGGAGAAAATCCTAAACCCTAGTTAAAAGCCTAACCCTAATTTATACCTAATCCTAAAAGAAATTAATTAAATTAAACCTAATTATCTAATATTTAATCTAAATAAATAATAAAATAAATAAAATATTAATATAGAAAAACCTGGCTTCACTCCTGTGTAGCTGCGTTTGAGAGGTCCTTGGTGTACCCCGCGCTATGGAGCGTAGGATCTGATCCTGGTACAAATCCAGTGGCAACGAAACGAGGGCGTAGGATGGACGTGCGTTGGGCATATGCACCGAATCCCTGAATGACTAATTTGCGCAAAAATACTTACCTTGGCCAGGTTCGAACCGACGCTTGTGGGGTTTCTCCTCACCCTTGCCGCTGAGCCACGCTTATCATCTTGTATACTAGTGGAATCAATATTAATATATAAAAGTAAGATTTAAATTTGAAACCAAAAGCAAGCGCGCGCCTCTCTCTGGTTCATCTTCTTCCTCCCGAAAACAAGAACACACCTATGGCAACGTTTTTTGTGTGTTGCCATAACCCCTGCAAATGTGAATCTGGCAATAGACAACAAATAAATAAATTTCAAAGCCATGGATTGATGGTAAATCGGCCCCTGAAATCTATTGGTGACCACGGTATGGGCCAATTTTCTCTAATTAGAGAGTCCCCAATTTGAAGCTTACCTGACCTAGCAATGGCGTTTCACCATACGTGGGTTAAAAATCAAATTAAAGATACCAGAAACGTTCCATGCCTTATTATGATTCAGAATATGCAATTGAAACCAATTAACCATGCGAGGATAACCATGAACGAATCTGAAAAAATATAAGGGCAAACCGTGGCCATGGGAGCGTGATTCTTGAAGCCTTCGGGTCTGGGAATGAATGAAATTTCTTCGTAGAAGTTCCAGGATTGTATTTGGATCTCCAAACGCCTCCGAATTTGTCCCAAGCTGCAAGAATGAAATCGATTTTTTCCTCAGAAAATTGTGTTCGGTTTGGGGACTATTCTGCCGATATCTCCTCCCTGCAATTTTCGATTATTGGACTTGAATTTATGCCAAGAAAATTAAACAAATGTTAATCTATTTACAGATGTAGGTGATGAAGCCTTTTAGCATAATGGTGGTTATTGGTGGTGATGGTAAGGTTGGATCAATGGTGGTTTTGCAGTCATCCCGGTTATCGTGAAAGAGCCAAGAAAAAAATATAAGGGTTGCCCCAAAAGTCCCTCCCCCCCTTCTGCACAGAATATTTCTTTTTTTATATTAGTCTATTTAGGTTTTTATTTTTACCTAATGGGCCTATTGCCCAACTAACTCAAATTGTAAAAAGACTAAAAAATCTTAATAACAAATAATGTTTAAATTGTTACTAATAATTAAAAATAATAAATCTAATTATTTAAAACCTAATACTAACCTAATACTAATCTAATACTAATCCTAATACTACCTATTAATAAAAAATAATAATGCTAAGTACTAATAGTTAGTCGATAAAAAATAATAATAATCAAGACAAATACTAGTAAAACCCAAAATACCCCCAAAAAATGATAAAACCCTTGTAATAAATAGGCACAACGTTTGGGTCCCAAACACCTGTTAATTACGCCCATGTTTTAACTCAACCTGGTTTATAAGAGAGTGAGTTTGACAATAGTAATGTCAAACCCTATGACTCTTAATTTTGACCCTTGATGGATTAACAGACGTAGATTTGATCGGGCAAATTTTGGGGTATGACACATTTCTGACCAAGAAAACACTCAAGTAAAGCCTCATCTTAAATCAAGATGCAACTCCTCTTATCCATGATAATGTGTGCTTCTTCAAGAAAACAATCTGAGTTGATGAATGGAAAATATAAGACGCATCTTCAAGTTTTCAAGATCACTCTCTGTTCAACTAACCTACTGAACACATTCATTTTTCCACTATTCCTCCTTCTGACAAGGCACATTAGTTACCCACACTTATTAGTCAAATGTCACAACATGTTATTTGTCATCACACTACAGTTACTCATTTGCTGATGTACATGAGTAAGAAGATACAAGACACTCCCCTTCAAATTGATATCTTATCTTCAGCCATCATATTATACTATCTGACACCAAACTTTTGTTCAGACTGTCATCAACACCAACTGAAGACATCACCATGTTAGTAGTAATGTATTGCCAGAACATATCACTAACACCTATATCAGAATCTGCCCATTCTCATCCACATTATGTCAAAACTGCCACTTTAGACAATAATGTTGATTTTTCAACCTTCATATGCACAGTCCCAGACATTCTTCCAGGATAATAACAAGAAATGATGTTGTAACATCATGTAGGACATCAGCTTCTCATCAAAAAGAATTCTAAGCACAGTCTCTGAATCAAAATATTCATACTTCTTACACAAGGTATGACATTGATCTAGCATCCTTCTTCATCACACCTGTGGTACTTGCTGAAGCAGCCAACATATTCCAGATTAGATCTGAGGCTTGACCTTAAATACACTCTGGATATACACCACCTACTTGACTGAGGAGTCAATAAACCTTCTAGAGATGATGTTCCAACATACCTTGGGACATCCAAGCAAAGTACATCTGCCTTAGTTCTGAAGATACTATATAATCTTCAATATTCTGATATGATTCTTTGACCTTTAAATCTGCGCCACATAGGATTGCATAATATTCCATTAGAATATTCTGCATATGTTGATTGCATCTAGAATCTTCATATATCAGCTTGGCAGGTGTGATGTCATGAGTTTCTTCATATCCAACTTAAGTCATCGTCCATATGTTTCACTCTTTCATATCCACTTCGTCATAAGGTTACACAACACGGTGGGCCATTATTCTCGCGGTTTAATATCCATCACTTTCTATACCATTAAGGCAACAAAACAAGTTTATCTTATCTATATGATTTTGTCTACTACCAACAAGAGATTGAGGATGATCAAGTCCTCAATTTGTCAATATCTAGCCGATAACCATATTGAAGCATAAACCGTCGTTACTACATAATAGCATCCTTTCTGAATTTGCACTCAAACTCATTAACATTGTCATAGTCCAATAATTCACTTTGAGTCTTTACAACTCGCACAACTCCCCTCTCATTAGATTTTGTTGATATGGTACCAACGTCCGATCATATTACAAAAGTAGAGCGGAGTAATTGTCACTCAGATACTACACTCAGAAAGATTCTCTTAGAGATACCGTCAAACGTATCTCTAAGATCGAGTAATGGACTCTGAGATCCCTAAAACCTGTTCTACAGGTACAAAAATCAAAATCCATTGTTCACCCTGGGGCAAGTTTAGAGACATGAATCCATGACAACTACACCCTTCTACCCCATGTATGCTAAAACTCTTGTGTGTGCATTCATGCATTCATTCATTCATCATAATAATAAAAACAAAGAGTCATTTTCGAGTCGTTTTTCAAGGAAACTAAATAACAAACGTTATGAACTTCAGAGAGAAAGAAAGAGAAATGGAGAAAGGACTTAAGGATCTATACCATGGATTACGGAAGAAAGAGAGCTAGGAAATACACCTTCAAAATTCCTAAGGTCGAGGAATTGGAAAAGCTCGGAAAACTGGTGGTCAGCCCCGGGCTTTCAAGGAGAAGTATGGAAAACTTCTGCCTATTCTCAACACCAACATTATGGATGGGATCCTTCCCACTTTGGTACAGTTTTACGATCCAACGTATCACTGTTTCACCTTTCCAGATTATCAACTCATGCCTACGTTGGAGGAGTATTCTCGTTTGGTTGGAGTACCCGTGTACGCGCAAGATCTGTACTCCGGTTTGGAAAAGAATCCTGACGACGTCATTATTGCAGCAACTACTCCCTTGAACGTAGTCGACGTCAGAACTCATATGGTGAATAAAGGAGGAATTCTAGGATTACCCTCCAAGTTTCTAGTGGATCAAGCTCGATACTTCGTCAGCATCCAAGATATGAGTGCTTTTGAGGACATCTTGGCATTTCTCATCTACAGATTGTTTCTCTTCCCTAACATTAACAACTTCGTTGACATCAACGCAATTAAGATCTTCTTAATTGTAAATCCATGCATTCAAGAAACCTGCATCAAGGAGGATTAATCACATGTTGTGTACCGTTGTTATACAAATGGTTCGTCTCACACCTGCCCAAGTCTGGCACTTTCTGGAACCTGAGGGATGGCCTCTGCAGGTCACAGAAAATCATGTCCCTCACTCATTCAGACATTGATTGGTGTAATCACGACAACGACGAAACCAAGATCATCTACACATGCGGAAGTTATCCCAATGTACCCCTTATTTGAACTAAGGGAGGAATCAGTTATAATCCAGCCTTAGCTCGTCATCAATACAGCTATCCCATGAAAAACATACCAAGTAACATTCAATTGGACGGTCTGTTCTTCAAGAACATCGACGATCATGGTAACATGCTGAAGAAGGAAATTGTCCAAGCCTGGTGTCATGTTCACACAAAAGGGAGAAGATTTTTAGGAAAACATCTTTGCATCTCCTTGGACCCTTACCTTCAAGCTCATAATGCCATACCAGTGTCAAGAACCAATTCCCCTAAGGGAACCAATCTTCCTTTTCTCCACCGATGTCGAGAAACTACAAGCGGCATTAACCAAGGTGTGTCAAGAAAGGAATGCATGGAGAAACAAGTATCGGATCGTCAACACTGAAAATGTTGAGACTCAGAATATCCTAAGAAGGAAGGATGAGTCACTTGAAGTACTCTAACGAAAAGCGATGCAAACGTCACTTTCTCAACATATCCCTCCTGCTTCCTGGATCATCGATCCGCTCACGTCAGAAAATGCTCCACTCAAGAAACTGAAGAAGATGTTAGAACGTGAAGTCGGCTCTTTGTCAAAGTTTTAGTGTCCTTTCTCTCTGTTTCTCTGTATTTCCCTTTTCAAAGTTTGTAAAAAACGGCGTTTTGCTTTATGAATAAAACGTTTGATGTTTTATAACATAAGTATGGTGTTTCCTTGAAAAACATTTTTCTTTAATTACTTGTCATACATCACCTTAGTCATAGCACCGACACGAGAAAATGTCGCGGTCTTAATCATCACTTTCCTTACTCCAGAAAGAGAGGAGGAGAAGAAGCGGAAGAAAAGCATTCAAGCTGTCTCATTCATACAACACTCGTTCAAGTTGCAAGAAAATAATGGACGACTTAGAGCAAGAGAATGGAGAACTCAGAGAAGAGGTCACTACTCTCAAAGAATCTGTTGAAAGACTCAACAGTATGGTAGAAGCCATGGTGGTTGAACAAAGTAGACCTCCGCCAGAAGAACCACAAAGGACTGTGGTTTCCGAAATTGTTTCTACTCCTATTCCTCAGTATACCATGCCACCCAACCGACCTTGGGGCATGCCATATAACTTCATTCCTGAAGGGTACATACCCCCAAATTCTGTAGTTCCAAGAGTTATAATGGATATACACCCACCGGAGGGTTACAGACCTCTGGAAATGGAAATTCCAAGAGCAACAGCTATGGGTTATGCACAACAGAATGTTGAGATACCAAGATCTGCTGCCATCATGACTTCTTCACAACCAATTGTGCATACTTTTCCTCCGTTAGGAGGACAACTGTGTTATCACGCTCCTAGTGAGGACGCTGGCGTGTATGAAAAATTAGACGAGTTCCAACAACAATTTCTGCAAATGCTGAAGGAACTCAAGACTCTTCGAGGACAAGATCTATTTGGAAAGAATGTTCCAGACCTCTGTCTGGTTCCAAATGTTAGGATTCCTCACAAATTTAAAATACCAGATTTCGAGAAGTACAAAGGGAATTCGTGCCCACAAAGTCACCTAGTGATGTATGCTCAAAGGATGTCAACTCAAACTGATAATCAACAATTGCTCATTCACTATTTTTAAGATAGCCCGACTGGTGCTGCATTTTGATGGTACATGAACTTGGACAGTTCAGAGATTCGTACTTTTCGAGACCTCGGAGAGGCCTACGTCAAACAGTATAAGTACAATATGGATATGGCTCCCGACAGAGATCAACTCCGGTTCATGACTCAAAAGGATAAAGAGAGTTTCAAAGAATACGCTCAAAGATGGCTTGAAGTCGCTGCTCAAATTTTTCCTCCTCTTGAAGAGAAAGAAATGACAAAAATCTATCTCAAAACTTTGAGTCCGTTTTACTACGGACGATTGGTCGCAAGTGCACCTAGTGACTTTACCGAGATGGTTAACATTGGCGTACGTCTAGAAGAAGCAGTTCGAGAAGGACGCTTGAACAAAGAAACAAAATCTTCTATTGGTCCTAGGAAGTATGGAAGTTCCTTCCAGAAGAAAAAGGATCAAGACGTCAGCAATGTCTTACACAAATTGAGAAAAAGGTATCAACCTCAAGTTGTTACAATAACTCCGGTTGTTAACTCAGCGCCAGCTTATCAACCTTAGGTTTCTCAACAACCATTTCAACAAAGGCCACAACAACCTTAGCAACAGATTCGGCCAAAAAATTTCAACAACAATCTGGCACCAAGGTATCCTGCCTTTGACCCCGTACCAATGCCATATGCCGAATTGTTTCCAACTCTACTGGAAAAAAGACATATTCAGACAAGAAGTCCTCCAAATCCCCCAAAGGATTATTCACCTTGGTTCAAGGCTGACCATTCTTGCCCCTATCATCAGGGAGCACCAGGTCATAACATTGAAAACTATTTCAGTTTCAAGGCCGACGTTCAAAGATTAGTAAAGAGTGGAACTTTATCCTTCAAAGATACTAATCCCAACGTTCAAGCAAATCCTTTGCCACAACATAAAGAAGATTCGGTAAATCTGGTAGATCAACACCCAAATGTAATTTAAATGTTCGACATCCATCAAGTAGGGGAAAATCTCGTCAGAATGCATGCTAAACAAGTTGGGTATGGACACATACCACCTCACAACTACTTCACATGTGAAATTTGTCCTAAGAATAATCAAGGTTGTGTTGTAGTTCAAGCTGCATTGCAAGAGCAAATGGATTTAGGATGGATCCAACACATTCGAGTCAAAACTGAATATGACATCAACATGGTTCAAGGATGTCCAGGAGAATACAATACCTACAGAGTTGAAGATCTCGAAGGATCAATAGTCAAGTTCCATAAGACTTTAAATGGACTTGCTTACTTTGGAACTGATTTCTATCCTTACAGTAGATGCAAAATTTGTCGAAGGCATTCACGAGGATGTTTGCGCGTCCGCAACGATATTCAGAAATTAATGGAGGACAATACCATTACATTTCTTGCCAACAGAGAAGATGACAAAGTCTTTATCGTATCTTCTCAAATTAATCAAATTGAACCAATGCAAGTTAAGTATGACAGCAAGAAGACAGCAGTTGTTCCATTAGTCATCTACTTACCGGGTCCTGTACCGTATGAGTCCGACAAGGCTATACCATATAAGTACAACGCCACGTTCATTGAAAATGTTAAGGAAATACCATTACCATTTGTTGTCAACATTGCCGATGTTAGTCGAGTCACTAGAAGTGGACGAGTCTTCAACAGAACAACAGAAAATGTGGAGAAACCTTCGGAAGAAGCACCATATAAGCAAGACAATCATCCGACCAATTCTACTCAAGCGAAAGAAAATGATGAGATTTTAAAATTAATCCAAAGGAATGAATACAACATTGTTGATCAACTGCTACATACTTCGTCTAGGATATCTATACTTTCCCTACTATTGAGTTTTGAGGCTCATAGGGAAGCTCTACAGAAAGTTTTGGATAAAGCTTTCATAGAAACTGGTGTTACCATATTGCAATTCAACAACATCGTTGCCAACATGTCCGTGGGAACTAATCTTGGTTTCTGTGAGAAGATCTTCCTGAAGAAGGAGTGGGCCATAACCTGCCACTCAACATCTCAGTCAGCTGCATGGGTGATGTTCTAAGAGGAGTCGTGATAGACAATGGATCCTCTCTCAACATCATGCCCAAATCAACCTTGTCAAGGTTATCCTTCAAAGATTTCCCATTAAGAGACAGTAACGACATCGTCAAGGCGTTCGATGGATCTAAAAAGTCAGTTTTTGGAGAGGTCGATCTTCCCATAGCTATTGGGCCTCACACTTTCCAAATCACTTTCCAAGTTATGTTTATCCAAGCAGCATACAGTGGTTTGCTAGGTCGCCCATGGATTCATGAAGCTGGGGGAATTACTTCAACCCTCCACCAAAAATTGAAGTTCATTCAAAATGACAAATTGGTAACCATATGTGGAGAACGAGCTTTGATCATCAGTGGTCTGTCATCATCCTTCGACATAGAACCAAAAGAAGTTGCTGGAACTAAATTCCAAGCACTTCCCCTGGACAAGGAAAAGAGTAAGGAGAAAGCAAGATCTATTTCTTCCAACAAAGATGCAATCCAAGTTGTAAAGGATGACACTACCAGTGGTTGGGGGCACATTGAGATTCCTACCAACAACAAAAACAGAACAGGAGTTGGATTTTTTCTCCAACAATATCAAAGGCTATCCAAGGAAATGAGGTAGTTTGCCCAATCCAAGAAACTATTCGCAACAGAGGTTTTCTTTAGCCTGTTCAACAAACAGTCAATACCATCGGTACGGAAAACACCGATGAGAATTTTGAAGAGGAATGTCTATCCTACCATCTCAAATCAGGATACATCTCCTTAGCATAGTCGATTGTCCTTTCTTCTATCTGACTGAAGGATTTGAAAGTAAGACTCAGCCAAGTAGTGACGAAGTTGTCAATAGCCTTGCCACCAAAAGTCATGGCTCATCAGAAGAAGTTCCTCCTATCCCCAAAGAAACCCGGGATACTTTAGGAGAACCAAGCGGGAAATTCGACAACATGGTGAAGTACTCCACTCCTGAAAGATCAAAAATCTTTCTTGAAGACATTGTTCCAACTAGATGGGATATTGATCATGAGTACTTTGCTCATCCAAAAGAGATATACATTCCTTGCTATTCATCATCACCTTCAGGTGAAGTCATCATTGAGGATTATATCCCCAAGTCACCTTCCGAGGCTGTTGAAATTATTTTGGAGTACTTTTAGATTATCGTTTCCACAGGGATTATTGCGATATCACCGCCGTTCTATAGTTTATGTTGTTTTTGAGTTAAAGTTACTTTGGGTTTGGTTTAAGATCATTCAACGATTTAGTAGCAAAGAGTAAAATTAGTAAAGTTTTAAGTTTAAAAGAATGTATCTAGTGGATGGTACCCCAATTTCTTTTTTGGCCATGGCCAAATCAAGGTTATTCGTATTTGGCCAAAAACCTTTTGGTATTTGGCCAAATCAGGTTATTTGTAATTTTATCCATAATTTAATTTTCTAAACCCCAATTCTTTTCTTGTGTTATTATTATTATTATTATTATTATTATTATTATTATTATTAACATTATTATTATTTTATTTTTGCAGGTACCTCCTTTTGCCAAAGGGGAGCAGGTGTCAATTCTTCTTTACACTTATTTGTTTGCTTCATTGCCCTTGAAAACCTTGGTAAAATCTCTCTTTTTTAACCATTAACCCTAAAATATATATAATAGGTAGATGTTGTCCATTTTCATGAATTAGGGTTAGGATTTTATCACATACTTTAATTTTAGGCTAATAATTATTTTTAGGCTAATTAATTTATTTTTAGGCTAATTAATTTTTTAAGGCTAATAATTATTTTAGGCTAATTAATTTATTTTTAGGCTAATAATTATTTTAGGCTAATTAATTTTTTTAGGCTAATTAACTTAATTTTAGGTTTGTTAGCCTTGTTTTCAAAAAACCTTTTTGTTGCCTTTTCGCTCTCCTTTCAATTTTATCCTGCTTTTATTTTCGCGCCCAATTCTTCCTCTATATTGTAACTGCCCCAAAGCCTTGTAATATCTAGGGGTTTCTATTATTTTGCCTCTATTCATCTGCAGGTGTTTATTGTAATAAATTTAGGTTTTTAATTTTCGCCTTTACTTTCTTGCCTTTATTTTTCTGCCCTACAGGTGTTTATTGTAATAGCGTAGGAACTTATAATTCTGCCTTTATTTTTTATTTTTAACTGCGTGGTTAGTAATCCTAGGGAGTGCAAACCTTGTTAAAATTAACCTAGTATCACTCTAATTACAAGATAAAATATCTGAACTTAACCACCTGATTGTGCCACACACACACCTTTAGGGTAACCTCTTTTGTTGCTTGTTGCCTGTTGCCTTTCAATATTAAAATACTCAAGTCCCTCGAACTCGAGGATACCTAAAGCAAATGTTACTCTCAGTTCATCATCATAAGATCATAGTCCCTTCGAAGTTTCCTACGGTAAAAAGTGATTTTGTCCCTCGATGTTGCCTCGGTAAATGATGATTTGTCCCAATTGCTAAGGTATCCTTGCTGGTTGCCTAAAGAATAATGACTATTCTATCCTTCCCTAAAGACTACCTACCCTCTATATGGTAGGGACAGTTTTATGGCGAACGATGCTTCCTCGATGACCCTTTACATCCAATGAAAGGACTTCCTACCCTCTTATGGTATGGATAGCCTTTTCGAACCGAAAAGCTAAAAGAACAATTTTCCTAACTTAGGGTAGGTGCTCCTGATTGCTTACTCTTTTCAATTCAAAATTCAAAATCTTTTCCCACTTCTTTTCAAAGAATCTTTTCAAAAAGACTACGCTTATTTACAAGCTAAAGTTCTTATTCAAACATTTTCTTATTTACACACTACAAACATTTTTTAAAACAAAGTGAGCTAAGCAATTAAGAGCCCATGGATAACCATGGATACAAAGGGTGCTTACACCTTCCCTTTGTATAACCTACCCCCCGAACTCAAAATCTTTCAAGGGTTTTTTCTGTTCTTTTAGCCTTTCCTAATTGGAGAAAATAAAAGTCGGTGGCGACTCTTGCTATCCGCACATTTCTAAAAAGTCAGTTCTTCCACCGTGTTACACTCAGGTATCCACCCGGACACTTTGTGGTTAGCCATATTCGCAAACCAGGGCCTAACTTGTACCATGTACAATTTTTCATCCGGGAACTCATCCTTCACTTCTTTTTCATTTTTCGTTACCTCGGTATTCACTAACCAAGATAAATGATCCGCAATCAAATTTTCTGTCCCTTTTTTATCTTTCACCTCAAGATCAAGTTCTTGAAGCAAAAGAATCCATCGTATAAGCCTCTGTTTTGAATCAGGCTTGGTGAGCAGATATTTGATTGCGACATGATCAGTATAACACACCACTTTAGAACAATTAAGGTAAGAACGAAACTTCTTCAATGCAAATACAATTGCGAGCAACTTTTTTTCAGTAGTGGCATAGTTAACCTGTGCCTCATTCAAAACTTTGCTCGCATAATGTATAGCATGGAAAGTTTTGTTCTTCCTTTGGCCTAAAACCGCACCAACCGCATAATTGCTCGCATCGCACATGAGTTCAAAATCAAGCGACCAATTTGGAGCGACAATTATGGGTGTGGTGGTCAACTTTTCTTTGAGTTCTAGGAAAGCTTTTAAACATGATTCATCAAAAATAAATTCCGTACCTTTGATGAGCAGATTATTCAACGGCTTTGCGACCTTGGAGAAATCCATGATGAATCATCTATAGAACCCAGTGTGTCCTAGAAAACTCCTTATGCCTTTCACATTCACCGGAGGAGGAAGCTTCTCAATAACTTCGATTTTTGCTGGATCAACCTCAAGGCCTTTTGAAGATACCTTGTGGCCGAGAACTATCCCATCCGTCACCATGAAAGTACATTTCTCCCAGTTGAGAACCAAATTTGTTTCAATACACCGCTCTATCAGCACGTCAAGATTCTTCAAGCACAGGTCAAAAGACGACCCGTACACAGAAAAATCATCCATGAATACCTTGATGCACTTCTCGATCAAATCTGAGAAAATAGCTTGCATGCACCTTTGAAATGTTGCAGGAGCATTACATAGTCCAAACGACATTCTTCGGTAAGCAAAAATGCCAAAGGGACATGTAAAAGCAGTTTTCTCATGGTCCACCGGATTCACTGTTATTTGATTGTATCTGGAATAACCATCCAGGAAACAATAGAAATTTCTTCCAGCTAACCTTTCTAGCATTTGATCCATAAATGGTAACGGAAAATGGTCTTTTCTTGTAGCTTGGTTCAACCTCCGACAATCATTACACATACGCCACCCGGTCACCGTTCTCGAAGGGATCAATTCATTATTTTCATTTCTAACAATCGTCAATCTACCCTTCTTCGGAACTACATGCACCGGACTCACCCATTCGCTATCGGAGATAGGATAAATCATCCCCACCTTTAATAACATTACAACCTCTTTTCTAACAACTTCTATCATTGTCGGATTCAATCGCCTTTGAGGTTGTGCCACAGACCGAAAATCATCTTCTAACATAATTTTATGTATTCAAATAGGCCGGACTAATACCCTTCAAATCGGATAAAACCCATCCTATTGCTCCTTGTTTCTTTGTCAATATTTCTTTCAATCGATGCTCTTCCTTGCTAGACAAGCCACTATTAATGATAACCGGCTTAGTAAAATTGTCACTAAGAAACACATATTTCAAATGAGACGGTAACACATTCAACTCCACCTTTGGTTCTTCAACTTTAGGCTCATCTTTCAATTCTTCAATTTGAGCTTCAAATGGATTTATTTCATCACATGCCTCAAGATTTCTCAAGCACTCTTCAATTTCTATCTCTTGATCTTTGGTAAGCACTTCAAGAACTTCCATCAAAGTTTTCTCAAGAGGATTAGACAAATGAATTTGATTCTCCACTTTCATAATAGCTTTTTCTGTAGCATCGATTCTAAAACAATCATCTTCATCACTCGGATGCTTGATGGCTTCAAAGAGATCAAGACATAATTCCTCGTATTGGTATTGCAATTTCATTAAGCCATCGTCAATGTCTATCATCATTCGGGCCGTCTTCATGAAAGGCCTTCCTAGGATCAACGGTATATCTGGATCTTCCTCCATGTCTATGACAACAAAATCAACAGGAAACCAAAATTTGTCTACCTTGACAAGCAAGTCTTCCGCAACTCCATGAGGATGAGCTGTAGATTTATAAGCTAATGATAATGTCATTCGAGTTTCCTTCAAATCATTAATTCCTAACCTTCTCACCATAGTCAATGGGATCAAATTAATACTAGAACCGTTATCCACCAAACCTTTGCCTATTTGAACATTTCCAATAGACACCGGCAACGTTACCCGTCCAGGATCATTTGATTTAATCGGTGTAGTGCGTTGAATTAACGCATTACAACAAGAGCTCACCATTACTACCTTAGGATCTAAGAATCTCCTCTTTTTGGTGATGATGTCTTTGATAAATTTAGCATACATCGGCATTTGCTCTAATGCCTCGGAAAAAGGAACATTTATTTGCAATTTACTGAAAATGTCCAAGAACTGAGCATAATGTTTGGCATCATCTTTCTTTGACGGACCTCGAGGGTAAGGCAATTTTTCACATGAATTGAATCCTCTCTCTTCCTCCCTTTCTCACTCTCACTCAATTTTTTCTTTTTCTTTTCTATCTCTAGATTTTCTTTCTCAACTAATTCTTTCTCTTTCTCATTTTCAACTAAGTCACCCTCTACATTTTTTTCTACTTCAATCACTTTATCTTTTTCACCTACAATAATATCTTCCTCAATTTCCTCTCCTACCCCCATATCAATAGTTCTACCACTACGAGTTACAATGGACTTACAATGCTCTCGAGGATTCTCTTGAGTAGTGGCCGGAAAAGGACCTTTGTTTTGTTCGGCAAGTTGTTTTGACAATTGCCCGACTTGTGTTTCAAGGTTCTTAATGGCCGCATCCGTACTCTTGTTGTTCGCAATTGACAATTGCATGAATTGACTAAGAGTGTCCTCCATTGAAAGCTTTGTTTGTTGAGGTTGTTGAGGTTGTTGATTGTAACCACCTAGATAAGGATTTTGACGATTTGAAGGACCCGCATCCAGCCTCCATCCTTGTTGATAACATTGATTACCTCTTTGTTGGTAACCTTGGTTATTGTTATAAGGTTGTTGTTGTCGCCCAACATAGCCTTGATTAGGATTTGAAACATAGTTCACGTATTCACCGGGTGGAGGACAAAAACCAGTTTGATGATCACCCTTACACAATTCACAACACATCACTTGGTGATTTTTAGTAGGGATCCCATGTATCTCTTTTAGTTGTTGAGGGAATTTCGTCATTTGTCGAGTAAGCAATTCTACTTGTTGTGTCAATAACTTGATTTGAGCAAGTATTGCATCACTCGTATTCAACTCAAGAACTCCCAGCTTTCTTTGCGATGTACTACGGTTGTGTTGCCCTTGATGATCACTCAAGGCCATTCTATCTATGATAGCAATTGCTTCTTCAACACTTTTTGACATCAAAGACCCACCCGCGGTAGCATTTAAAAGTGTTTTCGGTTGTGGTTGAAGTCCATTTCTAAAGATATGGATTTTAGTCAATTCATCAAATCCATGCCCTTTGCATTTTCGAACCATAGATTTGAACCTCTCCCACGCTTCATTGAGAGCTTCATTAGGACCTTGAGAGAACACCGAAATGGAAGTTTTCGCTTCCATGAACCTATTGTGTGGAAAGAACCGATCAAGAAATTTATCCTCTAACTCATTCCAATTAGTCATGACATTGTTTGGTTGATCAAGATACCATTCCTTAGCTTTTCCTATCAAGGAATGAGGAAATAGTCTCTTGAACACTTGTTCTTCTTCGGCCTCCGGAGCACCAATGGTTCCGGCTATCTCATAGAACTTCGTGAGATGAGTAAAAGGATCCTCGTGATCTAATCCCGTGAAAGTATTTTGATATAAAAATTGAAGTAACCCCATTTTCATCTCGGAGTTCCTTCCATTGTTTTGATCACGAGCAAATTGAGCATTCAAACAAGGGCTATTAACACAAGGCCCTCGAGGTGGAACATTAGGGATCTCTCCTGCCATTTCTCCCTCAACTAAGTTTTCAACCAGAGTTGAAGAAGAAGAATCTTCTTGTTGTTGTCTTCTTTCCCTAGCTAGTTGTCTCCGTCTACGAGTTTTGCTATTCTGTCTACGCGCAGTCCTCTCAATCTCAAGATCAAAAAGGAGTTGATCTGCAGGTACACGTCCTCGCATAAACTGTATTCTGAAAAACTAACCAAGCAAATTAACAAACACAAGGAATAAGAAATAAGAAACAAGAGATTAATTATAAGACTCAATACAAAACAAACTATTGCAATGCTTGCAATATCTAAACAACAATCCCCGGCAACGGCGCCATTTTTGATGAAATTATTTTGGAGTACTTTTAGATTATCGTTTCCACAGGGATTATTGCGATATCACCGCTGTTCTATAGTTTATGTTGTTTTTGAGTTAAAGTTACTTTGGGTTTGGTTTAAGATCATTCAACAATTTAGTAGCAAAGAGTAAAATTAGGAAAGTTCTAAGTTTAAAAGAATGTATCAAGATTCGATTTCACCGACCTAACTTTGTATGTCAACCTATAAATATATATATATATATATATATGAACTTGTTAACGATGAATATAATTACGTATCGACGTCTATACCGTCCGTGTCCGCAACGATATAGCTAGATTTACCTATTGTTTAACCGCCGATTTCTCCACCGCTTAAACAATACAAATAACGTTTTATAAACTGATACAAAGTAAATATCAAATGTTAAATCCATGTCTGCAATTTATAGTTTGATAAATGATGAAATTAGGTCAAGGCACAAACATTGATGTCTCAAACAGTTATACCATAGAAAATAATTAATAAACAAACTAAACCATCTATATTGATCATCACATGTTCATACATAATATTCACAAGAAAAACATACAAAAGTAAAGGAAGATTACATCTTATCTTGATACAAAAGAGATTTAGCTATCCATAGACATGGTAGCTTGCTCAACAAGGAAAGGATGAAGAATAACAAGCATCAACGGCGATTAATCGACGATAAAAGCTTCAAATCTTCACTTTCTCAGTTGCTACAGTAACCAATGGAGTATTGAGCTCTCAAAAGTTGGAATCTCCCACAAAATATCTGATTTGATCCTTATATAGCATTTCTCTTTTCTGTCCAGGGCGCGTCGCGCCCTCTAGCGCGCTTCGCGCCAAGTCACTTGCAGATCAAACCGCCCAAGCGTGCTACGCGCGCTTTTCTCTGCTGGAAGCCTCACAAAATATCTAAGACAGAGCGCGACGCGCCCTTATACCGTGCAACGCGCACAAAGCTCTTCTAGCCAAACTTCAGTCTTGGCCAAATCAAGCTCAAAGCTTCTAAAAATTGCCAAGACCTGCAAAATCATAACTAAAAAACATAGTAACATGAAATAAAAGCTGAAATTATAAAACTACAAATAATTATATAAAACTAAAAGGAATTATACGAATACTCGATAAAATCGGTCGAAAGGTGCCACAAACTAAACTAGAAATAAACACAATTTGGCACCTAGCAAGATAACCACTGACAATGGGTCAAATTTGAACAACAAAATGATGAAAGAACTTTGTGAAGAATTCAAGATTGAACATCACAACTCGTCTCCTTACAGACCAAAGATGAATGGAGCTGTAGAAGCAGCTAACATAAACATCAAGAAGATCATTCAAAAAATGGTCGTCACTTACAAAGACTGGCATGAAATGCTCCCATTTGCTCTTCATGGTTATCGTACGTCTATACGTACTTCAACTGGAGCAACTCCTTTCTCCCTTGTATATGGCATGTGTCATACCCTAATTTTGACCCCCCCTGAGATGTCACATCTCCATACATTTCATCAACTCAAGACAAGTACCCAGAGCAGTCACTTGTTTACCAAGTGCTCAGACTAGGGTCTTCAAGAGGACAAAAAGTTCAGACAAAGGATCAATCAGTGAGAAAATGTTTTTCAACAAAATTATAGGGCTCAGGATGATTAATCCATCCACCTATGATGTTCAAACATCAGTCATCAGGACTCAGACCTGCTCAAGCCCCAAACTAGGGTTTTGAGCCCATCAAAGACTAAAATCGGGGCCCACATCTGGGAAACCCTAAAAAGCTCAAGGGCATCACTCAAAGTGCTTAATCATCTTCAAATGATCCCTATGTCAATATCCAATGGGAATTTTACTCAATTCAGAGGCCACAATCATCAATTTCATCTGGCCTACAATTCGGGTTTTTGACCTAATTCACATGGACAGTTGACTTTTAATCAGGACATGGTTCCACAACTTAAACCATGCCTCAAGATCCTCTATTACCTCAATATGTTCCACTCATATCATTCATTTGAGGAGGATAGCTTGATTCACTTGAAATCTCCAGAAATTGCAATTCATTTGAAAAAGTTAACTATACAAACCACCTTTGACTTTTTGGGTTTTTAGTCAACCATGGACTTTTGAAGATTGAAATCATCAATATATGGTTATTGAAGTCCTTTGACCAAGAAAAATCAAGAAAATCAATCAAGAATCAAAAAGTTAAACTTTGACTTTTCATACTTAGAAATTTTTCTAAGTGTTTTAAAGGTCTTTTTTTCAAAACTTTGGAAGGGAATATCTCAAAATTTCAAGTACAAACTTTGAAAAACTTCCAACATCAAAGTTGTAGATTTTGGTCCAATGAACAACTTTGTCACATATAATGTGTTTGCTAAAAATCAACCATTGAAGAGATATGAAGCTTCAAAGTTGCTGCATAGCCAAGAATGTTGGAAAAACCCTAGTTTTCTCCAAACTTTATGGGTCATTTTCACTAACTTCCTTAAGAATTTTGAGAAAACACAAAACATATGGATTGAATTACATGTTAAGGGCTTTCCAGATTATTCTCAACCTCCCCTAAATTCATTTTGAGCTAAGAGTTATGCTTGAGCAAAGTAAGGCACATAAAGTGAATTTTCAAGGCATGACCAACTTTGGTTTTGGTCATTTTTGTGCAAAGGCTTATACTAATTGGTGCATCTACACTTCAAATATATCAGAAGAGATTGGAGAGAATCGTTTGAATCATTTGCATCAAGATTCCAAAACATCCAAAAATCAAAGCCATGTGATTATGTAATCATTACATTTAGGAATTTATGGCAAATGGTTATTCATCAATTGGAATCTTTTCAGAGCCAATTAGAGAGCTCTACACATCAGAATTGTCCCCTAAGATCAGAAGAGATCAATGGATGGGGAGCTAGCTCGAAAATGCCATCATTGCATTTTGATATTCTTTGAAATTTCTTCATGGCCAAGAAACCAATGTAACTTCACTAAGTAAGCTCACTCTCTTCAATTGCAATGAGCTCTTTGCCTATAAATAGAAGTGTCCTTCTCAGTATTGAACACACCAAAGCAACAGAAAAATCTTGCTTTCTCCTTCTCTCCCTCATACTTATGTTTTTCAAATGTTCTTTGGCAAGAAGACTCGGATTCTTCAAACCAGAGCTCTTCTTTTGAAAGTAAGTATTCAAACACATCAAAGGGGTAATTTAGAAGTGATCCAAACACCTGGAACACTTCTGTACGTGGAGGATCATCATCATCACCTCTCACTCAGAGCCACATCAGTTGAGGTCGAGCAAGAAGTTCTGGGGAGTTCTAACTCAAGCTAAGCATCTCAACACCTTCCTGGAGGATCATTGAAGCTATTTGGATCGTTGCAGCAGCTCTATAACACACTTTGATCAGAGCTCGATCTCCATTTCAGAGGTAAGTTTCACAAACTTCAAACTATATGATTCATGCCTCATAAATAAAAACTTGTTATACCAACAAGTTTCTGCACCTGACAGGATCATTAACCCTCAGTCAATTGCATCATATCATGCATATAGAGTATTTCATGTTAATTTTTCAGTTTTAGGGTTCTTAGTGTTCATGCGTGTGAATTTTGAATTACGCTGAAAATAAATGAAATCAAAGGATACCATCATAATCCTCGTCCAAAAATAAGCAAGTTTGATGTTTACATCATCCAATTTGGTTGAGAAACCAGAGAGTTAGAAATTCAAAAATCCTGGAAGCTTGAGGTTGAAGATGAAGATGGTGGTGGCACCATTTTCAAACATTCAGAAGCAAGTTTAATATATTTTTAATGCAAGGCATACAATAAACGAGTACATCGTTATAGCCCATTTGGTAATGTGAGTTTGTGTGAAGCGCGTGCCCAAGGTCTGGGGTTCGAATCCCCCTCGCCCCAGACCTTTTGATTTTATTTTTTTTCATTCCTATACACTTGTTTAACACATGTATTGAGTTGGAGCCACTACTATGTCACCAAGCGCGCGTTGGTCGGTTGGTGTGTATTTTTAGCAGTAACTTCAAGGGCGTGAGTTCAAGCCTTGGTGGAGACAAAACCTATTTTTTACCACTATTCTCATTTTATTTCTTCACAACTTTAACCAATTAATTCACTTATCAAATTAAATCATTTTCACTTGATTTTTCACACACTTCTCATTTAATATATCTATTTTATGAATATCCAAAAATGCCAAAAAAATATAACTTATTTGAGATATTTTTATTAGGTTTAAAATGATATGTTTTTAAGTACTTTAAAATACTTTTAATACATATTTTCATTTGATTTTCAAAACCTAATCTCTTGTAAATATTTTTGTGATAAAACCCTAATCATTTAGGTCTTAATTAGGTATAGACTTTGTCCTTACCTTAATTAAGTTGACTTTTTAAAAATGTTTTCAATTCTCGATCGAGCAGACGGTTAGGGTTTTCATACAACAAAACCCTATATCATTTAAAATCATCTTCAACTGTTTTTCATAAACAGTAATCAAATTGCACATGGGCCTCTAATAGAGTGTAAGACACAACACCTTTTTCTTTACATACAGTTTTTCAAATCCTCTTTAAACAGAAAATTCCTCATCTATTTACAAAACTTTCTTCTCGGTATTGAAGGGCATTATTCCCGGTGAAACTCTTCATATACCTATGTGACCTAGTGTCCATCTTCACTTTTTCTGTTTTCAAAACAAAAACATTTCAAAACTGTTTTCAATAAACAAATCAACTGTTTTCAAAACAACTTCAAATCCATTTCACATGGGCCTCTCCTTGAGTCTAAGTTCTAACCCCCTTTGTACATACATCTTTCAAAGGCCTCCTCTTCATCCAGGTTAGGCTTTATAGCTTTAAATTTACAGCTTTCATTTAAATTACTGTCAAATATAAACTGTATATACACTATTTAGAACTCCGTCTGAGAAAAACCTTAGGACAAATAAATTGTATATATATTATAAGACATTGCCTAGAATTGAGAATATCATCCCGGTGAAGGCTCTTTCCTAATTAGATTCCGGTAGTTGAACCTCAAGATGAATTATTCCCGGTGAAACATCTTGAATAAAGCCTTAGAACAAAAATAGGGCACATCCACCCAAGAGGAATTATTCCCGGTGAAACCTCCTACCCATTTGCCTAGAGCCAAAATAAGTTCAAAGCCAACATAGCTTTCTCTTGTGCTATAATAAGGACCCTCGATGACCCTCGATTAGCCTCCTCTTGGGCTTACAATACAAGGACCCATGTGATTCTTAAAAGCATATTCACAACTTTCTCTTGAGCTTGTATACAAGGACCCATCAGGTTTCTTATAAATATAGGAACAAGTCTTTAGTCACCTTTTAGCCTACCCTGGTGAGATTTTTCTATTCTTCAAACCAAACTTCAAATAAGCCAAGTATGTCTCAATCTTAGTATTGAGTTCACCTTTTGGAATGAGACATATGGACAGTCTCTGTCACCCATATCTTCAATCTCCAGTAAGGTTTCTCCTTAGTAGAGTCTAGATTCCACATCTGGAATTTCCTCAATCAGGTCAGCCTTAATCTTGGGCTTTAAACAAGAAGTATAAATCAATCATTTCATCCCTTTCATATCAGTGGAGCGCTACCCAATCAATCTTTCATTTCACAAAATTCCCTGGAAAGGGTTAGCTTCTAAATAAATTCCTTCATAATCCAAAAATTCCCTGGAAAGGGTTAGCTTCCAAAACAACCTTCATTTCATAAAATCCCCTGGAAAGGGTTAGCTTCCAAACCACTCTTTCATTTCACAAAATTCCCTGGAAAGGGTCAGCCTCCAATCAATCTTTCATTTCACAAAATTCCCTGGAAAGGGTTAGCTTCCAAATCAATCTTTCATAAGTCAAAATTTCCTGGAAAGGGTTAGCTTCAATCATCCATCATTCAAACCTTCAAAACTCCCTGGTAGAGTCAACCCTGGGTCAGTCTCAATCATTCAACATAAAAAATTCCCTAGTAAGGTCAACTTTCAACTCTGGGCTTTCATTCATCAATCCCTGCTTAATAAAAGAAAATTCCTGAGTAGGGTCAACATTCAATCTCTGCACAGCAGATTAACCCTCAGTATAGATTATCCACAACCTTGGGATTTGTACAAGGCAGATATTTTCCTTTTAGTCAAAAGATCCCAAACTATTGGATCTTTCCCCATTTAGAGTCAGCCACAACCTTGGGCTTTGTACAAGGCAGATAATAGAGTCTCCACAGTGAGTCCTTCCCCATCAAGAGTAGCCACAACCCTGGGCTTTGTACAAGGCAGATAAACATCATTTCCCGTGTCAAAAGATTCATAACCCTTGGGATCTTTTCCCCACTGAGTTAGCCACAACCTTGGGCTTTGTACAAGGCAGAAAACAATGTCTCCCTAGATAGAGTCAGCCACAATTCTGGGCTTTGTATAGAACACCAAATAAATCTTTCAGTAAAATAAAACAAACACTCTCCAACTAGAGTCAGCCACAATTCTGGGCTTCATACATTAAAATTCTGGCATGACAGACCCGGATGTCAATCCCGATGTCAAGACACGTGATCTGTTATTAATGTAGCATAAGCAGAATAAAAAGATCCCCCATTAATTAATTACTCCTGAATTGGAGTCAATGAGACCTGGGATCACACACCTTCAATAGACATAACCAGATTATAATCTTTATGTGGTTCTGTTTAGGAACAGCTAACACATCTGAATCTGATGTTATAAACAAATTCATAACATTCATAACTGAACAAACAATGTAGAAGATAAATAACACAGTTAATTGTTAACCCAGTTCGGTCTAACTACCTACTCTGGGGGCTACCAAGCCAGGAAGAAGATTTCACTATCAGTAGTACTATTTTATGTAAACAACCTCTGGTTTACAGATAAACAACCTCTGGTTTACCTAGTCACTACCCAATGCAACCTTTATCTCAGAACTGCATCCAAGACAAGAGAGCTTCTGCACACTCCCTAGTGATACCTAACTGTTACAACCATGGAACAGCTATTTACACAATTAACAATGAACAAACACTTGATCTTACTTCACAACTTCAATCAGGAGTACAATACTCAACTCATACCTACTGGTTTCGAGTGAGGACAATCACTTCTCTAACCTATAGGTTTCGAGAAAGACATGGCAGCCATCCCACAACCTGGGTGGTCTACCTATAGAAACCTTAATGACTACATCATTTAAAACAAGGTTTTCTATCTCAAACTAGGTTACAAAGTTTCCTATTTATAACCTGATCCCAATTGGACTTTGGGCTTACAAGTCGCAGCACTCCTTGCTGTTACAAATATGCAGAAATATTCTGCTACAAATAAGGTCTTTTAATCATGAGTTTCCTAATTTATCTCCTAAATTAGAAACTGCTGAATCTTTAATCTTCTGATCTGATTCTTCCTGAATCTTCAATCTTCTGATCTGATTCTTCAATTATTCTTTTGACCTTTAAATATGCGCCACATAGGATTACAAATTATTTTGCGAATATCATGTATTTGTTAAGTACAAATTGAATCTTCCTTCCAGTTCTGCAGGCGCGATGTCATGATTTGATGTCATGAAATTCCATCTAACATCTTGCTTATACCTGTTTTGTTCTTTTTAAACTTGCAAGATTCACATTTTGACCATTTGCTGCTATTGTATGTTTTAGCCAAACATTAGACAATAATACAGAACAGACAAAGCATCAATAATACAAAACATAAATTTCTTTAGTCAAAGTCAATCCCTAGTGGAGTCATCTCCCAGGATCAATCAAAACTCTTTTAAGCCTCAAGCTTAGGCCTCATACAAGCCAATCAAATTCAAATCTTTCATACTGTAGATAGACATGATTTCAAATCTTTCCTATTTCACCATATTCATAAATACAAACATTTTCATTTCAATTTCAAAACATTCTCCCATTTAGGATTTTGAAAGGCATGCTCTAAGGAACACACACTCAGACTTGTTTCCTTTCCCTAAACTGGTTGATAATCTTTCTTTCATTCAAGAGACTGCGACTGGCATACTTGCATACACACAAGTAAGGTCCTTCTCTTATGAAACGAACCCCGCTTTCCTGTCATTTCAAATGTTTGTGGCGCAATAGTAGAAATACCTCTCTATAAAGATGACTTCATGTCTCTTTCTTGTAAAAAGAGAGTTAATTCAAGCTTCAACCTTGAGCTTCAAACAAGGCACCAAAAATCAATTCATTTCCCTAATTAATTCCTCGAACTACAAAAAGCTCTGACTTCCATTAGGGATATGTAGGCATGAGGTTCACAAGGAATTTCAACGAGCTAATCAAAAACTAAAAATAGTCAGTTCATCTTTCAATTCAATTTAATTCTCTCTCCTAACACAAAGGAGAAAATTTCCCATTAAGCAGCAACACAAACACATAGACACAAAGAAGGTTCCCGTAGAGTACTACGGATATGTAGGGTGCTTAAAACCTTCCCTATGTATAACCGACTGTGGTTTTGTTTATTTTACCTCCCTGTTTCACTTGGGAGGACGGCACGCTAGACCCTTCACGCGGAATTTGGAAGGAGAATGCGCCCGGGGCGGGATGAATTTTGTTTCAGTTCTTCCTATGATATCACACGAACTTTTTAATTATCCTACGAGTAGGAGAGGGGAAAAAGATCTCAAATAAGCCCTAGGAGTTTGCTAAGTGTGGGGATTCACCTAGACTAGAAATTCTGGAGTCCGGGAGGTCGGTTATACATAGGGAAGAGTTTAAGCACCCTACATATCCGTAGTACTCTACGGGAACCTTCTTTGTGTCAATGTGTTTGTGTTTGTTGCTGAATGATTGGGACAGTTTCTCCTTTGTGTTAGGAGAAGGAATTGAGTTGATTTAAAAGAAGACATACTGACTATTTTTGGTTTTTTATTAGCTCGCTGAGATTCCTTGTGAACCCCATGCCTACATATCCCTAATGGAAGTCAGAGCTTTTTGTAGTTCGGAGAACTAATTAGGGAAATTAATGATTTTTGGTGCCTTGCTTGAAGCTCAAGGTTGAAGCTTGAATTAAATCTCTGTTTATAGTAAAGAGACATGAAATCATCTTTACAGAGAGGTATTTCTACTATTCCACCACAAACATTTTTAAAGTGACAGAAAAGCTAAAATCATTTCATTAAGAGAGGAAGCCTACTTGGTTGATCAAGTATGACAGCCAACATGCCTCTTGAATGAAAGAAGGATTCTCATCCAAATTAGGGAAAGTGTACATGTTTGGGTTTATTTTCCTCAGAGCATGCCTTTCAAAGTCCTAAATGGGAGAATGTTTGAAATTGAAATTGAAATTGAAATGTTTGTTTGATTGAATGTGGTGAGATATGAGAAAGATCTCTCTATAGAGATAAGCTATGTCTATCTACTGTATAAAATATTTGATTTTTGCTGGCTTGTATGAGGCCCAAGCTTGAGGCTTTTGATTGATTTATTATTTTATTGACTCTTGGAGATGACTCTACTGGGGATTGACTTAAACTAAGAAGTTTTGTGTTCTGTGCAAAGCCCAGAATTGAGGCTGACTCTTAATTGGGAAATATATGTATATATATATATATATACATATGTTGGGAAAAACACTCTTTTCTGCCTTGTGTCATACCCCAATTTTTGACCTAAGATACCACCTCATATCATTTGCATATGCATCATTTGCATCTCTAACAAATTGCATAGTTTGTGTTTGCTACTTGTGACTCAGCAGGATTTAATCTGGAAATCACTCATCAGTGCAAATAACACTCAATTAGGGTTTTGTTCTCCCTTCATCTCAAATGAATCATCTTCATCAATAATCAACATTTGGTCCTCAGAGATTCACTTCAACAAGCTCAACAGCTTTGAATCGACTGAATTAGGGTTTTGCCTGAAGATAGCATACTCCTGACTTTTGCTCAGAGATTGACCTAATGACTCGGGACATGACCTCAAGACTACAAGTGCATCATTTTGACCTAATCCATTGGCTCATAACATCTCCTACACAAGGATTGATCAACAGTGAAATTTCAAATCATCAGATCAGGGTTTTGAACTATCAGGGACTAAAATCAGGGATCACATTTGGGAAACCCTAAAAATCCCCAGGAAGTCAATCAAAGGTTTCAATCACCCTCAAATAATCCCTATGACAATATACAATGGAAATTGCATCTCAATTCAAGATCCACAGTCATCAATTTCATCAGGTCGACAATTAGGGTTTTTGACCTAATTCATTGAATAACTGACTTTTTAATCAGGACATGGTGCCACAACTCAAACCATGGCTCAATATCCTCTAATGCTTCAATGTGATTCATTCATACCATTCATTTGGTGAGGGTAGCCTGTTTCATTTGAAATCTCCAGAAACGCGATTCGTCTGAAAAAGTCAACTGTACAAGATCACCATTGACTTTTGGGGAATTTTAGTCAACCATGACTTTTGAAGTTTTGAATCATCAACATATGATATATGAAGTCATTTGATCAAGAAAAATCAAGAAAATCAATCAAGAATCAAAAAGTCAAAAGTTTGACTTTCATACTTAGAAATTTTTTCTAAGTGTTTTTCATGGTTTTTTCCAAACTTTGAAAGGGAATAACTCAAAATTTCACCTACAAACTGAAAAAAACTTCCAACATGAAAGTTGTAGATTTTGATCCAATAAACAACTTTGACACATATAATTTTTTTCCATAAGATCAACCATTTAAGAGATATGGAGCTTCAAAGTTGGTACTTTTTGAAAACTTCACTTAAAACTTCATTTTTCTCAAAGTTCATGGATCTTTTTCACCCATTTCCTTAAAGAGTTTGAAGAAACTTTCAACTAGGGTTTTGAAGTGTGTAATATGAGCTTTCCAAAATGTCAAAGAGCATGAAAAAATATGGAGTGTAGCCATGGTTTTGAATTTTGACATTAGTGAACTTTTCACTTGAAATTTCAAGTCATTTTGCCAAAGTTATGAACCATTTTGCCAAATGATCCAAGTAATGATGCATAGATGCAATAATTGGTAGATATTTGCTGATTTGAGATCAGAATGGAAGAGGATAAGAAGTTTGAGAAATAACCATGGTTAAGTCACTTTTAACCATTTGCATTTAATGTGAAAGATTCCATTTTATCTCTTAAGCCAAATCATCACTTCTTTGATCAACTTGCAAAGCTCTTCATTCAGAATCCTTGGCCTATAAATAGAGGTTCAAATCACTCTTCAAATCACACCAAAACCTCATAAACATAGGTTTTCTCTTCCTTTCTTAGAATGCAAGTTTCATGGTTTTCAAAAGAGGTAAAATTCTCAACCTCTAAACCTTTGAAGTTCTAAGCAAATTGATGCTTCTAACACTTCCCAAATACCATATGGAAGTTGTTTGAACCTTTGAAACCTTCCAAAAACACCTCAAACTCAGAATCATCATCTCACCTCCATATATGTATATAAAGAACCTTATCATGCCAAAATCCACACAGGCTCATTCCTGTCCAAACTAATGCTTCTAACACATCCTATATACCATATGTGAGCTATCCCAATCATCATCCCTGACCTGTAACTCCAAAATCACCAAGCTTGATCCTCACTTGAACCATACTGCAGATCGAGTACCATGGATTGATCAAGAGGTTTTCAAATTGTTCCAGACATCCAAACATGTTCCATAAGGTCCACTGAAGGTGTTCAGATCAAGAAACAACATCTGGAATCCCTCATTTGCAGAATTCGATTTCCAGTTTTGCCATTTTTAAGGTAAGCTCTTTTGAACTTCAAACTCATACATACATGCATCATAAACTAAATATTGATATACCATCTTGTTTCTGCACCTATGAGGATCATTAACCCTCAATCAATTGCATCATAACATGATCATACACGATTTCACATTGAATTTCAGTTCTAGGGTTCTTCGTGTTCATCAGAAAATTGATAGTCTTAGAGTGAAAATAAATGAAATTAAATGCTATCATCATGTTCCTCGTCCAAAACCGAGCAAGATAGACCCTTCACTTGATCAATTTGGTTCAGTTTCAAGAATTTTCAAAATCAAATGGGGATGGTGTTCTTGGCGCCATTTTCTGTTCATAAATTTCAAATATCAGTTTTCAAATATAATTAAACGAAGTTGTTATAATAACAAGCTGCGCGCGCAGCTGGGTTGGCAAGTGTTTTGGCTGGTAAACACAAGGGCGTGGGTTCAACACCTCTAGGGACCAAAACCATTTTTTTACAACTATTTTTCTTTCATTTTTTAACAAACTTCAATTAATTATTTAACTAACCAAATCAATTCATTTTTCATTCATTTTTTACACACCTCTCATTTAATATATATATTTTAAGAATATCAAAAAAAATCATCAAAAAATATTTATTTGATACATTTTTAAATAGTTTTAAAATGACTTGTTTTTAAGTAATTTTAATACTTTTAAATACTATTTTTCATTTGATTTTCAAACTTAGTAACTTGTAAATATTTTTTGAAGCAAATTCTAATTATCTAAGTATTAATTGAGGATGATCTTTTGATTAAATTGACTTCTTTCAAAATTCAAATCGTTTTAAAACGAGCGATCGCGATTCTTTTCAAAAACAATAAACCATTTCTTTTTGAAACTTTTTGATTAAATCTTTTAATTGATCAATTGGTTTTTCAAAATGATGTGGGGCCTCTCGAATATTAGAGAGTGTAAGTCCCATTTCTTTTCTTTTTGTAAAGTTTTCCAAAACATTCTTCAAAACAAAATCTTTTCAAAACAATTTTCAAATCATTCAAATCATTTTTCAAACCATCCACCCTGTTTTATGAAAATAAAACAGGGGCCTCTCGAATATTGGAGAGTATAAGACCCACTCTTTTTCCTTTTTTTATACAGTTTTTCTTTGTACAGAAAACTCTTTCAAAACAATACTTTTCAAACTGTTTTCAAAACAACAAACGACGCGTCTGTAAATAAAACGATCAACCATGTTTTGTAAATATACCATGGGCCTCCATGTAGGTATAAGCCCCAAGCCCTTTTGTACATACCCACTCCAGTACATGAAATTAGGTATTTCATTGTACGCCTTTTGTACATATCTCAATCTGTTTTTTAACTTTGAATAACAAACCAAAATGAAGGTTTCTTTAAATCTTCCCAAAAATATACCATGGGCCTCCATGTAGGTATAAGTCCCAAGCCCCTTTGTAAATACCTGTTTACATAGCTTTGAATAAATTCAAGTGGACCTCTCCCCGAGTGTGAGTCCCGAGCCCTGTGTATACAAATGGATCATGCTTACAGGTATATTTCCTTCATAAACTCCATTATATACACACACTTTGTCATATGTATAACTGTTCATATCTGTTCATGTACTTGTTCATATTTGTTCGTACTTGTTCATACTTGTGATTGTGTTATATGTGCTTGTTCAACTTAGTACAACACTAGGTTCCCCATAGCCTCCTATTGGGCTTCGTGCAAAGAATCTCCACTAGTTTAGGTTAGGACATAGAGTATGGTTTCCCGGTGAAATCGCTCTAAGAGCTCAAACCAACTATACCATGCCTCCTCTTGGGCTTTGTACAAATGACTTGTCCCTCCCAGAGCCTCCTCTTGGGCTTACAATGCAAGGACCCTGGATTGTCCCTCCCATAGCCTCCTCTTGGGCTTACAATGCAAGGACCCTCGGATAGCCTCCTCTTGGGCTTCGTACAAGGACCCACGGGCTTCTTATAAGCATCCCCAATATCCAAAACCCAAATACCCTAGGGGATTAGACATTTTTCATCTCTATGCTAGGAGTATCTCTTATATATCATCACAAACAATCAATCAATCAAATAACTTTTTTGCCACAAGGCTGGCTAATCAATCAAATTTCTTTTGCCACAAGGCTGGCTAATCAATCAAACCGTTTTACCACCGTACTGGATGATTAATCAAAGTTTTTGTCACAAGGCTGACTTCATTGAAACTTTTGCCACGAGGCTGGCTGATTAATCAAAACTTTTTGTCACAAGGCTGACTTCATTGAAAGTTTTTTGCCACAAGGCTGGTTAAACAAACAAACAAAATTAAACAGATGTATGTGATGATATAGATTAGATACATCTAGCATTTAGACGACATTTGTCTATTTTCCTTTGCTTCCACTAGCATAAGTGGGAACTACGATTGCTCTGACTTTCTCAACATCCCTTTGAGAATACGTAGGCACAAGGTCGATCCTTGGCGAGCAAAACAAAACAAAAAAAAACCATTCAAACCTTAGCACCCGTAGACCCCGAGCTACAGATGCTCTGATTCCCTCTGAGGGATATGTATGCAGAGGATCGCGATGATCTTTGCGAGCATAATCAAACAAACACCTTAGGTCCCACCTATTTCACAAGAACCTCTCAACAAGAATGGAATAAAACAAAATAAAGAAACCTATAGAGTACTATAGATACGTTGGGTGCTAATACCTTCCCTTCGTATAACCAACCCTCTTACCCGGAATCTCTCCCCCACTTTTTAGGTTATTGCAGCTTTTTTCCTTTTCCTACTTTGGAAACAATAAAAAGTTTGGTCGGTACAAAAGAAAAATCATTTTTTTGAGCACTCGAGCCCAAAGAAGGCATCAGGTGTCTCATCCCACAAAAAGAGGAACAAAACGGTTTTTCGCCCGCGACAGAAAAATGGCGACTTCACTGGGGAGAGAAAAAACTTTTTATTGTTTCCAGAGAAAGGGTTATTTCTATTTATTTTGTCTTTATTTTATTTTTGTTACATGTGTGGTTCCTTGGTTCTGTTACTTGTGTGGTTCTGTTACAAGTGATACATTATGGACAAATCCTAACCCGGATTAAGTACACATAAGAAATTAGGTGGAGGGTATAGTCATGTGCAGGCGCACGTGAGAATCCTTCCGCTCAGTGGAGGTTCCTTGTTTGTAATATATGTTTAGCAAGTTAATTGCGAAGACATTGTTGCTTTCATTGAACTGTAGAAGCTGAGAGACCGTAGAACCCCAACCCATCCTGGCCTTATTAGGTTGTGGTGCAGAAACTATTCAGGTGAAGACTTGGATTAGTTGTCATGCGGAGAACCACACTCAGACGAGTTTTTCTTGAGAATATTGCTGGCTCATGAGTTTAATTGTGGAAAGCCGGTAATATCCGAAAGAAAAATGTAGACTCTGACGTATCAGTAGAACATGTTTTGCAGGTGATTAACTAGAACTATCCCATGTTTGGTTCTCTGACCTCATGCTCGTGACGCTGGACCTTTGAACCTGTGTGTACCATGTTTGTGTTACCATGTTTGTGTTGCCATGTTTACAGTACCATGTTTGCGTTACCATGTTCGCTTTACCATGTTTGAATATGTGGCATCCATGCATCCATGCATTCATACATCCATAAAAAAATAAAAAAAATCTTTTTCCATAAAAACATGATTTTTTCCAAACAATTAGAGAATTTTCTTTGCAAACATTATAGGATTAGGTTATGGAATGGGTAAAAAGGCATACCAAGAGGTACGGTTTCAAAGAGCCTAATGTGGAAAGACTGAAAGAATTAGCGTCTTTTGTACAAGATCCTTCTGATTTTAGGAAAAGTCATGGAAAGCTTTTGCCTATCTTGAACACTCATGTTGACGAAGGACTTCTCAAAACTCTGGTTCAGTTTTATGATCCCGTCTACCGGTGTTTTACCTTTCCAGACTATCAGTTGGTACCAACCTTGGAAGAATATGCCAATCTTTTGGGTATTCCTGTGTCTGACAAAATACCTTTCAATGGTTTGGAAGCCATTCCTAAGTCACCAGTCATTGCAACAGGTACCCACTTGAAGAAGTCTGAAATAGAGAGTAATTGGACTACCAAAGGAAACCTTCCAGGTTTGCCTTCACAGTTTCTAATAAAGAGAGCCTTTGATTTCATCGAGACTGGTAGCATGATAGCTTTTGAAGCTGTACTAGCCTTACTCATCTATGGGTTGGTTCTGTTTCCCAATATCGACGACTTTGTTGATATCAATGCCATAAAGGTCTTTTTGAATGGAAATCCCGTTCCGACTCTGCTTGGTGACATGTATTTCTCTGTCCATCATAGGAATCACCAAGGTGGTGGAATTATTGTATGTTGTGCACCTCTGTTGTTTAAATGGATTGTTTCACACTTACCTAAGTCTCCCATTTTCACGGAAAACCGGGAAGGTTTACGTTGGTCTCAAAGACTTATGTCTCTTACTAATAATGATATTCAGTGGTATACCTTGGCTCGCTGCGGTACAGAAACCATTGAAAGTTGTGGAGAATTCGCCAACGTACCCCTCATTGGTACACAAGGAGGAATTAACTACAATCCGGTCCTAGCCCGACGACAACTCGGGTATGCAAATTCAACTAAACCCATTGGCCCTACAGTGGAAAGCTACTTCTATCAGGAAGGAAATGATCCTCAAGGGTTGAAAACAAAAATGGTGAAAGCCTGGTACGACATCCGATGGAAAGAAAAAGGTGAGATAAAGAACTGTATTGCTACGAACGCCTATACCTGTTGGGTGAAGAAAAGAGCAAGGGAGTTTCAAATGCCTTATGATTATGAAAAACCCATGTTCCCTGTGGTACCTCAACGACCCAACATTCCTGCTATGGAGGAATACCAAGACACTCTGACCAAGATGAGGATAGAAAAAGACGCTTGGAAAGAAAAGTTTCGAAGAACTGATGTGGAAAACAGAAAGTTGAAGAAACAAGTGAAAGAACATGAAGAAACTCTCTATTATCAGGATGGATGGCTCATGAACAAAGATGAGAAGATCCGTCGGAAAGATGCCGCAATCAGAAGATACATCAAGGAAAGCAAGAAAAAGCTTGAAGGCTCAACAAGCAACGCTCCAACTCCTGACAATTGGAAGAATGTGGTTGACAAGCTGAGAGCTGAAAAGGCCGAGTTGAAAGCTTACTATGGGAAAGAAATCATGAAGCTCAAGCTGCACAATGCATTCGGTTCTTCGTCTGATGAAGATGTTTAGGATTTGTTTAGATTTTCATGTATCATTTGATTCTGTAAGGAGCTACGCTCCAATGTTGTAACATTTCCCATTATTGCAATAAAAAAAAATGAATGAATAAAAGAATTGTTTGTGTTCAAATGTTTGCAAGGAAATAATCTTTAAAATGTTTGGAAAAATCATAAATTTTCTTTTTGCATACATCATTCTGCATATCGAGTCTGTTGTATAGAGTCTCATCTTTTGGATCTTTCTCCATTAGATCGTCAAGCTGTCGCGTCTTAAAGTTTCTCGACCGCGCTCGCAATCAGATCACAGATACAATACTCGTTCAAGCAGAAGAAGAGTAATGGAACACTCTGAACAAGAGAATATTGAGCTCCGTGGTACAGTGACCACTCTTCAGGAAAAATTGGAAAGTCTCACTACTCTGGTTGACTCCTTAATGGCCGCACAGAATCAGCCGCCGCCACCCAACAGTCAAGCAGCGGTAACATCTGAAGTCACTACTCCAGTTTCTACAGTTGCATTCGGCATTCCATCTTTCTCCATGCCAGAAGGTTGGGGCACGCCTTTCAGCTTTGGTACAGGTTTTCGTCATAATTTCTCTGGGGTTCAAACAGCTACAACTGAAGCGCCTGCTGCACAAGGTTCAGCGTTTATTCCACATTCAGGGGTAACTTTTTCCCAAATCACTATGGCACTTTCTCAACCCACTATGACAGTTCCGACCCCTACGGTTCACACTGTTCCTTATGATGGCAATGAGATTTATCATGATCAAGGTGATAGCACAAATCAGCGTAATCTTGTGGGAGATCTCCAAGAGCAGTTTAACAAGATGCAGTTGGAAGTTAAAGCTATCCGTGGAAAAGATTTGTTTGGAAAGAATGCCCAGGAGCTATGTTTGGTTCCCAGTGTACAGATACCTGCTAAGTTCAAGGTCCCTGACTTTGAGAAGTACAAAGGTAGTTCTTGTCCACAAAGTCATCTTGTGATGTATGCCAGAAAGATGTCTACTTATGCAGATAATCATCAGTTGCTTATCCATTACTTTCAAGACAGTTTGACTGGTGCCGCACTGAAGTGGTACACAGGTTTGGATAGCACCAATATTCGAACATTCAACGACCTAGGTGAGGCCTTTGTCCGACAATACAAGTATAACTCGGATATGGCTCCAGACAGAGATCAGCTTCGATCCATGGCTCAGAAAGATCATGAAGCTTTCAAAGAATATGCCCAACGATGGAGAGAAACTGCTGCTCAGATTAATCCACCGTTAAAAGAGAAAGAGATGACAAAGATCTTCTTGAATACTCTCAGTCCGTTTTATTATGAACGCATGATTGCTAGTGCTCCAAGTGATTTCACCGAAATGGTAAACATGGGGATGCGTCTAGAAGAAGGAGTCCGAACCGGACGTCTGACTAAAGAAGGTGGATCTTCAAGTGGAACCAAAAAGTTCGGAAGTGGTTTCCCAAAGAAGAAAGAACAAAGTGTTGACATGGTGTCCCAAGGGAAGCCAAGAGGAAACGTCAATCGTCAACGACAGGTTGCTGCTATCACACCAGTCGTTAATACAACACCGAATCCGGGATTCACTCCGCAGTATCAACAACAACAGCCTCGACAACAGGCTCAACAACTTAACAACAATCAGAATCGTGTGCAAAGAGCTCCACAGTTTGATCCGATTCCAATGACCTATACAGAATTGTACCCTGCTTTGATTGAAAAAGGTCTCGTTCAAACTAGAGCACCACCACCAGTACCTGAGAGACTCCCATGGTGGTACAAAGCTGAGGTCTCATGCCCTTATCATCAAGGAGCACCTGGCCATGATCTTGAGCATTGCATAGCTTTGAAATATGAAGTTCAGAGGTTGGTTAGATCTAATCTTCTCTCTTTCAGAAATTTGAACCCTAATGTGCAAGCAAATCCGCTGCCCAATCATGGAGGGCATGTTGTAAACATGGTATATGGATGTCCTGGCCAATACCGAGTTTATAATATCAACTTCTCAAGAGCAGATTTGGTACAAATGCACGCTACTCTTTGTCGGGGGCATAATTTTCGCCAGCATCAATACGGTTCCTGTAGAATATGTTGTGTGGATCCTCACGGGTGTTCGATTGTGAGAAGAGATCTCCAAGTTTTGCTAGATAATGGTACTATTGAGATCTACAGAAATAGGGATGAAAATGAAGTTAACATGATAGGATGTTATCCGCATGAGCTTTTAGTCTCAGATATCAACTCGGAAATGCCTACAGTTAACGTCATCGTTCCTCATTTCAACATGCCTGGGCGCATAGAAGTTACTTACAACAAGCCAAAGGTTCCTATTGCTCCTTTGATCATTTGTCTACCTGGACCTGTTTCTTATGACTCTGACAAGGCAGTTCCATACAACTACAATGCAACAATGATAAAGGATGGACAAGAAGTTCCTTTACCTACTCTCTCATCCGTTGTAAACATCGCTGATGTGAGTCGAGTAACAAGAAGTGGACGTGTGTATACTCCACTACCTCCAAAGCAGCCTGTTACTCCTGCAACCGGGCAAAATCCTGTGAATACACCAGTAGGGAATCCTGTGGAAACTCCTGTCAGTAATACAAACACTGATGTTGGTCAATCCAGTGGAACCAATGTCAATCCTGATTTTGATGAAATTTTGAAGCTTATCAAAAGAAGTGAATATAAGATTGTGGATCAGCTTATGCAGACTCCTTCAAAAATCTCAATACTTTCATTACTTTTAAACTCAGAAGCCCACAGGGAAGCCCTGATGAAGGTCTTAGATCAAGCTTTTGTAGATCATGATGTGACTGTTGATCACTTTGATGGGATAATAGCTAACATAACAGCTTGCAACAATTTAAGCTTCTGTGATGAAGAACTCCCCGAGGAGGGTAAAAATCACAATCTTGCTTTGCACATTTCTATGAATTGTCAGTCAGACTCTTTGTCCAATGTGTTAGTAGACACCGGATCTTCCTTGAATGTTATGCCAAAGACGACTCTTGCTCGCTTGTCTTACCAAGGAATGCCTATGAAGTTCAGTGGTGTGGTTGTCAAAGCATTTGATGGATCGCGAAAATCTGTTATCGGCGAAGTCAACCTTCCCATGACAATTGGTCCACATACATTTCAAATCACCTTCCAGGTCATGGACATTCAAGCTGCTTATAGCTGTCTGTTAGGACGACCATGGATCCATGAAGCAGGGGCAGTAACTTCTACGCTCCATCAAAAGTTAAAATTTGTAACAAATGGAAAATTGGTAACAATAAGTGGAGAACAAGCCTTAATGGTGATTCATTTGTCCAATTTCTCTTTCATAAGTGCCGATAATGAGGAAGGAACGCAGTTCCAAGGTCTCTCTTTAGAAGACGAATCTTCCAAGAAGAAAGCATCGATCTCTTCTTACAAAGAGGCGGTAAAAGTAGTGAAAGATGGAGCTACCACTGGCTGGGGGCAAGTTGTGATCCCTACCAAGAATGAAACCAGAGCAGGACTTGGATGTTCACCAACATTCTCAAACTGCACCAAGAAGGATGAAACCCTTCGTCCAATCAAAGAAACATTTATTAGTGGAGGATTCCTTAACCCAATTCCTCAAGAGGTTAATGTCCTTATCGAAGAATGTATCGAAGAAGGTCTACCTGATCCTGAAGAAGAATGGAAGTGTTATCTCAATGACTCGGGATACATATCTCAGGAAGAACCCTATCCTCCTTCACAGAAATCCAAAGGCAAAGAAATTGAGCCTGTTCTTGCAGAGATCTGGGACACCTTGGGGCAACCAAGTGGAAAATTTGATTATATGGTGAAATACACTGCACCTGAAAGTTCAAAGATTGTGATTGAAAATATCCAACCAACTGGATGGGGAGGTTCCTTTGAATATAATAGTCAACCAGAAGAGGCTTATCAGCCCTGTCAATTTTCTCAGCAGCCTGAAATTACTGAAGATTTCAGCTTCAATGCATCTGCCAAGGTTTATAATCCTGAAAATGGTTATTATCACATAAATGCCATTTTTGAAGATGAAGGGGAAGATGGCCCCGCAACTGACTCAGAAAGTGTCGCTGACAATGAGTCTCTCCATCCTGGAGACTGGGAAGAACATCCTGAAAATTCTGAAGATTGTGACTCATCATATGCTCTTCAAGAAGTAGAAGAAGACCGTTTCAACTCTACAAAGAACAAGGTTGACAAACCAGGACCTTCGAATCCTGCTCGACCAGCAGTCGATGTCAAAACTGAAGATAATTCTGAGGAGAACTTTCCTGAATACATAATACACAGAGGAGTTCGTTGCTACTGGAAAGCTGTCGACGTTCCGAATGTTGTTCGCCGCTCAAAGTAATCACCTCGCTGTTATTTTGACCTCCTGCCTTGCCCAAAGCAGAGAGATGTTTTATAGGGCTTTGCTTTTAAATGTTCCGCCCAAATAACTTTGTATATAGGGCTTTGTTTTTAAAAGTTTCCCTCTTTGTCCTGCCCAAGAAAAACGAGTTTGTGTTTAGGGCTTTGTTTCAAAAATGAATCATAAATAAAGTGTCATTTTGAATTCCCTACATTATATGTTTTATTTTTGCTTTTTTTCTGGAAATGGTAATCCTAAAAAACCAAAATAAAAAAATAAAAAAAAAACTTTTTCAAAAAAAAATCTGCATACACTCCTGCATTCATAAATTTTCTGAAATAGATATAAATCACATGTGCAGATTTACTATTGATAAACACATTGAATGCAATAACCCTATGCCCTCTCCCAACTTTGAGTTTCCTGTGTTCGAAGCCGAAGAAGAGGAAGAAGAGGAGATCCCGGACGAGATCTCTCGATTACTTAAGCACGAGGAAAGAGCCATTCTGCCTCACAAAGAGCCTCTAGAAAAGATCAATTTGGGTTCTGAAGAAGACAAAAAAGAAGTGACCATTGGATCGCTGCTTGATACTGATATCAAGAGTAAGTTGACAGACCTTCTCAAAGAATATGTTGACGTGTTTGCCTGGTCCTACCAAGACATGCCTGGGTTGGATACCAATATTGTTCAGCATTACTTGCCATTGAAGCCAGAATGTCCGCCAGTTAAGCAGAAATTGCGAAGGACTCACCCTGATATGGCTAACAAGATCAAAGTGGAAGTTCAAAAGCAACTCGACGCAGGTTTTCTTGTCACCTCCGAGTATCCTCAATGGTTGGCTAACATAGTGCCAGTTCCGAAGAAAGATGGCAAAGTCAGAATGTGTGTTGATTACCGTGACTTGAACAAGGCCAGTCCAAAAGATGATTTTCCATTACCACATATTGACATGCTGGTTGATAACACCGCTAAGTTCAACGTCTTTTCCTTCATGGACGGGTTCTCTGGTTATAATCAGATCAAGATGGCTCCTGAAGACATGGAGAAGACATCTTTCATCACCCCATGGGGTACTTTTTGCTACAAAGTGATGCCGTTTGGATTGAAGAATGCAGGCGCAACTTACCAAAGGGCAATGACTACTCTCTTTCATGACATGATGCATAAAGAAATAGAAGTTTATGTGGACGACATGATAGCCAAGTCCAGCACAGAAGAAGAACATATTGAATACCTTTTGAAGTTGTTTCAACGACTAAGGAAATATCAGCTTCGCTTGAATCCTAACAAATGTACTTTTGGGGTTAGATCTGGAAAACTCTTGGGTTTCATTGTCAGCCAAAGAGGTATTGAAGTAGATCCCGACAAAGTCAGAGCTATTCAAGAAATGCCTGCACCAAAGACTGAAAAGCAAGTTAGAGGATTTCTCGGACGATTGAACTATATCTCCAGATTTATCTCTCAAATGACTGCCACATGTGGGCCAATTTTCAAGCTTCTCCGCAAAGATCAAGGGGTTGTATGGACTGAAGATTTCCAGAAAGCGTTCGACAGTATCAAAGAGTACCTGTTAGAACCACCAATATTGATTCCTCCAGTTGAAGGAAGACCATTAATCATGTACCTTACCGTGTTAGAAGAATCCATGGGTTGTATGCTTGGACAGCAAGATGAAACTGGTAAGAAGGAGCATGCCATCTATTACTTGAGTAAGAAATTCACAGACTGTGAGTCTCGTTACTCCATGCTCGAAAAAACATGTTGTGCTTTGGCTTGGGCTTCAAAACGTCTCCGCCAGTACATGATCAACAATACTACTTGGTTAATCTCCAAAATGGATCCGATCAAGTATGTCTTCGAAAAGCCTGCCTTAACAGGAAGGATTGCCCGGTGGCAAATGCTGTTATCCGAATATGACATTGAATACCGTGCTCAGAAAGCGGTCAAAGGAAGCATTCTCGCCGATCACTTGGCGCATCAACCAATTAATGAATATCAATCTCTCAAGTTTGACTTTCCTGATGAAGATGTCTTGTACTTGAAGATGAAAGATTGTGACGAACCGTTACCTGAAGAAGGTCCTGATCCTGGATCAAGATGGGGCCTAATTTTTGATGGAGCAGTAAACGCTTTTGGCAATGGAATTGGGGCAATCATCATCACTCCCAAGGGTACTCATATCCCATTCTCCGCCAGATTACTATTTGATTGTACCAACAACATCGCAGAATATGAAGCTTGTATCATGGGTCTCGAAGAAGCCATTGACTTAAGGATCAAAATCCTCGACATATATGGAGATTCAGCCCTCGTGATCAACCAAATCAAAGACAAATGGGAAACTTTCCACCCTGGCTTGATTCCCTACAGAGATTATGCAAGACGACTGTTGACTTTCTTCAACAAGGTTGAATTGCATCATATACCTCGAGATCAGAATCGAATGGCAGACGCCTTGGCTACTCTATCTTCCATGTTCAAAGTCAGTCACTGGAATGATGTGCCTAAAGTCAGAATCACGCGCCTTGAAAGGCCCGCCTATGTGTTTGCAACTGAAGCAGTCATCGATGATAAACCGTGGTTCCACGACATCAAACGCTTCCTTCAAACTCAAGAGTACCCGCTTGGGGCATCAAACAAAGATAAGAAAACTCTAAGGAGACTTTCTGGCAGTTTCTTCCTGAATGGAGATGTGCTATACAAAAGAAACTTCGACATGGTTTTGCTCAGATGCGTGGACAGACACGAAGCAGACATGTTAATGCATGAAGTGCATGAAGGGTCCTTTGGAACTCATTCAAACGGGCATGCAATGTCCAAGAAAATCTTAAGAGCAGGATACTATTGGTTGACAATGGAATCTGACTGTTACAAACACGTGAAGAGATGTCACAAGTGCCAGGTCTATGCAGATAAGATCCATGTGCCACCGACTCTACTCAACGTTCTCTCATCTCCGTGGCCTTTTTCCATGTGGGGTATCGATATGATTGGAATGATCGAACCGAAAGCTTCAAACGGTCATCGTTTCATCTTGGTAGCCATTGATTACTTCACCAAATGGGTCGAAGCAGCATCTTACGCCAATGTTACAAGACAAGTGGTTGTAAGGTTTATCAAGAATAACATCATTTGCCGATATGGTATTCCCAGCAAGATCATTACTGACAATGGTTCAAACCTGAACAACAAAATGATGAAAGAATTGTGTGAGGAATTCAAGATTGAGCATCATAACTCTTCTCCTTACAGGCCAAAAATGAACGGCGCCGTCGAAGCCGCTAACAAGAACATTAAGAAGATCGTCCAGAAAATGGTCGTCACTTACAAAGACTGGCATGAAATGCTGCCATTTGCTTTACATGGGTACCGTACTTCAGTGCGTACTTCAACAGGGGCAACTCCCTTTTCTCTAGTATACGGCATGGAAGCTGTGCTCCCCGTAGAAGTTGAAATCCCATCAATGAGAGTCCTCATGGAGACTAAGTTATCAGAGGCCGAATGGTGTCAAAGCAGATACGATCAGTTGAACTTAATCGAAGAAAAACGTATGACTGCTCTTTGCCGTGGACAGTTATACCAAGCAAGGATGAAACAAGCTTTCAACAAAAAGGTTCGACCTCGTGAATTTCAAGAAGGCGACCTCGTGCTTAAGAAGATCTTGTCTTTTCAACCAGACTCTAGGGGCAAATGGTCTCCTAATTACGAAGGCCCGTATGTTGTCAAAAGAACATTTTCTGGCGGCGCCATGACTCTTGTAACCATGGATGGTGATGAACTCCCACATCCTGTGAACGCTGATGCAGTCAAGAAATACTTTGTCTAAAAAATTACAAAAGAACAGCTCGGTAAGTCGAAAACCCGCAAAGGGCGACTTAGGCAAAAATGAGCGTCTCGGTGGACTGAAAACCTGAAAGGGCGGTCCAGGCAAAAATTAGAGACAATAAACAGAAAAAAATCATCCTGGTAGATTGAAAACCTGAAAGGGCAATCTAGGCAAAAATTAAGGATTTATGACAAAGTAACTGCATCAGTCTTACTTCGTCACCTGAGGAGTCTGTACTTCATCAAAGGATCTTCAATCAAATCACCGCCAATCTGAAGCGACAAGCACAGTTGGAACTCAAAGTTGTTAGCGGGAATAGTGGTTATTGCTTTCAATGTAGCCTTTTCCGCATAATTACCATTTCCAACTTTTGTAAATACTCCATGGAATCACGCCTTTAGCTGATTACCATCCTATTAAATAAATTTGAGCCTTGTGCCCATTTGTTTGCAATCTCTAATTTCTTTCAGCTTGCAAAATGACGCTTTAATTGTGTTATTCACTTTTGAAACAAAAAAAGAAAAAAATAAGTTTTAAATGAATTTACTTCACTTTTCTTTTTCAAAATAAAAGCGAAACTTTCCTTTGAGTTGTGAACAACGGAAGGAACATCAACAGTCGTCTCCATAGGATGAACAAAAGGATTCTCCCTGAAAAATTGTTGAGACAACGGTATTCTTGTCCCAGAAAAGAATTCTTGAAGCAATTATCCCTCGAGGTGAAGAAGCTCTTCTATTCCCAGTGAAGAAGGTCTTTTATCCCCAGTGAAGAAGATTTTCCATCTCCAGTGAAGAGGTTCTTTCATCTCAATGAGAAAAGATGCTTATCTTCCCCAGAGAAGTTTAAAGCACGCAGCATCATTCATCACCTGTGTTATCTACACCGTGTTGAAGAACATTTGCCAAGTATCTGGTTGTATTGCGACGTCGGTCCTTCTCCAGTATATACTTCCTTGTCTGTCAGTATTGTCAGTATGCATGCTACATTCATGACATTCATCATTCATACATATTTGCATCATTTATGCATTCTTGCATTTTTCAATGTTTGCCTCATGAAATCACTTGTTTAGGATATATCTATCCTCAAAAAAAAAAAGAAGAAAAAAAGAAAAAAGAAGCAGATATGGGCGTGTCATCTCTCCAAATAGGTTGTCACCCATAAGCAGAAAGAACATCTTCTTTCTCCAGTTCCCCACTGAGATCATTCCTCGTGGAAGAAGGTTGCTTTAGTTTCTCCTCTCAAAACAAAGGAGAAAATACCCAGTTGAGTTCATTCCTCATTGGGTACAAAGTCTTGTTTGACTGTTTCTTTCCAATTCATTCTTGGTTAGAACTTTGTCTTTACCAGAGATTCAAATTCCGATTCCTCAAACAGAGTCGTGAAAAAAATAGACAATAAGCAATAGCCTCGTCATCTGAGCAGCTTATGTCTCTTTCAAAAGTTTTTTCCTTTCAAGGAAATCAATCATGAAGACCATTTGACAATCAGGGCCTTATTACTGTTCA